>NC_059074.1:96965236-97590236 GCF_020497125.1 Mauremys mutica | reverse complement strand
ACTTGTATAAGCAGTTACAGTAATTATGATGACAGATTGCACCCACACACATGCGCACAAATGACCTGTTAAATGAGTAATTGGACAATTGGATGCACATCATTATTAAGATGTGTACCTGAATTTCCTTTTTTTGTATATTATTATTTGTTCTTTGTCTGGATATATACATTTAGACCAGTAAAAGCTGAAAAAATTGACAGGTGTTGGAATAAAATAAATATGGAAACTGAACTCAAAGAATATTAAACATCTGCAGTTTTCCATTCTTTTTCCTAAAATTTAATTATCTGTTATATGCAATGGTTTTATTTAAACATTTACACCCTGTTATTTAAAAATATAATCCCTCTGAATTAGCCCACAATGTTATATAATTTGCACCAAAGAATACATATAATATTTATTGCTGGAAGAATATAGGGTAAAATCCTGGCCCTATAGTAGCCAGTGGGAGTTTTGGCATTGACTTCAGTGGGCCAGGATTGCACCCGTAGATTTTAAGCATTTTGGATAGAAAAGATTCAGCCTAGATATGTGCTTGATCTGTGACTTTTCAAAGTAATTTTTCTACTCCTTTTTTAAGAAAGGCTAATATCTAGTATATGGTCCCATTAGACAGTAGTCTTATTTCCTAGCATTATTGAAGTATAGAATGAGCATTATTGACCATTAGTTCAGGCTCTTTAATGTAAAAACAAAGTAAATGAACATGCAACAGATACCTACCTAGGCCTTGGCAGTTGTTCTAAAGGTTTGTACGGAGTGCCACATTTTGAACAGTTACAAGGACCTGAGCTCTGATATTTCTCATGGAATATAGCCAATAAAACACTGTCACCTAAGCCAGGAAAATAGTTAAACTCCTGAAGCAATCTTTTCGTCACATTGCTTGAGAAACGTTTATTTGCTGAGTTCGTATGGTGGCTTTTGAAAATGAGAACTGCATGGCTGATGAGATACTTTTAATGAAACTTAAGTAACAAACTTGGCATAAGGGTTATTATAATAGAAGTTAATATAACTGAGCTCTTGTTCTTTCTTTCCAGTCACTCTCTTCTGCCTCCTTTCTAAGTCACCATGAAAACACCACCATCCCCTCAGTGAATCAGGCTGATATTCTACCTATCATCTTTGATGCAGCTGTCTCTTTTGATGATCACATTCATGTCATGTCTAAACTTTTCTTCTTCTTCCTACACAAGAAGGCCTTTCCTTTCATTCTGCCCAGCGAAAACTTTTGTCCAGGCCCTCGTCATTGTGCATCTTGACTACTAAAACTTCTTCCTACCTACACATGACACAAGCCATCTTATCCCACTCCAATTGATTTTAAAAAAGCTGTTGTTATTAATCTCCTTTGCTTATTGCTCTGAATACATCTCCTCCCCCACTTCATGTCTCTCGTTGCGTCTCCCTTCTCCATTGCATCAATCACAAGACACTTCTCTTTACATTTAACACCGTACAGCTCTTAACCCTCCTTTGCCATCCCTCACATCCACTCTGCCAGAGGTGCCAGACTCCAATGCCCATTGATCCAATTTTCCCTCCGTCACCTTTGTGCTTTCTTCCCATGCCAACCCCTATGTCTAAGAGGAGGTCCCCATTAAACTCCATTAAAACACTACATTATCCTCTTTCAAGTCCATCCGTAAAACTCATCTTTGTTATGGTGCCCATAAAACATCAACAATGGCTAGGCAGCTAGTGTGCTGTGCTATTTATGCTAAATATGATTACTTTATTGGTATATTGTCACCCTGTCAGGGGTTGGGGGATTTCGGGTATGCTTCTGGCAGCAACCTCCTAGTGGTATTACTCCAGGTTATGTTGCCCAGCGGCAGGAGTCACTGGCCACGTTGTCCAACAGTGGGAGTCACTGGCTGGGGGTAAGAGAACCCGGGCCCTCCCTGCTCTATCAGGTTCAAACCCTGGGCCCAGTAAATAGTAGTTCAAAATGTGCGGCCTAGGGCATCAGGTGCCCCTATGCCTCCTCCCTGGGCCACTTTCTACCTCAGCTTCTGTTCCTCTGTTGGCATCACTGGTTCGCCTCTGGGTCCCTCCTGAAGTCCTCTCTGTCTGTGCTCCAGTGGGTCTTCCTCTCGTAGTCACCTCTTGTTGTCATTTACCTCTGTGATTGAAAGGTCTGGAGTGGCTTGGCGGTGAGGCCTTGGCCTAGCCACGTGGGGCTTCAGCAGCTTCTTGGCAGGAGCCTGCAACGTACAACTGCTCCCCTGGTCCTTACTGAGCTGATCTGCTCCATTTTAAACTCTGCCTCGCTACGAGCATGCCCACCAGGGGCGTCTGGGCCCAGAGCTGCTCCTTAACCCTTTTCTTTACCTGTGTGGGGTTTGTACACCCTCTCTCACATCCCCATCCACTTCCCCATTTGCTTTGTCCACTTGTTGCGTCTCATCAGAACTGTATGCCAAGACTGTAAGCTATTGTGCACCAAAACTGTTGATCCTTGTTATATATGTTCAACTCTTAGCACCTTTATCCCTCATTGGAGCTTCTAGGTGCTAAACAATGCAAGCAACAATAATAATAGTATAAGCAGTGGACAATAAATGTGTTCTTCTGTCTATCCAGCCATATTGTTTAGTCTTGTTTGTGTATGTAAATATGTATATTTGTATATTAGAGAAACAAGGTGCGTGAGGCAATACCTTTTATTGGACCAACTTCTGTTGGTGAAAGAGACAAGCTTTCGAGCTTATGCAGAGCTCTTCTTCAGATGTGAGTATATGAAGCCCACTAGTGAGTCAGTGTTGCAGATCTCCCTCTATGCCAGTCTGCAGAGGATATGGGTCCAGGATGACAAAATGATGAGGGAGGGGGCACTGCGCTAACCTGGTCTTGGGATGTATGCGCTTCGTAAGCAAGAGGAAGGAAAACTTGGATATGGGACTCAGGAGACTCAATTTTCTGTTCCTCCACAGATTTCCTTTGTGACCTTGGACAAGCATTTAATCTCTCAGTTCTCTATCACTACTTCACAGGCATGTTTTGAGGATAAATACATAAAAAGATGGTTAGGTCCTAAGATCCTGTGGCAATGGGGCCATATAAGATCGACAGGAAACTAGAACAGCATGAGGCATGGGGATGTGAATGAGGGAGGTCCTAATATTGCAAAAATATAACAATGGTTACATTAAAGTGTAGGAGATTATGAATTTCCATTTTTTATTTGAGGGATCTAGTAATAAATAATTTAAATCATCTAGTAAAAATTTATTTTGCTTTTTATTGTACAAAATTTAGATGGCAAAGTTAAGTTTGCATAAGTGTAAAATGGGCAGTGAGAGTGGAGGATATGACAATGCAAATCATGATCCTTCTAATATCCATTTTTAGGCACTTTTTGGGGTGTCTTTTGGTGGGGGGGAAATTGTTGTAAAGAAAGTATTATTGATTTTGGGTGTTAGCTGGAGTCCATAAAAACACATTTTCCCTCTGTTTTTTAATACTAGTGTTTGTTTTAAACTATATATATATGCATTTGTATATCAGGTGAATACTATGAATTACACACACACACACACACACACACACACACACACACACACACACTACAGCGTGTGTGATGTATCTGTAGAAGTTCACAGTATGTACATCACACATGCATGTGCATATATACACACACACACACACACAGTGTTTGTGCATGTGTTTGTGTACTGTATTAACAAAATGTAGAAACTGTCTTTAAAGAACTTTTAGCTCATGATAATTTTCCTGTCAGTGGTAATTATATGCTTTAAGTAACTTCTTTTTGGATTCATTTAGCAGCAGCAACAGAAGAACCAGAGGTGATTCCAGACCCAGCCAAGCAGACAGATCGTGTGGTGAAAATAGCAGGAATAAGTGCTGGAATTCTGGTATTCATCCTCCTCCTCCTAGTTGTCATATTAATTGTCAAAAAAAGGTAAGAATATTAAATTTTCCTGTCTCCTGTTTCTTCTATACTGAATAATCCAAGAATATTCTTTCACAGATCATTTCAGGGAAAGACAGTTGTCAGGACCAGTAGCTGAATAAAATATATATATTTCTGTTTTTGTACTAAATTTTGAGATACTGTATATGTAAATAAAATGAGGATTGCTGTCATTTTGAGGTCTAGTAGCTTTACTTTTTTGTTCTTTGTTTCTAAGTAGCTTTAATTTTAAAGTTGTAAAAGTATACAAGAGTGCATAAAAAAGATAACATTGAAATTCGTAGATTCTTTATTTATTTATTTTACCTTCCATATTGTAAACTCTGTAGAGATTTGTTTCCATATGAAGTCCTTATGAGTCCTTTGTTATAAATTATCTGACTTTTCTTGCAAAATATTTTTAAAATTTTTGATATATTTCGCTCCGTTCTTGTAAATCTAGAAAATAATATATATATTTTGCAAGAAAAGAAAAATATTTTCTATATATATATTTTAAATCACATTACATCATTATAAAATTATCTAGTGAGTCCTTAGTGCATGAATTTTTTATTTAAGAAAGTATTAATCTGAATGAAATTCAAGTGGTTTTAGTCCTTTTCATAGCCAGAAAACAAGCAATGGTGCCATCTTCTGGAATTATAAAATGATAACTCTCCACAGAAGGCTAATTTCATTTACAGAGTACTACAGTATACTACTCGTGCATTTTAAAAATATGCTTAACTTTTCAGTACTTTCAACTCTTAACCTCCGCATAAAATTTCATAATCTATTTCTATAAATTCTTAGTCAGAACATCTTAACTATTATTACAAACAATGAGTCCGTCATTCCCTCTTTTTTCCCTACACCCAATCCTTGACCCTGATCCCTTTCAGGATGCACAAACCAGCATGTTTTGCTTTGAATGAGATCTTTTTCTTCCAGAGGTTTGTGCATTGCAGTTTCCTTCCCCCGTCCCCCGCCCCGAATTCTTAACAAAGAATATATTTGTAAATGTTGCATATGTTAAACTGAAATGAAGTTTTCTATTATTTTTTAAAAGTAGAAAAACATTAAAATTGTGCCTAAGATCATACTATATGTTATAATTAATGGTTTCCATTAGATTTTTTTTAATTTATTGCCTCTTTACAATTACCCCTGGAGATATATAACTTGGAGAAGAAACGTCTGCATTAGAAACATTAGGTATGCTTATAGTATTCTGTGTTAGTTAGCTACATATGTGATTTCCCAAATAGTGCTTTCACTTCTCTCTGTTGTCTACCTCTGTGGCTGAGAATTATATGCATATACAAAAGAGCAAGTCATAATATTTTAAAAAGACATAAATTCTTCTTATTTTCTCTATTTATACAAATTTGTGAAGAGCAATATATAGATTTTTTTTCAACTTTCAGCAAGGAATTTTGCTTGATCTGTATTGCAAGATATATCGCTGGGACATATCTTTTCACCGTGGTCCCCTCATATTTGATACAAGATTGTATGTGACTAGCTCCCCATTATATATTGCCAGTCACTTCCAAACGGGATTGGCTAATCTTGCGGGTAAGAACTGCATAAAACTTCAAGGGGTGTGTGAAAACATTCATTAGCAGATGTGTTCATTCGTACATTCCGAGCCTTCCTGAACTCTTGCTTTCACTAGTTTTTAAATGAAGCTTTAATTCCTAATGTATTAAATAGCTTGATGAAGATAAATTAACAATGTCAGTAAAATGATACTTTAAAACTTTTCTCCCTGTATGAAACCCTGCAAGCAATAATATGTTAGAAGTTATACTTGATCATCTGTCTAAAAATGCATAATACATTAAAACTTATGTAACATTCTGTATTCAAAATAGGTGGGAAAATTAACCTATTTAATGAATCTTTAATGTTTGGTAATTTTTCACAATGATAGTTGATCTGTTGAATATATAATAGATCTTTCAGTTTTTTCCCCTCAGGAAAAGTGGACAATTTTTTAGATCAACTCTTAGTCAAGGTCACTTACAATAAATATATAAAACGTTAAGAGAATGGTATACACATACCTAAGTTAATTCAGTCCCTCTGGTGAATCAGGACAATTTGTATAATAAATCCATGAACAGATGGAACATCTTTCTCTCTCTCTCTCTCTTGCACACACATACACATACTCTTGCACATGCAAACACACATTTCAGTTAGGTTTGGTGGGATTGAAAATTTGATAAGTTACATATCAGCATACATATCCAGTGATTCCATAATGTAGTATCCCTTTTGATACCTGAGATTGATTATAGCTATTATGTAAAGAAATTAACAATACAATGAATTTACTCATTCCCATGGGTTTAATAAGTCTCATGTTAACATAGATCTCTAAATTTGATTAAATGTGGCTTTATCTTTTAATGAAGAAAAAAACGTGAGTGGGTGGTAAGCCGTTCTGTTCATGATTTCACAAGTCTAAGAGACGGTTTGTGCTTTGCCTGATCATTCTGTTTAAATTGCTTTACATTCAACTGGATGAAACTCTATTGGCTCTTACGCAGTTTTACAAAGTAATCAAACTAAGAAAAGGGATACTGCATCTTTCAAATAGCAATGCCAGCTTTTTTTAATTGTTGGATTATTAGCAAATGTACTTCATTTCCTTCCATTTGTTTACCTTCCATATTTTTAAATGCTTAGCATGCATACATCAACATTTCTGACTATATAAGATTTAAAAATATAAAATATATGTTTGCATTCAGCAAATTTGTGTATATATAGGTATCAGTATACACTTACATCTGCTGTAAAATGTGTATTGTGTATGGTGTGAGTGTACACATATCTGTACATACAGTATGTTTGCAAACATATATGTACACCTGTGTACCAGTAAAGACTTTAAAATGTCTTCATTAAATTTAGTGGTTTTCTGACCAAGTATATTAATACAATCTTTAGTTTTTGTAACTGAAAAGTAAAAAGCATATTTAATGCACAGGCTTTGTACACAACTATTCCATTTATCATGACATTTAGGTAGTAATTGATCATCATACTATGCTGAACTTCATGTTGAAAATACATAATCCATTTAATTTTCCATTTTTTGGCAGTAGATTAAATGTCAGCATGTAATTTTCTCAAGTGATCTCTCTGTAAAAACCAAATCATTTTTATATGCTAGTGTATTTTTTTAATTGCATGGCAAAGTAAAGCTAATCAGTGCATGAGCAAGTTGAAATGCTAACCAAAGAAACATGAATTTTTCAATTTTTTTTTAACACACATTTCTCTGCTTTGTTCAATGTGACGGAGTCACGCTTTTCATTCACCATTGCTTCTCTTTTTCCACTGTCTGTGATTTGCTTGCCAGGAGGAGCTACTATTCTTACTCCTACTATCTGTAAGTAGAAAATGGGTGACTTACTACTTTACATGTTTTAAAGATGCAGTATCCCTTTTTAAAAAAAGAAAAAATATAGTCTTTATAATTTTGCTAAATTTCAATTATTGATACATTTCCTTGGTCTGAGGGGGTCTAACGGTTCCCTTGTGGTTTTCCTATTTTACCTTGGTTTGGTTTTTTTTTTAAAGGGATATTGTATTTATAACTGTATATTGAGATTTTTACTCTTTGCCTACCTTTTTTCCCATAATTATCATTTTAGTTAGTATAGTCACATTTTGATTTGCATTCTGTATCAAACTTACACATCACACTACAAAATGTCTTGTGGTAGTAGCTGTCGCATAGGGAACCATGGTTGTGAATCACTATTTTTTGTTTTTATTTAACACGAATAAGTGCATTAAAGAAAGTACATTTGCAGCTGATACTGCGTAACACCTGTAGTGTGCAAATCAGATGTAAATTTCAAACATGTAAACAGCTCTTGCATGCTGCCTGGAGGGCAGGATGTTTACAATGGTGGGAGCAACAATGGGAATTGTTTTTATAAAAATATACAAGGTCCTTCTCTATTGCTCATTGGGCAATCTGCATACGCAAGCAAAAGTATTATTTTATACTGTATAGCAGAAACTTTGCTTCATTGTAGCAGAACTACATTTTTGTCTGTGTCAACCAGATGAATTTTTGTAAGATCTGTAATGATGTAGGCATTGATTGAGCAAAGTGCTTGAGCATATGCTTAATTTTAAGGATGTGCATAAAGTCCCATTCATTTCAAAGGGACTAAAGCAGTGGTTTTCAAACTGTGGGTCATGACCCAGTACTAGGTCGTGGAATGGAAGACACTGGGTCACGGTGGCTCTGGTCAGCACCACCAACTGGGCCATTAAAAGACCCATTGGCATTGCTGCCTGGCTAAGGCAGGCTAGTCCCTACCTGTTTTAACACTGTGCTGCACCCCAGAAGTGGCCAGCAGCAGGTCTGGCTCCTAGGCAGGGGGGCCACGGGGCTCTGCGTGCTGCCCCTGCCCCAGGCACTGGCTCCGCACTCCCATTGGCCGGTTCCCAGCTGGCAGGGGCGGTGCCTGTGGGCGGGAGCTGCTTGCATACCTCCGCCTAGGAGCCAGACCTGCTGTTGCTGGAGCACAGTGCGGTCCGCAGTGTCAGGACAGGTGGGAAGCCTGCCTCTGCACCTCTGCTGTGCCACTGACTGGGAGCCGCCAGAAGGAAGCCCACGCCCCAGCCCTGAGTCCTCTCCAAACTCGGAGCCCCTTCCTGCACCCCAAACTCCTCATCCCCGGCCCCACCCCAGAGCCCTGACCCCCTCCTACACCCATCCCCTGCCCCAGCCCAGAGCCCTTCCCACACTCCAAACCCCTCATTCACAGCTCTGTTGGGTCGCGGGCATCAACAATTTTCTTCAACTGGATCGTGAGAAAAAAAGGTTTGAAAACCACTGGACTAAAGTATATGCTCAGCAAGTGCCTGATTATGGATGCCCCTCTACATTTTTGTTTAAACAGGTTATTTACTTGACTTCATTTAATAAACTGAAAAAGCTAAACAAGGTGTTGTAAACTAACAATGCCGTTCTCTACTTCATTGTGATGAATTATAATTTCCTTGTTAAATAAGAATTGCTTCAGCCAAAGATAATTAACTGCATAGTTTCATACTATGATAGAGCACTTTTTCCCTCTTGACACCCCCTGAAACACCAACCTGCCTTAGGTTTATGCACTTGGATCCTTTGATAGACAATGAGAAACATTTATGCTTGTGTCAGTCTCAAGTACTTGCATAATAAATTGCTTAATTGTCTGACTGGATGTGCCTCTAGAAAAGATCAGGCCTACAAGGAGTCAATACATTGTAGTGCTAGAACACAATGGGCCTTTTTTGAGGAAGTTGACACAGAGCAGAAGAATTAGTAGTAAACTACTGTTATACATTAATAAGTTGTAAAGCTTTTCAGTGGCTGCTGATTTATATAGCATAGCTAGCAAATTTTGTTACAAAGTGGTGCTTTAAAAGGGGGCTTAGTGTAGCTGAGAGAGTAGACTTTATAACCTTTTTTGTTCCTTTCCAGAGATGGCCTTTAAAACTGGGAGCTTTAAAGTCTGGAAAATATCTGAAAAGCTTTGATACTAGAAAACTAGAGTCGGAACTAGAAATGCCAGTTTCAGAAAAGCTTTGACAGAATTAGAGAGCAGTAATAAATCTGGAGCATTTTCAGTTCTGGGGCTTCTATTTCTTTTTACAAATTTAAAGGTTTGTTCAGCTGGAGTATTATATAAACAAACCTTGCTAATTACTCTAAAAATGCCTGCCTGGAGAAAACCTATATCATAAAGTGTTTTAAGGAGACACCAAAAATGTATTATTCACTAATGGAATCATGTGAACATGTTTATTTTTGGACATCAAAATTCTAAATTTTGACCCCTTGAGCTTTAATTAAAGAATAATAGTCTGAGAAGATCTTCATGACTTCCTTAACAGACTGGTGGTTGTTAGGATGAAAGTGTCAAGGAGAGGAAGGAGTTAGATCAATCTAAAAATCTTCCCTGCTTGATTATATATGAGGAGACCAGTTCTCAGATCTGCTCTGCCTTGTCTATCTTCAACACTTCTTGGTGGGCCTTAAAAACTGAATAAAGTTTGTGAAACCTGAGAAACAGACTTCAAAGGAATTAGTATCTAGTGGAGAGAGAGCCCCCTTCCTATTTTGGACAGCAGGGTAGATCACTTCCCTATTCTGGTCTGTCCTAAATCCTAGAACATACCAAGCTGATGGCATACATAACCTACAGTAAAAAAACAGGAGTACTTGTGGCACCTTAAAGACTAACAAATTTATTGTAGCATGAGCTTTCGTGAGCTAAAGCTCACTTCTTCGGATGCATAGAATGGAACACACAGACAGGAGATATTTATACATACAGAGAACATGAAAAGGTGGAAGTATGCATACCAACAGGCAGAGTCTAATCAATTGAGATGAGCTATCATTAGCAGGAGGAAAAAAAACTTTTTGAAGTGATAATTAAGATGGCCCATAGAAGGTGTGAGGAGAACTTAACATAGTGTTTTCCTCACTAACCTCTCCTGTGTAGCTGCAGAATATTGAAATTTTGCAGCCAACACTAGAAGGCTCTAACAGAACTTTTATCCCATGAAATATAAGATAGATATGCAAATCGTAAAAGCATTTAACACTATGGTAATAACATTGCTTTTGGACAGAAAAAGATCATGAAATTAAACTGCTTTTAAAAAAAATAGATTTTCAACATACAGTATTTGCTATGCTGATTACGTCTTTTCTATATGGTGCTTGTGGTTCATCCAAGAAGACCATGCTAAATGGTTATCTTAGCCAAACTGCTTTGAGCTGTAGTTGTTACTACAGTAACAATTTTGAATATTTTAACAAATTTATTAATATAATAAAATGTATGTAGATCATTCATAAAGACCTAGAGAACACTTTGTGTAATACCTTGCACATTTAAGACTTTAAATACAGTAGTCTTAAAATGATTACTATAACCTATCGACTCTGACTTCAAAGGGCAATGAGTCACTTGCAGTGCTGCATTCAGAAGGAGAGTTTATTGAACTATTTCCTCAATGTGCAGTTCATGTGCAGCGACTGTTAAATTTTGGTTTTAGCTATACAGGTCAGGGTGCTACGGCATTTGTGTGTGATACAGTCAGTCTGTGGTTGCTCATTCAAAAAATCTAGTGTTCTCAAACTGCATAGAATACAGATTTTTCTGAACAAAAAAGTTAGCATCAGGAACGATAAATTTCGTACCATTTAGTATTGTGTATGTAAAGGGAAGGAGCAGCTCCTAACATGAAATGTACCATTAATCTGCATTGAATAATTATGTTGTGTTGTTGGATTTCTTGGCTAATACAGTAATCTCAGTGGTAAAATGATTTTTCCCTACTAGGAAGAACAGGGAGTTATCCAGTTATAAAATCAAAATTTAGACTTAAATGGGGATGGTTGATAAAATTGCATGTACAGATGATACCTATTTATCATTTTAGTTAAAATATAACTGCAACCTCTAATTTGTTTATATTAGTATAATTACTCTCGGGGAAAAAAAATAATATCATTAGGTACAGAAATAAGAACTTGTCTGGGGATTGGTCCTGCTTTGAGCAGGGGGTTGGACTAGATGACCTCCTGAGGTCCCTTCCAACCCTGATATTCTATGATTCTATGATGTTAAAGTATTTATGCAGCATAAATATTATATTCTCTCTTTCTCTCAAAGATTATTGGATCATCGGCCTTTGCTTGTTGCCACCAAGCCCCACTCACATGCACCGTTAATTACTATTGCAGGTGTTAATGTTTCATCAAATATTAAGGTGTTTTGGGTTTTTTTTTTTCTTGGCTGGGCAGCAAACTTGCTAAGAAACGCAAGGACGCCATGGGGAACACCAGACAAGAAATGACACACATGGTGAACGCGATGGATAGGAGTTACGCTGATCAGAGCACCCTTCATGCAGAAGATCCTCTCTCAATCACATTTATGGACTCTCATAACTTCAGCCCCAGATGTAAGTACAACAGTGCTAGATCCTATTGACTGTAGTTGGCTATAAGGGAATAGGAAAGACAGATTAGTGTGCTTTTCTGGTTTGTTGCGTATAGCATTGGTTCTCAACCAGGGTTATGTGGAGGTCTTCCAGGGGGTACATCAGCTCATCTCAATATTTGCCTACTTTTACAACAGGCAAAAAGCACTAGTGAAGTCAGTGCAAACCAAAATTTCATACAGACAATGACTTGTTTATATTGCTCTATATACTGTACATTGAAATGTAAGTACAATATTTATATTCCATGGTAAAAATGAGAAAGTAAGCAGATTTTCAGTAATGCTGTGCCGTGACACTTTTGTATGTAAGCAAGTAGTTTTTAAGTGTTGTGAAAGTGGGGGTACACAAGACAAATCTGACTCCTGAAAGGGGTAGAGTATTCTGGAAAGGTTGAGAACCACTGGTATATAGGACCAATCTCCAAATGTATATTTCAGTGGGAGATAAGAGAAATAAAAGTCTTTAGAAAGGAATGCTTATGTATAATGGGTTGGGAGTATTTTTCCATAGGAGTGTGTCATGTTGTTTGATATACTTGCAGACAGTTATAGTTAATACTGATTAGTACACCTTCTAGAGTTGATTCCGTGTTTTTTATAGCACCTTTTTAAATTGCATTCCAAAATATTCTTTACCCAGGCAAGGGCATTATATACCAAATTATTAAGTAATGACTACTTTGCACAATGTCTGTAACCACAATCAGTTAGCTTTTATTTATTTTTTTGCATGAGCTCCAAATAAGTTTCTCCCTTTTGGAGGTGAGGAGGTTGCAACAGGGAACAATTCAATTTCCCATCCTTTTGTAAAATGCATGTTTGCTGGCATACTTGGAGGTTTGCTACATACTTTTATTTCTTTGAAGACAGGAAAGGTTACTACTGAAATGTGTAGTTTTGAGGATCAACACCCCACCCCCACCCCCCTCAGACACACACACTCCCTTACTACAGTACTTATAAGGTCATGACTCAGGAAGGTATTTAAGTTTCACTTAAGTCAATGTTAAGCATGTGATTAAGTGCTTTCCTGAATCACGGTCTATATCAGTACTTGCAAATACTTCGTGATTCATTTCAGAACTGAGTAGTAATTATAACAGTGATCTTTGATCTGTTGCATTATTGCTCCTTAATATTGTTGGAAAACATTTAAAATGTAGGTGATAATGTCAAAAATTAGTTTTTAACTTTTCTGCACTTGGAGGCCATTAGAACTCTGAGCAGAAACTCTCTTGTTGGTTTGGCAGCATTGTCTTATATTGTGATATAGGAAACAAAATTGGGGGGTAACCTTAGATCTTGCTGTTCAGGTCAGTCCAGCTCAATATGCTGTGGAGATAACATTCTTTAAGCATCTCCTATCCAATTTCAGTTTAATACCAACCTAGCTTGCCACTTCTGTATGGAGTTAAGGTGCTATACTAGTGGCTGTGTACAATTGTGGCTAGAGTTGGAAAGAATTTTGCCAGCGACTGCTAATTCGTCAGATCCTAAACAGAACTCAAGCAGGGCTCCTATGGCAACCTGCCTGCCAGGCAAGTTTGGCAACCTGCCAGCTCTCTCACCCAGCTCCTCAGCAGCCAGTCTGGAAGCCCTAGGAATGCTGACTCCCAAGCTTCCAGGATCTGCAGCTTTGGAGCAGCCAACCAGCCAGATTGCCCAATGGCTCTGACTTTATTCCATTTTGCAAAAAAAATTGAGTTTTTTTGTTCTCATTCCAAATCAGAACAAATCAGATTTTGAAATATCAGAATCGTCCATGAAATGGAATACATTTCTCCCAACAGCTCTAATCAGGGCCTGTAAAATCCTGCCAGTTTTAACTAAGGTATGGTTACATCAGTATGTGCAGCGTTTCCTTGTTTTTCCCCTGTACTTACTATAGGAAATACCTTGAGTACTGCAAATAATGAGGCTATTAACTGCAAATATTTATTTAGTTTTCTAAAATAATTGGCAAGCTTTTAAGGAACACCCTTTTGTTATTGGGTAAATGTTGCACATTAAAGGATGGGTTGGGTTGAAAAGGAAAGGCATAGTTCTGTAAAAGTGAACTACCATGTCACTGCTAATGAAGACTAGTGAGGGACCATGTCCCTTCCAAGAATAAAAGCTTATTGAATTGACTTCATTGCAAATAAGAATCTCTTCTGCTTGTATCTTATACATAGGAACATCATTGCCTAATTTAATGCAGCTGAAGTTTATTTTGTTTTAGCTATTAATATAAATATACTGCACATAAGAGATCCCTTTTCCCCTCTGTTATGTATGATGTCTAGTAAACTGGAAGTATACAGTCTCTGTTTGCTGTAACAAAATTAATGGGAGTTTCACTGTGCATTTTATCATGTTGTTTTTCTTCTTAAAAATACACTAATTGAGGGTAATGTATTTCTTCATGAGCTTTGTTTTCCTGCAGTGCCCAATGATCCACTTGTGCCGACTGCTGTGTTAGGTGAGGACCTAGTCCTTCATCCTCTGTTCCTGCATGGATTTCATCTCCTTGCATGGTTTATAGCTCTGACAACAAATACATTGTATACAGTATTGAAGCTGCTTGTTTTACATAATAGGTAGCCAAGCTATTATCAGACAATGCAGGTGTATTCAACTCTGTACTCAGTTTATCAGCTCAGTTAAAGTTGAAATAAGTGTCAATGCAAAAAAAATAATTCTTTAATTCTTGCATTTAAAATTACTCTGTGTGTTAAGTGAATAGGAGCAAAATGATAACAGTTGTAAAATGTTATAGGTATTCACCTCCCCGTAGCACTAGGACTAATCCAGATGAATCGATCTGTGAGGCTAGAACCTGGTGGGGGGAAAAAACAAAACAAAAACCTGTATTATGATTAGATAGCACCCCAAGCTCTATTTTCTAACTAAAGAATTAGGAGGAGGGGGAGATTAAATATCTAATATGCAGGAAAGATTAATAAAATCTTAATTTGTGCTTTCCACCCTTTATATAATTACAGTTTTCAAATGCCTCTGAGTCGTAGGCAGTGGTGACTTTGGAGTTATTTCAAAAATTGAAGAGGTTTTGTTTTGTATTGTTTTGTTTTGTATTTTATTTTTGTATTTTATTTTATTTTATTCTATTTTTGGCTTAACAAACAATATTGAAGGACTTTGTTTTTTAGAAAATGGTTTTAAAAATGCAGTGAAAAAATAAAATTTGTATCCCGTTTTCTGACTTGATATAATCTAATGAATGATATTAGAGTTCAGTCAGTTACCATGGCTGCTTTACTACTAAAAAGTCAGCAAAATTAGACTTACTGGTTGAGTGGTATTTAAAAATTGAACTTTCCCTAATGTGTTTCTTTGGGAGGCTTTTTTCTGATGCGCATTATCTCAGGCTTTTACTATTCATGTAGGCCATGCCCAACTATATTTGCAATGACATTAGAACTACTGAAACTACTAATTCATCTACGTGAAACAAATTTGTAGATAGCCAATGGTAAATCTGTTGAAACTATACTGTGACATATAACTGTGAAGAGCAAGCCCTAGGGGTTAATTGAAGGAGAGTTTAATAGTTTCTGTATGTATTCACATCTTAGCATACTTTTCATTTGTTTTTCACAGATGAGCAGTTTTTCATATGACCAGAACTATAGCAAATAAGTCTTATGTTAGCTAAAGGTTATGTTAGGTTGTAGTGGTACTAGACATATGAATGATTTTTTTAGTTCATTTTCAGCACGTTAGTGTCTCATTCCATTCTATATACATTATCTAGTAGTAAGTTACTCTGATAATTTTGGTTTTCTTAGATCCATACTATTCCATTGGATTCAGTGGGGAGCTCTATTTAAAAATCGATGGCGTGATATACCCCTTATATTTTAGAAACTATTTGAAATATTATAAAGCCTCATAACTTTTAATGCTATTTATCGTTTAGTCATTTTCTAATCTAATACAGACTTCAAATAAATTTCTTATGTTCTTGTTCACTCTTTGTTTTTTTGCTGCTTCAATGGGTTAAAGTGCCTATTACTGGTAAGTATATTGGAAGAAACTATAGAGAACTGCACATCAAGAGAATGTTTGAAATGTGTATGGTTTAATATGTATAATACCACAGTAAAAGTGACTGGTACATGTCACTCATGCTATTAGGGGGTTTAATGAGGCATAAATGTATTGAAATTAGCAACTCTTGTGTAACAGCTTACAGACTGAGGTTACTTACTTTAAGATTGCATTTCATACAGCATTCAAGTTGTGCGCACCTTTGGCAGAATTGTAGAGAATATTTAAATGCAGGGCTCCCTATCCAGACCTTAAAATGCTGGCTATATTGCTAGGGCTTTCTGCTTGGTTCTTTGGAAGGGATAGGAGTGGACTGATTGCAAAGTAGCATGTATGGGTGTTGGATCTCTTATGGAATGACTTGGAATGATAAATCAGCTTTTGCCTAAGAAAACATGAAAACAGCAGCAACATACTTTGAGTGGCCAAGTAGCCAAAATCTGGTTTCTGTATTACATTCTATCTTCCTAAATACCACCTGTAATTTTAATTGGAATTTTGAAAGTTGCATTCACCTTTACTTCCTGTGCTAACCAGTCAGTAGAATTGCTGTGTGCTATTAGCGTTTCACAAAAGTTGTTGACTCCTTGTCAATAGTGTAAGAAGTGATCCCTTTATGGAGTTCATACATCAGTTTAGGGTTGAGTAGTGCTTTGGAGTCCTTCAGGAGGAGAGGATTGTTACATACTAATTTTATAAATAGTATTTCTTTCTTTACTTAAAATGGAGAATGTCCAGCTGAAATCAGGGCACATGACAACTCAGCTGTTCAGTTGAAGGATCAGTGGCACAATGATAGTATTAAAGTCACCACTTTTGTAAGTGTTGGTTCTTCATCCCAAATGGATTATGTAGGCTGAACCCTGATATGAAGATTTTTTAATAACAAATGATATATCTGTAATCTACAATGTTGGGTGGGGTGGGGTTGTTTGTTTTTTAAACTGGGATCTGAACTCACTGATTCTGGATGTAGAACCATGGTGAGCTGGAAGCACGGAAGAGCTGTCCTCATTATGTTGCTTATTTCATAGTTTTGTTGTCTTTATTAAATAAGCTTGTTTCAGAAAAGTTTAAATTTTGGATAACAATGAGAAAGTGAAGTTTTCTAAAAAGTGACCATTAAAAACTACCTTTTTAGCTTTTTAATGAAGTATACTTAGACCTTCTGTTCTACAGGAAAGAGAATCTCAGTCTTTTCAGTGTGTTTGCAATCAAATAAATAAATTTATTTAACACCCTGAGTGCAGTAGGTGCTGGCTTGCACACTCAGAAATTTTGGGGGAAGGGGAAGTGATGAGAAACTGTAAGTCTCTGTTTCAATAATAGGCTGAAAAATTTACTGTAGTTGATTCATTTTAAGTGTATACACTAGTGTTAGAATAAATGTTACTTACTTCTCTGGGCTTTTGTAACCACAGATGAGAATCACAGTGCGACAGCCGAGTCCAGTCGCCTGCTGGATGTCCCTCGCTACCTTTGTGAAGGAACAGAGTCCCCTTACCAGACTGGACAGCTGCATCCAGCCATCAGAGTAGCTGATTTGCTGCAACATATTAACCTCATGAAGACATCTGATAGCTATGGTTTTAAAGAGGAATATGAGGTAGAATTTAAGTGATCTATTTATGAATTATTCTTATCAGAAAAACCCCTTGTGAGTACAGTATCTTGTTTGCAATGAGGGCTCTTGATTGCAGAGGGATTAAACTAATTGTAATGGGATGAAAGAAAATTTGACAGTGGGATATTAGGTAGTGGGATAATCCCAGAATGAGGTAGGGAGAAGAGTTCTATTACTTGAGACATTCCAAATGACAGTAGTCTGGACTAAGTGCTAGACATGTCCAACAGTGAAAAATCCAGCACTGGTGGTGGAGGGTGGGTACAGATGGACAGATAGCTCTCCTCCACCACTGGCTTTGGATTCTCTGGGATGATTCTATGAGGTTAGACTGTCAGAAACAGTACAGCCAGTAAAGTGTTACAGCCTAGTTTGCATACAATTACAACTATATTTAAAATGATGTAACGGTTTCCACTTGCTTGGTAAACTTTGCTGATTAAATTTAGAGCCCTCCCCCCTACTTACGGATTTAATAGGAGAACAAGACTTAATAGCTGTTTTCATCATACCCCTGCCATTTCCCCTCTTAACTTACATGCATTTTCCCCTTTGTCAGTGTTTTCTTATACCATGCTCCATTTTAGGGCTGTGCTTCCATAGTGCACAAAGAGCAGAGACTAGTTTAGTCCCTGATTTCTACTTCTAATGAATGGCCTCCTGCTTCATCTCTCCTTGCCCTAACGTGGGCCAGTGGTGGAGAATGTGCTTTTAAGTTTGTTTCCATAGTAACTGTTCTGTTTCTGTGGCTGATCTCCCAGTAGGGGCAGCACAACACCCAGAAAGGAAGCTATAGTGGCACATGCCTTCAGGAATTAGATAGAAGCATGGAATACAAGTTGTGGGCAATGGAAAAGAACATAGAGAAAAGTCTCATCTGCCATCGCTGAGATAGCAACCTTTATCTTACACCCTTCACAATATGGAGAGGAGTTTGAAAATGTTTTGCTAGTAGTTTTAAAGTTTTAGCTTTAAAATAAGAGCACGAACAGCAAGAGTTTTAGGAGGAGTCTTCTTGGTTGCTGTGTTCAAGAGTAATGCCTGCTCCATTCTAAGAAAAATTATGGAACAGGCAGTAGGTGTCTGAATATATTATGGTACATTATAAGAGTGGGGAGGGTCAGTCTGTGTATATTTAATCTGGGATTCCTCTTCTTTTCCTTCCTCCCTGCCTTGTGAAGACTGCTGAGCACTTGACCGTCCATTTCCAGCCCTCCATCAAGCCTCCATCATTCCTTCATCTATTTTGGGCCAGGAGGACTGGGTTTGAAATCCCTTTGAAAATCAGTCATTGACTGATTCATTAGCCTGTAGGGATCACTGAGAGAGAGACTCTCCCTCTTCCTATAGCTACATTTCTACTTCTGCTATCAAGGAAGCTAGTGGGTGACAGATCAGATAATCAAAGCTGAGATTCTTTTATGATAGAGAACTGTCAGGACATAATCATGCTATCTTAAAAAAGATGTCTTTAGCAATGTTGTTTTAAAAAATTACATAGGTTTTACTAAACTAATTTCCTTTATCTATCATTATTATTATTATTATTATTATTTTAATAGAGTTTCTTTGAGGGACAGTCAGCATCTTGGGATGTCGCTAAAAAGGATCAAAACAGAACAAAGAACCGATATGGAAACATTATAGCATGTAAGTTCCTAGATGGCTTGCAGTCAGTGTTTGACAGTGCTGATATTAATTGTCATATACTGCTGTATTTATTTAACAGCTTTTTAAAGTAAAAATAAAAAATGCAGTGGCACATCTGCTTATAAAATCAAATGCTCATTATTGATCAGTGCAGAAATACAGTGCTATCTTTAGAATTTGTGCCATTGTCAAAGATTCTTTCCCTTCAGGGCTAATGTGTGTTTAATTTTATGTTTGTACATAAAATGCACGTGGAGATTAAACATGTGAGAGTGACTGAGTAACAAAATCCCTTTGAATGTTACATTAATTGTAGTTTTGTTCACCTATAATTGTATTCCAGGTTAAAGTATATCAGACTGTCCACATGCTCTTTCTGTTATTGTTGTTGTTGTTGTTGCTTGTAGCCATTGTGTCTGAACCCCAGTTGTGTAACATAGGTGTTTTTTTACATTGATGGCTAGGAGCAGGGAGTCCTGTCTCTCTCGAATCCTTAGACATAATACTTTTGATAGCTTAGAGTATGTCTATACTTAAAATGCTACAGAGGAACAGCTGTGCCACTATAGTGCTTCAGTGTACACACTACCCACTCCAACGGGAGGGCTTCTCTCGTTGGTGTAAGTAATCCACCTCCCTGAGAGGCTGTAGCTAGGTCAACGGAATAATTCTTCTGTCCACCTAGCACTCTCAATACGGGGGGTTAGGCAAGCTTAAATATGCCACTAAGGGGTGTAGACCAGGTCTTAGATTCAAACACAGGGTAAACAAATTTTATTAATATTTTATATGGGAATTGTGTATGCAATAATAATGCCACTCATCACATTTAAATGATTGAAAGCATGTTGCTAATATGAACATTGCAGTTTTTTAAGGAGCTATATATGAAGTTACATGACACTGGGAGCAAAGGACTCATAGTCAAGACTTTTTGGGTTTCTAGTTTACCATCTATGCCACTAACTTGTTTTGTGACTTCGGGCAAATCACACAGATTCTTTGTCTCTATTTACCTTATGTATCATTGTGATACCTACTAACTACACAGGGGTAATGGAACTTATTAACCGTTGTGAAACGCTTTCAGACCCTCAGACAAAAGACCCCTCTCTGTGTAACTATGAGGTAATCCCTCCGTTTTAAAGATTTTAAATTGTCAAGCACTAGTAGTTTCCTCAGAAGCCTTTCCAGTGCACTAGATCATTGTAATTTACGGTTGCCTGCCATTTATTTCATATTTATATTCAAGCCAAGTCTGAAGGAACTTCTATTACCTATTTTTTTTCTTATATTAAATTTACAGATGACCACTCCAGAGTGATTTTGCAACCTGTTGAGGATGATCCTTCTTCAGATTACATTAATGCAAACTATATAGATGTAAGTGGTTGCATGGATTTCTCCCTTTCACCTTGCTAGCTTCTGTGTGTGAAACTTTTTGCATGTTGTGCCTACAAAATTATTGAAAGCTTTCTTTTGTTATTAAGAACAAAATGTACACTTTCCTTGTTCTACGTCCCAGTACTCACTGACATTGTTGTGCTTTCTTTCACATCTGACTTTGGTTTGGGCTGTAGATTTGGCTGTACAGGGATGTAAGTACCACTATATGTGAATAACAGCATCCTATTGTAAATATTTGCTATAGACATTGTTCTTAATTACTTTACTTTTCTGTTTTTATTACTAGATATCAACGCATGCTTCATTTAATTTACCTCATGTAATATCTATTCTTTTTTTTTTCCATTTTCTTTTGTGTAAATACTTTATGTATGTACCTGTGTTAAAGAGATCGCTTAGACTGTTAACATAGTTCTAGGTATTGTTACATAAACCGGATAAACTTCCTCTTTAAGAAAAGTTGCTGTTAACTTAAATTTTATTTTGGATGGTTTTGGTTACTAGCTTTTATTTTCCCCTCCCATTTTTATGTGAGAAGCTGGATAGTATGCTGTAAAGTAGTGGTTCTGAAAGTGTATCGAAGTGGTGTTTCTAATAGATGGCTTGGAAAGGAGTTGGGGAGGATAGCCTTATTTATTTTCTTAAGGGCAATAGTCATCAAGCTGAATATGTAATTAATATTTGATCTTCAGGTGACAATTGGATATTATACAGTATATACACAAACATATATATTTATATTATTTTAGAAATGTAGTATAAGTTTCTTGATTTCTACTGTACATCTTTTTTTCAAATTTGAATTTCCACATTTTGTCAGGAGTTCAAAGGAACAGGAATCTTGAGAGATCTCTGCCATGTATATTGGTCCAGAAAATATAACCTTGTTTAACCGAAACCTTGGGGAAAAAGAGGGTGGGAGGACAAATAATATGGATGAATGAAAGACCTGTAAAAATAATATCACCCAGAGTATTTACTGGGTGTGTTTTAAAGGGCTATTTTTTTCTCAACTTTTTTTATATGTAGCACCACACTAACTCTTTTTTCCCTTCCAGTGGTGGTTTGTAAAACTTGAGACTCTCTAGGATATAAAGTTTCTGCTACAAATATAGCACTGAATTTCTTATCTCTGCTACTGTGATGTGTAGGACCAGAGATATTTTGACAAAGGATTTCCACAAAATGTTTCCCCTGATTTGTGATAAATCCCGTTTCTCAGAGGTACTGTTATCCCATGTAGATAAAAACACCATCTCATCATAACCAAGGAGGAAGACCACAAACTTACATTGGCTCTTTGATGAAAATATTTTTTACTTGTTCCTGAAAACACGGTGTATAAAGAGAATATAGTACTGTGTTAAACTTGTGTAATTTGAAGTTGGAGCTGGGTATTAAAACCTCATGGGGGATTGAATTGTCCTTCCTGGGTTTTTTTTTAAGAATACTGAGTAAGCCAGTCCATTCTAAAAACACAAATAAAATGCTGTTCAGAAGGATTTTTATGAGCTGCAAAGGAAGGTAATCAATCGTTGGCAAGGATGATTAAACAGTTCTCAGAGAGAGGGTTCAAATTGCATGGATATGTGGAAATCTGTCAGTTTAGTGGCAACAAGGGGATACAAGGAGTATAAAGATCCATGATTCCTCTAATGAGTGTTTGACCCTGTTGGCTTAGTAAGACTATAACCCAGCAAATAGCTGTGGTTATTTCTCTCACATTCTCACAGAATATCACATCACTTATACCACTTCCTCTCATACTAGCTCTACTAAATTTAGTTCCTTCCTACAACCTTGATCTTTCTATCTTATTACTAGTACAAGCCTGAATAAGTTTTTTACAAGTTAATTTAGTAGAGGATCCATTCATCTTGCAGTTCACTTGCTAATAATTGACAATTGATAATGATGTGCAGACAAGCAAGCACTAGAACTTAGCCAGCTAGCTGGAAGGATTCAGTTGTACAGGTTTGTTTCTATATATGTGTGTGTGTATATACATGTGTGTGTATCATGTACAATATAATACACAGGCACACACTCTGTATAATATTGAAAACATTTTGTAAAACATTCTGTTGTACCCAAATGCAGCAGGGCATTCATTCTACGCACACACACATTGTCCAGCTCTAACATTGGAATGTTCCGTTATTATTATGTATGGCTCTAATAGACATTTTTGTGTATTTGTAATTAAAATTATTTTGATAAGAAAATGAAAATTATATTCTCGTTTCATTGCTTATGGCAGCAAGGACTAATCACTTTTGGTAATGTGAAGGCAAAGACCATTTTCACTAAATTTAAAATAAGCCAGCCAATGCACTCAGCAGAGAAAGAGGGTGTCAAAAAAGGACTAATTAATAACCCTAGTGACCTGACTAAGATATTTTTTACTGTTACAGTACAAGTATGCTCAGGTCCAATGTTAATTTTTCCATTTTATTTGTTACCATTTGAACCTTTTCAGACTTAATTGATCTGTTTGTTATGAGCTATTCAGTGGCGGCTCTTGATTTTTTTGACAGTTGAGGCACAAATCACAAAATAGTTATTTCTACCCCTGGGGTAGAAATAAAGGTTACCTTATTGATAGTGAAGAAACAGCAGGCAGATTTGGGAGCTGGACCTGCCGCCACTGCTACCGAGCTTGCATGGGGTGGTGGAACATGAGGTAGGCTGTAGGGCTCAGCAGCAGCTTCTCTCACACACTCTGAGCTCACCCTGTGGGGGAGGAGGCTGCGGGGCGTGAGGTCCATGTGTGTGCAAGAAGCCAGAGGGCCTGTCCCTTGCAAACTCCCTGCTTCCTGGGCCTAATTGCTACAATCCTGCCCGTGGCCTCACCAAGCAGTGGTTACCATAGCAACGCCTTTAAAAAGTGACTTGTGGGCGTGGTAAATTGCCATGATGATAAGGCAGCTTCCTGAATCACAATTAGCTAGACCAAGATTTGAACAGCCCTATGTCCCTCAAACTTTCTGGTACTGCATTTCGCCCCTGGGGAGAGAGAGAGTTGTGACATTTAAATCAAATCATAATTTGTCCTTAAATCTGTATATATTTATCAATTTTTAAAAAAAGAATATGCAAAATGTGTTTTGTACCTTTTGGGAATTCTTGATTAGGCTGTGCCTCGCTTGTCTGGGCTGACGAAGCCGCCCCTGACCTATACAGAGTTCTTAGCTACTAGTCTGTTCTGAAAAGGTTTTCTATAGCTAAGCTGTCTTACAGTCCATTATGCCTTCATTTTCCCCTCCCTAGCTTGCTCTGGTTGGTATTAAAGTATAGAAACCAACTTATTTTTCTGTTTTAGGGCTATCAAAGACCAAGTCACTACATTGCAACCCAAGGTAAGAATCTTCCAGAGCAATGTCACCCAGCAAACCTGCTCCATAACAATCAGTGGACTCTGCCCTTTTATGTACAATATAAAAATGGAACCAGATTTGGTATGTAGTGTATAGTTTGCAGCAGCCACTGTTTATCCTTCTGTGTTGCAGCAATCTAATATAATTTGCCTACATGGAGCATGCATAAATTAAAACTTGCATTAATTTGTTGCACTAAATATTGAGTAACTCCTATTCCTCCTATTACTTTTTTCCCATATAAGTCTAGTCAATAGTTACTACAGTCATTTGCAATTTGAGGATGAGTCAAGGAAGGGCTGAAAGAAAAGGAAAATTTCAGCCTATCTTAGGTGTTTGTCTTCTCATAGTACTATATGTTATGAAGCTGTGTGGTATTGGTCCAAGACCAGTATTGCTGGGGTAAATAATGACATAGTTACCACCATTGTAGCAGTTTTTTGACAAGCTGAGACCAAAGATGGGCTGTCTCTCCCAGTGAGCTTTGACCAGTGAGGCTCTTAGCAGAGAGAAGTGAGGAAAGTCTTCCAAATTCAACTCTCTGGAAGGAAAAGGACAGGAGAGGAGGAGGCTTCCATTTTCTGTATAAATCAATCACTTCACACCTCAGGTGAAGCTATGCAAGTTGTAGAAAAGTAAACAGATTTGACTAAATTGTTTCCATTTCATAATATAGGGCCACATTTTAAAGACTGCCTCTAATTATGCATTTGCAACCAATTGCAGGCATAAATAATATGATTTTGTCATGTTGCTACCCAATTATGGTCACAAATCAAGTAATTAGATGACTAAATCTAATAATTTGTACTTGTAGTTGATTGTACCTGCAAAATTAGAGGCTAAATGGAAACCTGTTTAACAATTTGGCCTATAAGTTTTTGTCATATATCAGTCCAAAGTCCTTTTCTTTGGGCTCTAATGGAATCTATATATGCCTACCTACCTTTATTGATTATGTTTGCACCTGAACATTTAGTTGTGTTTTAACACATTAATTAATACAGTTGTAAATTATTGTCCGTACAGGACACAAACATTTGTTGCCTATTATATTTAGACCTCAGCTACAGCCTACGATCAAACATAAGTAGAAGCAAGTGTTTGTGTCCTCAATCAAATGTTTGTGTAGTGTCTACACTAGAATTTACAACCACCCTAATTAACAAGTGTTAAAACAAAACTAAAAAATTATATCCACATATGACTTCTATCGTACTGTCTGAGTCGCTACTACAGCGTATGAGCACTTACACTTTAATATCTTTCAAGTGGTAATTTGGTTAAATTGAGACGCTTCTGCCTCGATTATGAATAATATTATGGTTTAACAACGTCATCAATATAATGCTGCAATTCTGTAGGGATTATTAGATCCTTTCATATCTGAGCAAATAACTTTCTGCATATCAAATGCCTATGCTAAAAGATTTTGTTTTTAGTGTTCAGTCAGGTAGTAGTTTTATCACACAGTGCTAAATGTTTTTTTTCCAGGTCCAGTCCATGAAACAGTGTACGATTTCTGGAGAATGATATGGCAGGAACAGTCAGCTTGTGTTGTGATGGTTACAAATTTAGTTGAAGTTGGACGGGTAAGGAACTTTATTTTTAAAATGTTATATCCTAAGGATAGCCTCTCAAACTGCTGTTTATCATTGCCGAAGAAAATACAGAAAAGTCTTTTGAAAGACACCCTTAACTCTGGGGATGAAGGGGAGTTCATATATCCTTGCAACGTGAAGTAGCATTATATAATATGGCTGCTTTATAAAGAAAAGACCCAACGAATCAGGCTGTTGCCATGTTATTTTAATGAATAGGGAACAATGCTGCCTGAATCCATAATACAATATAGTGCATAAGAAACATTTGTATATTACTCTGTGCTCAGATGATCACAGCTAGCTGACTAGACAACAAGTGCACGTCATCTTTAACAGCAGATAGAAATCAGCAGATTATTTTGCATTTTAGGATTAGCCACTCTCTTGAGAATTACTTTAATAAAACACCTGAGATTGCTTTACAACAGCATAATTATTGAAATGGAAAACATCCCACAGCATTAATTAAAACCAGTGAAAAATATGTTTTCCTACCTAGAAAACTATAGAATTCAGATTCACTAATTCGGAAAGATAATTTGGCCTTTGTGGAAAGATGTGTAAATCAGCATGAACACTTAACGCTAACATTATGAACAGCTTTCACAGTACTTGATTGGCAGTTGGTGCATCTGGTCCACAGTAGGGTTCATATGACTACATCATTTTGAAAGTAATTGTGATATAAATTGTTAAGTTACTATTTGGCATGCTTTCACTTTCATATGCCTGTTTCATATTTTGTTTTTAGGTCAAGTGCTATAAGTACTGGCCTGATGACACCGAAGTTTATGGGGACTTCAAAGTGACTTGTGTGGAAATGGAGCCACTTGCGGAGTACGTAGTCAGGACGTTCACGCTTGAAAGGGTAAGCTCTTTGAAAGACATCATCAGAATATTGCTACTTTGCAGTTCAGTTTGTTAAACAGCGTCTTTCACATATTCAAGTACAATACCAAATCATTCTGCCTATTTAACAATTCCATAATGCAGAATTTATTTTACCATAGGAGGAATATGTTACATCACTGATTCCCAATCATTCATATACCCACAGCTTTTGTACTTCAATAATTTGTTTTGACTAGTGTTGTACACTTCCCTTCCTGACCTTAAAAATGAGCCTGTACGCTGGGCCCAAGTAAATTGTTCTTAACAATCTTCCATTCACTGGGGCATGTCCTGACCCTTACAGGAATTAATGTTGCTCCAATACTCTGACTTGTTCATTACTTAGGGTATGTCTACAGTACGAAATTAGGTCGATTTTATAGAAGTCGATTTTTAGAAATTGATTTTATCCAGTCTATTGCATATGTCCCCACTAAGCGCATTAAGTCGGCAGAGTGCGTCCTCACTACCATGGCTAGCATCGACTTACGGAGCGGTGCACTGCGGGTAGCTATCCCACAGTCTCCGCTGCCCATTGGAATTCTGGCTCCCAATGCCTAATGGGGCAAAAACATTGTTGTGGGTGGTTTTGGGTACATGTTGTCAGTTGCCCCTCCCTCCATTAACGCAATGGCAGACAATCGTTTCGCGCCTTTTTTCCTGGGTTACCCGTGCAGACACCATACCATGGCAGCATCGCACGGTCACACCTACCCCAGCCTACTTCTTGCTCCCATGGCTCATGAAGCCTGGACAGTAGTAAGAAGCAGTTCAGCTATAGGCTGAGCAAGTGCAGAATGGTGTTAGAATGTGCCTTTGGACGGTTAAAAGCTCGCTGGTGCTGTTTGCTGATTAGGTCAGACCTCAGCGCAACCAACATTCCCATTGTTATTGCTGCTTGCTGTGTGCTCCATAATATCTATGAGAGTCAGGGAGAGACGTTTATGGTGGGGTGGGAAGTTGAGACAAATCGCCTGGAGTCCGATTATGAGCAGCCTGACACCAGGGTGATTAGAAGAGCACAGCTAGGCGCGCTGCGCATCAGAGAGGCTTTGAAAACCAGTTTCATGACTGGCCAGGCTTTGGTGTGACAGTTGTCTGTGTTTCTCCTTGATGCAAACCCGCTCCTTTTGTTGATTTTAATTCCCTGTAAGCCAACCACCCTCCCCCCTTCGAAATAAAGTAACTATTGTTTTGATACCATGCATTCTTTCTTTATTTAAAAAAAAAAGAGAGATAATGGACAAGGTAGCCCAGTTGGGTGGGGGAGGAGGGAAGGACAAGGCCACATTGCTTATTGTAGCCACACTAAAAATCAAACTGTTTGAATGACAGCCTTCTGTTGCTTGGGCCATCCTCTGCAGTGGAGTGGCTGGGTGCCCAGAGCCTCTCTTCCCCCCTCCTCCCACCACGTTCTTGGGTGTATGGGTGAGGAGGCTATGGAACATGGGGAGGGGGGGAGGCGGTTATACAGTGACTGCAGCGGGGGTCTGTGCTCTTGTTGTCTTTCCTGCAGCTCCAACAGATGCTTCATCATGTCCGTTAGCCTCAGCATCGCGTCCTGCCTCCGCTCTTCGTGCTCACTTAATTCTTTCCTGGCCTCTGCCACTGAATGCTTCCATGCATTAAGCTGTGCCCTGTCAGTGCGGGAGGACTGCATGAGCTCAGAAAACATGTCATCGCCAGTGCATTTTTTTCACCTTCTAATCTGCAATAACCTCAGGGATGGAGATGATAGGGGAAGCGTAGAAGCATTCTATGCTCTACGATTCTGGGGGGGACTGCATGGTCACCTGTGCTGCTGAGTTCTGCTGAGTTCACCACGCTGACCAAACAGGAAATGAAATTCAAAAGTTCCCAGGGCTTTTCCTGTGTACCTGGCTAGTGCATAGGAGTTCAAAGTGTTGTCCAGAACAGTCACAATGGAGCATTCTGGGATAGCTCCCGAAGACCAATACCGTCGATTTGCATCTGCACTACCCCAAATTCGACCCAGAAAGGTTGATTTTAGCGCTACTCCCCTCATCAG
This sequence comes from Mauremys mutica, assembly GCF_020497125.1. Taxonomy (NCBI): domain Eukaryota; kingdom Metazoa; phylum Chordata; order Testudines; family Geoemydidae; genus Mauremys; species Mauremys mutica. The sequence continues at coordinate 97,561,634 of NC_059074.1, read as the reverse complement.
GGAGAAGTACAGAAGTCAATTTTAAGAGCCCTTTAGGTCAACAGAACAGCGTTGGTTGTGTGGACGCAGTCATTTTTAAATTGACCTAACGCGACTAAATTCAACCTAACCCCATAGTTTAGACCAGGGCTAAGAGTATGAACATAAATGAATATGAGGTAGCAAATACTAGCTGGTGTGGAACAGCTATGGTCTTCTGGTACAACTGTTACACCTGTCTGCATAGGTTGGAGAATCATAATTTTATATATAGAAACATCAGTAAAATGCTTTTTTGTGTTGACTCTAAAAACTATTAGAACAGTTGGTCTAGCATACTTTAATAGCAAATATAAGTATTATGTGTTTCAGATTTGCAATACATTATCAAAATATCACACTATGGCACCATTATACTATATAAGCCTTATGGGATAAGATGCCAGGCAGTTTAGAATAGATTCTTTTTATGTATATGTGACAAAGATGAACCAGCAATTTATTAATAGCCATGTTTATATTCCATTGTAAAATCAGTTTTCCTTTAAACATAGAATGCCATGTTCTTTGCTTAAATGAGTTTGAGAAGACAGTAAGTAGATTCTAGCAGTGTTGTCATTGCTTGACTCAGAGAATATTTTGGGTGTTGAATATTTTGAGTTTAATAACCTCTTTCAAAATATTGTTTTTGTCTTTGGCAGAGAGGTTACAATGAAATCCGTGAACTTAAACAGTTCCATTTCACAGGCTGGCCAGATCATGGAGTTCCTTACAATGCCACAGGCCTCCTTTCATTTATACGTCGAGTCAAATTGTCTAACCCTCCTAGTGCCGGGCCTATTGTTGTACATTGCAGGTGTGTAGAGAAGAGGTAGATGAATTTTCTACAACTTTATACGTGAACTTGTATAGTGGTCTCTTGTGAAGTTGTGGAGTTTGTCTTTTTGTTGTTTAACTTTTGGGAATGAATTTGCTCTTTCAATGCCCTGTCCACCCTGGAAGCAGAACTAGGCTAGCTACAGCAATGTTTAAACATAGCTGGATTCTAGTACAACTTCCCCGATTGGTATGGACAGATATTTTTTCCTCAGAACTGTTAGCCAAACCTTGTTATAATGTAGGCTAACGTTTAACATGCTCTATGGCAAAATTTTATGACAGAGTACTAGGATGGTATTTTGTTACAGCTATGTTGACATTTAAAATGTGCCTTTGCAAAATATAATTTTAAGTAGAATATTTCATTGAACATATGGCAACAAATAGATCCATCCAGTGAAACAACATTCTGAAATGAGCCTGGATATTGGATAGAGTGGGAACAACTAAAGAGTGTTGTTTTCCACGTAAGTTTTGCAAATTTTCCCTTATGGGGCACAGTTCACTGAAATATGATCTCTTGGCAAATCCATCAAATGTGTTAACTACATTCTGCACATAAAGTTAGCCAAGTTGTGCATGGAATTCACTTTTCAAATATCTATAATAGCTATGTAAAAACGCAGGAGAGACTCCCATACAATCCTGATATTGTACCGGAAGATTGTTAACTGCCTAAACTAGAGTATAGGGGAGAGTCTACATTTTACAGTCAAATTTTCTTACCTGAAATTGTCCCTTGGAAAAAAATGGTCCCCCTTAGTCTCTCTGAATAAAGAGAAGTCCTATATGTTTTGAAATGATTCCATAAAGAGCATAGTCATCCTGAAGATCTCTGTTATCTAACAAGTCTGTTACTACAGTTTTGTTAATGGACCATGAAGGAATGTTCTGAGATACTAAAAAGGAACCTCACTGATACTGTTTTTACATAATCTGAGATCTGTTGAAAAGTTCTTGCTTTTGAGTTGTATACATTTCATATCTGTTTAAATGCTATCCTGAGGAATAAAGGGGGAAACTGGAGATTCTGTAATGGTTGGAAAGATACGTATGAGAATTTAGGTTAATGTTCCAAGTGTGTACTTGTAAATGCCAAATAGAGTTTGCTAAATTTGTGAGGTAGATTTTCTGGATTGTGGGGAGTACTCTGAAATTATTTTCTAATTCTTTCCAGTGCTGGTGCTGGACGAACTGGCTGTTACATTGTGATTGACATCATGCTAGACATGGCAGAAAGAGAAGGTGTTGTGGACATCTACAATTGTGTCAAAGCCTTACGGTCACGTCGCATCAACATGGTACAAACAGAGGTATGGTAGTTTATCTGCAATGGATCTAATGCTTTTCTAGCTGCATTAAGTCAGAATTTTATTTCTGTAATCAATACAGCAAAATCCTCTTAATCAGTCACCCATCCCGCCCTCCCCGCCAGTAGATGACTATTTATCCACAGTGAGAGGAATTCCTGAATAAGCACAGTACTATGGAGCCAGGAGCACACAGCACAGAGGATATGCCAGCCCTTTGCCTGCTCCCAAACTGGAGCCCACCCAATCCAGAACAATAGAACCCAGTAGCTTCCACACACTCCAGCATCAGCACAGTCCAAACCACCTTCCAAGCCTGCTGATAAAAGAGCAAAAGTCAACTCTTGTCCTGGCTCAGAGAATAGAATTTTTTGTGTGGTGCTTGACTCGACCCAACCCAGGGCCTTTCTGCCCGAGGCCTGATTCTGGACTATGTTGGACCTGATATCCAATGTTATGGTCCATCCAATTAGGACAGCTTGGGTTTTCCTCAAGCTACTGTGGCACATGATGGCATGTACTTACGTGGTTCAGCATGCAAGTCTGTGCCTCAGACCTCTCCAGATCTGGCTAGCATCAGTATACTCCCTAAGCAGACACCACTTGGACTCCAGTACTCCCCTAGTCTTCGCCTCCTTGCACTGGTGGAAAGACCCAAGATCGGTAATGATGGGGTTGCCCTTTATTACCTTTCAACCATCAGTAGTTTTAATCTCTGATGCATCCGACCTAGGGTGGGGAGCCCACCTCAGGACTCGGGGCCTCTGTTCCCAAGAAGAACTCTCCCTGTACATAAACCTCAGAGAGCTCAGGACAGTACACTTAGCTTGCCAAGTGTTCCTTCCCCAGATCTCAGGAGATGTGGTGCAAGTCCTGACAGACAAAACCACAGCCATGTTCTATATCAACAAGCAGGGAAGAGCCCGATCTTCAGCTCTTTGTCAGGAGGCTATCTGTCTGGGACTTCTGCACAAAGTACTCCATTCATCTCGAGGTGTCACATCTCCCAGGAGCCTGGAATGTACTGGCAGATCACCTCAGCAGATCCCTTTCCTCTCACCATGAGTGGTCCCTTCACCTGAAGGTCACCAAGTTAATCTTCCACAGGCAGGGACCTCCCCAGGTGGACCTGTTCATTACCAGACAGAACAGAAAATGCCATCAGTTTTGCTGTCTGGGCACAGCTCAGGCTCCCTCTCCAATGCTTTCCTGCTCCCATGGACAGAGCTCCAATTCTATGCCTTTCCTCCAATCCCTCTGGTTCACAAGGTCCTCCTAAAAGTCAAACGAACAAGGCAAGATTCATTCTGACTGGTTCGGCATGCTCCCGGATCTGTCAGTAGCAGCTCCACTCTCGCTCCCACTCAGCCCAGACCTAATCTCACAAGACCACGGCAGTTTGCTTCACCCGAACCTCGCTTCCCTGTCCCTAACTACATGGATGCTGCATGGCTGAACCCAGAAGAACAGACTTGCTCAGAACAGGTCCAGCAGGTCTTGCTGTGTTGTAGAAAGGCATCCACCAGGGCTACCTACCTGGCCAAATGGAAGGGCTTCTCAATATGCGCATCTCAATGAGCTCTCTCTCCATCTCGATCTTCCCTTCAGTCTATGTTGGACTACTTGCTCCACTTAAAGCAACAGGGCCAGATTCCTCTTGTCTATCAAGGTGCACTTAGCAGCCATCTCAGCTTTCCACCCACCGGTGAACAGCAGGTCAGTGTTCTCCCACGAGATGGCTGTATGTTTCTCAAAGGGCTGGAGAAGCTCTGTCCTCTGGTCCGTGAGCCAATCCCCCCATGGGATTTAAACCTGGTTCTGTCAAAACCTTTTGACAAAAACTTTTGTCCTAAAAGAACAAAATGGACACCGTGTAGTCAAGTACGTGGGTTTATTACACACAGCGCTGCCGGAGTGTCACTTTGCTTGTCAGTGTCTCTGAGCCTAATAAGCAATTGATTACAATAGATTATATAGGGTATTCATGGGCGGAGAGAAGCGACGGAATGGGAGGTCCCGAGCCCCTGGATAGGTTCTAGCAGCAAGACAAGCACAATAAGCCAGTAGTCTAAAAGATTACATAATGGCTCCGCCCATGGTTTTAGGTTAACATACAACATACTGTGTACGGGGGGAAGGATAGCTCAGTGGTTTGAGCATTGGCCTGCTAAACCCAGGGTTGTGAGTTCAGTCCTTGAGGGGGCCATTCAGGGATCTGGGGCAAAAATCTGTTTGGGGATTGGTCCTGCTTTGAGCAGGGGGTTGGACTAGAAGACCTCCTGAGGTCCCTTCCAACCCTGATATTCTATAAGTTGAATCCTGATTTGGGGTCCATAGGAATGAGGTAGCTCTTCTGGTTGCCCAACAGGTACATTCCTGGGGTTTAAAGCAGAAAGACATTGAAAAGTACATGGCAATAGAAATTGCTTTCAGGGTGCCCCATTGTGTTCCTAAAAGCTAACATTGGCATGGGAGTGTGGGGGATGCATCTATGGAAGGGAGGATGTCATATCTCATACTGACATGTTTGGGCCTCTCCATGAACTCTAGCCTGGTATGTGGGGAGGGTATTTGCAATCTCCTTCCTGCAGTAAGGAGTGGACATTTTGAGGCCCCTTCCAATGTTTGGTGTGTCTGTAACTTCTGATAAGGACACCAATTACTGCTCCCCATCTGGAGTGCTGCTGACTGTTTTATCTAATAAGAAGCAAGGTTGTCTCTGGTTTATTCAGCTTCTCTTAGCCAATATTGTTCATTGTTAACGAGGCCCCCAGCTCAAACCAAGCTTTGGACTTCGGGCCTTTGTGAAAAGTTGCTGACAGAGCCTGTGGTGAGGATTTTACACACACAGCAAATGGTTCATGGCCCTTCAGGTCCCCTTTTCAAGCCGCTAGCATCATGCCCCCTGTTGCATGCCCCCTTGGCCGGAAGGTGTCTCTGAGATCAAGAGCTTTACATCAGAACCACCTCACATGGAGTTCCTCAAGGACAAGGTCCATCCGGGCCCTGACCTGGCTTTCCTGACACAATTTCATATCAATCAGGCCAGCCAAGAGCCCAGGCTTCATCAGCAGAGTTCTGCTCTCACGGTTCCCAATCCAGGACATTTGCAGAGCCACAACCTAGTCATCAGCATAGACCTTCGCATCTCACTACACCATCACCCAACAGGCCCGGGACAATGCTGATTTTGGGAGAGTGGTGTTGCTGTCAGTGTGTCCATGACCTCTGAGCCCCCCCTGGGGTACTGCTTGTGAGTCACCTCACATGGAATGGACAAGAGCAAGCATTCGAAGAAGAAAAAATAGTTACTAACCTTTCCATAACTACTGTTCTTCAAGGTGTGTTGCTCATGTCTGTGCCACAACCCACCCTCCTGCCCCTCTGTCAGAGTTAAGGACAAGAAGCAACTGAGAAGATGCAGAGCTGTCGGTACTCTTTTAAACTGGCGCATAAGTGCACAGCACCAGAGAGTGCTAAAGCTGGCTTAACAGATACCACTAAGGGAAAAATCTCTGGCAATGGTGCATGTGGTGCACAAACACACCTAACATGGAATAGACATGAGCAGCAACACATCGCAAAGAACACAGAAAGGTTAGTAACCATTTTCTCTAATAACGAAGTAATAAAAGCTACCATCATGAAGCGTTCACACCATTGAGTCACCACACAATCTTACTGTCATTCTCATTGTCCCTTCCACTTACTCTCCCAGTTGTTTGTTACCTCTTGTCTACCCTTGGATGTTAAATTCTTTGTGGGCAGAGACTGTGTCTGTTACAAACTCTCTGATGTGACTAACATACGGTGGGTGTTGCAGGCCCACCGTCAGAAATTCTGGGGGGCCGGGGACCAGGGCAGAAGTGATGAATCTGTCACTTCTGGGACGACCCACGCTGGCCAATCGCGCCGGCCCAGGGGGTCCCCCAGAGCGTGGGGCCCAGAGCAGTTTTGCATGCCTAGGAGTCCTGCGGCCCGCCCAGGCGATTTAAAAGGGCCCCGGCTCCCGGCTGCCACCACTGCTACTGTCGCCCCGAGAGCCCTCAGGCCCTTTTAAATCGCCCAGGCACCTGGGCAATTGCCCCTTTTGCCGTCCACTGTCGACAGGCCTGGGGTGTTGTCTAATATTTGACAAAAGATACTGTTGGAATAGTAATGCAGCTGACTGGGGGCTGCAGACTCACAACAGGCCAACAGAATCAAGAGGCAGCATTTCCTGTATTGGCATAATGCTGAGTCTATTGCCTGCCCAGTGCTAGGTATGAGACACTAGGTCTACCAGTCCACATGCATATAAGTAGCATGAAATATGCCACATAATTGCTAGGAGCAGGTAGTGCTTGAAGCATTGTATATCCTTTCTGTATGTATCACGGAACTGAAAGCTACTATTAAGGAAGCAAATAAGCAGAACTAGCATTAGACTCTCTCCCACACTGACCTATGCACCACAAAATCTCCTGAAAATTCCCCCATTAAGCAAATTAGTGTACTTATGCTCTTACTATCGCTGGACTTAAATTGGTTCTCAGGGAAACATACTGATTAACTGCATCCCAGTTAGGCAGATTGTACTGTACTTAAGGTGCTAAAGCAATATCCAATGGATTGATGGAAGCTGCTTTGAATAAGATTTATAGAGGGGGAAGATCTGCTTATCTTGAAGGAAAGTAAGATTTTATTTTGTTTTTAAATTGCTAGGTTTTTTTTTTCTTTTCCCCTTTGGTAGGAGCAGTACATCTTTATTCATGATGCCATTTTGGAAGCTTGCTTATGTGGAGAAACTGCCATCCCTGTCTGTGAATTCAAAGCTGCATATTTTGATATGATTAGAATAGACTCTCAGACAAACTCTTCACATCTCAAAGATGAATTTCAGGTATTTACAGTTACTGGTATCTCTTCGTAGAGTAGCAACTTTTTTGCCTCTAGGTACATATAATTTATTTTAAGGAAAAAGACTTCCATATCAAATTCATAACCTTTGTCCCTTTCTTGTATTTAAGATAATATAACACCCTTTTCTTTTATGATGTACTTTACAAGGTCACTTTTAAATATGAAATACCCTTCTTAGATTATAATTGCAGTAGACTGCTGACTATAATGAACAGTACTGACCTTGAACTGGCAGGATGGGGGGTTTATTTTGCATTTTAAGCAAGTGAGACAAAGTTCATATGTGTTTCACAAGATTCTCTTCTATTTTCTTCCTTTTGGATTGCATGTTAGGGGGGATGCATTTAGAGGATCCATTCAGCAGTTCCTGATGTGTCTTCATACCTGAGCTTTCATTCATTTTAACTGAAAAAATGTCAAGTTTCTCAAGCAGACACATGCTCTTGTTTGCTTGTGATTTTTCATGTTTCCCACATTGCAACATTTTAAATAAAAGAATGAATTTCAAGAACACGATATATAAGATGCACTATAACATGATATTGATTCCCTCTGCTGTTTAGACCCTGAATTCTGTGACGCCTCGGCTGCAAGCTGAAGATTGCAGCATAGCCTGCTTGCCAAGGAATCATGACAAGAATCGCTTCATGGATATGCTGCCACCTGACAGATGTCTGCCTTTCTTAATTACTATTGATGGGGAGAGCAGCAACTATATCAATGCTGCTCTTATGGATGTAAGAGACTATCTCCTTTGTCCTCGTAACGTGCCATGAAAAGCTGTGTAATATGAGAGAGAACTCTTGCTGGTTAAAGAAAGGGTAATTCTTTCTTCCTGTAGTGTTTAGTAAAGTGGTCTTAACAAAGAAGGGAGAGGGAAGTCTTGGCAACATTTTTAAAATCCACTAACTTTTGTTATTCCTTTACAACATTAGATATCTCAGATGTCTCAGTGCTTCTGTGATCCTCTGGAAAGCTGGGAACTCCCCTTTTTAATAGTATTGTATTAAATCTCCAATTTCCATTCCTTCATAGTCACAATATATAGCATCTTCAAATCTGTCACTGGTCCAGAAATGAATACTGCTCATCTGAGCTTTGGGCTAACAATTTGTGGGTAGCAATTCCATATTTGTTGGGGAAAAAAGGAAGTCCTGCCAAGCCACCCCAACCCTTTCCATCTCAGCACCCATGCCCCCAAATGTGATCTGATGTAACAGTCCCACAATAGCTGGTATCCCTTGTGTTGTGTCTCCTTCTTCTGCTACTTGCAACCCATGTGTTACCAGGACTCCAGGAGCTGGAGGCTGCAGGGAGTAGATAAGAACAGCCCTGTTCTCAGCCTCCAGGAGGTTAATCCCATTGCAGCCTGTTTGCACTGCTTTGTGCCTCCTCTCTGCTGCCAGCCGTCTATGTGCTGCAGGGCCAGAAGTCCCCCAGTGGCAGCCACATGGACTGCAGCCATCAGAAGATAGAGCAGCTCCAGTCCTATCAGGAGTATTCCAGTTGCAGTAGGAGGTCGTGCAGCCTGAGTACATCAGTAACTACACAGCTGTGTCCTTACCGGTGGGAATTAGTCCCTAATTACCAGCCTTCTCTGCCTTTAAAAATAACTGCCAGCCCTCCCCTCCCCCTGCCCTATCACTCTTCCCAGATGGCAACTGTGCATGACAGTCACCTGCTGGTCTTCTATTGACTCCTTCCACTAGTGACAACCTAGCAATGCTCACAACCTGAGTTCAACCCCAACCAAGAGATGCAGGGAGGGGATGTAAAATGCCCAAAGTCTTCTCCAATAAAACTATTTTAAAAAGTTTTTTTTTTAAACTTGAAAACTTTTTGATGTCAGCCCAAAGAGAGGTTTATAAAGAAAAGAAAAAAGCTTTAGGATCAGTTATAAGAGGAAAGGTGGCCTTGTGGTTATCGCACCATCATGGGACTCGAGATCTAGGTCCAGTTCCTGGCTGAGTCACAGACTTCTTCTGTGAACTTGGTTAAATCAATATTTTTGTGCCTCAGTATCCCCCTCTGTAAAATGGGGTTAATACATCTCTATTTTGTCTCCCAAGTATTCTAAGATAATCTGAAACTATGATGAATGCATGTAATATAAGCACCAGTTCAGCAAAATATGCAACAATGGGCTCAACTTTTAAGTGATTAATTTAAAGGGGATTTATGCATATGTGACCTGGTTTTTTTTTCCACTTTAAGATATCTTATTGTTTGAACAGTTGTTCTGGTTAAAACTGCTAGATTTTATTCCATTACATTGTTTTAGTTATGTTTCCAAAAGGCCCAGACTTTGCATAATCGTTGTTCAGTGCTTTCTTTACTAATATTCCCCTACTCACTCCTTTTCTTTACAGAGCTACAGGCAACCAGCTGCTTTCATTGTCACACAACATCCTTTGCCAAACACTGTGAAAGATTTCTGGAGATTAGTGTATGACTATGGCTGTACCTCTGTTGTAATGTTAAATGAAGTTGATTTAGCACAGGTTAGTGTTTGTTTATGGCGATTTTGTGAACAAATTAATGCATCAAGATGGTTATGCTTTGTAATAGGGTGAATGTACAGTGCAGTTTCATTGCAATTACAGTGTAATTACCCTGTGGCTTTGCTTTTCAATAACTAATTAGTATTAATTAACATATATATTACTGTTCTATGAAGTGTGTTATAATAATAATGAAATACTACAATATTCATGATGCAACTTAAATTTTAATTATACCCATTTTATTCTTGTTCAGGGCTGTCCACAGTATTGGCCCGAAGAAGGAATGCTGAGATATGGTCCTATTCAAGTGGAATGCATGTCTTGTTCAATGGATTGTGATGTGATAAACAGAATTTTCAGGATATGCAATCTAACAAGAGTAAGTATCATCATAATCATAACAGCTAACTGGGCTATTGTGGATTTGAGTATTACATAATAAATATACAGTATTAATTCTTTTCAGACATTAAGCAGAACAGAATTAAACATTCAGTTCCTAAGATTTAACTATTTTTCTACAGCTGCCTATAATGGACACAAACAGTATTTCATTTTATAAATGTCATATGAAATTACATGTAAGCATATCTGAAGGACACTTGTGGTTATATAATTAACACCTCGTGGGCCTTGTGGTGCAAGAACCACAAAACAAAGCAGAAGCATTATGACATTCTACTAAATATGTGTGAAAAGACTCAAAGTTATTCTGGTTTTGGAGGTTCTTGAGACACTGCCCTGACCTACATTTACTAACATGTTCTCTCCACCTCCAGTAATTATGCAAGTCTTGATGCACTTTTCATCTTTTATCCATTACTGTCTCTGCCTTCTTTCATGTTGTCCTGCATTCTTTCAACGCTCTCTAAAACCCTGCTTACCAGCCACTACCTTCTCCTTCAGATCCCCACTAGAAACTAATTTCTGCTATGTTGCCTGCATGCAATGAGTTAAAGAAAAATTTGTGAGAACCTGTAGGTTATGCTATTGTAACCTCCCCCCACTTTATTACCTTCACTTGTTACATCTCATATTTAGAGATCAAGTTTGGACAAGGTCTGTGAAGTACGTTGCACATTTCTAATTTAACTCATAAATGATGATGATAATGGATATGGGGAAATGAAAGGGTGTTGCAAAGGCTCTTCTGTCAGGTTTTGATTTCCCAAGCTATTTTTCATGGATAGTTCAGAACTGGGTCATGTTTTATCCAAATTCTATGCTTTGGTTGAAAGGAGTGTTAAGCAAAATGTTTTCATCTCTCCTTTTAACTCTCCTTGTTGTGTCTGGGAAATTCAATACAGTGTAGAGATATTAATACATTAAATGATTATGTTGTAGTCCTTTTTTGTTTCTTATATGTTGTAGTTTCCTTGTTCCTGTCTCTTTCACTTGTTCCATCTCTTATTTTCATTCTCTCCATTTCTTTTCTTCTGTTTTGGCTTTTTTATTTTTGTTTCCTCTGTCTCTCTTCCATCTCCCTTTCCTGTGAACCTTTCTTTCTCTCTGCACCATCTCTTTTCCTCCGAGGACCCCACATCTCTTTCCATCTTTGCCTGACCCTGCTACATGAAACCAGAGTGAGTTATTTATTCTTTAGGGCAGCCAAGTACAGGAAACCTTTTTTGAAACATTCTAAGCCACCCCAGAACACTTTGTGTCTGAAACTCAGTTTAGGAAAGGCTCAGAGATTTGCCATCAGGATAGGATGGGCTGGCAAAAGGAGCAGACTCCATTCAAGCAAAAAACATATTTGTACACCACCATTGTTTGTTGTTGTTTTATAACTGGAGATACTTTGTCAGGATAAGTGCTCCTACAGAGCCACTGCATTTCTCTGTAAGGGCTACAGATTCAACAACAGGTTGTTGTTTTTTGCTTATGTAGAGGTAGAATTTTTTTTAAAAAACTAGCTATTTAGAATCCAGAGAAATATCCCCGTTAGTTTATTTAGGAGTGGTTAAATTAGTGGCCCTATAAACTTTGATGTCCTAATTGCAACTACTTCAGAACATTTTCTTCTTAAACTTTGTTCCATTGTGCCCTACTTCTGTAATACTTACACAGACACCTTTATGCTATCTCTTTGTATGTATGCTCAGCACATACATGTAATGGAATTTCTGTGCAATATATACTCTGATTTAGTTTCGCGTTGTTTTATCTGTTTAGTTTTCATAAACTGATTATAAATGTGCCATGTTAATGTTAAGTGGTTTGGTTTCCATCAGCCACAGGAAGGCTATCTGATGGTGCAGCAATTCCAGTATTTGGGATGGGCTTCTCACAGAGACGTTCCAGGCTCCAAGAGATCATTTTTGAAGTTAATTCTTCAAGTTGAAAAATGGCAAGAGGAATGTGAAGAAGGGGAAGGCCGAACTATCATTCACTGTCTGTGAGTAATTTTGTTGTGGCCGACTGGGTATATGGCAGCATCTTGGATTGTTTAGCATCCAATTCATTATTTTAAGTTAAATCCAGTGCTCCTATTAATACATACTATTGTATATGTCCTATTTTGTTTTCTTTAATTTTGGCCCTGGTACTTGCACCCACTTCGGACTGGGGCCTACATACTGTGGAGATGAGTACAATAGAAGTGGTTGGCTGGACAGATATGTGTTCTCTTTTGCTGGGGTTTTCTGGAGTCCCAATTTTCTCCTTTTACACCTAATGGCAGTGTTTTCCAGGTGGCTATAAATGAGGGTCCACACGTTACTTCTGATCCAATACCATTATACTATTGAGTAATCTAACAGGATGCTTCTTTGTACTAAGTGGCAAGAGATTACATATAATGAAGCTTTTCATTCTATGTTTTGCATATTTTGAATAGTGCTCTTCCAACAAGTTTACACATCACAGCTGTTTTGTGTCATTCTGGACCAAGACTATGCATACCTGAAATCAAAGACGTTTTTGTTACATCTATAGTAGTGCTAGTGAAAAATAATTAATGTACAGAATGTAGGCAGTACCTGCTTTTCTAGCACTGCCATTTTAAAAAAAAGAGAGAAGAAAAAAAGCCACTGACTCCCACCATATGTGTAATCAATTAAATGTCATCTTTTTAAAAGAGAGCTATTTTTAGGAAGATTGGGAAAACCAGTATATTTTATATTTTTTTTACATTCCCTGAATGAAAAGTGACCGATCTCTTTTCTACCATATTTCAACTTAAAGCTTCAATTTTGGCAGTTGAATAAACTGCCCTCAAAAGGAGGTTTATAATTAAGTGTTCACAGATCTCTTTTGACTCTTAACTACAGCAAAATGCCAGAATGCCCATATGGTGTCCACAGATTCATATAGTTTGTTTACATAATTTAAAAAAACATCTATCCTGGTTTCCAGGAACTTTTGGAAATAATATCAAAAAGTTACAAAAAAGATTAGCAGCATCTCTAAAGATCAAATCAACAGCACACTCCAGTAATATTCTGCCACTATTCTTGTAGCTTGTGATGATTTAAAACAGTTCCCTCCAGAAACAAATGGAAAAAGTTGTTATATTCATAACACTTGCTTTTAATTTCTCCTGCCCACTTAAGTTGTGTTATAGTATAGCTAGGCTGCATAATGAGCTATATAGCACACCACAGTTTATTCAAAACAGTATCAAGAGTGCCAGTGGTGTCAGATGTTTCAAACCACATCACCTAGAGCTATGAGGGGATTGATAAAGGTCTGTCTCGTCTAATGGGTCCCCCATCTTCTATTTTTACAAAATTAAAGGTGAGATATATGTGACAGGTATATTTGTAAGTAACAGATGTATTAACTCTGTTGTTTTGCTTACATTCAGGAATGGTGGTGGTCGGAGTGGAATGTTCTGTGCTATAGGCATAGTTGTTGAAATGGTCAAAAGACAAAATGTTGTTGATGTTTTCCACGCAGTAAAGACATTACGGAATAGTAAGCCAAACATGGTAGAAACTCCGGTAAGTTACAGCACATTGGTATTCAGACAGCCAGTTAGCAAGAAGGATAATATACAGTGTGTATTGATATAGCTCACTTGGGAGCACTCTCACATGGGATGCAGGTTGTTCATCATTTCACTGGTGTGACCAAAAGTACTAGATCATGAATCTTGTGCTCAAAAAACATAGTAATCCATCTACTAGAGCTAGGTGACCTGCAGGTATCACCCTAGTATAATTCTAACAGTGAATGTAATATTCTGAGTGGATGTACTGTTGTGAATTGTTACATCCTGGGTTGGAAACCTATTGCGCATAGAAAGACTACATATTGGATAGCATCATAAACAGCTGGATTGTGTGTTTTGATAGGTCATTTCTCTCCTGCCATATCGCCTGCTTTTCAAGGAAAATATTCAGAACAGTTAGGCCTTTTCTACACTGGGGGGGAGATGGACCTAAGTTAAGCAACTTCATCTACGTGAATAACGTTGCTAAAGTTGACATACTTAGATCTACTTACCGTGGGGTCCACTACACAGGGTTGACTACACTATGTCAACAGGAGACGCTCTCCCGTCAACTCCCCTTGCACTTCTCATTCAGGTGGAGTACAGGAGTTGATGGGAGAGTGACCTGTGGTCAGTTTAGCGGGTCTTCACTAGACCTGCTAAATCAACCGCAGATGCATCTATCGCTGCGCCTCAATCCCCCGGTAAATGTAGATAATCCCTTAGGGTACACTATAATCTCTCAAGATCACCCTATGTTCTTAAAGTAACACTATAGCCTATTTTGCTCAGACAAACCATCTTAAAAGTTTACAAGCCAAGACAGTTCTTCCTAAGAGGAATAAACTGTGAAGTGGAATATATTATATTTTGTAATTGCAATTGCTGTTTCTGGGCCTTTGTGGTAATTTGTAATGCTGCTTTCTGACAGAGCCAAAATGACGCAGGAAAACTTTAATCTTAAAACATATTTTATTTTAATAGATTGGGGGGGGTTATTGTAAACTTGCTTTAAGAAACCATAACTCTAAAGAAAATGGTTTTTTTTAAAACGTTAAATGCCTGACTTTGAAATACAGTCTCTCATTTTCTAGACGCGGCTTTACTCCTCACCCCCCCCCCTCCACCCCCACACACGCACTCTCTCCCCAGACTGGGTAATTTACCTGTTCATGTTCCACTCTTGCCACCAAAATTGCAGACTGAGTGAAGGCCCTTTAGAAAAAATGAATCCTTAAACATTAAAGTTCTTTCTTGTCATGATTAAGTATGAAAGCAGGTTGGAGAATGGCTTGGAATTTTTGCCATTTGATTCTCTTGCTGACAGCCGCCAGTGTCGCAAATACCCACACTCTTCAGACAGATGGTTGCCTCTAGCACTGAGCTCAGATATGCCAATTGAAATGAAAAATGTTCATGGTTTACATACAGTGAAAATTGCTTCTGACCCTTCGAACTTACATATTGAACAAAATCTGTGTAGTTTGCCTTTCCTCGTACATCCCTTTTTCCAGGTGTCAGAATTTACTAGGCTTCAGGTGTACATGATATGATTTCCCTAATTATTGTTTGTTGCTGTCACACTGTTTGGAGTGGCTCACAACTGTGAGTGCCTAGGTGAGTGCTCACAACTGTGAGGGCAGACTGTCAGAAAACAGAGCAGATACCCCAAGCTGATAGTGTGTTCTATAATTAGATTTCATCAAGCCAGTAACAAATGTGAACTCCTGGTCACTCAAACCAAAAATCACACCACATCAGTTTTTTCCCAGTCCAAAGGGACCAGTCACTTACCCCAGATCATTTGGTACTCCGATCTTACACAAAAGACAATGCTGACAGCTAAATCTATAGTAAACTAACTAAAGATTTATTAGCTGAGAAAAAAGAATGAGAGTTATTGAGAGGTTAAAGCAGGTACAATATATGTACAGGGGAATCACAGTTTGTAACTCCAAATGGTGACAGTGATGTAAAAAACTACCAGTTTTCCAAAAGTCTTCCATGGCTACCCAGAATAACTCCGGGGATCTCCACTATGCATCTGGTATACTTCCCTGAAAGAGTCCAAAGGATCTTTCTTTGCATTCATTCTTATAGCTTCTTCTCACAGAACACAAGCTAACAGAGTCTCTACCCATGTGGGCTTTTCCTCTGATGACACTGACTGACGAATGCACTTTGAGCCTCCGACCTCAGGTCATCACACACAATGGCCATTTGCATTGGAACTAGCATCTTTTCTCCTTCATTAGCATTCCACAAAACTTATTTTTGTCTGCTGTTATTTAGTTACAGGCGTATTTACGATGTAAATGTTTGCTGTTACACTATGACAGGACGCAGATAAGTAAAAACAGTGCATGTAACATCCCATTAGTTTTATGAAGTTTAAACACCAAATACACTCTTCTGCAGTTAACAGTGTACTTTGATCTATACTAATACACACATGAATTGACTTGAGTACACTCTAGCATGACCTGATCTACCAGCATCATAGTTGCTTCCATCTGCCAGTACCAAGTGGATTAAATGATAGCTAGAATGTTAACAGCTGTCACGGGGAGGTTATTGAACGTATCTGGCCTACCTGTGGCCATCTTGCTAAAAGTACTATAGAGTCTATGCAGCACACTTTTGAGATGTAGCGCACAAAACTGGTGCACAGATTTCAGTTCATTGTTGAGAGTGAAAGCAGGTCAGATCACATGGAAAGTTACTTGCTGTACTTAAGTGCTACAATAAAGAGACTCCAATGTATATTGCGTATGATTCTGGTAAATAGTCTGAAAACTTCTCTTTATTTTTTTAAAAGCCCCAAATCCATTGTAGTGTTAATCTGCAGTTACTGAATTTCTGTAGGTGTGTTTCTCTGTGGTGTGCATTGTGTGGGCTTTTATTCAGAGCTCTTGAACAGCAGCAGCAGCAGCTGTTGTGTCGTTAGTAGAAAACAAACCAGGAAAACCAATGTAGCATTGTCATCTGCCCTACATTCAGCAAGATCATCAGATAACAAAAGTAAGCAGCGCAATAAAACCTTTTAGATATCCCACCACTTCCTGCTAGTGGATTTTGCAACCTAAAGTAAATCGTGAGACCAGGCTCGTTTCATTTAGCTTTAAAAGCTGGTAGAATTTAATCAACTTCTCTTTTTTTCAAATATTGACATTGAACAGCAACCTTGTTAAAAATAAATATTAGTTTTTCTGGCTGTACTTGCTGATCTCCTCACTTAAATGCACCTTCTGATCTATTTGACATTACATTATTTATCACAAATTCTAACACTGTCTTGAGGCCTAATGCAGTTCAGTATCATAGCTCAGTATTCCCTTGAATGATATTAAGATGCTATTGCTAGTTTACTGCTAAATACCATTTGACTTAGAAGAAGCAGCTGTCAGTTGTACAGGGACTGAAGTAGTTCACTAGAGAAACACTTTGTTAGAAAATAAAAACTACGAGTTTTATAACTAGCTCAGAAGCAGAACAAATCACAGGCAAGCAAAGAGCTTATTGCATGTGTGGCCAGTTCTTCCCTTCCACTGTGGTGGTTAGGCTGAGATTTAAAATCAGAGCTGACATCAGACGTCTAATAAATTAAAAGAAAAATCATGTGAGACTGGTATGGACTAAAATGGCACAGCAGTATGCAGAGAATATAGTTGCTCATAGATATCCCTGCCCTTTAATATATTAGACAGTTTCTTTAATTTTCTCTTTTCTTTTTTTTTGAGGAGCAATATCGTTTCTGCTATGATGTCGCTTTGGAATACCTTGAATCATCTTAGTTGGAATGGATGTGACAAAGTGCACCATGTATATGAAGCTCAGTAAACTGTTTTGACAACAGTTGTTCAACCTGTGAAGAGAGATTTTAGTGAAGGGGACTTTTAAAATTTAAATGCAAAAGTATTTTTCTTATGAAGTTGTGGACCTTGATAAAAGAACTCAGTCTGTTTCTATGCCTGTATACAGTATCAACATTTAATGTCACATAAATAAATTTAATGAAATCCAGAGTCAGAAGAGATTTGCTCAAATTAGGACTTTTCAGTGTTTGTATATACAGCCATCTCTCAATTACAGTAGAGCCACCATCTGTTGCATGTATCAATATTTCCTATATGGTATTATTTTTCCTTTTCCTTTTCCTTTTGATAAATTGTTAAAGTAAAACAAAACTGTGCAGATTGATAGTAAAATTCATTCTTTATACGTTTCAAGTGTTGCAACTCTATATAACTGGCTTATTTTGTTTTAATGTGCAATGATGGCTGGATCACATAAAGTTCTTTATAGAGAAACTTCAACATAAGCCAAAGACTCAAGTGTAAATATGTCTATATGGAGAAAGCACATTGTATTTATTGTTTACTTGCATTCCTTTTTGATGGCTGAAAAAACAATCATTTTTCTTGAAGAAAGCTTTTTTTGCTGAAATCAAGTGTAAACGATTTTTGTAGTTTATTTTTTGTATGTTGTAGTGTAAGTAGAAGACATACTTTTTATGCATAGATGAGGAACCATTGGTATAGTGATTTTGTTGTGTACATGCTTGTGAATTAAATCCATGTAAACAACTCGGTTATAGAAGGTCTTTAAGTACAGGACCAAAATCAAAACATTTTGCTGAAAATGTATAGTTTTTCACAGTTGCATTAGTTAAATATTGATCGAAGGAATATATAAGGAAACCGCACACATTAAAATGGCCTTGCTTATGACTTGCACAATGTTGGAAGTAGTTTTTAACCACCGTTAGTTTTAGGGGAACAAATTATTCAACAATGCTTGAAGCACAGGTCAAGAGAAGAGGACAACATGTATCCTTTCAGGGTAAGAAGTGTTTGTTTAGCAAATTGTAAAATTAAATGATGTTTATTTTGATGTTTACAGATATGTAAGCTTTGGCATCTGACAAAGCAAAATTTGAATAAATCAATGCCAGATTCTGGTTATGGTCTTGGTGTACAAAACAGCCATGTGTTTTTACTTAGTTCTTCATCCACAGTTAACAAGTCAACATATTTTGCTAGCTAATATCATTCCAGTCTCCTGTTGTTTTTGGAATTGACAGAAAATGACAAGGTGCTTATAAATACTAATGTAAAGTAAGAGCAAATTAAACAACTTTTATACAAATATGTTGATTCCATATTATTGCTTATTTTGATAACATTTCATTTATTATCATTACTAAGAAATTATCATGTTGCTGGAGTAGTGCAATGTCAGTGGATTCCAACAGATGTCCATATTTGCTTAAAGGAAAAAAGTCACAGGGCATGCTCCCTCACCCTGGATTTATTTTAGCAAGCAGTCCCCACACACTCTTACGTAAGCCCATCACAGTGTACTTTATTTACAAGGTTGTATGCAGCTTCAGGTCCCATCACCATGCAGCTTTTCCTGAGTTTCATTGTACCCCCTAGGCACAGGGTGAGAAGATGGGAAGAGAGTTCTCACCTCCCTTAGATCTGGGGGTGCTTTGTCCCTCCAGCCCCTCTCCCTTCCTGTGTCTCCCACTTAACCATCCCCAGTTAGTGATCTGAATCGCCTTGTTAGCTGGTTAATCACCCAGCCCTAATCAATTATCTCCCAATTTGGGGACACTTAAAAAGTGCACAGAGTAGTGATCCAGCTCTAGGCTATTCCCACTCTCACACTCCGCCTACTGCGTTTTTGTTTGTTTCTTTCTTACCAGGGCCTTTTCTCTCCTCCCCTCGGCTCTGCCTCCCCTCTGGGGGCTGCCATCCAATCCCACGAGCAGTTTCTTTAAGTTGACTTCCTAAAATCACTGTAGGAGACTTCTCCATCTTACACCCACAAAAGGTACATTCCGATGGAGGGGGTATCCACCACATCTCAGTTTTTGCACTTCTGTCTTCATATCATGAGCAATCTTTTGCAGCATCAGACTTCTCCCCTGCATTTGAAGTCTCCCCATCTATTATATTGTCCAGGTTACCCTGGATTGCAATACACTGTTGCTCTTGCTCTGGGTCTTTCAAGCCCTCAGCCTTTTTGCCTTTCTCCCCTTCTTTGTCCTTCCTTCCATCCTTCCCTTTTCTGTCTCCCCTTTAACCATCCCCCTTTTAGCTGTCCCCAGATTGTACCCAGCTGAATCCCCTGGGTAACTTGTTAATCACCCAGTCCTACTCAATCATCTCCCAGTTTGGCCCATGTGAGGGTGCTCACAAACCACTTAATAGATTTTAAAAAAATTTTAAAGACTTCCCAGCACAGTACATCCCATCCCATCCATCTGCTGTAGATCTCTCAACATTCAAGCACCTGCCCGTAAAAATCCTGGAAAAACAGACAAGCTTTGCAGAAGATCACCAAATCTGAACTCTTGATGACCAAAGGGGAGGCCATATAATGTTTTGTGGGGCAAAAGCTGTGCCTAACTGAGAACCACATTTGTCACTGGCTGAACTGGAAAGCAAAATCTAATTTACATAGAGAGGATCAGATTACAACAGCCCTCATCTGCAGGGGTGGCCCACAGAGTACAGAATGCGAGTTCTAAAGTTCTGGGTTGATTTGCACAACATCCAGTTCCATCTTACTTCTTTCCTAACCAAAAATACACTGGTCAGTCATGCGATAGTGTAGTTACCATGAATGAGCAATTAGTTAACGGTGACATTTCCCATTGAAATTTAAATTTTTTGATGTGGACATGTAGTTTCTGTACACTCTTGCTGACGGGGTGACCTTGCACATAACTGATGGGTAATAAAGACTCCTCAGAAATTGTTCTCTACCAGGCCAAGGAAGAGTCCCTGTCAGGATGGCAATATCAGATGGGTGTTCTTCACCCATCAGAAATTTCTTCCTGTACTAAAGATACAAATGTAACGGATTCCTTAAGGCTGCATATTCTGAATGAGGACTATAAAATGATGTGTAATGTCATGTCAGAACTGGCTAGTGGAAGCAAATTCTGAGGGATGAATTTTCCATCACTGCACCAGCTCTCCCCCTCCCCTTCCTTTTCTTACCCAGTGGCAGCAACTGCCAACTTCACTTAGCAGCAGCACCAACTCCTTCCTCCAAGGCAGAAGCTGCTACATGGTCCCTTCCTTATCCCTGGACAAGACACAAGAAGAGAAGTGGGGGAGTATGCAGCAGCTGCCCCGCAGGGAGCAGAACAAGCACCTCAGGTAAATGAAGTGTACAAGTCCTGTGGCTGAGGGACAGGATTCTCCTCTGCCCAGGGCATGTAAAGGAGGACAGGCTTTTTTTACCTTGTGGCTATGGAAGAGCTACCAGGACCAGCAGCACTATCTGTCAGCTCATGCCCACTAGCCATCCATGGAAATCTGGGCTCGCTCTCAGTACTGTCCTATCTGCTCCCACCTCTTGCCTCGGCATTAGTAGCGACACAGACATTGGAAGGCAAGCTGTGAACTCCCTGAGTACTGCTCTGCTCTGTTTCAGATATCAAAATACAGCCCTCCCAGCCTACCTCTGTCAGGAAGTGAAGGCAGGATTGAGTTAAATTGCTAATAGCGATGTAAAGTAAGAGAGAACCAGGGTGTAGCAATAAAGGATAATCAGTGGATTTGTGTGCTATCAGTCAGAGCTAAAATGGGTGCAGTTTCTGAGTTGGCTTAATATTGCACAATGAAAACAGACCAAGAACAATAAAAGTAATTTTAACTGGATGGTAGTGCCAAAAGTTGTTATTTGGTCTAACATTTAAAACGTGATTGACCTCAATAGCCTCATCTCTAAATGCTTACAGAACGAAGTTTGGCTGTTGCTTTGAAGGCGTCAGTAGATTTCCCATAAAGCAGTACCAAGGTCACTCACTATCTCCCAGTTTTGGTCTGAAACCCTTAACCTGAGCTTGTGTGAGCAGCCACCAGCATTTGTTACATTTGAGAGAAAGCGCTCACAGAACAGTGCTCCTGAGCTAATGATGTTTGCCCACAATATTATATTAACAAACATGAAAATAAAAGCAACTGCAGGACTTCACTTAGCTGCTGTTACAAATGGCTTATTGATTTGCATGCTATAAGTCCTAACACAAAGTGAGGGGCGCAATACTAGGTAAGTACTGTTAGTATGTCGCTAAACTCCACCCAAGTGAGTTGAAATGTTAAATTAAAAGAAAGAGACAGCTTGAGAGACATTTTTGTTACGGAATCATTACAGGACTAGGCCACCTGGACTGACAAATGACTATACAAAGACCTTTTAAAGCCTGATTCTGCTGCTGTTTCAGAAGAAACCCTGAGATCCTGAAGTAAACGTGAAAGCTACTCTCATTCTCTACTGTACTTTTCAGTGGCATACAGAAAGGTCTGCATTGAGTTAAAATGATCCCAGTCTCACAAAGGAACCTGCATGGTGGTTTATTGCTCATGCTTTCCCTTTGTTAAATAGACAGAACTCTAACCTTTGCAGATCCACAATAGTCAAGTATACCTGCGAAGATTTACTGATGTCTTTACTGTCTCAAAATGAATGATCTGTTAATAACTGCTTCTGTATATTGGGGTTGAAATTTTCAAAGCCGGCTAAAGGATTTAGCCAGCAACTTCCATTAATTTCAATAGGATTTTGAGGGGCAAAATCAACTAGTCTGCTTTGAAGATCTCAAACTGTAGGGCCCTATTACTGGGACAAATTTTAACCAATTTAAATGAACAAGATAAAATAAAAAATGTTTGATCTTTTAAAATTTGCTGGATATTGATCAGATGGGTATGACCTGAGGGGGGGGGTGTATTTTGAAATAATCAGTCATCACTGACAAAAATGTTACTTTCATAGCAGGCTGTTTTCACTGAGATTAATTATTTTCCAAGTACTGAGTTCTGGTACCCAGACTGTGCATGGATTGGCTTGTGCAGTGCGAAGCACATGAGATGTTACCTAATAATAATAATACATACTGACTTTGTCTTGGCCAACCAAGAATGGATGTTTTACTGCCTGGCTGGGACAGGAAACTCTGTTTCAAAGGGATTTTGTAAGCCTCTCTAACTTCTATCTTCCATCTGGGTCAGAAAATAGTTTATCATTTGTGAAATCAGGACTAAATTTGAAACTCCATATGCTAAGAGATTTTTCACATCCCACCAAGTAAGCATAAAAAATGAAAACTATATAAAAATACTCTCCTGGATATAACAATACTGAGAACCAAAAAAGAATAATAATTTTTGCATGCTTTGGAATACCTTACAACTTTTCAGTGGCATGCACAAAACAGCATCTGGCAAAGCACAGCACCTCCAGATTGTGATAATACATGCACATTTTTATGCCAGGTGCAAAACAATGTGAGCTGTTTCCAGTTCATGATGGTTAGCTTGATTCTTTCTTCTGTGACTCTCATCATATAAAAAGCGGTAACTAGAACAAGATTCAATTTGATTTTTGAACTTCTTGCCATGTTCCTAGCATTTTAAAGAAGGCTTCAACCAAAGGAAGAAATTGTCCATTCGTATTACAGTGGGCAAACTTTAAAAGTTCCTCCCGGTTCTACAGAGATTACGGATTCCAGCAGTATTCCCCATTTTAAGTATAGGGAACATGTAACCTTTACTGTGTCTTGAGAGCATGAAAGTAAGTTACTTTGTTATAAGTGTAAGATTAAGAACTGCAGAAAAATTCTGAAAGAAAAGTTCTTTGTGTTAGAGATTGCAACTGTGCATATCAAGAACTGGGTTAAATCCTGGCCCTACTGACTTCAAGGACAACAGTCCCGTTCAGTAATATCGGGATTTCACCCAGTATCTTTGAATTGGTTGCTAATCTACATATAAATACAATTATAAATTGATAAATCCATTGGCCCAGATGAGATATACTTCGTGTAGGCCCCAGGGTTAGGAAGATAGCTCATAGGCACCTTTCTACTCCCCCTAGCCTGTGGTCAACCAGTTGTCAAAATGGTCCCTACTGCAAATTAGGAGCTCAAAGGCTGCTTCTATATGTTCTGAAAATGTAATTCATTCTATAAATATGTATGAGTCTGTGGTCAATGTGGAGCATGTAGAAAACAAGAGATTTAGGGAGCTGTTGTGCCATTGGTATCAAAATCTTGCTTAGGAACATCACAATAACTCTGTTGCACTGTGTCACATCACTAAAGCCTAGACTGGTGCAGTTCAAACTATTAAACAATGGGTTGCTATTTAGTTTCACCTTTGAAAATACTGAAGCTTCCATTTTAGCTTGTATTTTTTTTAAAAAAGGCAGTATTTGAACGGTAGTTCTCACAGGTCACTTCACTGACAAGCAGAAATACATGGAGGATAGAAGTAGTAGGTACAGTATAAGTTCACTGAAGGTTTCTCCTTCAGGGAAAAAGCTTTATTCATTTAGTGAGGTGATCCTCTGTAATTGTAACTGTGAAAAATAACATTGTGGTTTTTGTCTGTAGCAGAGGTTTTTTATTTCTTTTCAACTTCCTCAAAAACTTTGCTGGCTTTGTTTCTACCCTAGTGTGCTGGAGAGTGCCTTCCTTTCACATACCCCTTGAAGCACCAGCTAAGCTTGATAAAGGCCTTTTTTGGTATGACATTCCTTTTTTTAAAAAATCACATTCACAGCCTACTACAATATGTGCATTCAAATACAAGTAAACTGTTGGTATGTAAATGACAGATAGCATGTGTAGATATGGTAAAGGACAGATGCTTGGGTCAAGTTTCAGGGAAGGTGACCATTTCTGGAGTGGAAAGAGGTGTAGGATTTGGTTGTGCTTTTAGAGCAAGGATTTAAGAGCTTTGAGTCAGAGAGAAAGAATTAAATTTGGAAATAGCTAGTCACCTGGGATGAGTAGCAGCATGGGGAAAGGATCTACCATCCAGTGTGAGATGACCAGGGAAAGTCCTGGTGTTCTGGAGATCTTAGAAGACAAGCTGGAGATCAGGAAAAGATCTGGTCAAAGATGTGGGGAGGGGGAACTGTGGTGTATCTGGAAGATGTAAATATAAAAGCTATTGTGCTGGATTCCCCAAGGAATGAGAAGCCAGTAATGGTTTACAAGAATGGGTGTGATGTGCTTATGTCTAGCTAAGGCTGAAAGGATGGTTTAGAGCAGGGGTGGGCAAACTTTTTGGCTGAAGGGCCACACTGGGGAATAGAAATTGTATGGTGGGCCATGAATGCTCACAAAATTGGGGTTGGGATGCAGGAGGGGGTGTGGGCTCTAAGATGGGGCTGGGGATGAGGAGTTTGTGGTGTAGGACGGTGCTCTGGGATGGGATCAAGGGAGTTGGAGGGCAGGAGAGGGATCAGGGCTGAGGCATGGGTACGGGAAGGGGTGCAGGTTCTGACTGAAGGTGCAGGCTCTGGGGTGGGGCTGGGGATGAGAGATTTGGGGTGCAGGAGGATGCTCCGGGCTGGGATCAAGGGAGTTGGAGAGCAGGAGGGGGATAAGGGCTGGAGCAGGGGGTTGGGGCGTGGGGAGAGGCTCCGAGCGGTGCTTACCTCAAGCAGCTCCCAGAAGCAGTGGCATATCCCTTCTCCGGCTCCTACGTGGGGGTGCGGCCAGGTGGCTCAGGTCGCTGCCCCATCCACAGGCACCGCCCCTGCAGCTCCCATTGGAGCGCATAGTAGCTGGAGAAGGGCCATGCTGTGGCTTCCAGGAGCCACGTAGTGTGGCCCCAGACCCAGCACCCCATCTGGAGTGGGGCCAAGCCGCATGGTGCAGCCCCCGACACAGCGGCCCGGCTGGAGCAATGGAGCGGGGCCGAATCATGTGGTGCAGCTTGCAGGCCGTCTTAAAGCAGCTCACGGGCTGTAGTTTGCCCACCCCTAGTTTAGAGAGTTGATGGTTAGGGAAAGGAAGAAGAGGAGAACTTACATGAGTAACGGTAGCAACAAAGGAACAGTCTTAATGGTGGCTTGTGACGTCAGTGAGGGGTGGGAGGGATAGGCTGATTTACAGTTGAGTTTGAGATAAATTCATGACAGGGATGAATGCCACCTAATTCTGTTACATGTGAAGCAAAATTAATTGATGTCCAGGAGGTGCTCTGATAAAACAGTGGTGGGGACCATATATATAGATTTGTGATTCTTTATCAAGGAGTGAGGAGGAGGAGAGTCAAGCTGAGGCTTGAAGATAACACCTAGGATATTCATTTTCTGTGCTAGCAGTTGAGCATCTTAAAAGCAAAAAGTGAAAACTTACAGGTGAGTTTCTGACACCAGATCAGAATCCAACTTCCTAATCTTGATTTGGCTCTTTATGCTAGATTCTATCCTATTCTTATCCCAGATCCATATGTTGCCTCCTAGGCTAGACTTTAGTAGACTAAGAAGGAAAAATAAGATTGGGAATGATTATTAAGGTAGGGTTTTTTTGAATGGGAAGAAAGAATTTTTTCCATTTTGAATGTTTTGAAATTAAGTCAGTTCACTGTTTAAAAAAACAAATGTGCCCACCTACAACTTGGAGTATTTTTGGAGAATCTGACATGGATTTATGTTTTTCCCCAAGTTGGTATATGTGCTTCACAGTCCAATGTCAGCCAAACAAACTGAATAGGTTGGTAGAACTGGGAAGAGAGAATAAAAACTGACAATTATGTTGAAGATATATACCAGAGATTGGCAACCTTTGGCATGTGGCCTGTCTGGGAAATCCACTGGCAGGCCAGGACGGTTTGTTTATCTGCAGCATCCACAGGTTCGGCCTATCGCAGCTCCCACTGGCTGCGGTTCACTGTTCCAGGCCAATGGGGGCTTCGGGAAGCGGCGCAGGCCGAGGGATGTGCTGGCCGCCGCTTCCCGCAACCCCTAATTGGCCTGGAACTGCGAACCACAGCCAGTGGGAGCTGCGATCGGCCGAACCTGTAGATGCTGCAGGTAAACAAAATGTCCCGGCCTGCCCCCGGATTTCCCTGATGGGCCGCGTGCCAAAGGTTGCCGATCCCTGATGTATACTCTCAACTATATCTTTTCCAGATTTTCAGTCAGGCAACACATTTGTTTGATCATGGAAAGGCTCATGTCTGGGCACTGTGCCTTGGTCTAGTTCTCTTGTTGATTAACCTGAGTTTCTAAATCAACTATGATTATTAGAGTTGGTAGAGGCCACAGGTGTTTAAGAAGGACAAATCCATTTAAAGACCATGTTCAGGCTTGAATGCTATTCAGAATCAGCCTTTTATAGGGCTGATCTGTGCAACGGCTGCCGTTGTTAGAGTTGCTTTCGTATGTGGGAGCAAGATGAAAGCTGCACCCTTGTGGGTGTCATTTCTGAAACAAGAGTCTACCTTGATTGCACCAGTAAATGCTACCCTGTTCTGGCAGTCATTTCCTGCATAGTAGTTGGGTCAAAGTTGAGCAGGCAGGTGCAGGGCCACTGTGTAGTGTGACTTCCATAGTGTATGTTATGTAACTTCTTTTGGCAAAAAGGATTTCATATGGCTGGCTCAAATTTAGGCTGGATTTTGGCAGGAGATGGGGTTAAAACTCCCTGTTCGCCAATCTTAGAGTGGTGCCCAAACTTTTCCTCGCATGCCCCCACTTACCCGTGTTGGAGTGTGTCTGCCCCCATGCACTCCCCCTGCCCCCATGTCCGGAAGTGGAGCTATGGCTGGGGTAGGGTTGCCAACTTTCTAATCACACAAAACTGAACACCCTAGCTCCGTCCTTTCCCCGAGGTCCCGCCCCCCTCTCACTACATTCCAACTCCCTCGGTGGCTTGCGCTCTCCCACCCAAACTCACTTTCACTGGGTGGGGCAGGGGGTTGGGGTGTAAGAGGGGGTGAGGATTCTAATTGGGGGTGCAGGCTCTGGGGTTCAGGGTGTGGGAGGGGGCTCTGGGCTGGGGTATGGAGTTGGGGTGCGGTAGGGGGTGAGGGATCCAGCTGGGGGTGTGGCTGAGGATGAGGGGTTTGGGGTGCAAGAAGGGGCACCAGGCTGAGGGGGTGGGTCCAAGGGATTCAGAGTGCAGGAGGGGCAGAGGGTTGGGGTGTGGAGGGGGTATGGGCTCTGGGCTGGGTGTGTGGGCTCTGGGATGAGGGATTTGCGGTGCAGGAGGGGGCTCAGGACTGGGGTAGGGGGTTGGGGCTTGGCAGGGCCAGCGCTTCCATTAGGCGACCCTAGACGGTTGCCTAGGGCACCCAGGATTCAGGGGGCGGCATTTTGTGCGCTCCCCACAGGGCGCACGGGAGCTTCCAGTTCCGCTCCTGTCACGCCGCCGAAGAAGGACCTTCTGCCAACGTGCCGCGGAAAACAGCTGCAGGCAATTGAGCAGCTCAATGACTGCCACTGTCGCCTGCGGCATTTCGGTGGAGGGTCCTTCGGCGGCGCGATGGGAGTGGAACCGGAAGCTCCCGCGTGCCCCATGGGGAGCGCACAAAATGCTGCCCCCCGAATTCTGCCTAGGGCGCCAGAAACCCTGGTGCCGCTCCTGGGGCTTGGTGTTGCGGCGTAGGCTTACCTCAGGCAGCTCCTGATCAGCGGCACAGCAGGGCTAAGGTAGGCTCCCGGCAGCAGCCAAAAGCAGGTCTAGCTCCTAGGTGGGGAAAGGAGGCTCTGCCTGCTGCTGCTTGTCCACAGGCACCACCACCTCCAGCTCCCAATGGCTGCAGTTCCCGGCCAATTGGAGTGCAGAGCTGGTGCTCGGGGAGGGGGCAGGGTGCAGTGTGGTGCCAGGACAGGCAGGGACTAGCCTGCCTTATCCCTGAAGCACCGCCGACCGGACTTCTAATGGCCCAGTCAGTGATGCTGACCGGAGCTGACTGGGTCCCTTTTCGACCTGGCATTCTGGTTGAAAACCAGACACCTGGTCACCCTAGGCTGGGGCCGGGAGCAGAGAGGGGGGCCAGGAGCGGGGCCGTGACTAGAGGCTGGGAGCAGAGCTGGAGGCAGAGCAAGACTGGGTGGTGCTCGCTCCCGAGGACTGACCCAGGCCACACCACATTCCCCCTCCCCGTCATTCCTCTGCACCCCCACAGTTTGGGGACCACTGCATTATGCAATATCACATGGTATGTGTCAAGAGTAGCTTCCCTTATGTCTGTAACTTAAAGTTAGGATTGTGGCATCTGTGATGGGGTGTCCACCCCACAATTGCCCTGGAGGGATTAATATAGGCAAGACAGGCCAATTAGTCATAGGCGGCAACTGGAGGGGAGCTAGGATGCAATGAGGCTTTATTGGGCATGAAGCTCACCTGGGTGGAAATAGGTGGGACTTCTATAAAGCCAAGCTGCTGGCAACAGAAGGCCTGCAGTGAGGAAGCCCACAGCCTCACCCCCTGATACAAAAGGGGAGAGTAGGAGCCTGTAATAGGAGTGTAAGAAACAGTCCAGGGAAGGAGCCGTAAGGGCTGGGAGAGTAAGACCTGAGCCGCTGGGTCCCACCCACAAAGCTCCTGATTGGGGGAGATGTGCAGCCCTATTGATTGGCTGGGAAGCACTGCTTAAGCCAGAAAGAGGCACAGGAAGTTGAGCAACTAGGTGAATCTCTGGCTGGCTGCTACTATGGATCCTGCCTACTTGCCTCACTCCTGAGCCCTGCCTCCCAGGTGGTTCTTGCCCTCCTTATCCCAGACCCTCATCTGTTTGTGATTCCTGCTGTTCTGCCTCGCTCCACATCCCTGCTCCTATGCACTACCCCGGCTCTCACCCCCAACCCCAGTTCCTGACTCTGTTAGGCCTGACCACCCACATCCACATCTTTCCACTTCCATCTAAAGGGGCAGAGAGTGTACCTTGATATAAGCGACCATATGCTGGACTCAAAATATTACCCTCCGGCAGTGAGACATCTGGATTAATTTGTTGACATAATTCTCCTGTATACAATCATGTTTATAAATATTCCTTAAAGAGATGCGAAGAGTGCAGCAGACTATCATTTTTCAGACTATTCATATAGGGCCAGATCACACAGGGTGCTCAGTAGCCATGCTGAAGGTAGTTGAACAGCACACACAAGGTACTCAGCACCTTGAAGAATTGGTTGAGGGCAGGGAGAAGTGTCCAAATGCTACACTGTATATATAAGGACATGTGCTAGGAACACATGGGGAGTTGCCTAAGGGTCACAAATGTTCTCAGATGTCAAAGAAATGTAGATGCAACAAACTGAAAATGTGCTGAAGTGCTGGCAGAAGGACTTAAACTCTGAAGTTAGAGCCCCAGGATGTTTCCTTACAAATTGTTTAAAACCTCAGATTATTTAAATGTAGTTGTGAAAAAGGATGAGCTGAAAGGGCTTGGGCTGGGTTCTAGTGGACGTCCCATATTTGTTTGCTGTTCCCGACCAGAAATGGACACAATGCTTGTATGCTCGTATTGCTAATCACGATACCTGAGTGAATGTGATAGTTAGCCTCCGAAAAGCTGGTGAGGCAGGACAGGCAACAAACAGTGAAGCATCATCCCTGTATTTTAAACAGGAAATTACCAAAACATGTACTGGGGAAGCTGAAGCATATAACACAAATGGTTTGCATAAGAAAAGATTGTTTTAGCCTGCCAAAGGACATAGTATTTGCATTGTCTCACTGAATGAATGCTAAATCTGTCCCTCAGGTACAGGTTCATCAGCCAATAAAACTGGAGAAAGTATGTGCCTTCTAGTGGTCTCCTCCTCCAAGCTCCCCAGTTCGAATCTTCAGAGGCCAAAGATTCCTTCTGCCCCAGTAGGAAACATGCTGCATGCTAGTAGGCCATGTCCTCCTCATTGTCCATCTGGCTGTTGAGCTCTACTGCAGAGCTAGCTGTGGATCAGTAGTTTTGGGAAAGGTACTGTTTAAATGTAGAATCACCATAGGAAAAGTCATTCTTTGCCAATTGTAACCCACCGCGGGACAGCTAAGGCACCACCATATTTCTCTACATTTAGAATAGGAAATAATTGGTATATACAATATGTGATATCCACTGGCCAGTGTTAACTGTGACTCCTGCTATTGTTAGCAAAAATTCTGCGCACAGTGAAGGAGAGAACAAGGTCTTCTATAGGGAGGGGATAATTCTCTGCTTGATTTGGAGACTCCATAGTAGTCCAAGGGCAAGCATCTGTATAACAAGACCAAATGTTTGACTAGGGGCCTGATTCAGAATCCCTTATGCAACTAAAACTTCCTCTTTCATTCAGTGGAAGTGTGATCAAAGCCTGATCCCAAACCAGATAACTAACAGTGTGATAAACAAAGGGTGGGAGGTAGCTCCCTTTGATGGACACCCAGCCAGCCAGTTAGCTGTAAAATCCCTCTTGGTAGCTGTTCTTTATTTGCTTTACCTGTAAAGGGTTAAAAAGGCCCCCGGGTAAAGAAAAAAAAGTGGGCACCTAACCAAAAGAGTCAATGGGAAGGCTAGAACTTTTTAAAATGGGGAAAGAAACTTTCTCTTTGTCTGTTGTTCTCTGGGCTGCAGGAACACAGAGCAGCAATGCTATAAGCAGGAGTGTGGTGAAAGGTTTGAACCAGGTATTAAAAAGTATCTTCCATACCTAGAACAAATAATTTGGATAGGAAATGTTTAGTTTGATGCTATCAGGTTTATTCCTTATTTTGGCTTGTGGATCTTCTCTGTGCTAACCTCTGATGCTTTTGTTGGCTTGTAACCTTTAAGCTGAACCCCCAACAAAGCTAGTTTGGGTGCTTAATTTTTGGAGTTGCTCTTTGAAAATCTAGCAAAAGCCTAAGTTTCAGATGTATTTTCTTTTTGTTTTAATAAAATTTACTTTTTTAAAGAACATAATTGGATTTTTGGTGTCCTAAGGGGTTTGTGCATGTTGTTTGATTAGCTGATAGCCACAGCTAATCTCCTTTGTTTTCCTTCTGAGCTCTTCCCTGGAGCGAGGTGTGAGGGAAAGGGCTTGAGGGTACCCCACAGGGAGGAATTCCCAAGTGTTCCTTCCTGGGTTCAAGGGGTTTTTTTGCTTTGCGTGGTGCAGCATTTACCAAGCCAAGGTCAGAGAAAAGCTGTAACCTTGGGAGTTCAATACAAACCTGGAGTGGCCAGTATTAATTTTTTAAATCCTTGCAGGCCCCTATTTCCTGCACTCAGAGTTACAGAGTGGGGATTCAGTTTTGACAAACAGAAAGTAGGCAAAAATAAACATTGCTCATGATATACACAAAAGACCCAAAGTAAAACCTATACGTCAGTCACTGTGATAGAGCTTAGGACGTCCCACTAAGAACCCCTCAACCTCCAATATCATGTGGAATAAGGGATTTAGAATCACCCTTCTACCTCTATTCCTCCCCATGGCTAGACATTTTGGTGGTTACCAGTCATTATCTCGCACCATCTGTCCCTATAAAATGAGCTTTATTGCCGAATCTCAATTTTCAGCAACTTTTTTAGACTTTTTCAAAGACCTTCATCCATGTTCAACTCTCCCCCACGCTACTGCAAATACATGGCAATGAATTTCACCCGTTATTTAAACCTTTCTACTGCACCTTTCTATGAAAGAGTGGGAAACATTTGCTCTGCAGCAGCCTTGCAGAAGATAGGAAATTACTACCATCAATTTAACCAGCATGTTGAAAGTGTCAACAGCATTTTGTATGGATCTTGATTCTTTAGATGAATACCCATTTTAAGTGTTGAAGTGAAATGGTACGAAGCTGCTTTTAGATTGAACTTTATACATACACTGGAAAAAATTGCAATTAAAAGCATTCTCCAGCTTTCAAAAACCACTGCCTAACTCAGCTAACAAGATTTTGTGTGTGATGTACTGTACGTTTGGAGGAGTAATTTTTAATTATTTATTTTTAGGATGCCTGCTGATGCTAAAGAGTTGCTTGTTTTTATAGGAATAGTTAAATGACAGATTATATTTCAGTTTAAATAAGAATGGACAAATGTAACCGAGTTCTACTGCTTTACAGAATTTATTTGCAATTCCAATTGTTTTCAGCTAACACATTGGACATCTACGATAAATCAGTGGAGTAGATGACAAAAATAAAATCAAGGCAAATGTTACAAAAATAGATGCATTTGTTGAAATTTGCTTTTCTGTTTAGTCTAAATATTCCTCACAAGGGTGCTTGCTTAAGAATGGGTTGTTGTTGTTTTCTCACTGTAACTTAGACATTAGCAAAGATGAGGAAAGTGACATGCAGTTTTCATTCTAGTTTCTTTAAAGCTCTTTGCTGTCAAGGAAAGTCAAGCTGTTTTTGCTTCCCTTCTGTAGAAAATTGTCAGTTGATAGGCAAAACTTCAAGAATAATTAGAGAAAGTACATGTGTAAATCCCATTGGGAAAATCAATCTTTCACGAATATATTTAAATGAATTCAGTGTCCTTTCCTTTTAACAGGAACTAAGTGCAAACATTATTTTGGATTTCTTTGATGGCACCCAAGATCCTATGTTGCCTCTTTAAAAATAAATTGCAGAGTGCAACATTCAAGAAACCACAGGGGGGAGAATGATATTTAAAATTAATTAAAAAAACCCTCCAACATGTCCCCAGCTGCACTGAAGGTATGACACAGGTGACCAGACAGCAAATGTGAAAAATCAGGACAGGAGTGGGGGCTAATAGGAGTCTATATAAGAAAAAGACCCCAAAATCGGGACTGTCCCTATAAAATCGGAACATCTGGTCACCCTAGACTGGACACTTATTTCAAACTTTTTGTAATTTGAAGATAAATTAAGTAATATTTCTGCCCTCCGTAAACCTTTAATACTCCTCTCTCAAACTTAGTAATGTCCTTCTTTTAGACAATTGTCTCTCCATAAGATTGGTGCATATAATTTATTCTACATTTGTGACTATTTACAAAGGGCAGAAGTGTAATCTGATGGTTAAGACACTTGTCTGGGACTCAGGAAATCTGGATTTAGTTTTTGGATCTGTCACAGACTTCCTGTGTGAAGATGGGCAAGTTATAATTTCTCCTTGCTTCAGTTCCCAATATGTAAAATGGGAGTAATACTTCCTCACTTCAGAGTGATGTTGAGGATAAAATCCATTGGTGATTGTGAGGTGTTCAGATACTGCAGTGATGGAGGCTGTATAAATATCTAGATAGAATTTACAATATGATGTCATTTGAACTTGGTGAAATTTTTAGATAAAAAAATGCAGATTCAGATCAAAACACGTTGTGCATTGGTCGATTTCAGCAAATTGTTTCCGTTGGAAATTTAAAAAACATTAGAAGCGGTTCATTTTGTTGACATTTTCAAAACCCACAAAAAGGAGTAGGAAGTAGTAGTCCTTCTTATTCCCAACAGCCAAATGGAACAGCTTCAACAGGAGAGATTGCGAGACAGACCCAGCCCCTCCCAAAATAGCCAATGGCCTGGTGATTAGGGCACTCACCTGATGGGAGAGTTGGGTTCAAGTTTCTGCCCCAGAGCGGGGACCTGGACCGGGGTCTCCGCTCATCACCTCCTCCAGTTAGTGAATGGCACCTAAGGGTACATCTGCACGGCAATAAAAGACCAGTGGCATGTCTGCAGCTGGCCCAATCTGCTGACTGGGGCTGGTGGGGCTCAGGCTATCACATCGCAATGTAGATGATTGAGCTCGGACTGAAGCCCAAACATCTACACTGCTAGGTTTAGCCCTGCAAGCCCAAGTCAGCTGTCCCAGGCTCCGAGATTTGATGCCGGGGTGTTTTAGGTCAGCGTAGTGGCCCTTTGTTTCCAAATTTTTTACTTTTTATTTTTAAAAAATAAAAGGTTTAAAACAAATTTTGCTTGACATGAAATGAATTTTTTTTAATGTTCAATTCACCCAAATTTCCAAAAAGTTTTTGGTTGAGGTTGACCTGACATTTTTTTTTTAATTGCCAGTGAACCAAACAATCAGTTAGTCGCACAGCTCTAGATACAGTAAGAGTAGGCATTCATACTCTGCTCTGACACAGATGGAGGTCTGGGGGGTTCAAATCCTGAATTAGTTTATCAGGTGATGATAATATTTGGTGGGCTCATCTAATGCCTATTCTGCATAACTACTACTACTTGGCAGGATTGTCTTTTTGCTAGAAAGGCCCAGAAATACAATAATAATACCATATTTAGCATCTACATAACTGTATCTTCAAAGTACTCTGCAAACGTTAATCAATCTTCACAATATGCTTGTGAAGGTAGGTAAGTATCAATCCCCTTTTGCAAATGGGGGAAACTTAGGTGGAGAGTTTAAGTGAGTTACCCAGGACTACAGAGTCAGTGCAATAACACGGATTAGAAAACAGGAATTTTTGGCTCATCGCCTACTTTTCAGATCACCCCCCTTTCTGCAGCAGATGGGTTTAGGTTTGCATTGTGAGAGCTGCCTGCACTACGTGGCACTCCAGCCTTTCAGTTTCATGCATGTCAAATTCATACACAATTCTAAAACTACATATAATCCCAGATCATATGTTATGAATTAGTGCACTAGAGATACACTTCATAGAAATTTCTGGTTCATGCGAAGCCATCAACACGCATTAAAGAAACTGAAAAAGAGCGATTAACATTCTTCACTAGATTAAAGTAAATTAAAATAGCAATATCACCCACTGTGTATTAGGAACCAATGACCAGAGAGAACTATTAACCCTCCCTTGTTGAGGACCCAGTCCAACTCCCATTAAACTCAGTGGACTTTAATTTCAATTTCAATTTAATTTCAATTTTAATTTTAATTTTCAAATTTTAAACTCATTAATTTCAACAGGAGATGGATCAGTCCCTAAAACATAGGAAATGTTCTATATCTAGGTGGTGGTTGTTCAGTCAAAAATAGTTTACCAAAAATGTTACTAAGTTTTAAAGTATAATATATAAAAATATGCCCTGGGGGGGTACACTTGATTCTTGACTGTCTATTAGAGTCAAACATTGGCAACTAGCGCTCTGGGCTCAAGAACCATAGCTTGCAGACTTTCACCAAGTTCTGCTAAGCCATTTAGGTTTATTATTAAGCTAGTCTAAGCTCTCACTGCTGAACCATAAGAAAATGTCAAACAACTTCAAAATGTAGCTACTGAGAACATAACGGAAAATTCACATTATGGTCATGCTGCATCACAATTTTCATATATTTCAAGGTCAAGAGGAAACATTATGATCATCTAGTCTGACCTCCTGCATAAAACAGGCCATAAAACATAAAACTGAAAACAGCTCCCCTAGAGCAATAGAGAGTACAGAAAGGCACCTCTTCTTTACCACGATATGTGCTGGTAAGACTAGAATTCCTGTGCTAATACATGAACTGTGGGTGGCATTGCTGATTTGGATGAGTGTAAACATATTAATTTTTTGTCATGGCAACTGACAGTTGTACAGTAAAAGCTTTGTTGTCTGACATGTTGGGGGAATGGAGGGTGCCAGTTAATCAAAAATTCTGGTTAACTGAGAGTTATACTACAATGGAATACCAATTTTCAAAGAATTAGAATACAATAAAATGAATCAAGTATAAAATAGTATACAGGTACTCACCAATCCAGTAGTGGTAATGCACTGCAGAGTGGTTGGTTTCTTGAAGCACTTAGGTGTATACAGGTAAAGTTTTCTACACAGTAGGTTATCTTATGACACTATCACTATGTGCAGCACATGGCGTATACCCAGATCACTAAAAATATACTTAACACTAAAACTATATTGAACATAATTTAATCTTTGATTCAAAAGGCACTTCAGGGTCTTGCAGTGCCTCAGAGTCGTGATAATC
Organism: Mauremys mutica; assembly: GCF_020497125.1. Taxonomy (NCBI): domain Eukaryota; kingdom Metazoa; phylum Chordata; order Testudines; family Geoemydidae; genus Mauremys; species Mauremys mutica. The sequence continues at coordinate 97,525,471 of NC_059074.1, read as the reverse complement.
AATGTCAATAATCACTGTAGATGTAGAAGGTGTAGGAGATTGGGCTGAATCTGTAATGACCCTATGACACACCCTGGAAGCTGTTTATTTGAATAAATCCCTGATATCAGCTTGCTTACTTGTCTTCTGCCTCTTTTGCATAAAGGTAGAGTGCAGAATGTGCAATTGCATAACCTCCCGGGCAGTATACTAGTCCTGGTTACTAGATTGAAGATTTGTACTGGGAGATACCAGAAATGCCAGTTAATAGAGCTTTCCAGTTGATAAAGTGCCGGACAACACAGCTTTTACTGTATTTTGTTCCTGAGAGAAATGTACTTTATGCCTTATACGTTTAGTTACTCAGGTTTAAATTACTTTTAAGCAATTTATAATTTTGCATAAATTGCTGTTAATTAGGTATTCATCATGGTGCTGCATTCCAGAAAATCTGCTCTACTGATGTCAGATGAAACTAAATTGACATTGATTTTTTTTAATCTAAATTTCTTTTTAGAGATGGTTTAAGGTGACCCTAAAGAATGAAAGCTGCCATTTAGCCGCAGACTTGGTACAGTATGGACAAGTGTGGGGCTGTTGGAAAACGTTGCCGCAGCACCTCAGCTCTGACCTGGATTGACCCCAACCTCCAAGGGCAACGGAAGAATTCAGCCAACTTCCACACTCATTCTGTCCTTAGGAGACTATTGAATTTTATGAGCTCAATCCTGCAAGGGGCTGAGCACTCTGGCCCCGATCCAGCAAAATGCATGCTTAATGTCTAAGCACACGGAAATTCCCATTGAACTTGTTGAGACTACTCAAATGGAGGCAGCATTGCCTAGTAGATAGATCACTGGACTGGGACGTATTAGAGCTTGGTATTATTATTAGAAATACATAGCAGGACTGGGACCAGACTGCTCAGGTCCCTGTGAGGCAGAACCCTTTATTGTGTGTCTTTCTGACTGAACTGAAAGGTGATTGGGAATGCGCATTATTTTTCCCCATGATTAATTATGTTTGTTTAATCTGCGTGTGTCTGTGTCTGTTGCTGGAAGGGAATGAAGGAAGAAGGCATTTTTATAAAGCTAGTAAATAATTGCCTGCATCTGTTTTCTAGGTAGGACAACAATAATAGCTGTCACTACGAGAACCAAAGTCCTATTTTTCATGCCTCTACCCTGCAGTGTTACCAGCTGCTAACGGTGATCTCTCCACCTGCTGCCTCGCTGCTCACAAAACCATCTGCTACATTCTGTAAAGCAACCCCTTACCCATCCCAGAATCAGATCCTCATTCCTTCATCCAGTGCCTGGTGCAGATACCCTGTCCCTAAAACTGGCTCCCATGCCCCTGGGATTTGGGGACACGAGTTGTAAACATTTCCCATTTATAAGGAACAGCTCAGACACGTTATACACGTAAAAGGCAATTTTAAAACATGTCAGAAAAGCAAACAAATTAACCCCCATCCCCAGTATTAAAGCAGGTGCCAATCATGCTCATCATCTCATTACATAGTGCAGTGCACCTGCACCTGTATTTCCCCTGAGTGGTCCAGCAAGGGCACCCACTCTCAGGCATCCAGCTCCCTGCTGTTCTCTCTTGGCTGGAGACTAACATCTCTCCACCTTCTGACACGGGGGTATGTCCAGACTGTACAGTTCCCTGCTTTCACTGTGTATTTCCCAGCAAAGACAGTCTGCCTAAGCACACCTGCTTGCTTTCTCTTCAAAGAGTGATAATGGAGTGATTAGATACAAGGTAAAAAGCATTAGATAAAACAACTGAAAACCAATTAAAGAACCTACACACAGCTAATAAACTTGCCAGACTCTCATCTGGGCTCTGGCAAGAGCAGGCTTTCAACACTCTTCACTAAGGCTTGCTGGTGCTTACAAATTCATCAGCGCTTCCGCTTGGAACTTGTGGGGCCTCAGTAGACCCTGTCCTTCCAACCCTACCCTATGGACTGGGGCCCTCCATGGACCAGGGTCCTGTCCATTTGCTGGATCAGGAAGAAGGCCCTGAGTCAGCCTAAACTCAGGCTTTTTATCCAAAAGTCTTTTCTTTGTTTCTGGGTCTCTGGAGTATCCAGTTTGAACTAGTATATGCATATCTCTCCAGGGGGCTTCTAAGGCTGATAATGGAGGACGTTTATTAGCATCCTCCTCCCAACCAGGGACGGTACCTGCAGGTCCACAACACACAATTGCATTTTTAATAAGTGTACCCCAAAGGTGTTAATCCTAATTCAATAAGGTTTAATTTAAGTTAGTAAAGTTTATCTTAATCCCATAAAGTTCATTCAGGATATTGTCAGTCTGTCACAATTAAAGTAGGTGGCATCCCCTCCCCCACCCACCTGATTAAACAGCTACCTTGCTGCTTTATCCTGACACCATAAAGATACTTTGGGTATGGCTACACTTGCAGCTGTACAGCGCTGGGAGTTAAACCTGTCTTCGTATGGCTGAATAGGGAAAGCGCTGCAGTCTGTCCACACTGACAGCTACCAGCGCACTGTCATGGCCACATTTGCAGCATCTGCAGCGGCATTGGGAGCGGTGCATTATGGGCAGCTATTCCAGTGTTCAAGTGGCTGCAACGTGCTTTTCAAAAGGGGGGCGTGGAGTGTGACAGGGAGCGTGGGGGGGAGAGTGAGTGGATTTTTGGAGCCGACACTGTGTCAGCAGCTGCCTTGCAAATTCTGACCCCCTCCCCCACTCCTCTCTCTCTCTCACTCACTGAAAGCAAACAGCAGATGTTTTTTCCCTCGCAGACCAGATAAGCAGCCGCTGCTGAAACGGACCCCCCCACCCACCGCGCTGCTTCTCTCCTCAAGCCCTCTCCCTCCCCCTCTCTTCAAGCAAACACTAGCTGTGGGCATTCCAAAGGGAGCCCCCTGCCTTTGCTCATTCACAGCAAACAGGAGCTGTGTTTGTTTTTTTGATAAGCAGCTCCCAGAGCGCGGAGTTCACAACAAAACAAAGAGCAGGACCTTCACTTAAAAGGATTATGGGAAGCTTCTGGAGGTCAGTCACAGCGTACTAAGATTATTCCCTGTTTACACTGGTGCCCCAGCACTGCAGCAGCAGCGCTATTGTCTTTATTCCTCTCGGGGAGGTGGAGTACAAGCAGCGCTGTAGCCACGGAGATACAGCGCTGTATGTGCCTTGCCAGTGTGGACGGGGAGTGAGTTTTACAGTGCTATAAAGCCACCAACAGCGCTGTAACTCTCAAGTGTAGCCAAGTTCTGGGAAGAACTTGTTGTCGCTGCAGAGTGTGAAACAGGGTAGCAAGGAAGTGCCCTAATCCTACCATTAACTCTATGATTTTATGGACTTACCCTATGAGCAGTGCCATTGAAATCATTGGCACTACTCACTGTTGTTACGGATAGCAGAGCCAAACCCCTATATATGAACAATGGCCAAGATTTTCAAAAGTGACTAGTGATTTTGGGTGCCCAAGTTGAGACACCTTAAAACAGTCTGATTTTTCAGAAAGTGCTAGGCACCTACCCTCTGAAATCCAGGCCCTTTTAAGGTATCTCAAGTCAGAGCCCCAAAGTCTCTAGTTGCTTTTGAAAATCTTGGCTATTCTGCATAACTAAATTCAATTGTCATGCACAGATCCAAAGAGGCCCATATTTTTGTCTGCACCTTCCTCACTACACCACAGGAACTCTCTAAAGGCAGCAAAAGCAAAAAAACAAAACGGTTTCATTTTATATCTCCAGAGAGAGTTTGTGGTTTCTGAAAAGAGCAAATGTAAAACTATATTTTGTGCTCCAAAAATAAATGTGATTTGTTTTTCCAGCTGCAGATATTTTTAACATTAAACAAAATCCTTTCCATGTGGATAGATGACTAGTTAGTGCCTCAAGGTACCAAACCAAATAACTCCCTGTTTTAGGTTGAGTTTTGTAGAAACTCATCTTTCCTATTAAATTTGGTACCAGCTGCAACCAACATAAGCAGCACTTCGTTTAGCCTAAATTGGCACATGCTCAAGCACCAGGCAGTATAAACTTAGCAGTGTCAGTTGATACCCATTCTTGTGGTATTGCTCACCCTAGTCTTCCCTGCCCCCCACCCCTTGAGCTGCCAAAGTGGGAGGAAGTGGCGATCATAGTAAAGAAGAGAAGCGCCTCCCTCACCTCTCCTCCCCACTCCTCCCTCCAGCAACAGAAAGTTTCTGAGAGATGTCCCAGACTCTGTTCCTGTGAGTACCATGGGGGACATCACAGGAGGTGCTGGCCTTTAGACACCAAATGTATGTGCTGCCTTGACACAGACCATGGCATCAAACCTGACAAAATTCATCCATTCCCTGGATCCGAGAACCCTCCCCAGGGTTCTCCAAATCCAGTCAGGCATCTACTTCCAAGGTAAGTTGCAGACTTTTCATGGTGGGGTTCATGGACTCTGTGCTGTTCCCTCACTCCAGAGAGAGGAGATGCTGGGGAATGGAGGGAGGATGGGGAAAGATGATAGCCGCTTGGACCTTTCTGGGAAAGGAGGCTCCCCTGTGAAAAGAGAAGTGAAGTTGTAGATGATTTGGGAGGCTGGCTTGGTTAGGGGTACATTCAGTTACTTGTAGGCATAGAGATGAGATGAGATTTGGAACAGGGCACTTAACCCTCCTCCACTCCTGGGCTGTTACTGAGAGTGCCATAAGTGCCAGGGTATACTTAATCCTGCCTCAGTGCAGGGGAATGGACCAGATGGCTTCTTGAGATCCCTTCCAGTCCTACATTTCTGTGAGTGCTTAGCGCTAATATAAAGCCTGCAATCAAAGGATCTCAAGTCACTGCACAAAAGTTAATTGATTAAGCCTCACATCTCTCTTGTGAGGTAGGCAAGTAATAATACCCCTTTCTATGCATCAGAGCACTGAGGTGGGGATTAAGAGGCAGGAGTGCGGTTGGTAGTCTTGAGGCAAGAAGGAGAAAAGTCTTTCTACACAAACATTGTTCAGGACCTGTAGATCCTTTAGATGTGCTATGATATGAATGGATCATTGTGATTCTGACATTAATGTCACAGTGGCGATTTTTTGCTGGGTTTTCCCCAAGTATTTGTACTAGATATTCATGTATCAGAGGGGTAGCTGTGTTAGTCTCGATCTGTAAAAAGCGACAGAGTCCTGTGGCACCTTATAGACTAACAGGCAAATACCCACGTCATCAGATGCATGGCATTCCTACTCTTGGGGCTTGTTACTCCACAAAATCCTGAGGAAAGATTGAACTAGCTCCAAAGGGCTTTCGCTGGAAGGCAAAAGTCTCTACTGTATATTCTGCTTTTGTCGAATGCGTGGGACTCTCTTGGGGCTTGTCTACACTGGCAACGTTAAAGTGCTGCTGTGGCAGCACTTTAACATGGCTTGTGTAGTTGTGGCACAGCGCTGGGAGAGAGCTCTCCCAGTGCTCTAAAAAAACCATCTCCACGAGGAGCATAGCCACCAGCGCTAACAGCACTGAAACTTGCAGTGCTCAGGGGTGAGTTTTTTCACACCCCTGAGCGAAAAAGTTGCAGCACTGTAAAGTGTCAGTGTAGACAAGCCCTTAGATGTCAGTGGAAATTCCATGTGAGAAAGCAGTCAAGAATGTAGCAAGTCAGAGAAGGGAATGCTTCTCTTAGGGTTAAATTCACTCCAGCAGAGGGTCCAGGAAAGTCCTTCACTCCACATCAGTCTGTAGTGTTGGAGTGCACAGGAGGCGGTGAGGGTGGAGTTGTCACACACTCATGCTAGCTAGGAAGAAATCTCAGATATGCTGCAGTGGAAGGGGCTTTGGGGGGAATTAGCTGGAGCAGATCCAAATGCCCCAAAGGCCTGCCTAGGGTGGAAAGAGATTATATTAGCAGTGGCTGTAGAGAGACTGAGCTGCAGTCTCTTAGCCTGCTTGTTGGAGTGTGGTGAATTCCAACCCACCAATACCCAAGAGATTTCCTTTATGGAGAGGAGAAGAGGGAAGGGGTGAATTTCAACTTTAGTTCAAAATCTTCAGTTATAATCATGATCTATTGCACGGCATCTTCTCAAACTCTCCTGTTTTGACTGATCTAAAACAAAAATACAAAAGCGCTTAGTCCACCTGACAGTTTATTGGACCTAGAAAATGGCATTCTGGGAAATTAACTCACCTAAATGTGTCAGAGGCTTCTAAAATATTATTTTTTCACTCTCTAATTTGAAATATGACCCCATTCATTGGTGGCTAAAGTTCTACATTGAAAAATCCTTTGCCTCTGGGCTGAGAACCTGAGACTCAAGTTCCAGGCTGAGATTAATTAAAATCTTGAAAAGAGGGTTTTGGGTTGAGTTGGGAAACCCAGAGGAGTGAAATCTGTAAATTGAAAGCAAAGCTCCTTAAGTGTAGGGTGAACAGATAGCAAATGTGAAAAATCAGGACGTGGGGTGGGGGGTAATTGGAGCCTCTATTAGAAAAAGACCCCAAAAATGGGACTGTCCCTATAAAATCGGGACATCTGGTCACCCTACTGAAGTGGAGGAAAGTGAGTAGCGGCGGCATCTATGTAATTCACTGGAAAATTAATATGGTTCCTGACTGGGCCTGCCCCTGGGGAAACCCACATGATGAGGGCCAAGGGCCATTCAATGATGTTTTACCTTATGGACTTTCTAACCTCTTAGTCCCTCTGGGAGGAAAGTGTTACTAGCTGACAAGGCCACAGCCTCAAATCACCACAGACACTGGGGAGCTTCAGAGAGTGGAAGCTGCTTCCATACAGATCCAGAGATCTCTGCACACAAGACTAGACTTATGGTGCTGCTCTCTTTCTGTGCTCAGGAACTGTGCTCTCATATTACCCAGAACTCTCCTCTCCAACAGCAATGGAGGCGCAGAGTATAAGGAAATGCTGGGATTGGCAGCCCTTGCCTACATGCAGATCTCTCTTTCTTTTGGAAGAGATCATGGTTGTAATAAGCAGGTGCTCCTTGACTCCTCCTTCCCACAACGAGACCCATCTTCTGAAATACCCTGGAGCCCCCAAACTCTGGTGCTGAGGCAGGAATGACACCACAGGCTTGGAGGAAAATGGGCACCCATGTTATAATAATTAGACCTGATTCTGTATAGTGCTCACCTTCCTCAACTCCTTTGACTATAATGGACGTTCAGGGTGCTCTGCACCTTTAAGGTTTGAATGCACTGAATCAAAAGATGGTAAAGACCCTCCTTGGTCATCTAATCTAGTTCCCTAGAAGTGCAGGATTAATTAGCTCCACTGCCCTTTTCTCTGTTCCTGGAGGTCTCGTCTGACCCTTTTTACTTTCAAATACTCCCCTCCATACTGCATAGTGGAAGAGAGGCCACGGCCCAGCATGTGTATTATGACTTATACTGCATTCTCTAAAGTGAGATGGCAGCTTTAAAGAGAGTCTGATATCTACCGGTAGTCATATTGGTAAGCACGAGTGTAGACCCCTGTATACAATGTGAATTTCCAAATGGACAACAGTTCTTTGGTTTCTCACGGGATTTCCCCCCCAGAAGTCTCCATGATCTCTCTTGCTGCATTCAATTACACGAGTGATCACATGGGGTGTAGCAGCATGGCTACAGTGGTAGATTATGGATTTATTACTAATGTCGTGAAGAACAAATTAGCGTGTACGTACAGAATTTAGTAGCTATGATCCTGTTGTGAAAGGGCAACAGGCAGTTGAGTCCTGTTCAGCTTAGCTTTTCTATGGCCTTTCATTTACTGTATTGTGGTTTTGAGGGATTCTTAATATGTTCTTCTATACATAGAAAAAAAACTGGTGGTCAGTAAAGGAGAGGATTCACTTAGGGCTTATCTACATGTACTGTGCTGCAGCTGTGCTGTTGTAGTGCCTCAGTGGAGACGCTGCTACGCTGGCGGGAGAGCTTCTGTCCGCGTCATTAATCCACCTCAGCAAGGGGCAGTAGCTATGTCAATGGGAGAAGCTGCACCAGGGATTAGGTCGGTATAAATATGTTGCTCTGGGGTGTGGGTTTTTCACACTCCTGAGCAACGTAGTTATATCGATGTAAGTTTGTATCGTAGACCTGGCCTCAAAGAACATGACAAGAAATCATGGGGATTATTTGAAATTCATCAACTGGGGAAGAAATAAACCTATGAAAGAGAGTTTACAGCGGAGAGGAAAAATATTTCCAGCGGTTGAGTTTGTGTCACAGCAGTGCCAGGTATATTGTCCAAAAAGAATGTAGGATTTTCTGATGCCATTTTGAACAGCTATGTAGAATGAGATAAGAAGTGAATAAGAATCATTTAAATCCAGCCCTGAGGGGAGTGCTCAAAGTCGTAGCAAAGGAAGGGCCAGTTTGTGGTCATGAAGCCTCCGGCTGCATTGTGGAGGGGGTAATATGGAGACAACAGGGCTTGTTTCTCCACTGCCTTTGTGCCTTTTGGAGCTGTGGATACGAAGTGCTGCTGAATCAGAATTCTCCACTCACTCACACTGGAGGTAGCCCTCTCCACACACTGCACTCAACATGAAAGCACTGCACAAGTCTGGACCTGTGACTCAACCCCAGTGCCCTTGAGGCAGACTCAATGCCCCTGGGAGTGCAGAGAGAGCATAACTCTTACTCCATCCCCTGAGAGGATGGAACATGTGTTTCTTCCACGTGGGAAGCCTGTTTTACTGGCTGTTGCAGAGATAAAGGGCAGGGCAAGGACTGGGAATGAATTTGTCTCTAGCCAGAAGCACAAAGGAAGAGGCCTCTGCTTTGCACTCCCACATAATGCTGAGCACAATCTGGTCCTTAGGTTTTAGGCACAATCTTGCCAGATGGACTTTTTGTACAGGGCTGAGCACTGACAGTATGATCAGCCCTATATGAAACTGAACATGAAAACAGCCCTTGCCTCAAACAGCTTTAGAATCACCACAGTCATACTTAATAACAACCCTTTGATGTTACAAGTTGATTTTCATCCGTCAAAATCAAGTATTTTACAAATGAGGGAAAAGTATCTTTATCTCCAGTTTGGAGCTGGGAAAACGGAGGCAGTACCTGGATCACACAGCATACTTCAGTTCAGTGTTTGTACTATCATAAATTCACTGCCCTAGTCTTAACTTTCAGTGCTACAAACACTGGATAGTTGAACCACTGAAGAAAATGGGAAGGAAGGAGTAAGCCAATTATAATAGCGAGCCAGAGACTATTTAGACACAAATATCTTGGTAATCAGCATGGATTAGAAAGGAACTACAGGACAGTCTGAAATACATGGCTGTTGAATAGTTCATTTTAATATGTCATTAAAACGATTGAACTACTGAAAGGCCATTGGAAACTGATTTGATTTATTACATGTCTGTCTTTGAATATTTCAGTAAATATTGATGTTCTGTGAGTTATGATAAGGCCATTGATTTTACTGATAGGATGGCAAGTTGGAGATTTCACTTTTATGTGGAAAAATTATGTATGTTTTAATACTGGTATAATTATTTTATGGATGATTGAATTTAATTTTCTGTGGGCTTAATTTAACCAATGTCAGGGCAGTAAAATGTCAGACTTTTATCTTGAAAAATATAGAGTTGTCCAGGATGGCTCCTTCCTGTTTGTGATACATGGGTCCTAAACGTGCACCCTGCACACACAATGATTCTTCAGCAGTATATTGGCCTTCATCTTTCTCTAAGTGGGAGTGGAAATTTTGCAGGTTTCCTTCTAATTCTTCCATTTGGCTGCGGGCTCGATTTGCCCCCTTCTCCCTTGATATACATGTCAATGATGTGGGGTTTGGACTTCTCAAAACTGTGGATCTCTGGGGATTTGCCAGAGGAAAGGGACCACTTCATGGACACTACTTGACTTCTCACAGTGACTGGTCCCAGGAACAACAGGTGGTCTACTGCATGATCATGGTACCAGGGGCTCTCCTGATTATGGTTGCCCCCTGGAAACCTATCAGGCATAATTTATACAGCTTTGCCCTACATATTTGCAGTGGGAAGAGGAATCCTGAGGGCTGGAGGTCTCATTCCCACATGCTTGGTTGAAACAGAATGGAGGGAGCACACCACAGATGTAATACTACAAGTTCCATAGTCCCCTACAGCCTGGAACTGCAAGTGTAGGTTCCCTCCACTCTTGCAAGTTGTGGGGAAATGAAGTGTCTTGTGGGAGTCCCCCACACAGATACCCCACCTCTGCCCACCCCCCGGTGCGTGCACACATACAGAACTAATGCTCTTTGAGCAAGGTGCTATGTGGTTATGAGACTGCTCAACGCTTTCAGGTTCAGGCTCTTTTTTAGCAGTGATCCAGAAGGTTCCTCCATACCCTCTTAGCTCTATCTAGGACCCCAGTACAAAGCAAGGCACTTAAGTACCAGCCTAATTTTTTAAGCCTGTGAGTAGCTTCATTTTACAGATCTTTTAGGTGATCCATAGAGCAATGACCCCAAACAGGCATGGGCTCATCACTCCTGCTGCCTCCCCTTCATCTCTGTATATACATGACTATTGGCCGCCTGTACATTTTCACTTTCAGTTTTGCTGCTGCTGTTCCTGGTAAACACCCTCATCCAGAGCCTGTGGTGCTCATGAGCTCTTCCCACAGCCCTGCATGAGCGTGATGCAACTGACCCTCAACAAAACAGTGAAACAGACTGCGTAATGTTCTGTCAAATTCAAAAACAACAAATAAGCAAACTGACTCAAACAGTGGAGAACTTTTATTTAAAGTCTTATTTGCCTCTGTAATCTAGCAGGAGTTACTTGTAGCAATAGTAGGTAGAAAACGATCAGATGGAAATGTTATTTTTCATGTTGATAGTAATCCTTTAAGGTAATATGGAGTGGACCAATCCTACTTGCTTTACAAATGTGAAAAGCCAGATGAATCAATGCATATGAGTAGGGTTTGGCCATATACGTCATCAATAAAATGTGTGAATAAAATAAATAGGATGTCTATTCATGGCTATTAAAGAAATATTTTTGTTTTTTAAATATAACTCCAATTTAAACAAAGCCAGAAAAACAGTGATGAAAATAATTACGGTTGTATGATTTAAAGTGGTGGAGTGTGCATTTTTTAACAATGGCCTGAGCATCTACTGAGTTGAATGCTCAGTCGTATCTATGACAAACAAACTCACATGAGAGGATCCTGGGGGCAGAAAATCTCTTGGAGGACCTCCACAGGGAGATCCTCTCTGCATCATTCCGTGGGTTGGGTGAGGGGTTGACCTCTTCATTCATGAAATAGGCCACAGGGATCAATCAGGTACTCTGCCAATCACTAGGGTCATCCATACCAAGGCCCTGAATTTCTGAAGCTGCCTTGGTTTCCACTATCCCCAGCTCTTTGTCCCAGCCGGTGTGGTGCTAATGGAATCTCCCTGTCTGTGGCTGCCCCTGGAACTCATAGGATGGGTGAGGCTCTGTGGAAAGGAAAATAAAGGTCAGGCTTTGTTACCTTTTCCTGGTAATCTTTATTGGGCCAGAGAGGAGACTATGGCCCCAATTCAGCAAGGTCCATACCTGGCTATGGGCTTGATCCTGCGAGGCACTGAATGCTCTGGCATGATCCAACCGAGAAAAATATGCTTCACTTTAAGCAGCTCCATTAACCTCTGAGTAGTTGCATTGATGCTTATAATTAAGCATGTGCTAAAGTGCTTTGCAGTATCCAGCTGCTTTATTAATGACCTTAGCACAAAGAGTAGGAGGGTGCTAATGAAATTTGCTGCTGATACAAAGTTGTCAGTACAGAGGGGATTGGAATATTATAGAGGAAGATATGGATGACCTTGAAGACTGGAGTGACAGAAATGGGATCAAATTCAATAGTACAATGTGCCAGGCCATGTACTTAGGCTCTAGTAATAAAAATTTTGGCTACAAGCTGGGGTCTCAGAAGTTGGAATCGACAGAGGTGGCAAGAGATCTGGCAATGTGGGTCAATCACAGGATGATGATGAGGTACCAATGTGATGCAGCCATGAAGAAGGCAAATGCAATCCTAGGATTTACCAGGTGAGGCATTTCCAATAGAGATAGAGAAGTGTTAATGCCATTATTAGGGTGACCAGATGTCCTGATTTTATAGGCACTGTCCTGAATTTTGGGTCTTTTTCTTATATAGGCTCCTATTACCCCCCTCCCCACCCCATCCCGATTTTTCACACTTGCTGTCTGGTCACACTAGCCATTATACAAGGCACTGGTAGGACCTCGCTGGGAATACTGTGTACAGTTCTGGTCACCCATATTCAAAAAGATTAATTTAAACTGGAACAGGTGCAGAGAACAGCTACTAGGGAGATGGTGGAATCTCCTTCCTTAGAGGTTTTTAAGGTCAGGCTTGACAAAGCCCTGGCTGGGATGATTTAGTTGGGAATTGGTCCTGCTTTGAGCAGGGGGTTGGACTAGATGACCTCCTGAGGTCCCTTCCAACCCTGATATTCTATGATTCTACTAGGATGATCAGGGGAATGGAGGGCCTATTTTATGAGAGGAGACTGGAAGAGCTTGCCTTGTTTAGCTTAGCTTGCCAGGATTATCTGGGTGCATCTCATTTAATCATTTGCCTGCCATAGCAGGGGCCTTGAGCATGGGTGTGCCTCCATCCCTCCTTTTCTCTGCCTGTGGCACTTAATAGTCTATTCTCCTGTGGTCCGTAATACTTTGGTTTCATTTTGGTTGCTGAATTTAGCATGCAGGTGCTGGGTGGTGTTGGTGGCCTGTGACATGCAGGAAGTCATACTAGATGATTTAGTGGTCCCTTCTGGCCTTAAACTCTATAGCTCTATAAGCACATGGGTAGTTCCATTAATTTTAATGGGACTACCCTCATGCTTTAAGTTAGGCCTTGATTCAGCAAGTCACTTCTGTGGATTCTCCCTTAGCCCACTCAGTCCTCCCCCTACACCATGCTGCCCATATGGTCCAGAGGAAGGGATTAGGAATATTATCATGGGTGAATGGACTACCCTTCTGCACAGTCTGTCCTGAAGGGGGTCTCCTCCTTTCTTAGGACTGAGGAGAGAAGCAATCTCATCATACAGATGTTTTTAAAAATCAAGAAGAGTTACAACTGCTGTGGCTAAAGTTCTGCAAACAGAGCTCTCACCACAGGCCAAGCGACATTACTGGTAGGCAGTTGTGTAACTTTGTTGCAGAAATGTTGACTCTCAGAGGTAAAAATAACAAAAGGTCAAAAATGTTGCATTTAGAGCTGTGGTTTTGATTGCTCTTTCCTATAACATGGGTGCAGTGTGCATCAAAGGCATGCTGCTGCATGCAAAGTTTAAGCCCTCCAAATAAATGAGAGACAGCCAAAAGTGTCATCGATCCATCAGGAAAGGAATAAATCATAAACCACCAAAGTAATTTTTTGATAATTCCATTATGATAGAAATGGCTTAAAGCACTTGGCATTTAAAATTTCACTTTCTATGTAGAAATATAAATCTGCTCCTTTTGTTTTCTAATGGTTCAATCCTTGCAAAATCAGCCCTCCTCAGCCAGGGTGATTAATAGATGGGTGCTATGAATGTGTGAGGCCATCTTTACTAACAGAGCTCCCGTTGCAGGTTTGTTCAGACTAGCTGACTCAATGCAATAATTCATTAATAAGGCGCTTTAGGAAGGTCCTATCAAAGCGCACAGTGTATTGCTTTGGGAGGAGGAAATGTGCTGCGTGACAGATAGCATGACTGTAATGAACTGGAAGTGAAATTCACCACACAGGGCAGGAGCCATAGAAAACCCTGCAAAATAGTGATTTTGCTGTGCATGGAGAGCATAAGGGTAGAGTGGATGCGCCGAGGGTCTCTGCAGCACCCCCTGAATGCAGTGGTGCTGGTTCCATGCCAGCTCTAGATAGATGGGGGGAAAAAAGCATGGAGGTTAGGAGAGAGGTGAGGGCAAATAGCTAGGAAAGCCAAGATTAGCTCACATTGGGGGTTCACAGAATTTGCAGCTCTGGTTACAGCCTGGGGTGGGAGTAGAGGCTATGGAGGAGCTGCAGGGCTATTCTAGGCCTCGCTGGCTAGCTTGGGGATGAATTCCATCCCCTACCTATACTTCCCCACACAAAGATAGTTTACCTGGGCTTAGTGGGACAGTGCAGAGGCTGAATTTCATACTGGACATGTGACTGAAAAAAGATAGTGCCTCTACTGGTGGAGATGTAGGACTACGTTTACCTACTCGCTTAGCCAGAAGTATAATACTGCTGGAAAAAAGTTTATAAGCCAAAATGAAAACCTTAAAATAGATTTCAAATTAGAACTTTTTGCTAAACCCCCTCAGCAGACAGCCCTCATAAAGAATGGATTTTGTTTTACTGACACTGCATATAGATACTTTGCGTACTTTGCTCCTATAGAGCTTTTAGCAGCTTTAATGAAAACAGTGATTTGAGCTGACCATGTCATATCACAAGGCAGTCTATTGTCATTCTGGCTGAGCAGGTATTCCAGAGAGAGGATCAGAGGCGGATTATGGATTGGTAGGGCCCTGGGCCAGAGCAAGTGGGTTCCTCCCGCAGTCCTCCCCCAACGCTTCCTGCATGCTGTGGAACAGCTGATTGTGGTGGGCAGAGGCACTGGGAAGGAGGGGGAGGAGTTGATCAGCAGGACCACTGGCAGGTGGGAGCGCTGGGGGATGGGGGAGGAGCTAGCTGCTGGTGGGATCTAAGCATCCACTAATTTTTTTTCTGTGGGTGCTCCATGCCTATGGTCAGGTGGGTAGCTAGTGCACAACATAATAGTAGAGGAAAGGAAATTTGGGAAAGGACAGCAGGGAAAATCTCTATTCTTACAAAACATGCTAGGGAATCTTTAACATCTGTGCAAAAAAGCCAAGATCACCTCTCCTCCCCCACCCCAAACCTCCTTTCAAAGAGATCCCACACTACTAGCTGCATGGAATTCAGTTCATCAGTGGATGCTGTTTGGAGGAGCGAGGCTGAATTTGTCCCTCTAGGGATTCCAGCCTATAGGTCCAGAGAGTCAATGTCTGATGTTTGGGCTAGCAGATCGCACTCTGGGCTGATCCTTGTAGGAGAAAGAACAAACCAGAGATGTTTAGAAACCCGCTGTGTACTTGACAGTATGGTCCAGTGGATATAGCCCTGAAGTGGGAATCAGGAAACCTGGGGTTTAGTCCCAGCTCTGTTACAGACCTACTGGGTGACCTTGGGCAAGTCAGGTTACCTCTTTGTGTTTCAGTTTTTCTATTTGTAAAATGGGAGTAATGATAATGGCTTCCTTCATAAAGTGCTTTGAAGTGAATAGGTGAAAAAGGTGATGTAAGAACTAATTATTATTAATTGACTTAATTATGGACCTCATTCTGAGACACCATGTATGTGCACAGTTCCCATGGGAGTCGATGAATATTTCACTCACAGAGCAGCTAGGGAACTGGGTCCTAAGTTAGGAGGGAAAAAAGCAGAAATGAAACTTCAATGGCTATTGTTCTTACTTATATTATAAAATATTGATCTCAATCATTCTGTCTCACTCCTCCGTGATGTGAAGGGTAACTTGATTCATCTCATGCATGCATTGTATTTATAATTCATATTGTTGTTTTTGAGGGGAAAATAAACCTTACTGTACATATAATGAGAAGAAAATCAAATAACAAATTGCTGTAGGTTTTTTTTCATAAGGGTATTATTTTAGGAGAGACAGAGAAAAAAGCTATTTAACTAGTTGTTTTGGTTGCTTTGATGTGATCACAGCAGCGGCTAATATGGATTGTCAAACCAGAGATGAGTTTATAAAAGGATATAAATGTAGTTTTTGTTGAACAAAGTAGCAATCCAAAAAGGTGGTTTCAAAGGCAACTAGTTCTTTAATTACAGCCTTCAGGGGCATTGTTTGATCACTGTAAAGAGGCTGCCTTATTCTAGCTTTTGTTAAGATGGTTTTGCATTGTATTCTCTCCATCTTTTCTGAGTTGAAAAGAATCAGTCCTTAAGGTTAATTGACTTAAGTTTTCAGTGTATTTTATGCTTTCTTTGTGGTTAAACACAGAGAATTGGCATGCTGACAATGAGTAATGCACGAAATATGACATTTTCCATTTTTTCCATGAGTACATAATATACTATACCTTTACCTCGATATAACGCTGTCCTTGGGAGCCAAAAAATCTTACCGCGTTATAGGTGAAACCGTGTTCTATTGAACTTGCTTTGATCCACTGGAGTGCTCAGCCCTGCCCCCCCGGAGCGCTGCTTTACCGCATTATATCCAAATTCCTGTTAGATCGGATGGTGTTATATCGAGGTAGCGGTGTATATATGGGGTTCCATGGTGCATAGATAATCATCTTCAGCAAGGGTTTTCTGATTCACATAGCCACCCTGCAGGAACTCTGACAATAAAACTAACCCTGCTGATATTAATGGGAACAGAATTTTTATTGTCTATTTTAAAACAACTTGGTTCTACTTCTCATCAACACACACATTTGGTAAAATTAGCTGGATGACAAATCACTAAGGTAACATTTTTCTTGCCTAAAATGTCACCCTTATTGTACTAGTCCAGGCAAACTGCCAGGCTAGGTCTAAAATCAGGATTTAGGCAATTTAATTTGAGACAAATATGTAATTATAATCCATACTATATAGTTGTGCCCAGAAATGTATTTATGCTTGCAAGTGTTATTTATTTATTGTTTTTTGGTCTAAACAGTGCACATTGGGCCAAATTCTGATCTTCGCTACACTGCTGTAAATCCAGAGCAACTCCACTGAAATACAAGGATATTCAACAGAATCACTCTGGATTTACACCAATATAACTGAGATCAGAATCTGGACCACAGCATCTTATTTGCTAACATCTCCTTGTAGACTTTCACTCACAGCCATTTGTAAGGGTTACATTTGTTCACTTCAGCTATTTGCTTATTGTGCTGTAAGAGCCCTGTCACGGTGGCAGTGGGATGAAAACATTGCTAAGAGATGGCTCACATACCGAGGTGACCCGCTCTACAGCGGCACGTCTTGTGCTGAAGATCAGGTGTGTGGAAGAGTTGATGCCCTTAGTGTCTGGAGGGAGGATCACAAGTAATCGGGCATATCTTATATTTTTCACATATACATCGCAAATGTGTAATCTCTTCCTGAATTTTTATTTTAGATTAAGGAAAAATAAGAAAGAACAATAAAATGTACTCGGGGAGAGCACAGTATGGGTATTTCTTTAACATGCTGCCTCTAATGGAACACAAAAGGGCAGTTGTGTCCAGGAGATACTCTCCTGCTAGAAATACAAGTGCTGTACATAACTACCATCATAATGCACAGCTACATACCACTTTAAAGACTACAACACAAAATCTCCCTGCCATGTAGTCTAGAGAATGTCATTCATAGCAGTTGGGGGAAGCACTGAAGAGACACTTGGTCCTGGGACAAGGATACAAGGATACATGGGGATGACGACCAGCAATAAAATGAAGAGTTGGGTTACGCTTTTAGAGAGCAGGAAGTTTATTTTTTAAAAATTCATCAATAAACCACCCTGCTACTGTGTGATGTGTTACTGGAAAGCATTTGGTTATTTCAGTCAAGCCCCCCCGCCCCCGCACACACACACACAGACACACACAAAATGGGTTATGAAGGCAACTGCAATGTCCACCTGGGGCTCCAGTTTTACCCCACTGTGATATGGGAGGCTCAGGCACTGGGGCCAAGCTGGAAACCTTCATTAAACAAAACAGTGGAGACCACCCACCTCATACAACTGGAGGAAAAAAAATTGACAGGTGAACCTCATTGTTTTAGGCATATTCCCTGTCCCAGTCATGAGAGTACCACTAAGTTGGGCCTTTCACTGGGTTATGCGTTTCACACGCTTAGCTGAAAGAAAGCTTGCTAAGAAGAGAAGGAGAAAGAAGAAGAAATTCATAGCAATCAGGTTCAGTTTGTGAACAATTATGAAACAGAAGAAAAGGCTAAAAGCCAGATTCTCTTTCATGTCTGGAACTGAGGGGTTGGGAACTGGCTAGATTTCTCAAGCGAGGCTTTCTGTCAGTGGGAGTGGTAAATTAGGGCCACAACTAGCTAGAATCATCTGTCATCAGGCATAGGGAGTTTATTAGAGGGTTGTGGCTGGAGCACCACTACAGTCCAGCTATTCTCAGCTGGTAGTTGGTCTCTTGGGAGCTATTGCCAATTTACAGTTTGGAAAAGTGGGTGCAGCAGAGAATCTGGTCCTAAAGCTTCAATGAATAGAAAAGATACAATGAACATTGTGCTCCCTTTTACTAGCGCATTCATCATAGATTCATTTTGGGGGAGAGGATCAGAGGCGGATTATGGATTGGTGGGTCCCCTCCCCACTCCTTCCGCCTGCAGTCCACCCTCATCCCCCAACATCCCAGCACTCCTGCTGAGGAAGTGGGGTAAGGGCATTTGGGATTTACCTTTTCTGATAATAACATTGCCACTTTTGATCTGTATACTGTATATGAAGGGTGGTGAGGTTTTTTCATCAGATAAAGAGGATTACCATTTTCACTGCTGTTTCATCTCTCTCTCTCTCTAACGTGCCTGTGGAGCACAGCTAAAGCAAGGAGAGCTCTGACACTTCCTCATGTGGTCATTGGAGCATCAGGCACTGTAACCCAGAGAGGCCCAGAAGGGTGTATAGTAGTAGCTGTGTTAGTCAATGCGGTATTGCTAGGGGGGTAACGGAACAGCAAGCAGTGACAGGATTCAGGTTTGCCAATAAAAAAGACAAATTGTTCTTTTATAGTGAATCAGGGCAGTGACTTTCCTGGTCTTAAATATTTAGGGCCAGATTAACTGAGCGTGGCTCAGGGAGGCATAAACTACACCACCTTGCATCAGATTGTTGTTTGTGTTGCAATAGTTTCTAAGGACCATAGCCATAGATGAGGACTCCATTGTGCTAAGCACTGTACAAACATGTAACAAAAAGTCCCTGCCTGCAGAGTTTACAAGCTAAGTAGTATGTCCCTCTGCATCGCAGGGGGGAATTCACTGTGAGGAAGTCCTGGCAGTACTGCCATCCCCACCCTCTCTCAGTGCTGTGTGAATGAAAACGTACTTCCCTGTTCTACATGAAGAGAGAAAATATTGCTTCATCCTGCTTCCCCTTGCAGGGAGCAGAAAATCAGTCCTGCACATACTTCCTGCGGGGAAGTGTCTGAGGATTGCAATACTGTAATCACTGGAGAAGTACAATAGAGGAGCAACATCGCCTTGCTGCCTCTGAAGGCACCTCAACAAGATGAGGGTGTTACTGGGAGTAGAATGGTTTCTTTGGGTTTGTTTTCACTGCAAAGTTCACCCAAGCTCTTACTCAGGTGTTACCCGTAAACCGTCTCCCATCCACACATAAAACCCTCTTGGCTGAGTTTGGTGGTGCTTTCATTCCAGGCTAGCTGGCATGGCTGGGGGTATAGGTAAGGCTAAAGCCTGTGTGAGGATGTCACGCTGCCTGGTAACCCATGCACTCAACAGTGAGGATGCAGGCTGAAGTACACAAGTGCTCTTAGTCTTCCAATGCCTTCCCCCAATTGTACCTCCCCCAATATGCCCAGAAGCCAATGACATGTTTTCCCATATTTCACTGAGAAAGAACCACAGAATGGCTAAGCCTGTAGCAGCACAAAGGATCATGGGATATGCCACCAGAAGGCATAGTGACATACATGGGTGAGTGCAGCATCAGTGAGGACACAATAACACAGGTAGGGCTTTGCTCACACCCAGGCCAGGTCCTCATACCTAGTAGCCCATCACTCAAGTTAACTTTCCAGTGAAGACATGCCCTTCATGCCTTGAACCAAGGTGCATGTAGGTGGGGGAAGAGTTATTTCCTCTGCTCTCCCAATATGTGCTAAAGGATGTAAGGAGAGCTCTTTTTCTGGACTCTCCTCAGCTCCTGGAAATGATTTTGGGAGACAGCTCACCCCGCCTCAGTGGGCTTTCATATTCCCAGTGAGAGGTGTAGGGGAAGCTTCATTTTTAAGGGAACATTGACTATAGCCTTAATTATAGAGATGCTGCCACTTCTCCAGTGTATCTTATTTTAGCTTGTGCTTTTTTCCTCCTCTTAGGGCTCAATACTGCAATCACCTACTACCAAGTGTAGTGCTTATTACCAAGAGGAGCCCCATGGGTTTTAAAGGGACTACTCATGGTAGTGCGTGGTTTCGTCACCGAGTTCTTAAATGATGACACCTTGAGACTGCAGCCTCTCTATGAATTTGCAACCAAACCCTGTACTGAGTGAGAGGTGTTTATTAGCCCAGGATATGGTTATGACTTGGATGCAACCTTGAGTCACTATGAAGAGAATGAAATTGCTAATAGGTAGTATTTTTGATATAGCTGTGAAGTTGAGGTGGTCATTCCCCATGTGGTGGCCACCAGGTTGATGAGTTCTTCAGGCAGTGGTAAAAATCAGAGTACAGAGATTTGTGTCCTGCACAGCTATTGAAATTTACTGTATAGTTCTGGGTCCAGATTGTACAATATTCCTACTCTCTGACTGGCTGAGACCATTCTATTTGAAAGTAAAAAGATTGAAGGGATGATCTTTTTAGGCTTTTTTCTCTTCATAATGGTATGTTGAAATGCTATCGGGAACTACATGGAGTACGTGCACAGATGCAACTGATCCAAAATGCAGTGAGGTCAAAAGAAAGATTTCCCTTGACTTCAATAGTCTTTGCAGCAGGCCCATGGAGAGGAAACTCCATTGTTTTTAATATTATGTATCCTATAGGAAATACTGGGATCCTATCCCATATAGCTTATTGTATATACCCTAAATCTCAATAGGGTAAACTTTGATCTTAGATTGATTTTGATATTTATGTGTGAAATAATACCCAAGGTAGGTAGAAAACCTGATGGCAGGGTCTATAATACTGAGAGGGAGAATGAAAACCAAATAGCTGCGGAAGATCATGTAAGTTTCACATAACTAGTTTAAATGGCTTTTAGTGTCTATGCAGAAGGAAATCTTCCAAGAAAAGCAATAGGGGTATTTTAAATTGTGCTTAAAACTTTTGCACCATCTTTCTTTCCTTTTGTCTCTCCTAAGGCTCCGTTTATGAAATGTTTGGAAATGAATGCTGCCTGCCAACCGGGGAATTGATTAAAGTTACTGGGTTCAAAATTAATAAGATCATTGCAAGCATCTGCGAGAGTAATGAAGACAGCCAGTGCTCAGCCAGAATTGAATTGCCTCTGAATTTTCCAGGTACAGTATTTCATGAATATATGTTACTGAAGTTTTATAAAACCCATTATCACCTTTATCTGTTCTGTTGTTTCATATGATGATACATGACTGATGTCTGTGGAGGTACTCACTAGGATGCCAAAAAATACAGTCGTAATAGATGGCACTAGATAAAAGGAACTAATTTCTAAATTTTACCTTGCATGACTCTCTCATGCCTGCATAAGAAATAATATTATTATTAAAAGTGGAGCTGGTAACACTGCTTATACCTAAGATTGTCCACCAGAAGACTCATTATGATACTCTGTTTTCAGTTACTTATGACTCTGCCAGACTTCAACTGTTTGGGCAGAAATTTTCCATGCCAGGTGTCTTCTTCAGGCTAATATTTATTTATTTTTAATGTTGCAAAAATGGTTGAGCCATTTCTGAGAATGAGATTAGGGGAAAATACAGTGTTTTGCCACTGTTAAAAAAATTCTTACTACTGTTTGGTTGAGAAGTTCTGGTGTCTGTGCTTTGGATCAGGGACTTGAAATTTGGCAGGCGTGGCCCTTGCATCAGGGAAGGATCTTGTGCTGCTTCTGTGGGAGAAAAACACGAACATTTGGCCAAGTTATCAGTCTCTGAAAAAGCTCCTGTGCTCTTAGTGCCTCCACTGTGGGGGCCCAGGCACAGTGGAGGAGGAAGCAGCCAGATTCAAATTCAGAAGGGATTGGACCCGGACCTGGGGCAAGGGGAGCAGTGAAGGAAGTAGATTAAAACTGGGACTTGGTGGAGGCAGTGGGGAGGGAATTGTAACTAGCACTGGGAGCTGGCAGGGGAACACTGGGAATGACTGAAACAAGGGCAGATGTGGAGACTAGAGGGTCAGTGGGAGGGAAAAGACCAGAGGTGAAAGTAAGCTGGTACTGTCCAGTATGGCGTACTGGCAAGAGCTAGTGTGCCATACTGGACTGG
Organism: Mauremys mutica; assembly: GCF_020497125.1. Classification (NCBI taxonomy): domain Eukaryota; kingdom Metazoa; phylum Chordata; order Testudines; family Geoemydidae; genus Mauremys; species Mauremys mutica. The sequence goes on along the minus strand of NC_059074.1, from coordinate 97,503,287 downwards.
CTTCCCCAGGTCGGTGATTTAAAGGGCCCAGGGCTCCCGGCAGCATCTGAGCCCCACTGCCGGAGCCCCCAGGTAGCGGAGGCAGCCGGGAGCCCCGGGGTTTGGGCAGTGATGTAAAGGGACCTGGGCTACGCGCAGTAGCAGTGGCCAGAGCCCCTGCCCTTTAAATCACCCCTGAGCCCTTGGGCTCCCAGCCACCTCTGCAGCCGGTAGCTCCAGCGGTGATTTAAAGGGCTCTGGGGCTCCCAGCCACTGCTACCGCAGCCGGTGCCCCGGGCCTTTTAAATCTTGATTTAAAGGGCCTGGGGATGTAAAGGTCCCACCTCTTCTGGTTGAGGTCACACCCCTTCTGGTTGAAGCCCTGCCCCCCTGCTTAGGACTCCGGTGTACTGGTAAGTCCTTTAAGTTATTTTCACTCCTGGGCAAGACTGATATTAGACAAGGAGACAGGGGGAAGGGCACTGAGACACACTAGGCAAGTGGACTGGGAGACAGAGCTTGAAAATCTTGTGCTTTTTAAGTCAGTCTCGTGCTTTTGGGGGTCTGACTTGAGTTTTATATGAATAGGGTAGTCAGCACTGGCACTGGTTGAATTCAAGGAATCAAATTTACACTTGGTGTTAGAGAGTTGCACCCTTTTACACCAGAGCTGAATTTAATCCCAGGACTCTACTCCAATCTTCAGGGAGATCTGAAAACTTGCTCAACCAGTCTATTTGAGAAAGGAACTCAGGTTCAGACAGGAAAGAAAATCAATTTCCATTGGAAACATAAATCCATTATGTTGAACCTTGTGAGACTGAACTCATATCTACTAACACCACTTTGCACGGTTACACCCTAGGTGATGGGTTGTGCTAAATTCAGCAATGTAGAAGGTAACAATGAAGCCTCTTGTTAGTCTGAGAGAGAAAACACGTTATATACCTACATTTGGGATCTCTTCTGGTGTACATTGTACTGAAAGTTTGGTCATTAGTCTAATTTTTTTTCTTATCTAAAGAAAAATTCTACTGTAAAACACCAAACAGTCCCACTCCTGACAATTATTGTTCGACTATACAATTTTTCCTTTTCTAAAATTCTAGTCTGAATGAAATTGCATTAAATGCTCTTAGCTTACTCTCCCTCACAGCACATAAAAGTCTATGCTGTATTTGAGTTACAATTCCGTTTTAAAACTCTATCGTTGGCTTATTTTGGAAGAAACATTATTTAGTTCATCAGAACTCTTGTGCTGTGTTTCTAGCATTCCTCTAGCTCCCCCTGGAAAAGAGCAAACTTTTTGTAATGTTCTTTTCAAGTGCCATTCATTGTGAATTATCATTTGCACCCAATGAGCGTGGTAAAAAAATGGATGCACTTGAGAGACAAATCAGGCCCATTGGCTTTAAACAATTTTTGCTCTTTTTCTTTGTGAACATTTCTAGTGTTTGTCTGCACAACTCTATAGAACTCCCTATTTCTTTTCCCATAAAATCTGATTCCTGATAAAGGCCTAATCTTATCCTGGTATTAGCAAAAACTACTGAAAACGTGAGTTCATATCTATGTTATTTCATTTTATCCTCATTCTAATTTGTTCGTTCATGCTTCAGAGGATCAGTCTATTCTTTCTGTGCTCGCACGCTCGACAAAAAAAGTCTTATGCTGTTATGTTAGTCGCTTGAATAGCTACATCCAGCTAATATTTCTGAACTACTCTTTTCATCATGAACAACTTGGTGAAAGCTGACAGATTTCATGACTCCTGAACTTGGTCCTACTGTTAATGTTTTCTTTGTGCTCTTTAGTCTGCATAAGTATTTGTAGATTCTCTGACTGCTCAGAAGACCTGTAATAGTTTCCTTTAATAATAATCATGATTAGCATTCTCACAAAAATAGGTTAGTATTGTTATCCCCTTTCAGGTAAGGGGCAACTGAGGTATGTAGAGATGTAATTTGCCAAACATAGCACAGCATATCAAGGGCAGGATTGGGACTGGAATCCCCAAGCCTAATTCTGGTTTAATTTATAATAGAGAAATGCCACTGAGATGTGTGGAGCGCCTTGACCAATAAATTTGCAAATTCATTCTAAACTTGTTTGTTCCATTGCTTGTAACTTTTTCCCAGCCCCCAAAAGTTCCCATCGGGGAAATCTACATGCTTTGATTTCTGCCAAAATGTGATTATATTTAGAAAGTCTAAGTGAAGTTGATCCAGCTGTTTTTTATTACACGGATGGAAAAAAAATATCTTTTAACACTTCTTTGCACTCAGCCTCCATGTCTGAAGTTTAGAAACTTAACTTTGTCATATGTCTCTTTCTCATGAGAATTGTTGCTATGTTAAGTATGAAAAACATCTGGATTGTAATTTATAATGATTTTAATAAAGTTCTGTATAACCAATTTTAAAAAAAATCCCGGGGAAAAAAACCCACAAATATATCAGAGCAAGCAAAGCATTATGAGAAATCATCAGCGTGTACAACGCCAGCTAGAGAACGATTGCTGTTGTTTTCATTCTTCACACCAGAATATTTTTTTTAATATTTACCTCTTATCTGTAGAGAAAGAAACATATGGAACGTTACATACTCATAAACACAAGCAGGTGGTTACTAGGTACATTTAATTCATGGGCATAATCAGTATAGGAGCAACATGCACAAGTCCACATGGTTCTTTAGCTGTCTGCTCGAGCATGCTGTTACCAAAATTAAAAAAAACCATCAGAATGAAAGATAAAGATTTTTCTCCTTCTAATCCTGACAGAGCATGAACCCAAGGGGATAATTGGATCTTTAGTTTTGTATGATTAAAGTGTATTAATTACTGTTTCATATGAAACCTGCTTTCTGACATGAGGATATTCATCAGTTTCATGGTACCAAAGCTGAATTCCAGATGGCTCACCAGTCCCAGGAAATTTAACATAGCACTAAGTTCAGTCTCAGATGGATAGAGGGGAAAGGGATCTCCTTATCTGTGGTGAATATCCTTTCCCACTCGATATAGATTGCCAAGGAATTCCCAGCCAGAGATGACTTTTAATCCCAGTTCATAAAGATACTCCTGAAGAGCATAGCTTTTGCCTTTGGAATACAACATATTGAAATAGCTTGTATTTTTTCAACAACTTTTCATAGGAATGATATCCATGTTCTCCTCAACCCCAGCATTTCCAGGGGGATAATGCCACTCTTGCTCCTGCAGCCTACTTGGCTGGAACATTGGCTGGATGATAGTGTTGTCTTTGTAAGTTACACACTCATCAGGACGGCATCCCTGCAAACACGATACTTTTTTGACATACTATATGGAGATCGGCTTACTTGTAACTTCTTTAAATGCATGTCAATGATGCCATAAATTATAGTGACCCTTATTAAACCCTTAGCTATGTCACATGGTACTGAAATTAAGGGTCAGACCTTTGAAACCCCTTTCTGCTGCTCAGATACTGCAAGGCAACTGGAAAGCTACCCTAATGAGCAACTGTGGATTTGCCTTACCTAGGGGAATCCCCCTCAAGCACAGCCCTTCCTTAATGTTAAAACCAAGGTTTAATCACCATTAACTGACCCAGTGCTGAACCCCATTTTTCTTGGTCTGCACTGACAACTAAGTTGCGGTCAGCATTATGTTAGCTAACTCAATTACTCACAACCATGTTCAAACATAGCCACGTTCTGTAGTGTACACAAGGTCCATAGCTTAGCCATGTTTGTGCATCCACACCAACCATGCTACTTAACCATGTTGGAATTCTGGGAAAAACTTACAGCTTTCCCTCAGCGCTTCAGCCGTGGACAGAGTGCCCAGAGGAGATGTATATACAGAGGCACAGGAGGCAGTGAAATCTGGAATGTTTTAGCACACTGACAGCTGTGAAGACCTAGGATTCTAAAACCAGTTATACAGGCACTGTTAATGATTCCATCTCTACACTAAACCAGACAGCTCCTTACCATGCAGGTTTCTGGCAAGGACACACTTCTGTTAGTTACCATAGGTGCTAGTGGAGTATTAATCATGTTGTATGTGGATATAATCCATGTTTAGAGCCAACCATGCTCCTAACTGGTTATAAACTCAGTTACAAGCTGTAGTGTACACAAGATCTTAGTGAAGCTCCCTTTAGAGTGAAAGGCAATAACTGCTATACACACATTGCAATGTGAAGATTGCACTTTGTCATAGTGAAGCAATGATCACACTGAAGTGATTCTGTGACAGAAAGGACTTCACGTTCTGAGCACACAAGGCTGTAATTGGTTCATTACCCCCACCTGGCTGTGTGAACTGACTGCATGCTAAGACTGACTTTGGAGAGTATCCACCTGGTGCTTTCAAGAGGATGGGCACAGGGAGTGGGGTGGGGGGACAACAGCACCTCTTGTGTGGAAGAGAGGTGCAGAATCACTCAGGAGGTGGGGAACTCATGGAAATGCACTCTCCACTGTGCCAAGCTGCCCTGTGTGACTCCCTGTCCCTTCTTTTTCTCCATACCTGGGACAGTAGGCATTTCATCTTAACCGTGGCACTGAAATAGCTCTTGTGTGGTCCCAACGGGAAGTGGAAGAGATGGGCTGGGGAAGGCTCGTGAGCAGAGCTTTTGGTCTGGTTGGTTGTGTTTTTTGTGGGGAGGAAAGAGCCTTGCTACCTTATTGGGAGAGGATGGCCTGATTCTGAGGGTGCACATGTGCTTGCAGTTACCACTTAATTTGGATTCATGCATATTTTGCAGTCACAACCTATGTGTTTGCTTTTGAAAATTTGGCTTAGAATAATCTATTAAACTTAGTTATAATTTCTGGGAAATTGGCCTTTTGCTATGGCTGGCCAAAAAAACCACAGTATAACTATTATTTAAGTGTCTGTATGAGGCAATGTTATCACTGCTGAATCTTGTGAAAAGAAAGCTTAATCACACAGCTCAACGAAACCCAACTGTTCAGTTCTCTAAACTGTCCGTTTCATCTAGGAAAACACTCACAAATATATAAATGTACATGTTTTTCTTGCTGTATGGACTTCTAATAAGACAGTTCCCAAGGGCATGATTAACATGAATTAATAGTGCCCCTAGGGATTAGAGAAGCACATATGCAGCCTCTGCCTTGTAATACTTCAGAGTTGTAATTACCTCATGATAAACCATGCTGCTCTAGTGCCTAAATACTGGTGTCATCCATCTGGTGGCCTGTACTATAATCATGCTAAGGCACATTCTTCTCCCTTGCTCTTATAATCCAGTGGTGGGGTTGGTTGTTTTAATATAGATCAATATTTACTCTATAAATCACTGAACTGCATGAAAAAGGATAATTAATGTGAACATTTAGGACCAAATTCGTTTTTTGTATAAGTATGTGAAACTACACTGAGAACAATAGAGTTGCACGTGCTCTGGATTTGTCCCATAAAGCTTCATTTTCATGATCAGGTGTGGGGGAGGGGGATGGGGAGCAATACATCAATTTGCCTTTTTGGAGTAGCAAAGCAACTGATTATTATTATTTTATCCTGCATGTAAGAATCGGTGGAGGATGCTTGAACTAGAAGTGTCTTATCTGGGCTTGGGGAATAAAAGTATTGCTTCTAAACTAAGAGAAGCATCATCTACTCTTTGTGCTGTCCACTCTTCAAGCTGGCCTAGAGCATGGCAAGTGCAGCCACGGATAGTACAGTTCCTAAGGTGACATGAATGTTTTGGGATCTATTCTCCGGATTTCCCATGGGGCCTCAGATGGGATTTGGAGGTTGCACCCCCCAACCAGTTCCACAAGGGCATAAATCCTGCTTCTAAGAGAGAACACTTCATCAGAAAGTCTACAAGGTTCTCTGTTTACTCCTCACTGTAGTGCCTGAGCACTTAAATTCTCTTTTTCACTTGCTGCTAGTTTTATCATGGGAGGGTTTCTTTTGTTAACATGAAGATGTTGGTAAAAACTCTGATTTCCTATCTTAGAGGAATGTATCAAGTTTGTCATAATCCTCTGTGGTTTACACTCCAACTGTACCAGTAGCAACAGAGTGTGATAATATTTCAGTGATAAGCAAAGAAAAGAAAAAACAGAGATGAAAGGGAATACTGTCATTGGATCAAATGTTGTGAAGAACATTTTAGACCCTGTTCTACCTTGGAAACCTGCATGTGCTTAACTTTGAAGCCACTGACTGTGTAAAGTTAATCACATGTGTACTTGCTGGAAGGGTTGGGGTCTTAATGTAGTGATGGTCAGAAAAGTGACACTATAAAAATGTTTTTACTCAATGTTGTTGTTTTTTGTCTGAGTCACATCAGCGCACTTTACTGAAGTGGGGGGGGACATGTTTACTCCTGCACACTCTCCAAAGCCAGCATAGCTATTGTAGATGAAGCAGGATTCTATTCTACGTCATGAATCATCAGCAAAACTTCAGCTAAATTCCACTTGCATAATCTTCATTCCAGGTGGAGATGCAAAAGCCTGAAAGAACACTACAGCTATGTCACTAAATGACATCATCTCCTTTCAGTTTTGTTTGCTGCACCGTTTAATATAGAAGAATCTCCTGCATGTTGCAGTGGTCGTGTCATTTTGTATTTCACCTCAGCTATGCAACATTATAGAATGAGAGACTGTTTTCTCTCTCACACTTTCTCCCATTGAGACTTTATATTCATTCTTTCTTGTTTGTTGTTTTCCTTAATCTGAAATGAAAATAATTTAGATTGAAAAATACTTCTGTAACTTTAGCGCCCTCATGGCCAAGATGGAGTCTGCTCTGCACGCAGCTCTGGCCAAGAGAAGGCGCGTGCAGGAATGCAGCAGGAGAAATCCCTTCCACCTCAGGGGCACCTGTTCCAAACCCCCCAGAGTGAAAACACACACACACACACACACACACACACAAAGAAAGTACAATGGGTATAAGAAAGGGAGATATTTATTTACAGAGGAATGAGAGGAGAAATACAACAAGGGGAAATATAGGGGAAGCAGTAAAACAGGGCTGCATCCAAGCCAAGGCCCCATGGGCCCAGTGGTAGCACAGTCTGGAAGGGCAGACACCGAGCAATGTGTCTGCACACAGAGTTCAGGAGGCCTGAGCAAAGTTCCAGTCCAGTGGTGAGTCTTGGGGGCTCCTGGTCGTCTTCGGTGCCAGTGAACTTTCCCCCAACAAACCCCTCCGGTGCCCTCTCCTGCCGCTCTCTGCAAAGACCCGCAGAGCGACCACCTCCCCGCTTAACTAGCTACAACCTCCCTCCTTGTTCCCAGCGCAGAGTCACAAGCCCCAGTACTGACAGCCCCACACAGCTCTGGGCAGCCGTGATACTGGGTCCAGATCTGGCCTGTTCTTCTGGGGCGATTCCTCCCTGGCACAGGGATCCTCCTGGCTCCTGTCCTGGGGTGTCCCCGATCGGCCTCTCTGTCCTTCCCAGGCTTCAGGAGGCAGGTTCTCTCTGCTTCCTTTGCGAGGGCCTGCAGGCTGCTCCCTCTCTCTCCCCCTGAGCTCCAGCGCCACCCCCTGGAGTTTCCCTCCTTTTTTCTCACTCTCTCTCTCTTCCCACTAGGAAAAAGATTTAAAGGGGCCATGCTCTCTAAACCCCCAAGGGGTTACACTTCTTTGTGTATTGAAAACCTAGCAGGATGCTGCTTGATTTTCACCTCTGAGTTGATTTTGCAGGGTGGTCAGTTAGAAAAAATTATCTTTCCCTCTATATTTTGAACATATTTGCTATGAAAGCTGTTAAGAATTCAATTTACACATGCACAAAGTGTCAATATAGGAACCTATGTGTCACTTAAGTCCCATTTAAACTCTAACATTCAGATTTAAGTGGGACTTAAGTGATGCACAGGTCTTGTGCTGGCTGGCCTTCTGCACAGGTTTGAATGTCATCCTCAGAGAATAAGTAATGAAGCTTCATGATTCTGTTTTCATAGAGCCACTTTTCTGACACTACAATCACACTTTAAATGATAAATATTTTATTTTGTTTTGATTTTATTGGCTCCATGGGTTCATGAACTAAAAGTTGATGTGACAGTGAATGCTTGAATATTTCCCAAGTGCCCTTGTATAATATAACATTCGTGTTCTTAGGTCTTTGTAAGATTGTGGCTGATAAAACTCCATATCTCAGCATTGAAGAAATCACAAGAAAGGTTTCTATTGGGCCAACGCGACTGGGCCATCCTTGCTTCTATTGCAATGAAGACATAAAATTGGCAAATTTCACCATCAAACAAGGTGAGCAGATTATGTTCAACTCCATGGAAGAGGTCAATGGGACACTGACTGTGAACTGTGGAGTGGTAAGAGATAACCAATCTCACTCCTTTACTTTGCCACTCTCACAAGAAGGAGAGTTCTATGAATGTGAAGATGACCATATTTACACCCTGAAAGAGATTGTTGAATGGAAAATCCCCAAAAGTAGAAACCGGATTGTGAAATTTACCAATATGTTACATACATGGGACTCCTCTAATCCACTTCCTGAGAATTTTGATGGCTGTCTGATTCTAGCACCAATCTACGAAGTCCAAGGAGTGATGAAATGTAAGTAATAATCTAAGTTAATGAGCTGTATCTCTGTGCCTAGCAGCGTGTTCTAAACTGAATTCAAACTGCTCAAAATATCTGTTACAGACAGTGCTTGTTTTGGACAGGTAGAAGATGGGTATTCCATAACCATATTTACTACTGCTGATAGTTTAAAAATGGGGAAAGAAGGGGAAGAATTTTTCTCCTCCTTCCTTCATCCTTTAATTCAAATACTGGCTCCATATCTTTTTATTACAATCTGCTATTGTCATTTTTACTGATACTACTACTATTAAATTATCTTTAGAGAGGAAACTTTTTTTCAAGCAGATAGAGCAGAGAACTAAGAGTTCTGGGTTCTATTCCCAGAAACTCTTATTGACTAACTATGTTACTGTGGGGCAGTCATTTAATGTATGGCTCTATTTAGCCATCTGTAAAATAGATATAAAGGTAAGTATCTATGTCACAACAGTGTTAGGAGCCTTAATTGTTGTTTGTGAAGTGTGTGGAGATACTCTTGCACATGGTGCTATTCTGAATACAAGGTGGATTATTATTATATTACAGAAGCCAACATAGGGCTTGTCTTCACTGCAACAATTAGCTCAAATTATTACACTTGAGTTACTCTGCCTGAGCTAGCTTAGCTTGAGTGAGAGCCAAGTGACTACACTGCAACTACCCAGAGTGATAGGATTAGCAGTTGATGAGATGTAACTTGAGCTTCTGTATCCCCACTACACTACTAGCTCCAGCATCAGCAGAAAGTGAATTTCAACTCATCCCCCTGATGGGCCAGCTTGCTTGAGTTTAAAATAGTGGTTCTTAACCAGGGGCACACGTACCCCTGGAGGTATGCAGAGGTCTTCCAGGGGCAGGGCCGGCTCCAGGGTTTTTCCCGCCCCAAGCGGTGGGAAAAAAAAAAAGTCCGCAATCGCAATTGTGATTGCGATAGGTGGCAGCTTCACCGCGCCGCTTTCTTCTTCTTCGGCGGCAATTCGGCAGCAGGTCCTTCCCTCTGAGAGGGATTGAGGGACCCGCCGCCGAAGAGCCCAACTTGCCGCCCCAAGCACCTGCTTGCTGAGCTGGTGCCTGGAGCCGGCCCTGTCCAGGGGCACATCAACTCATCTAGATATTTGCCTAGTTTTTTAACTGGTTACATAAAAAGCACTAGTGAAGTCAGTACAAACTAAAAATTCATACAAACAAAATGAGAAAGTAAGCATTTTTTCTGTAATACTGTGCTGTGACTCTTTTGTATATATGTCTGATTTTGTAAGCAAGTAGTTTTTAAGTAAGGTAAAACTTGGGGCACATAAGACAAATGAGACTCCTGAAAGGGGTACAGTAGTCTGGAAAGGTTGAGAGCCACTGGTTTAAAGCACCAAATAACTTGAGCTAGAGATTTTTGTGTGCATGCAGTGACCGGGTTAGGAACAAAATTTGAGCTCTATCCTGAGCTAACTAAAACAAAATTAAAAAATGCACAGACTATTTTTTAGAACGCCCATGAAACAGGAAAGAATAAGTGAATCATTTCTTTAAGGACTTAAAAATTGCTGTGTGTGTTTATGTACGTATGTATATAATTTTTGTTTGTAAAAAGGATTGATTTTGTCCACTGCAAGATACTGGACAGTCAAGATTTTTCAGCTTTTCCATGAAGAAATTTACATTGTTAGCCCCAGATCCTGCAAGTGCTTATGCACACACTTGACTTTGCTACTTTGGGTGGATTAATCATAGCAGTAAAGTTGAGCACATGTGCAAGTATCTGCCGGATTGGTGCCTAATTTCCTGCAAGGTTTTTCTGCCTTATGCCTGTATCAGAAACAGCTCCATGAAAATGGAATCATATTAGTATGTCATTCAGCAGCATGTTTTGCAAAAAACCCTTTTACAATGGATATTTCTCCAAGGAATGATATAAGTAAATGGCTAAAACAGAGGACAAGGAAAGACGGATGGGCAGCAATTGTTTGTGCAAGACACAACATTTGTTAAATGATTGATTGGAGATATTCCATCAAGTCCAATATCCAGCTAATAGGCTTACTGTGTATCTTCACATGCTAAAATACTCAATTTTTCAAAACTGTGGCTGGATTCAGTGGTTTGGGCCCCAGTCCTGCAATCCACATAGCTGTATCCCTATGCCCACTTAGATCCAAACTGCAGGATCGAAGCCCTAAGTAAAAATTAGTTTAGTTTCCTAAAAAACTACCAGATGGTTGTGACATAATGTGAAATATGCACTTGTCTCTCAACTCCACATCCTGATGTGTGCCTTGTTTTTATTTGCATTCACATGTATGTTTTTCACAGTGCATTCAATATGTAAACTACATTAAATGTCTCCTAAATGTTGATTTTAGAAATGAGTCACTCTGCACCTGGTTAACTGTTTACTTGTGAACTGCCTAAAATGGATCCTCACTGTTCGTTAGAAAACAGTGAAGCTCTCTCTATAGATTTTAAATGAAGTAAGGCAAACTCAGTTCTCAATTAAAAGATCACTGGTAAGAGGGTGGTTAATTACATTTTCAGAGGCTGTGGGCAGGAGCTATACATGTGTCCATTCTCTCTCCCACCCCCCCACAATAACTAGATTGATGTATGTAACTCCCTCCGCAGCTCATAGAAAATGTATCCATTTGTAGACTATTGTTTTAATTCTCACTAATCACCCTTAGTTTGGCAACATTTCTTCACACTAGTCAAAATGTTTGGCTCCTGAAGATGATAATATGACAAGGGCAGAGTGTGCATACACAGATGCTGACCAGATGTCATAAATTCTTATTATATAAAATGTACATTAAGTACTGAGTTTAAAGAGTGAAGAATTAGTATATCATAACACATAAAGTATAAATGTAGGATCTGCTATGCAGCATGTGTATGTATGTACAATAAAAAACTTAATGAAGGAGGCCTTTAAATAATGTTCCTTGTTCAATTACACTGTCCTGAGAACTTGTTTATAATGAAAATAGCTAGGACCAAATTTTCAAATGACTCTTAATAGTATTCTCAATTTTGCACCTGTAATTACTAGCACATGCAATTTTGCAAATGCAATTATAAGAACATAGGAATTGCTGTACGGGATCAGATCATCTAGTGCAGTATCCTGTCTCTGACAGTGGCCAGTACTCGATGCTTCAGAGGAAGGCGCAAATAATGGATAATTCTGGGATAAGCTAACCACATACCCTGGAACATGAAGGTTTATATCTCTTCTTTTAAAAAAGCAGTATTGGTTTTTATAATAGTTAGTGTAATTGTAGATGTTTAGTTTCATTATCCATATTAATGTTATCACCTTTTAAAATCCTGCTAGTTTTTGGCCTCAGTGGCATCTTGTGGCAATGAGTTCTGTTAGTTCATTATGCACTACATTTATTTCTGTTCAATTGGTATTCTTAGAGAAGGTAAATTGGGGCACTTTATTGAGCTTTTCTGTACATTTTGTTATTTTGTGTACCTCTATTGTCTCATCTCATTTATTTCCTCTTCCATTAGATGTCTAACTGCCTAATTGCTCCTGCAAATGAAATAGACATTTTAAATTATAATATTTGCATTGATAATTGGCAAAATTGTGGACACAATTGTTGTACATCATCTTAGAGGGTTTTTTTAAGTTGTCTCTTGGAGTGTGTATATTTCATTACAAAATCAGTGTGAAAACAAAAACTGACTTTTACCTTTTTCCTTTCAGTTCGAAGGGATATAGTTCATATCCTCTCTGATCTAGATATTGAAGTCATAGATGTAACAGACTCTTATGATATTAGCTGTTTCCTTCATCCATTATCCATGGAAGATGTATTTGAAAGGACAAGCAAAGAATTTCCTATGGTTGCTGAGGTAATAGAAGGGCCCACAGGAAGACAGCAACCTTATAATTTATTATGTCCTGGGAAGGAAATTGTCATTCACAAAAAGTACCAGGCAAAAAGAATCCTCGCATCTGAGATCAGAAGTGATTCCCACAAAAGACACTTTTTAATTCCTGCCAGCTACAAAGGAAAGTTCAAAAGAAGACCTCGGGAGTTTCTAACTGCCTATGACCTGGAGATAGCAAGAAGTGACAAGGAGCAGCTTCATGTTGTAGCAACTAAAGCCTTTGATTCTCCCCATGCAGAATTGTTTTCTGTTTCTGTTGGAGACCAGTTTCTAGTTCAACAGCGCCAGACCGGTGAAGTCATATATCAGGGAAGGAAGAAAGTGATAGATGTTTTGGCCTGTGAACAAATATTAAGTGAGGCCTATAAGGAAGTGCTTCTTCCTATGTATATGGAAGGCGGCTTTGTAGAAGTGATTCATGACAAGAGACAGTACCAGCTTTCAGAGCTTTGCAAAGAGTTCCGCTTGCCCTTTAATGTCAAAGTGTCTGTGAGGGATCTCTCCATTGAGGAGGATGTCTTGGCTGCTATGCCTGGACTGCAGCTTGAAGAAGAAATCACAGACTCTTACTTGCTAATCAGTAGTGCTGGCGATCCTGCGGACAGTTGGGAAATTCCTGTGTATCGTCTAAATATGTCTGTTCAGTTGCTCAGCAAATCTGTTGATGAAACTGTATCCTCCCCAACTAGGACTATTGTGGAAGAGATCAGTGAAGAACAATATTACATGGTGAGGAGATTTGAAAACCAAGTCCTACTCCCACCACCCAGACCTCCCAAAAAGCCAACAACACTGGAATCAAAACCTCTTCTTACTCTACCAGAGCGAAGTGTGTCGGATGCACCACATGCTGTGAAGGTAGGACATTTCTTCTATTATATATCCTTTGGCATATGTTTGAGATACTTCACAATCTGCTTCCATTTTATGTTGGCTTGTGTTTTATGTTAAACTCATTTATCTTCATGCAGCATTTGAGTTGGCAGTGAACCCCACAGGATAGACAAATGAGCTGCCATACATCTTGACTAGAACTTAACATTGAGGGCTGAATCCTCCATTGGTGTAAATTGATCTGTGGCCAGTTGAAGATCTGGCCCTAGCGCTTTGGGGTTGAATAATCCTTTGTTGCACTGGTGTATAAGTGAGGGGACAATTTGGGCTATTACAGCTAAATGCTTAAAAATGGGAACTACATGTTGATTCGATACATTAACAGAGAATTTTGTTCAGATAGAGATCACAGAATTTGAATTTGTATTTGAAATTTACACATAGACATTCTACAGAGATATTTTTGTTCTGAATATTTTGCATTGTATCCAAATATTAACTAGATTTTTGAATGAAAAGTATTGATTTTCATAAAGCTACTGAAGTTTCAATATTTCACCAAGGCAAAGAGCACATACAAAAGTGCCCGTTATAGATGGACAAGTATGGGAGTATTTTTAGTAGCAGTTAACCCATAACAATTGTGCTTGTCATTGGTTTTCTGCTATACGTTGAAAGAACTATAGATAGAAAGGTGACTTGATGAGGACTCAGCAGGGAAACAAGTACAGGGCCTGCTCAGACTATGTGTGTATCTCTAGTCACAGCTCCCATTGCCCTCTCACTTTCCTGTTCAAATACAAATCCACCAAAAGAAAAAAAAAGACTAATTTTACATTAATTATTAATGCAGTTGAGTCTCCAGAATGTGACTAGTTACATCTTGGTGACTATGATCCACTTGGAACGCAAACAGGAATTGATGCGTTTACATTTTAAAAAAAAATAAGGGCCATATTGTGCCTTTTGCATCCACGTTTGGAGGGGAACATCTTTGCGCCTCTCCCCTCATGTGCTGAATGTTGTTCATCTCTGTGGCAGCATTTTCTGCCTCTGTTCCTAGGACAGAGAGTTTTCCGTGGGCCTGAGGATCCATGCAGAAGTAGCAAGCAGGCCCAGGGAGAAGTGGATGGGGGGAAGATACACATTGTTCTGATACCAGTCCTGTGGAATCCTTCAGATACAAGTATTAAATTAAGAGGCTATGCTGATTTCCTCTGTCTTCCCTCCAAGCTGGTGAAGCCCCTTCACTGACCTTTTTTTGGGAGGGGGTGGGGGGTGGGATGGAGGCTGAGGGGGAGCTCACAGCCAGCTGCTGTCCAGGGAGAATTCCTAATAGCAAGGATCCATTAAGCCATGCTGCCAGCTAGTGGGGACATATAGAAGGCATGGGTTCCAGAATTGGTAGAGAGGCCTGAGGCCTGTGTGATGTTGTGGTCTGACGTACTGGATGGGAACCCAAGAACTCTTCCCGAGGTCTATTTCATAGGCAACTGAACCACCAATCAGGAGGCGGCAGACTGCCCACTGTACCAGTGTGTATGTGTGTGAGAACTATGAGCTGGTATCTGACTCTGGATTAGTATTGTGCAAAAGATGTTATTTTACTGCAGCTAGCAGGAGGCAGTTAGAATAACAGAGATACATTATGGTTCATTTGTACATTTGTGAGCGACTGCAACCATAGACTTCAAATACTTGGATAAAGAAACACATTTAAGCAAATGACATTTTTATGAAAGCTTGCAATAAATAAATAAATAAATAAGAGTCAAAATGTTAGCTCGATACAGATTTGTAAATTTTCTTTTCCTGGAAAGGTGAAACAAGTAGATATCCTTTATTCATAAGATTAAACCCCCAAGCTCTAATATAATAGATTTAGAGTCAAACAGAATGTATTATCTCTCCATCCTGAACAGAGAGAGGCCTTTGAGAATACCTGGATCTGCGCTGATGTTTTCCTGCTTTTGCCCAGTGGTGGTGGGGCAAGGGGCAGGAGGCTACAATTTTCTTCTGAACATACCTGCTAAGTCTGAAGGTTCAGAAATTTGCCCAGATGATAAATGGGCTAATCTGCATATTTTATGACACTGCATTGCCTCATTTGCATAAATGACTGCAAACATCCAAATGAGCAGAACATAAATCCAAGAAGGTTGATGCATGGAATGAACTTTAGGATCATAGGAATTGTCTTGGTCCTATCTGGCTCTGGTATCTCCCCAGCTGACGTTCAACTAACTCTGGCACCTCCTGGAGGCTCTGCCCTGGTTGCTCCTTGTCCTGATCTGGGTGAAAGGCTGTCTTTTGGTTGGTGGCCCTGCGGCTAGGTGCTGCTGCCTTGCAAGGGAGATATGGTTGCTTCCTGCCATCAGCTGGTCATGCTTTGGTTGGGCTGATAGCCCCTAGCTGGGAATTCACTTTGATTGCTCCTTTACCCTTGTTTCCTGGCAGGAGAGAAATGGAGGAGGCTCTAACTGCACCTGCCTGCTGCTTCCTGGCTGGGGTGGAATCACAGAAATATAGCGATTGAAGGGACTTTGAGAGGTCATCTAGTCCAGTGAAAAGAAAGGGTTGCAAGAGGCCAAAATCTATAGCTATAGGAAAATACTCTATCACTGGAAAACCATCTCTCCGCAATAGACATGGAATTTTATAATAAAATTTAAAAAAAGGAAAAGAATGATTAAAATACAAGATATAACAAATCAATATATCTGTGGTAAGTGTGGACATTACTGTCAAATGTATATTGATGGCTCCAAAGAGGAAGCAAAAGCCCTGAATAACGGGACTGTCCCTATAAAATCAGGACATCTGGTCACCCTAACTGGAAATGATATACTTAATGAAATATTGCTGCTAACAAACAAATTAGTGCAATGCAATCTGACTGTGGTAATAGCATGGATCCTGGCACATGTAGGGATTGCTGGCAACGCATAGGCAGACAAAGAGGCAAAAAATGCTATTGAGCATGAACAAGTTGGTCTAGACATCCCATTAAGCAAATTGAATGTACACACTTAATCAAAAATGAGATAAGGAAGGAATGGCAGGAACTTGTGGCTACGTGAAACGAAGGCGGGGGAAAGGAGGGAATATGTGAAGTATGCCCAATAGTTGAAAATGTTTATATAATCCAAAGACCTGAGAGGAGAGTGAAGTGGCCCTATTCAGAATTTTAACAGGTCATTGTGGATTAAATAGTAATCTATTTCTAACAAAAAATTTAAGGATGGATTTAAGGTCTGAGAAACAATAGATCATCTCTCCTGGACCTGTAAAGACTGTACCAGTAAAAGGAGATATTTATACGGAAAACTCAGAAACCTTGGAGTAATAAAATTTTCTTTGCAACACTTGTACAGAATGCA
The DNA here is from genome assembly GCF_020497125.1 of Mauremys mutica. Taxonomy (NCBI): domain Eukaryota; kingdom Metazoa; phylum Chordata; order Testudines; family Geoemydidae; genus Mauremys; species Mauremys mutica. The sequence continues at coordinate 97,486,631 of NC_059074.1, read as the reverse complement.
AGGAAAATGGGGCCCACTTAAAAAAGCTATTCTGCAATTTTTAATCATCCTGGGAAAGGTGACAGACTTTGTCATAACCTGTCTGTGAAATCCAGTGGAGAGCAGCCATAGACTCAGGAAGTGAGCCTGCTGTGCCACAGAACCAAAGGGGAAGGGGCCTGGCGGGGGCAGCTAGTGGAGAAAGGAGGCAGTAGCTGAGGATGGTGGAGAGAGAAGGCTGGCTGACAAGCAGTTGAGGAGGAGGAAGGGTGGAGGACTGCAGCTGGCCCCCAGCTGAAATGAGGCTGAACGTTGAACCTGACAATGGAGGTCAGTGGGGAAAAAGAGAAAATTGTCTTGGATTATGAAGGAGAAAAAACAAGGGATGAGGGATGGTCTCGGATCAGGAAAAATAAAAAAAAATTAGCTATATCAGGTTTGAAGAATAAGGAATTCATAGACATTTAAAAAACCAGGATAGAAGTCAGCATTTTATAACTGTTAGACCAGAGAGAGACGATGTGAAAACAGAGGATGTTGAACCCCTGAAAATGGCAGAATGGATAAAGCCAAGTGTTGGAGTCATTCAAAGAGCTAAAATAATTGCTGTGTGGTGATCTATTGATAGAGTGTACACATAAAGAACAAGCTGAAAAACTTCTAAAAACTGTAACCTTAGGGAAAGTGAAAGTTACTTCTCAACAGCCTAAATTCCTGATTGAAGTAAGAAGGGTTATGTATGAAATGCTACAAGGATTATCTGAGGATGATATAGAAAAGAGTATAGGTGAAGATAAATTATTGTTTGTTAAATGGCTACTTAGTAATGGGGGGCGGGAAGGCCATCTATGACTGTACATGTAACACTTAAAGGTAGAACACTTCCCAGTAGGATCCAAATGGATTATCAATATTTTGGGGTTAAATCATATATTCCTACTCCCCACACTGCAGGAGAGGAGCTTTAATTGTCAAAGGTTTGGACAGCCATTTGTAAGGGTACAATGTGGTGCAGTACATGTGGAGGAAATAACTCCCATGACAAGTGTATAGAAGGAACAGAACATAAATGCAGCACTTGCGGGGGAAAGCACAGTGCAGCAATAAAGGATGTGCAGTAGGAGAATAAGCTAGAGAAAAATGAAACCTGTTCACAAAGTATCTCATGCAGAGGCTATCAAAAGATACACACTGCAGAAAATAGAAAAAAATACACAAGAAAAAAAAAGATGTTCAGGGGCAGCAGAACACATCTCTGATCAGGGAGGAGAATATAAGAGGAATGGGAGATGATGTATTGCTTGTAAGTAAAGAGAAGTGTATAGTGCTCATTATAGAAGTAATTAACTGCACCTTGCAGATGGAGAAAAAACCTCAAAGGTTTGAAATCACAGCAAATGCAGCAGAAAAATATGTAAAGACAGACAACCTCTCAATAGACCATATTAACAGGATTTTGACTGAAGGCAATAATATAGCTTAAATAACATGATCTTAATGATCCTTAGCTGGAATGTGCATGGTTTAATAGTGCATAGACAGGAATTTAAGAAAGCCATCTCTAAAATGGGGAAAAACGCCTAATGTAATATGTGTGCAAGGAAGACTGGCAATAAGTAAACTTGTGTTCAATCTACGGAGGTATGATGTACTCTGGAGGGATCGAGACGCTACCAAACGAGGGGAGGATTTAGCTACATCAAAATGGATGCGCAGAAACTATGTTCTGAATATAATGCTATTAAGATTCCCATGCAGAACAAAATCACTTACATACAGATATATAATTTTTATAATCCATGTAAAAATTAGTTAATTTAGAGCTAGAAAAATTATGTAATGTCAAAAACCCTTTGATAATTTGCAGACACTTTAATAGTCATAATGTGCTATGGTGAAGTAAGAAAACTGACTGAAATGGTAAATGTTTAGAACAATTTATTGATATGCATAACGGTATATTGAACACAGTAGCACCTACTAGATTTAATTGATTGGATGGATCCTCTTCAGTTTTGGATCTGGGAATTGCAACAAATAAAATAAGCTAGTAAATGGGAAATGATCACTTCCTATACTTATTGGGTATTAAGGCTGAAGAAATGTCAAAAAACATGAAAAGAGTTCTGAACTGGAATTTTAAAAAGCTAATTGGGACCCTTTCAAGATTAAGGATAATGAATATTTATGCAGTAGCTGTACAACTGACAATCTAGGAAAATTCTATAACAACGTAATAAAAAGAATTACAGCGACAGCTGATCTGGCCATCTACAAAACACCAAATTTCCCCCGATTTAGAAATTCGGTTCCCTGGTGGAATTAGGATTGCAAATTAGCAATCAAGGAAAGAAATAAGGCATCCAAGCAAACAAACATATAGTGAATACTAAAGACTTAAAGAATTATAAAAGCTGTAAGGTGGTGATGCAAAGAATTATCAGAATGACAAAAAAAGAATGTTGGAGAAATATATGTTGCTAGGTTCAAGGTTTTCAGAAATATATAAGCAAATTCAAAGAATGACTGGAATTGGAAGTAAAAGTCTTAAATAATGAAGCAATGAAACTAAGGTCTCCAACTTAGGAAAGGCAGACATTTTAGCAAAAGAATTCCAAAAGGTCAGTAGTGATATGAATCAAAGAAATAGGTTTTGTGAAAAACATGGAGGTTTATTGAGGATTACTGTGAACTATTAAATGGCTGGCGAGAATATGCTGATGATGCGTTAAACAAAAGTTTTAGTATGTAGGAGCTTATTTTAGCCACTAGAAAAAGGAAAAATACAGCTCCAGATAAAGATAATATAAGGAAGGACAAAATTATGTCATGGAAGTAACAGAGTCTGTGATTTTTTTAGAGACCTTTGTGACATTTTCTGCTTCAGCCCAGGGTGGCGGGCCCATAGCTGTCAGCCCATGAGCCAGAGCTCTCAGTCGCCGTGGGCAGCGGGGAGACCTCAAAGCTCTCAGTCACTGCGAGTGTTGGGGCCCCTGGAGCTCCCAGCTGCTGTGGCTTGGGCTTAGGCTTCAGTTGTCCCATCAGTCCCTCCTCCCCCATTATTTTTAGTAAAAGTCAGACAGGTCACAAGCGTCCGTGAATTTTTATTTATTGTCTGCGACTTGTAACTTTTACTAAAAATAACCGTGACAAAATCTTAACCTTAAATATAAGTAATGGAATGCGTCAACACTTGTCAGAATAAAGTCTAAAGATTCTGTTGCAGTTATATAATGATATTTTGGGAAAAAGATAGCTGCCAGTAGAACGGAAACAAGTATTGGTAATACCAGTGAGGGAACCAGGCAAGGTACATGCAAGACCTGACACTTACAGGCCCATTGCCCTCAGAATGTATGCGGGGAAGATCATGGAAAAAATGATAAATGTAAGACTTGTGGACATACAAAGTGGAGAAAGAGAGAGAAAAATGCACAGTTGACCATATAATCAGATTACAAACAGAGGTACAAAAAAGCATAAGGACAAAGAACTTTGTGGTAAAAGTCTTCCTGGCCTCTTATATAAACTAGCCAAAGCTGGAATAAAAAGGAGAATGTTTTGGTGGATAAGGGACTTTTTAAGTGACAGAACCATACAAGTCATAGTGGGAACATCAAAAACCTACAAGCTTACCCATGGAGCTCTATGAGGGAATATTATCAGACCTACTTTGTTTTCCATTATTATAAATCACCTCCCAGAAAGTGTGCAGACAGGAATAGGTATTTTCCTTGTTGCAGATGGCTATGCTACGTGGACTGAGCATAAAAGACTTCAAGTAGCTGTAGAAAAGACAGATGAGGCACACCGCACAATTTCCAGGTGGGGAAATTATTGGGGATTTAAATTCTCACTTGCAAAAACAAAGAGAATGCTTTTATCCAGGAAGAAAATTAAGGAAAAATGGGACTTATTTCTTTATGGTGAAAAAATTCAGATAGTTCAAAAGTTTATGTTCCTAGAAGTCATGTTTAATTAAAAATAATTAACTGGGAAAGTGACATAGATAATATCATACAAAACTTACTTAAAAGTGTAGCTGGAAAAAACTGGGGTGCAGATAATAAGATACTGATGAAAATGTATAGAGCATTGGTAAGACCAGTTTTAGATTATGGATGCCAAGCTTTTGGTTCAGCCTCAGAAACAACTGTAAGAAACTTGGAACTGCTCCGCACCCAAGCTCTGCGATTGGCATGTGGTGCAATGATAACAACGCCAGGGTGTGTGCTGCCAGTAGCCACTGGAGAAGTATGTATAAATCCAAGGATGAAGCTATTATATCTAAACTTTTGGGCAAAACTAAAAGGGGAACCTGAAAATAGAAGTACACAACAGATTTATGAGGATTGCTGGGAGCTTAGTAGACAAAACTATGTAGATTGCCACAGACTTCCTCATACTATCCATGTTAAAAAAATGGATGGAGACCTGTAAAAAAGAAAAATGGAGAGACCTAAACATTTTTAGTCATGGGAAATCAAATTTCAGCTGCAAATTATTCCCCCATTTGAGGATTTGGAATTGTAGAGGGAGAAAACTGAGAGAAGGAAAACCCCACACATTCTGAATGAAATTCCTGAATTTATTTATGAAAAATGAGGCCACCTTTGCCAAGTTTCTACAGAAGAATCAAAAGATGACAGCACAAGTAGAGTAGGAACAGCCTTCTGTGTTCCTGGTCTTGGAATTCAGAAATCTAAAATGCTATTAAATGATGTGACCATTCTGACAACTGAACTGATGGGGATAATGTTCGCACTAACATGGATAAGAGATGTGCAATGGGCTGCAGCTGTAATTTTATCTGATTGCTCGTCAAGCATAATGACAATCAGAACAGGGACTTCAGAAAGCAGAAATGACGTAATTGAAATAATGTTCCTAACTGTAGAATTAAGCAGGTATCTGTGTTACAATACCATGGATGCTATTGCATATTGGAATACCTGGAAGTGAGATGGCTGACAGCAGCAAAACATGCTCTAAAAAATGAAGGAGTGGATATTAAGATATCCTTAAGTAAACAAGGCTTTAAAAGTGTGGCCATGGAAGAGCTTGCAAAGGAATGGCAAGACCTATGGACTAAGGAAATGAAAGGATAAAGGTTCTGTGACAGGGGTCGGCAACCTTCGGCACATGGCCCATCAGGGTAATCTGCTGGCAGGCCGTGACACATTTTGTTTACATTGACCGTCTGCAGGCACGGCCCTCCGCAGCTCCCAGTGGCCGCGGTTCGCTGTTCCTGGCCAATGGGAGCTGCATGAAACGGTGTGGGCCGCAGGGATGTGCTGGCCGCCACTTCCTGCAGCTCCCATTGGCTGGGAACAGGATGAAGGAAGCATAGGCCAGAGGTCAGTAGCTAATAGCAATAGTAGCCACCATCGCCAATAGCAAGAAAACAGAAGCAATGTTTTTTTCTCTTCTGAATGGTTTTAGTTTTATGAAGGTGATGGCTTGACCGGTTCCTCCCCTTTGGAACTTTTCCTCAGATATTCCTTAGCAAATCAAAATGGGCTATTCCCTTTTGAAATCACTGGCATAAGCCAATGGGTTTGATTAAGTTACCTTTATGCAAGTAAAGAACCTATCAATTTTAATAATTTCTTGCTTGGTTAATCCATGAATCCAAAGATATATACCCAAACAGGTCCAAATATTTGAAGACATTTGAAGAAGACATGATCAGCTCCTCTTAGTCACAGGTCAGTCCACAGACATCATCTCAACCATCCTATGGCCAGAGGGAGACAGATACAACACTGCCCAGCATCACTCTCGCCATTACTTGAAGTCTATGGCTGTGAGTGGGTTGGGGTAATGTAGGCTACATCTCTATAAGTAGAATCCCCCTTGCTGTTTGTCTCTGGATGCAGCAAGAGAGAGGGGGAGCTCTAATGATACAGGTCTTGCATAGAATAGCTCTAACTTTAAAGAAACAGCCTAGATCATCTCCTCTCTAAGGCCCGGATCCAGCAAAGCATTTAGGCATGTGTTGAATTGGGGACATTCCATTGGAAGTCAGGCATATGCTACACTGTGGCCTATGATCAGTGCAAAGAGCAGCTAAAACCTAGAGCCTCCTGACTTTGATGGGAGACTGCACCATTCTGCAGGGAATGTCCTAGTTTGAGCTGCTCTTCTCTCTGGTGATGCTGGGCTGGCAGCCTCATTGAAGAGCTTTGTCTGCATCCTACTGAAGGGGGGTCCCTCCATTTGTACTTCAGGTGTTTGCTGATTCTTTAGAATGCAATGAAGTCATTTTATATGGCTCTGAATCTATAGTCATTTCAAAGCTGGTTGTTTTGTTCAGTCAGAGCAATATTGGATTAAAAGTCTCTTTTTTTAAAAGTTTCACTATGAATATGGCATTCTTCCTCTCTTCCTGTCCTATCCATCAAGTAGTGTTCCTGTGCTCGGCCAGAGTGATTCTTTTAATTATAGTATATTGAGATCAGATGCAAAAAACTAAATAAAGGTAATATATTATTTAAGATACTAGTGTACACTCTAGAGCAGAATTTGTCTCACCATTAGAGGCATTTGCATTCTACATGGTGATATTATCTAGCTAACTTCTTACACCATGAAAAAGATATGTAGAGGAGTCATGTCAAAATCAGAGATTTTTCAGTCCTTTCAGACAGTTGCTTTTCGAAGCAAAGAGCATTATATGTGTCCCTAGTACTGGAAAATGATTGTGCATTGGACAGGAAAATTGTTGAACCAGCGTGATGGAGTATAACTGCAAAGGGCAAAGGGGAAGGTGTGTTATGTTGTTTCCTCTAAGGCAACGTAAAGACTCTTAGGAGCTATTTGTTGTGCCACAGCATCACTTCTGATTGATTGTGACATGGGGACCGATAAGTGCCAAAGAGAGAGATTCATAGTCTCAGTCCAGACTTTTATAGTATACAGTTATATCTCCTGGATTTATGGCTCATGATTCAAAGTCTGTGAATGCCACGGATCTCCTGTGATTGTCAGATGATCACTATCTGTAGTTATAAGAAAGAGCAACACATGACAAGTCATGCAGTTGTGTTATAATCATCTGCCTTGGGGGAATCAGAGAGACACTTTCTCTATCATTTTCCTTATCAAATCACTTAAGGGTTGTGGGTAGATGTGATGTCACACTGTGACTTTAGCATTCTTTCTTGACTTGTTCCTTTATATCTTTCTTCTGTCAGTTTTCTCGTTGAGCAGGCTAATTGTTATCCATCGGAGACCATGGGCCAGTGTCGCAGTAGCAGCGTTCTCCCAAGTGCAGATCAGAGTTTGAGACAAAAAGAAAACCTACACACATCTTTGCACATTGAAAGCCATTGGTCCCATTTATTCTTATGCCTTACTACACAACTTGGACCGGTGATGATAAAACACGTACTGTATGCCTACTTACATGTTGTTGTTTTTTCTTGAAGCATGACTCTATATAGTGAATGTTCCAAAGTGAATTGGTTTATTATTTCTGCTGATGGTGGTGCAGAACCTAAATTTGTAGCTATTTCTCATGATAACCATATGGGGCATGGTATCTTGTGAGCATTACGCTTAGTAAATAATTTGTCTTGGATCATTTCTAATACAGTAGTCCACAAATTATGGTTTTGGAAGCACCGGGTGATCCACAGAGAACTGGTTGGTCACATGGAACTGGATCTGTTTTTTGTTTCCAGCTTCTACTTTTGGCCAAACACAGTATTAAAAGAAAGATCTGATAAGTTTGTGAGAAAAGCTGGAAAAAAGGAGGAGGGGAAGACGAGGTCTGTGTGAGATAACCCCTCTATCAAGATGTTGGTCATACTATGAAAAAAAAGTTTGAGACCCCTTGTTCTAATGCTTAGTCTTATAACCTTCCCACGCAACCAGGACTGGTGGGAAACAATCACTGAGCAATTAGGGCCTGATCCGAAGCCCACTGAAATCATTGGAAAGTTTCCTTTAACTTCACGCTCTGCTCAGAAATGTAGAAAATATTAACAATGATAAGTCTGGGTATCCTTAAAGAACGAAATAAAAAAGCCCACCTTCCAAACAGCAGGGAAAATATTCTAATTTCCTCAGGATGAATTTCCCTCTCTTCGTTTTCTATTGTGGACAAAACTAGAACTGTGCATGCATGCACACACAACTGCTTTCTGTCAATGGCAGAAAGTCACAAGACCAGAAAATACAATGAGTTTTGTATATTTTATATATTTAGTACAGCAGGCTGACATGATTTCCCAAAACCTTTGCCAGAGCTCTGGCAAGTAAATGAACCAGACAAAGATTTGAATGCACCCTTCACAATTAGGAGCACACACAGTGAATGTGACAAAACAAAAACTAAACGTAAACTTTTCACCTGGCTGTTAAATCTAGAAGGGTGTATCAGGTGAGGCCTGTGCGGTCCAGCAAGGAAGAGGTTTAAGATTTTCTGAAGATCCCTAATCTTATTTATCTGCTAACTCTACTTAAACTGCCACCCTTCCTGAGAGATTCAAAACTGTAGTGGCCCTTTTCTAGCTTTCTTTCTGATTATAAGCATACAGCACCTAGCACAATGAGGTCCTGCTCCATGACTGGGGCTTCTCAGTGCTACAGTAATACCAAAAAGAAAAAGAAAATAAATAATAACAATAATAATACTACACTTGGGAAACAGAAAAAAGTATCATGTGACCTACTGTATGTTACCAATCACAATTTACACAGCTCAGGTTTTAAAGAGTGACTATCAAATAGATTGAGAAAACTGTTAAGCATTGAGCAATAGTCTTTATTTAAAAAACAAAACAAACAAAAAACTAACTCAACAAAAAATTATCAAGTAAATTCTAATAACAAGGAAATCACAGCCTACGCATGGAAATCACAGCCTACACTGTGGCCTAATCCTGCCATTCTTACAACTTCATGGACAGTACGTGTGAAGCACAAGTGTCTCAAGAGGAGTAAAGTTGGCAGTATTGGGCTCTCAGTAAGCAGAGACAGGTTAAATCCACTGTTGACCTGTTTCAGCAAGGTACTATTGCATATGCCTAACTTGGGACTATTTATGTGATTTAAGTTAGGTATGTCTTTAACTACCTTGCAGAATTTAGGGCTGAGGAAGTTAATCATGGCCAGTTATTTGCTCAACTCTTGAACTGAGGAAGAGAGAATGTAATTGTACAAATTGGAATTTAGTTGAGTTATCAGTAAGCATCAAGACATGATAGTTAACTATGATTCTATGCTAAAGACCATTATCGTCTTTCAGGAAGTTCTTGCAATGTTATGATATTTCTTGATTATTTTTTTAATGGTCTGCAGTATTTTTTGAATCACAAAATCTAAAAAAATGAAAAGAAAAGTGATCACTTCCATTTGGCTTTGCAGTTCTACGGATGGAACTACCAAAATCTGTCATTAACATATTTCTCACATCTGTATTCACAGCAGAATGAAGACTTGTCTAGAATTAAATCAATAAAAGATAAGCTGTATACTTAAGCAAATGATTTTTGCTGCAGCCCCTCCTTTCCTTTCACATAACCATTACTTTTTCTGCTTTCAGAGATATTTCTCATGAATTGTGGGTCTATATAAGGTAGGTTTAATAAAGATGTTTATGCTGTGCAGCAGGAAGCTAAACTTCCTAAATAAATATTAAAATAGAAAATGCATGCAGGGCTGCTAGGAAGAAATAGATAAGGCCAGACTTCAAGAATCAATAATTCTTTGATATTAGAAATAAGGGGAAATATACAATTCTTAAGTAGAAAAATATATGCCCATGAAAATATAGGATCTGAGTGAGTCCTGTTCCTCTCCTCTAACTTCTCGCTTGGAAAATCTACTAGCAGGCCTGCTGCCCCACAGAAGTCACCCCCACCTTTATGGATTCTCACTTTTTGTTTTGTTTTGTTTTGCACTCTTTCCCCATCTACCACTGTAGTAACCCAAAAATAAGTCCTACATAATGATAGGGAGGCAAGCAGCCTCAAGTTCAGCAAGATGGCTGCTGCTTAGTCATGCACTAAAACTCCACTGCAGTAGTTTTTACATGTGCCAGTTTAAATGAGTTTGAGAACCTGAAATCCCAGCTAACAAGTGTCTGGAAATCCTCAGATGTTTGTTAAGAAAAGCACCTCTGAATAATGAAAGCTTCTTTGTGAGCTGCCAAAAGAAGCAGCAAATTGTGGAACTCACCATGTTGCCCTCATAAACAGAATGCAATAGGGAAAGATAGGGATGTGTCTCCCACAAAGGCAGACATTAGAGAATTGCCTGAAATGATATCAAGGAAATCTGCAACACAGATTCTACAGGGAATTCATAACAGATGTAGAACTCATTGGTAGAGTGAACGAAATTCAGGCAGGCATAAATGAACATTTAGATATGCTAACTGATGTTAATACCAAGCTTTAGGTGGTAGAGAGAAAGCAAATTGGTTGATCTGGAGATAAAAATGGATGGCTTGGGGAACAGGGAGAGAAGTATCATCAAGATGAAGAGGGTGTCAGGAGGAATAGAAATGGGAAACCATAGAAAAATATAGCAGCAAAGAATCCCGTGGCACCTTATAGACTAACAGACGTTTTGCAGCATGAGCTTTCGTGGGTGAATGTAGGTGCCACAGGATTCTTTGCTGCACTATAGAAGAGTGGAATATGATATTTTTAATGTCTATACATTGAAATTGATTGTCCTTGCGCCATGGATGGACATATAGTTTATTCCCATTTTTGATACTGTAGAATGCTAGTTAAATAACTTACAGATAAAGGTATTTGGTGTTACTTTCTTCATTTTATTAGTACTACTGTAGGATATAAAATAATTCTGTTAATAAATATTTAAGATAGTTTTATCACTAATGTTGGAACTCAGGTAACAAAAAGTTGGAGTAGCTGGGGAAGCCTTTAGTTATATCTGTTGTGACTAGTCAGGAATAGCACCAATGGAGAATGAAAGGGAACGTCACGTGGATCCCAGTCTGGTTAAAATAGTCATAGGAAGTGGATGGGTGGTAACTGCACATGACAGAGAGAGATGGGTCCTTTATGAAAGATTGGAATGGCCATTGGAGGATGGAATTTAGAGGAGACGAGGATTTCAAAGTGTGCAGATCAGTCACCATAATACCGACACTAAAGTTATTTGCTATGAAGTAGTAATTGTGTAATTGGATTAGCACTAAAGGGAGGAATAGGAATGACAATTTACTGCTTGACCAGATAGGGTGACAAAACGTGCGCTAGATAAAAGCCAGTCATTGTTTTACTTTAAATGTTACAAGCTCAAATCATCTGAGCAAGTGAAGAATATTTACATTTGAACTTGAGCAAATGCATCCAGAAATTACCTTTTTAAAAGAAAGAACAGAACAGAAACTTGTTATAAAAATGAGCATGGTTTAAAAAAGAATGTTCCTTGTTTAGTAAAAACTGAAAAAAGCAGAATGGCTATATTTACATATATGTTGTTACAATTTGAGGAGTAACCTGACAAGGGGGAAATAATGTATCCTTAATCCAACCTTTTGTCTGTCTTGGCTATTTAGAGGGCCAGACAGTGTCTTAATATATGTGGGAGGGATAGCTCAGTGGTTTGAGCATTCACCTGCTAAACCCAGGGTTGGGAAGTCAATCCCTGAGGGGACCATTTAGAGATCTGGGCCAAAAATCTGTCTGGGGGTTGGTCCTGCTTTAAGCAGGGGATTGGACTAGATGACCTCTTGAGGTCCCTTCCAACGCTGCTATTCTATGTTTACACAGCACCTAGCATACTACTATAATACAAATAACAAGAATAAATAGTGGAATACCTGCTCACTACTAAATTTTAACCTCAGTTAAAAGTTTTAAGTTGAAAACTAATTTACAAATCAGATGCAAAGAGCAGGTGGCTATAAACTGGACATAGCCCAATATAGCCAAAATCCCCAAGTGTGCATATCTGAAAAGAATGAAACAAGAGCATTGAGAGAGGTGTGAATGTGTCCCTGTTCACTTTACTAGGTGTTAACTTTGAAGCAGAAAAAGATATTAATAAGCTTGATATATTGCTAAGCACTTTATTGTTGCTGTTATATCACTAACATCTTAGCTGATGTGCTTATCTGTGGTTACCACAGAAGAGAAGTTAGGGCATGTCTACACTTGCCATTTAAAGCGGAAAAGGTCCCTTTTTCGCACAAAAAACATGAGAGTGTCTGCACTTGACAATGTCTTTTTGTGGTGAAACTCAGAAGTTTCACTGCAAAAAGAAAACCACCTCCACGAGAGGCGTACAGCTCTTACCGGTGATGCTTTTGCAGTGATATGCAGGCGAAGACACATTCTTCCTGTTTACACAGATTTTAGTCTCCTGGGGATATCCCACAGTGCCTAGGTGACTACTCTGGCCATAGTTCTACTGCCCCAGGACATCCACCCTGCCCCTTGTAAAGACCCAGGAACTTTGAAACTCCCCTTCTTGTTTTCTTGGCAAGTGCTCACTTATCATGTGGGCAGGTGACAGTGGCTGCTCCACAGAGCAAACGATCCCCTGCTTGGAGCCATGCCGAGCTACTGGAGCTGATCAGTGTTTGGGGAGAGGAGGCTGTGCAGGGACCCAGGATGTCCCGCAATCACCCTCGCCCTCTTCCCATTGTCAAACTGGAGAGAGCTGCACTGTAGGATAGCTGCCCGAGAGTGCTGCTCTCATTGGCAATGGAAGTGCTGCTAATGTGAACACTGTCTGACACCTGAGGAATTCAGTGAGCACACAAACGAGTACTTTACTCTCACCGGTTCCCTATCACTGGTGAAATGTACAGCACAAAAACTCTGCAAGTATAGAAATAACCTATGTCTGCAGAGGAGAAAAGTGAGGGGGGATTTGATAGCAGCCTTCAACTACCTGAAGGGGGGTTCCAAAGAGGATGGAGCTCGGCTGTTCTAAGTTACAGCAGATGACAGAACAAGGAGCAATGGTCTCAAGTTGCAGTGGGGGAGGTCTAGGTTGGATATTAAGAAACACTATTTCACTAGGAGAGTGGTGAAGCACTGGAGTGGGTTACCTAAAGAGGTGGTGGAATCTCTATTCTTAGCTAGAAATGTTTACAGCCTGGCTGACAAAGCCCTGACTGGGATGATTTAGTTGGGGTTGGTCCTGCTTTGAGCAGGGGATTGGACTAGATGACCTCCTGAGGTCTATTCCAACCCTAATCTTCTCTGACTCTATGATTCTAGAGAGTGCTGTCCTATTTACAGCACTGTTGCCAATTTTCACATGGTAAATAAGCATCCTGACTTTCACAGTAAACCAAAACCAAGATAATCCCATTTCAAAACAAGGCCAAAACAAGCCAATCCCTAAGAACTCCAACACTCTATATAACTAGATCCTCCCGTGTGCAGTTTGGGACTGTGGTGGGCCTGCTTTGCACCCCAGACTCCCGCCCCCCTTGTCCCTGCTTGCTGGGAGCCAACAAGCTGCAAGCCAACAAGCAACTCACAAGCCAATTAAACCAAAAACAAGCCCAATTTCTGCCTTTTTTTTTTTTTGCGGGTTTGGCATGTCTGATTTACAGTACCATCAGCTAAATATTTACTTCTTCATCTTGAAGCTTATAGGATCCTTCAGGTAGCTGTAAGTTTTTCTGGATTACTGATAAAACTTCACAGATACTTTTCAGAACATCAGAGTATATTTTCTCAGTTTGGCAGACTTCTTTTCAGATGATAGCATTGTAGTACAAGCTAGACATTAAAAATTTCAATGTACAATTTAGCCAGGGTCAGGAAAGGAAGTAAATGAAGAACTGTGTAGACAAGCATAGGGACTTCTGGCCATACATGTACTTCCTTTTTATAAACGTGTCATCTTGGGATAAGGTCTTACAGCAGTTAATTAATGAGAGCAGGTTGAGACAACTTGGTGACAAAAACTCGCTGATAGTTTTTGTTGGAGCCAACTGTAGTATTCGGATTGTATAGCAGTGGCACTCAATCATAGCAACTCAATGCATAATCCTTGCATTGGTGGGCCTGTATCAGTGCACAAATGGTGGGAAAGTGTCAGAAAATCCCCAGCATAGACCAGGCCTGTGGGGGCTCGCACTAAAATATGGGTAGAAGGGGGATTGCAGCGAGGGGGAAATTGAGAACCAATGGAGCAGGGAAATCAGAAATCCATTTGTCCTCCCTCATATCTGAAGGTCCCCCCTTTTTGACATGGAAAAGAAGCAGTGGGATAGGGAGGTGGCACACATATAGGAAGGGAATGATGTACATTTTTGTTGTAAAAAAACAAACAAGTTTTAAAAAACGTAGTATATGATGATGATTTTTAATAAATTCAGGGTTTTTTTACATGTGGGACTCCATTTTGTGACTTTCCAGCTCTCAGTATCTTTGACCTAAAGGAAAAGTCCACCTTTTTCTTAATCTCAAGATTCCTCAGCTTGAACCAAACATAAGGGCACTGGCTTTTTTATTTAAGCTCCCACTGAAGCTAATAAAAAAATCTAAAGTTTCCTTTTAAGCCTGGCAGTGCAGCTGCCACCTTATATTTCCCAAACTTTTGGGAGGCAGAATAGAGGTTCCCAAACTTTTTTTGCTGTGCCCCTCTTCAAAGAGTCATGTCCCAGCCATGCTCCATTCTGAGCCCCTGGTCCATGGGAGCACAACAAGACCATTACTGAGGGAAGGAGGGGCTGGAGAGCAAGCCCATCCAGGCCCAGTGAGGAGCGGAGGGCCCGGGGGTAGGGGGGCGGAGAGGGGATCCTATGTCTTGTGGTGTTGGGCCTGGGGTTGAAAGTGAGCCTACCCTGTACTCACTCCAGGCAGCAGTGGCTCCTGTCCCACAAGGCTGGGCCCAGCTCTCTGCTCCAGGCATTGTGAGCTAGTGCATGAGGTTGCAGTGCTGCTCAGGTTTGGCCTGGCCACCCTTCCATCATCATGACAGAGGGGAGGTGAGAAGGTTGGCTAGGTCAAACCTGAGCAGCACTGCAAACCCATGTGCCAATTCTCCCCCACCCCCAGTTAATTTTGTTTTTTAACATGGGGCTCGACCTAGCACCAATCAGGTCCTCATGCCCCCCAGGATAAATTTGCTGCAACTCCTCCAGTTTGAAAAGCCTCTAGGGTAGAAAGCAATCTGTCCGTTGTCTGATCTGCTACCTGCAGTGTTCTAGCCATACCCTTTCCTTTCCAGTTGTTCACATCCCACACAATTAACAGCCCCAGTTCCATCCAGGATAGAAGCATTTATCCCTGCTCCATTCTTTCACTGGCTTCTGGTGTTCAAGTTTCAAGCAGCAAGAAGACAAAGACATAGCAAATAGGAGAAAAATAGAAAGCAGCAGCAGCTTAAATGGAAGGGTGTAGCTGGTATCCACAGGAAATTCAGAAATGAAATCTCCCCATGAAATTTTGAAACCACTTCTGCCAAACTTGAAAGGTTGTGTGTGAGTGGTAATCTTCCATTCATTTTTGGAGGGTAAGTTAAACCTCAGTTACGAATGCTCTAAGTTATTCAGTAACAGAATGCTAATGGTTGAAACTTGCTATTGTTGAGTCATAAGTGAAAAAGCATATAAAACATGGATTTGACATCCGGTTCATTTCTAACAATATTTCCTGTCAATGCAAGTGCTCACTATAATTGGATCTTACTTAATGGATAGATGTTTAATTGACTGGTCAGATACAGAAAAATACTAGTATCAAAATGTCAACCTAAGTGCTGTTTCCAGGAAGCGAGTCTATGTTCAGTGCACCTGGAAGTAGTCCTTGACTCTGTGTCACTTCTGGATGTAACCACAATATCATGGTAGTACCACCTGGATCCAGAGTCAGGGCTGAACAAGGGAAAGCAAGAAAAGGAGAGTAAGCAAAATTCCTTATCAGTGAGGGTGGGGTTTCTTCACCCCCAGAACAGGCTGAGTGCCATATGCGTAGAGAGAGAGAGAACATGTGAGGAAGACTGCGAAGGAAGAAAATAGAAACTGGAAGGGGTGAGGAGGAGCACAGGAGGAGTTAGAAAAGACAGAGCTTCCTTATAGGCTCAGAGGCAGGAGGATAAAATACTAAAACATTTGTAAAGGAACAGAAATTATTTCTCAAAACAGTGGAGATATTAGCATATAATGCTTCAAAATACTGATAAATCATAGTGGCCAAAATGGATAAGCCATTTAGAACAGTTTTGCGATGAAAAAGAACTTGTCAGTAAAAATGGTGGGACCGCGTAAGTTGCCTCATCTATACCATAGGAGACGGGGCAAACAACAAACTGGTGACATCAGGCCTAAGTATAGCTCAGGAGAATAGGTATGAAACAGTCAAGAAACTGTTTTATGTCACTGTAGAACTTCAGCAGCCCCAATAATATATCAAAGGGGAACCTGGGGGAATAAATTTTGATTCAATGAGGTTCAGCCAAAAAGCTCAGAAAGAACCATAAATCAGAAAACCTAAACAACTGAGAAGACTTTGACAGCAAGTAACAATGGAGGGACATAAAAGGCCAGGCTCACAGGGGTGGCTGAGATGTGCCTGGTGCAGCTGAGGGAGGAGCTGATGCTATAAGACCTTTTGTGATCCCTCCAAGCCTGGGTGATTTGTGCCAGTATGGTCTAACTGAGGGATGAACTAAGTTGTGCCAGCTGCTAACAACCCCACGGGCCATTATCATGGCCAGGGACACCAGAGCCATATTATTTTTGTAGTAGCAGTGAATATTTATATTATGCCCATAGGCCTTCCTGTAGCCATATGACTTTTAAGGGCCTAGGACCCACGACTTGGGTTAGTAAAAGATTAACTCCAAGAGGTTCAGATCACCTTAATTGGCTCAAAGCTATTCAGATCTTCATTAAAATAGTTGTTGAAAATGATCTTTACAGATAAAATGGTGAGAAGAAAAAGCATTCTGATGCAGAATGAGAATGCTTGTGCGGTGCAGAATGATAATGCTTGTGTGGTACAGAAGCATTGCTTGAACACTAGTAGGCTAAAATTAGGTTGAAAAAGAGATTATAAAGTCACTGCCATGCACTGGTTGCACCACATTGAGATGCTTTATATCGATGCTTAGTAATTCAGGAATATCCGACTAGGCTATAGGGTATATTTTCCTCTTGATTCATGCTTGGTAATTAAATCTAACATTCACGGGAGTTTCATGCTCATGGGTAGAATACACCTTTTGTTTTTACCTTTTGCTAAGGGCTAGCTGTGCATATATTTGACCCTTTCCCAGATACATGTTGAGGAACAGGAGTATAAGGAACTTTTGCTCACTTGCATGTCTCATACAGAACAGGCATGCAAAAGGGAGCAGGCTGCATCATATAGGGATTTAGCAGGATCACTGAGCCAGAATGCCTCCCCCATATCCCTCTGAGTCAATGCAACTCTGCACCATCGCTTATGTTGGTTTGTGCCTAAGAGGTACAATCTAGTCCAGAGTGAGACCAGCCCTAAATAAAGCCAGAGGAATGAGTACAGGACTAGAAAATGGAGATGCTGTGAATATTAAGTTGAGTAAAATTTTGAGTATTTGCTCTGTGGCCATTTTGAAAAACTCTTTTTTTAAAGTTGCATGAATGATTTGCTGTTCAATTTCTGAACAGCAAACGAATGAATAAAAGCAAGATCTGTTCATGGTTAATTTGTGAACATTAAGGGGAATTTCTTCTGTTGATAAAGTATTGATAATCCTCTGAGAGCACAGAAACAATGCCATGTGACTTCAGCAACCAATCATATGGTATGAACAGTGACTGCCCGGAGCAACCAGTTTACACAACCGTTTGTGAAACAATTACAAATACCAACCAAAACTGTAAAATTAATGATGTGATTGAATAATGCATATACGGTGGAAAGGCTAAACACATCCGCTAGAGTTATTCAAAACAAATAATTTGATCAAGGGCATTTGTTCTATGTGTGAAATTACCACCGCAATTAATGGGAAATCTGTGATGTAAAAGATGCTATTTCTAAATATGTTTTCCTGATGGTAGAGGCTACAACAATAATAATAAATAATACCTAGTAGCACTTACACAGGGCTTTTCATCAGTAAATCTCAGAGCACTTTACAAAGGATATATCATTATCCCCATTCTACATTTGTGATATTTGTTAAGAATTGATATTATTTTATCAGTTTAGGAGGTGTAGACTGAACTTGTGTAGATCTTAGTTTCTCTCAAGCAGCTAAATAACTTTTTTTGTATTCACTGATTATGGTTACATATTTATTTACAACATAGAGATTTTTAAAAGTAACTTACTACAATGAACATATACACTCATGACTTCCCATTAAGGGAAAGCACTCAATTTATCTGAGAGAAGCGGGGAGGGATAGCTCAGTGGTTTGAGCATTGGCCTGCTAAACCCAGAGTTGTGATTTCAATCCTTGAAGGGGTCATTTAGGGATCTGGGGCAAAAATCTGTTTGGGGATTGGTCCTGCTTTGAGTAGAGGGTTGGACTTAGATGACCTCCTGAGGTCCCTTCCAACCCTGATATTCTGTTATTATAAAACAGTGCATTTGTAATTTTCAAAATTCCCAAGTCAATCTGACTCTGCAGTGTATAAATGTGATTGCAGACAGAACTCAACTATAAGAATATGACAAAGGTCTTCAGCATTAATTTATGATTGCTACAAAAATGCATCAATTTTATCTATTTTGAAAAAGGTTTGTGCATTCCGTGTACTTATTAGCTAAAATCACTTGCCTGCAATTTTATGAAAACCTGGCACATTTTAAGTATAACCACAAATAAACTTCCACTCCAATAGCAAAATGTTTGTCGGATAGTCCCTGGTTTTCATACTTGTTCTTGTTCAGTAGGCATTACAAAACTGCTTCCTTTCTGAAAACCATACTCAGTTTTATTTGCTCAACATTTCCAGCTGCGAATACATTTTGATTCCTGGACTCTGGTTTAGACTGTCCTTACACACACATTTGGGGAGGTACTGGATATACTTACTGGGACAAATTCAGACCTGGTGTAAGCAAGCACAACTCCATTTGCTCTATTTACTGGAGATGCAGCTGCTTCCACCAGGTGTTAATTTGGCCCCTTGATTTTAATACTGGAACATGCCATAGGCTTTATTTCAGTGGTGGTTTAGCATGTTTTTCAGGGACAGATGCTGTATTTACTGACAGGCACTGAATTGTATCTGCCTTTATTTCACAGTAGATCTGTGATTTCAGCCACTTGCATGAGAAATTCACCCCCCTGTGTAGTGGGTCAGTATAAGGCATAAGCACCACTTAATTCCCATGTAGGCCTCAAAATGCGGCTTAGGGAATCTGTTCTCTCCTCCATGTACTCCCACTAAGGCTAATGGATGTTAACCATGAATACAGAAGTAAGTGTATTATACCCTTCACAGGACAGAACTGCAAAGCCTATACGATTTGTATTTTTTAAAATAAATAAATCCATTGACGGTACAATTTCTTTCAAGATAAGAATTGGATGAAAGAATTCAAAGATCATATGGTTCCGCTGAATGCCTCAGAGCTCTTTACAGCACTGGGGTATAACTGAAATCCATGCCGATAGATATTAAGCCTGTTAAGCAGATCTTCATTTTCAGCTATCAATTTGCTATTGTAGTTCCTTTATAAACTGCTGCCATGAACTGAAAGTGGTGATGTGAGGCTAATTTTTTTTTTAAATGTGAAAAAGACTGACCTTGTGGAAGAAGTGGTTGTGCTATCTCTTGTCTAAGAACCCTCACTTAAAAACCAGATAATGTTCTCCTAGCAATGGAATCAAGGGAAAACTTTGTTTATAACATTGAAATCCATACTGAGTCTATTCTGCTCTCTGCACACATGCTTGCACACAGAGTTTATTAATGAGTAGTGTGTATTTTGAGAGAATAAACTCCATAGTATGGACTGTATATTTCTTATAAAAAGACAAATAACAAGAGGTTTGTGAAGCATGCAACTTCACTGCTGGTGAATATGTTGAATATCATCTTGAATTCAAAAATAGTTCCAGTGGCTTTTAATATATTTGTTGTGGCCAAACAAACAAACAAACAAACACAAAAAAACCCACTTTAATTGCATCATTTACACTGAGAAGAAGTGTTTACTGGTTGCACCATTGTTATGGTTTTCATAAATCCATATTCAAACATTGTGTGAGAAACATACCAGGATGTCCATATAGCTTCCATTTGAAATATTAAAGATTCATGGTTTTATCATAGTTTTACATTCTTTATTAACTCCCAAGTTCTAACAACTGTCCTTGCTGCATTTTTCTCTCCATATACAGACCTGTTGTCAGCTCATGTGAAGGCCCGCAGCCTCAGTGAACAATGACAAACATTTAGCTGGGAACCACTCTGGCTTACCTGTGGGTTAGCATAGTTAAAATAGATATTGGTGGTAAAAGAATGGGTTTAGTGTTTAGACTTTATGTACTGTTTGTAAGATGCTGCATGTATTAATCCTACTTATAATATCTATAGCCCATGGTATAATGTTATATTGAGTGTTTGCATTGTAAACCTTTGTAATTGTACAACTCACCAAACAGGAAAAGAAGCATTAATTAAGGTAAAGTGCTTGTCCTGCACACAAGATGACCCCTTGAAGGCAAATGAGGCACTGTGTAGCTTCAATGGACAGATACCTTGTTGATTGTATTTCTCACTCCCTCCAGGTAGGGGAAACCTAGGCATTAACTCATCCCATCAGCTTGGAATGTGGGTTGAAGGGGATAGGAAAATCCCCATCAAGGGGAAACTTGATGTCTTTGTCCTTTCTAGACTCTGAGGGGCAAAGATTCCTAAACATAAGCAGGAGATCACCATGCTGCTTGGCATGGGTCAGCCCTAAAAGACATAGACTGCTGCTTATTATATAAGCTTATACTATCTTTTAAAATATAAAACTTTAACTCATTTGTGTGTGTATGTTTCCTGTTTTAACCTTGTAAATAACTCTGATTTCTTTTCTTAGTTAACAAATCTATAGTTAGTTTATTATGGGATTGGCTACAGGTGTTGTTTTTGGTTTGAGATCTGAGCACAAATGACCTGAGGTAACTGACTGGTCTTTTGGAACTGGATGTAACCTGAATATTATTGTGATTTTTAGTATAAAATGACCATCTATCACATAGTCCAGCTTGTCTGGATGGCAAGATAGACTGGAATGCCCAAGGGAACTGTCTGTTACTCCATGGTAAGAGTGTTATAGTGCTTTAGGTGTTCACACTTGTTACTAGGTTGGCAAAATCTAATCATAGAACATACAAACAGTGTGGGGTTTCTGCCCTGCTTTTTGACAGTCTGCCCTGAAGTTTGCACTCACAGTCATGAGCCATTCTGGATAGCGTGCCATACATCATTGCACAATTGGCTACGGTTTCTTTCTTTCTTTCTCTTTTCTCTGAAGCATTTGGTATTGGATACTGCCAGAAACAGAATATTACATATGACAGACCAAAGCTCTGATCTGGTATAAAAATCCTATGGTTCCTGTTTCTATGTGAATATTATATTTTCACAATTATACATGGCATAGTCACTAGATGACACCATATGAGCATGTTGCTACATCAAACTGCTGTCACTTTTAAATTGTGGATAAAATAAATATTCCACAGCATAATTTCTCTCTGAATTTTTTTTTACTTCAGTTTTTAATAGCCGGCACCTTGGTCAATAATCACACAGGGTCCATATTACATTAGTCAATGTTCTAAAATAGTTTAGTTGTCATTTCATGGTACTTTCAGATCTTTTTTCCTTGACCTTTCTCTCTCATCTGAAATACATTTGTGGTAGATACCAATTCTAGAAGAACTTACAAAAAAAACTACACAGCACTGAAAAAACTGAAAGAAAATGGATGCCTTTGTTCTTTATATCAATGCACCTGAAGTAGCCATGGCCTATAGATTGTAATACATTTGGATAAGAATAATTTAACCTTCTGGAAGACTTTTATTGCTATTAAATGCTGCTGTATCAGTCTAGAGTTTATCAAGCTTTCATATAAGTGATAAGTTTAATTAATCTTATCAGAATTCCATAAGTTAAAATGCAAAAGTACCTCCAGATAAGCCTTTCTAAAGCACCTATCCCTGTAGTAGTATCTAAGCACTGTGGTTTCATTTGGAAATAATGTATCATTAATATCCATGAATACCATGACTTCTCACTAATGATGGAAAAAAAGACTGATTATAGCATCATTTTAAGAAATAACTATAAGAATAGAACTAATTTGTAGATATGGATCAAGGAAGCTAGATTTTGGTTTGTGGGAGTTCAGATCTGGGTCCATTTTATGTGAACTAACAAAGTTTTCTTACTCAGAGAAGTCAGTTAATTTTTCTATTGACTTCAGTGGGATTTGAATAAATTAATATTTGCAGCTTTCAGTACAATTTTTTTTACAGCTACTGGGTAGATGTGTTAGTTAAATGCATTTCAACTAGAAGCTTGATATTAATTCACACGGGGGGAAAAGTCATCTTGAATATTTCAAACACATTTTTTGCTGGTGAGAGATACCAAAGCCAGCAAAGGGGTTTTTGTTCCTTTTATGATTTACTTTTGAACAGTGTAATAATAATCACAGTACATACCTATCCATATTTTTTTGATAATAGGACAGACTAGACACTTAGCCCATGTATTAAAGTCTACAATGTATACTGCAATGTAAAATCTTGGTTCAATAAACTGATTGATATAGACAGACACCAGAATGAATCAGTTTTGCATGTGCTTGATTTAAGTTCTTTAAACTTGTTGTAAATAAACTGTTTTTCCCCAGCAAAGCCTATTTCATAAAACTACAGGAGGTAGGGATTGCTACTGACTTAATTTAGAGCAGCATGAGCCCTCTCATCAGTAAAGTGTTTTATTTTACTGTATATAATTTTCAAATGAATGCTCTTCACAAGGTTTGTTTTTTGGTGACCTCAGTAAGGCGCTTTTTATGGGAGGAAATAACGGATCATTATTCTCTTCAAATAAACTGAATTACCAGTTTATAAAAACAAGGTAATTGGTTTTTACTTCCACAGCATTTAAAATGAACTCACTGAACTGCCTTGATACACATATTAGCAGGTAAAAGCACCATACCTTCCAAAAGTTCTGGAGAAGAACAGGATTAGCAATATCACAGTGAAGCTCACCAGAGGTCCCCAGGATTGTGAAGTACCTCGTTACCACCTGCCCTTAGTGTGAAGGTGTCTTGTCTGTGCCTGCTGTGGATCAGCTCCCTGAAACCAAGAGCCTCTGACAGCACAAGCACTGCCTTCCAGGTCTTTTGTGAAAGGCACACACCAACCCTCAAATACTCAGAGCATTCCCTGCAGTGTCCAGCCCCTTATCCACTGAACATTCACAGAATTTCCAGGTCGGCTGTTCCCAAAGGAACACACCATCTTGTAAGATTCAACTCTGGACCTGCCCTTTGCTTAACACCACAGCACTTAGAAATATTTACAGTGAAAACAAGAATAAATTTATTATCACAGATTCAAGTAAGAGTGAGTAAGAATATTGGAAACAAATGGCTAGATGTAAAACAAAACCAAACCCAACACCTTCTACAGACTAAACTTAACTAACAGGTTAACCTCCTGTGTAAAGTAGTTTATCTCACCCAAAGTTCTTTGTAGCATTTTCAACCAGGGTTGGCTGAGACCCTGCTTTAACGACTGCAAATGCTGTCAATTTATTCCCTTCGTGCAGGTAGGGTGACCAGATAGCAACTGTGAAAAATCAGGACAAAGCATAGGGACAATGAGGGGTAATAGGTAGCCTATATAAGACAAAGCCCCCGGTATCAGGATGGTCCTGATAACATTGGGATGTCTGGTCACCCTAGCTTGCAAAGGTGGCTTAAAGCTACCAAAGCTCCCCTCCCTGTGGGCTGGGAGTTTGGTGGTGCACTGCACAGGACGCAGCACACAATTTCACCGGAGGTGGTTTAACACCGTGCTTGTAGAATCTTGTTCTGCAAACTAGATATATCACAGTTTCTGGGCAGATATTTTCAGGGTAGCATCAAAAACTAGGTGAGCAGGCTACAGCCTTCTTTTCAGCTCTCAACAATTTGTCAGAGGGTAAGTCCTGTTTATCTACCCCAGTTTTCTCCGTTGGTGTTATCTATTTTAGGCTATGTCTACTTGACAGTTTGGTTGACAAAAGTTATGCCGCTTTAATTAAACCCCTGTTGATGTCCATACTGTGCTCCTAGTGTTGGCAGAGCATATCCACAATAGCAGCTCTTGTATTAAGAGAGAGAGCAGTGCACTGTGGGTAGCTATCCTACCGTGCAACTGGCCACAGAGTGCTTTGGGAAGGGTTTGTGATGCCTCATGGGGCAGCTCCAGTGTCACATGATGCAGGTTTCTCAGTCGCATCATTTCATGGGCATTCTAGTAGACTGTCAGTCACTTTTCAACTGAAGTGTGGGGCAGTGTGTGTGACAGGGTGTGTGCTTGTGGGGGGAGAGAGACAGAGTGTGTATTGGGAAAGTGTGTGTGTTGGGGGAGAGTGTGTTGGCATGCTGTCTCTTTAACTTTAGACAGCAGCTCGAGCCGTCTCCCGCTTTTCCCTCGCCAGCAGCAGCCTGCTCTGCCTGCGTGGCCGCCTGCTGGGGAGAGCAACATTCCACATTAATGGTTCTGATTCCCCACAGCCTCCTCAGCTGCTGCAAGCGGCATCATAGGCAGCGACTCCGTGGGTATTCCAGGGCTGGTGCATCCATGGAAGAAAAATGAGTGGGTGCTTAGCACCCACTGGCAGCCAGCTCCTCCCCTCCTTCCCCAGTGCTTCCTGCCCACCACGGATCAGCTGTTCAGTGGCGTGCAGGGGGGGAGGGAGGAACTGGGAGGGAAAAGGCAGGGCGGGGGCGGAGTGGAGCGGGGACAGGAAGAGGTGGGGTGGGGGTGGGGACTTGGGGAAAGGGGTGGAGTAGGGGCAGGGCCTGGGGCAGAGCAGGGGTTGGGCGTTTTGGGATACTGGGGGAGGCCAGTTATGTCGACATAACAAACGGCAGCGTCTGCACTGATGCTTTGTCGCTTTAATTTTGCCACAAAAAGCTCTATGCCTCTCTTTGAGGCTTTATTCTGATGGCAAAATAGCAGAGTTTTGCTGCCAAAAGTAACTTTGTAGTGTGTACACCTCTACTGTTTTGCTGGCAACAGCTGCCTTTTGCTGACAAAACTGTGTAGTGTAGACAAGGCCTTAGTAAAACTATCTTAGTAAAGCTTGCCCTACCTGGAGTCTGAGGTGGAATGATTTTGGCATCCCCTGGACCTGGCTATGGTACCTCCTTAACATCTTCCTTTGCTACTCTTACACATGGTGAGTTGTTTTTGGTCCCGATGAATCAATTGAAGTCCATGGGGCTACTATGTAAGTAAGTACTGCTCCCCATGAGAGAAGGTTGCAGAAGGAGGCTTATAGTGCACTGTGCACACATTGAGGAAGAGGCAATCCCTGCCCCCAAAGAGTTTACAATCTTTAAAAGAAAGAAAGAAAAATTAGGGTATGTAATATAGCTGGTGTCACTGAAACTGAAAGCCCCTGTGGTCTGTAATGGCTGGCAAATGGAGAGGCTACGATTTGATCGTATTTTGACATTAAATCTTGCTATCTACCAGTAGTTACCTGCCTTACAATTTAGCGCTATTTTGGATACCACATTGATTTCCTGTTTTAAGGAAATCGAAAACCTGCAGCATCTCAGACATCAGTATGTGGCAAATGTTGATTATTGTAATGGAGGCCAGTGAATATGGAAAAACCTTCACATAGGGCCACCTGCCATTATGCAACTTCTTGTTTCAAGAGACTGATCACTTTTAAATATTCTCAAAGTTTCCAGTACAAATTTGTTCAACTAAATTGCACTTCTGTTAGATTTTTTTTTTTTTTGCTGGTCCCTTTGGTGTTTAAGGTTTCACTCAACTGTAGATATAAAAATCAGAAGACCACACTCTTCCTTACTGGCACAATGTGTTTAATCAAATTAATTCATTGTATCTGTTTTAATATGTTCTAAAAGATCTAATTTTACCAGGATTGGAAACTTTCTGAATTACAGTTTGGTTTCTAGCTCATCAAATTGTGCTTGACTTAGAAAGTGTAGAGCATTCCTGCTTAAAAAATATGATTTTGCCTAGATGGATAGTCTAATCTCAGATTAAAGAAATTTGCCCATATCAGAGTCATAATGAATATATGATTTTATGTAGCTAATTCATAAACAGAAAGGAATAAGAGATGGGCACTAGCTGCAAGGTTCAAGGTGGCAGCTGTTCAGATCTGGGGTTTTGGTTTGGGATCATTGCTAGAATAAAAGATTGGAACATTTTGGAACAAGTTAATTTCTACAATGGAAAGCTGTAGTGGTAAAACCTTTTATGGCCATTTATTATTATAGCAGTACTCAGAGTAGGGTTGCCAGGTGTCCAGTTTTCAATCAGAACATCCAGTCGAAAAGGGACCGTGGTGACTCCAGTCAGCACCGCTGAGTGGGCTGTTAAAAGGCAGGATCCCTGCTTGCCCTGGCTCTGTGCAGCTCCTAGAAGTGGCTGGCATGTCCCTACATCTCCTAGGCACAGGGGCGGCCTGGAAGGCTCTGTGCGCTGCCCCTGCCCCAAGCACCGGCTCTGCAGCTCCCATTGGCTGGGAACCACAGCCAATGGGAGCTTTAGGGGCAGTGCCTGTGGGTCGGGGCTGCGTGCGGAGCCACCTGGCTGTGCCTTTGCCTAGGAGCTGGACATGCCGGCCGCTTCTTGGATCTGCCGGAGGTAAATGCTGCCTGGCCGAAGCCCCCTTCCCCCCCAGCCAAGTGAAAATGAGTGTGGGTGGGGGAGAGTGAGTGATGGAGGGAAGAGGATGGAGTGAGCAGGAGGCAGGGCATTGGAGAAAGGGGTGGGGCAGAGGTGGGAGTAAGTGTGTTTGGTTTTCTGCAATCAGAAAGTTGTCAGTCCTAACTCAGAGGGCCATCTAAGTGCTGTACAAACACCTAGTGAGAGACAGTCCCTGCTCTGGTGACTTCACAATCTAAACAGATGAGACAGAGAAAGGGTGGAAAAGGAAACAGAGATCAAATGATTTGCCCAAGATCACTCAGCAGGTTAGTGGCTGCAACAGGATTAGAGCCCAGGTTCCCTGGGCTCAAACTATGGCCAGGTCTATACTACAGAGTTAGGTCAACATAAGGCAGCTTACATTGACCTTGCTCTGTAAGTATGTACACCAAAATGTGGCTCCAACCGATGTAACTCACCCACTACGCCGACCTAATAATTCCACCTCCCCGAGAGGCGTAACACTTAGGTCGATGTAGTTAGGTCAACGCAGTGTCAGTGTAGACACTGAATTGCTTATGCTGACTGTTTCTGCTTTTCAGAAGCCATCCCACAGAGCCCCATTGACAGTTAAATCGGTGCAAGTGATTTTGGTGAGGATGCGCATTGCCGACACAAGGAGCGTAATGTGGACATGCAAAAGCGATTTAATTACTGTGGTGGCTATATGTCAATGTGACATAGGTCAACTTAATTTTGTAGTGTAGACTTGCCCTAAATGTCTGGACATGAATATTCCTCAGTCTTTGGGAAAGGTTAGATATGGATCCAAAATGCACAGCTTGTCCCTGTATCTGTCTAGAAAGTGAATCCACAACAGCTACAATATAGTTAAATCATATGATGATTAATGAGTTGGATAAATTCTGCCTGTGGAAGTGTGCATATTGCATGAGGATGCAATATAGGCCTGGTAAGCTGCTCAGATACAATAGTAACAAGCTCAGTGTCTGTGCCTAGGTAGATTAGGTGAGGAGCATTATGTTGAAATAATCTTGTGAAATATTGTTAGTTCAGTGAGTTATTGTTGTCACTGCAAAATGAATTTGAAGTGGTTGGAGATCTTCACTGGAGAATTTCTTCAGTCTAGGGGGGGATTTCTACTGGTATCAAGGTGATGGTGTGGCTCTCCCAGCTCCTACACTGGAAATCCCCCTCCTCAATATAAGGGCAGGGAGGAGACATGGTATAGAAAGAGATGGGATGGAGAGATGGAGCTAGGCTCAGCTGTGCCCAGTCCTCCTTCGGCATAAGGTCCCTGACACACCTTTCATCAGGTTGTGAGTTAAAACTGCCCCCCAAAAACTTTTAACTTGTACTACATCCATGTGGCTGAGACTCGGGGAGTTGCAACCAGACCCCTGATAGCAATCTGAGCGTAATGAATTTAATGAGCAGCAAAAATGAATATGTTGATAAGGGAGGAATGTAGAGGTTGAGAGAGGGTGAAATTAAAAAAAAAAGTTGGAAATGGGAAAAGAAGCAAATGTGCTGGCAGCAGAATGTCTGTCTCCTGATTCCAAATCCTGTGTCCTATTCACTGGATCATACGTTCTCTGTGAACAGTGGTGTAGACTGGCGGTTTTTTCTACCAGCAGCCAGAAGACTAGGCTCTGATGGCGGGTATTTTCATAGCTCTAAATGACATACGATTGCTAATGAGGCTAAGAGCTGAACAACGGTGCCTAAGCATGTGGTCTTACTCCTGCCTCTGGAAATTACATGTCAAATTCAGATGAACTACAGGAACCTTTTGGGGGCTCCACTTTTACTCCATTGTAGCTCTGTTGATTTCTGTGGAATTATACCAGCCTAAATCTGGAGCAATACAGCAGAAAATCAGGCCCTTGGTTTTTTTCTTTGATATCTTCCAGTTAAATAGAGCAGTAGCCAGATAATTAGTAAAACAAAGCAGAAAGATATTGGGTGATCATAGAAAGTGCCAGTCAGATGAATTTCTAATAAAAGAAATGTAAAGTATATGTATATACACACCCACATATCTTTTTTTTGTAATTGCCGGAATCTCAGAGAAGAAAAAAGTTGCTGTTTCCTGTCATGTTTAGTACACTGTTTCGGTTTGGGTCTGTCTTTATTTTTATCATTGGCAAGATGAAAGCAGCTATTTGAAGCAAAGGGTGTGTAATGCTATGGAAGACAACTGAGTGTATTCATAAAATGTACTCAGCAGAGAGCCTATTGCAGTATCTTTCCTCTCTTCTGTGCTACTGCAGAGCTAAAAGTGATTGATAATAATCTTAGTTACTGTACAATTTGGCTATGATTTTATAGTTGAAGCCGTGGCATTGATCTACAGTTGAATGAGATAATGCTTGTATGCTCCCTTTCTAACCTGCCAAGAGCAATGTTCTACTTGTATCTGTAGAGTCATATAAAATGAGTACTTGCTTGAATCCAGATTTTAAGAGCGGTTTTATACAGTTATATTCCTACTCATTTCAAAGAACATACTTAATTTTGTAAGGAAATACGAGACATCTTAATCTAGGTGCACATTTTAATGCTGCAGCATCTACTTTTTCACCTGTTTAATATTGCACAGAACTTTTGTTAAAATATGCAAAACTTTGGAAAGATGGTATTACTGATGTTGATGTGCTAATTCATGTGAGGAAAAGTCTATGAAACATTTTATAAAATAATACATCATCAGTCAAATGGTCAGAAACATCAGGAGAAACAGTGGTTTGAAATACAAGATAGTTTCTTCCTGCTTCTTGTAGCGTGGATCAAAATTAATGCTATTCTAGCACAACCTGGAGCCGGGCGAGTTCAGTTTTGGGTTCAACAAACACATTAAGATGTATACAAACCTTTCATGTACTTTTTTCCTGTCTAGATTAGAGAGGAACAGCAAAAAAAAAAAAATTAGATGAAAGGTTTGCCTGAAACCAGGAAGTTTGATTGCTGGAGTTTTCTTACACAATCAGCTAAACATGCAATTCTTGTTGCAAGAACAGTACAACTTGTCATTTTTCTCTGAGGTTTTTAGGTTTCTAGAAACCCCCAAACTCAATATGAAACCAGGGAGTTATGAAACCAGATAGATCACACACACCAGAAAGGTTTGCTGAAACATGTGAACACTGAAGCTGACTGGTTTCACCTACCTCCGCTTGAAAATGTGAGCTCTTACCCCACATTCGGTCAGATTCTCATTTACACTAAGGCCTCTTTACACCACCCTGTCACTGCCAAGGGGCCTTAAAATGGGATTCATTACTATTACAATCACATTAAGGTCCCTTTACTCTGGCATCGTGGTGTAAAATGGCCTTAGTGTAAATAAGAATCAGGCCCATTATAGAAATGACCATGTAGATTGGGATCCCAGCTGGCATGGTGGTAAAAAAACCAACCAACCAAACAAAAAACACTTGAGTGGATTGGGAAATTCTCACCTGAGAAGAGGCATTGTGGGGAAGCTAACAGTGCCTGAGCTATAGCTGTTCTGTGCACAAAGAAAGGACTTTGGTTTCCAAGGTTATCAATCAAGCACCTATCATTAACACAATCTGGGGATTCAGATGACTCAGGAAGAAATAGCATAGATGCGGAGGCTTTTACCTCTAAATCACCGGTATGAATCTAGCTCAGGTCAGTAACATCTAGAACTCATTACTGTTCCACATGCTATCTGGTGACTTGTGTAAAATAAGTTAGTAATTTCAGTCCAATTCCTGGCAGACAAGGTATCTTCATCACAGAAACCATCATCACATATGGCACTTCTGGCAACCTTATTGGCAGTCCCATTAGAGAAGACAATTACTGCAGGTGAGGCTCATCTGGGGTTATTATTTGTGTGTGTTATTAAGCAATGGCAGGGCAACCAGAGCATTTAGGTAGGTGCTTATGTGTTGTTTTGTACATATAAATAAATAAATTGGCAAATATGCCAGTGATTTAACAGTGAAAGGCTCTACATTCTACTTCCATTCTCTGAAGCCATATAATGAATGTTTTGAAGAAGCAAGTATATAGAGGATACTGATTTTTTAATTTTTTATTTATTACTCATATTTGGTAGTGTCCACAAGCACTGACATCTCTCGTGGAAAAAATGCCGTTCCTGTCCAATCTAAGATTTTCACAGAAAGAAATGATCAGATTATGATTTCCAAATGCAGAATTCCAGGATCTGAGTATCTGATATATTATTTGGCTTTGCCAGTGTTACACTAGTCTAGGATGATGATGTTTAGTTAGTGCCAACACTGTGCCCTGCCCTGGAAAGCTTGCAGTCTAAGGTCCTGATCTGGCCAGCTCTTACACACATGCTATTGAGTAGTCCCATTGGCTTCCCACAGTAGTAAAGAAAAGCACAAACACAACTGTTAGCAGGATCAGGGCTTAAGGCTCTGATCCTGCAAACACACAGGCCTGTTTGTCCTAACCACATTGCTCAGTGCTGGGAAAAGTTTCACGCCCTGTGTGACACAGGTCAACCTAACCCCCACTGTAGACTCAGGTAAGTGGATAGAAGAATTCTTCTGTTGGCCTAGTTACTGCCTCTTGGAGAGATGGATTACTAACATCGATGGAAAACCCTGTTCAGTTGATGTCGGAAACATCTACACTACAGCTCTATGGTGGTATCCACAGTAGCACGGACACACCCTTATGCATGTGTGTTACTGTACTCACATGAGTTAGTCCTCTTGACTTGAGTGGGGATAATCACATATGGAGAGTTTAACACACAGATAAGTGTTTGCAAGGTCAGAGCCTGAAAGATCGACACAGAGAAGAAGGGATCCACAGGGAAATCCAGAGGTGGGGACAATTTAGAGGGTTTTTTTCTTTTTCACAATAATTAAAAACAAACAAACACACACCTTACTTCTAATGGGCATAGTGGAATGAAAATATCTATATACACATATATCTGTATGGGAAGGCAAATACATGTAGAGATTCAATTGTTACAAAAAGAACAGTGGGGTGACTACACTAGGAATATATTTTACTGATAAAATAACCCATTCCTCCCCCTCCACCTCCTTCTGTCCTGCTGTTCCATTCCTCACTGTGGCCTGGAGAGCAGATGATTTTGAAAAACAAAGGGTCAGATTCTGAGCTCCAGATAGGCTGGAGTAACTCCAGAATAACTCCTCTGACCTGTGGGAAATTACTGCAGATTTATACTGGTGTACCTGAGATCGGAATCTGGTCTAAAGTATTTAATTCTTACCATTGTGGTGTCCTGCTGCTTTACTGAGGCTGCTGTCTGCCACACACAGCACTTTCTGTCATTCAGTAAGAGGAAGCACAGTGTGTGCTCTGCAGCTGGACTTGCAGCTTAATGTTAGTAAGGACAGCACAGCGATAAGGACTTGAAAACAATTTATTTTTAAAATCTTGCTTCCCCTTCCTCCCCTCAAGCCACAGCTAGGGGAAGTTGTATAGGATGTGTGAGGACCCTGGCGGAACCAGAACAAGGTGTGAAGAGGATGGAGTGTGGAGTAGATCTGAGAGGAAACAGCTGGAAGAGTGAGGGGCAGGTTGGGGGATCCGATCAGAGTTTCCAGCTCAGGAAGGCAGCAGCAAAAGGAGTAGGCAGAGAAAGTAACCAGTTGTAGGGCTTAGGAGGGCAGGAGCAGCTGCCTAAGGATGTGGTATCAAAGTCACTTTCCCATGCACCAAACAGGAAGTTCATATTCACTTTGGCTGAATTCAATGAGAAATGTGCAGGCTCAGCACCGCTGGCAGTAAGTCAGTGTGATGTGCAGGGCCAGATTTACACCTTATGTGCCTGTAGGCACAGCATCTTCAGCGCCCCTCTGCCTAGAGCTGACCTTCGTGTTTTCCATACAAAATGAAACCTGGAACCCACGTTTAGCTTTTAGGCACCCCTGGAATGCTGGCGCCCCTAGGCATATGCCTACTGTGCCTAATTGGAAATCTGGCCCTGGTGATGTGGCAGAATGAGTACAGAGTTGGAAGCCAGGAACCCCCAAATTTGAATCCTGGCTGCCACTGACTCACTGTTGGAGGCCATGCAGAACAGACTGTTTCAGTTTATTGGGCATCTGTAAAATGAAGACCTAGTACTTACCCTCTTAACCCCCAGGTGTGTTGTGAAGATTAATTGGTTTCAGTCTTACAGTGAGTTGAATAGATGAAGTGCTATATAAATGCTAAGTACTCTGCAAAATCAGGTTAGCTGTCTCAAGATGAGTGCCTGATCATGATTAAAACAAATGTCGGTGGGTGCACAGTTTGTGTTATGGTAAAGGCATGCCCAAGTTCATTCTCTGCTTTGCTGTGATGTTGCTACAGGATACAATGAGTATTTCTCCAAACTGCAGGAGATGTTTGAACAATTCAGTATTATTAAGCTATCCAATATATTTTTAAAGGATCCATTTGGATTTGTAAAAATAATGCCCAAAGTTTTAACCCTGACTGTCCTGAGCCTTTTAAATACAGTGTCATCACAACCCAGGTCACTCAGGGCTACCCTAGATTACTTTCTGTTCTGTTGTGGCAAACATAAGGCCCAGGAAAAAATGGCAGGAGTTGGGAGCAGAGGTCCCTTTAACCGCACTGCATCTATAGCTTTTTACCCTATGGAGGCAGAGTTTCATTTCAAAAGGCGCCAAGTTCTACTTGGCACCATTTTGGAACAGACCCTGAAAACAGGGGCGCCATTCCCACTTGGAAGTGTAATGAAATGGTTAAATACTTTCCTTGAGCAGTGAATGAGTCCAGAGACTGGGGTGCTGGAATTCTGATGCTAGCAATGGATTCTGCAGGAACGTTGGAACTGTGCACACTTGCATGTTTTTTATTGATGCAACATATTTCATGACAAAAATCTGTTGAATATTTACCCACGTGGTCCCCAAAATTTTTAAGGTCGTGCCCTCCATCATCTTTGTCCACGCCCCCGCCCCCAGGAGGTGGGACCGGGAGTAGGCTCACAGCTTGAGGCTGGGGGAGAGCTCAGACAGAGGCAAGGGGGCCAAGGCTGGGTCTGGGGCCGGGAATGGAGCCGCAGCTGGGGGCCGAGGATGGGGACAGGGATGCAGCCATGCTGGGAGGCTGCAGCTTGGGGTGGGGCTGGTGCTGATGCTGGGGCTAAGCCCAGGCTGGGAGTGGAGCCACGGCCAGGGGCCAAGCTGGGAGCAGAGCAGGGCTGGGTGGCGCTCCTTCCCCACTCCCCCTGGGGGCTGGCCAAGGTGTCCCCCCCGAATGTTCAGGGCGCACCCCACAGTTTGGGGACCTCTGATTTACCCTTTCTATGGAAATGATCTGTGAAGGGCAAAAGTGTTTAAATATGTACTTAAAACCTTTGTGAAATTTTACTGAAAAACCCTTATTGTGCATGAGCAATCGCCTCTTTTTAAAGGTTATTCTATTGGCTGGTTTCCTTCTTCCTCTCCCACTCCCCCATCCCTCCCCACCAACATTTATTAGATCTTGGTCTGCTCAGTTTCCAGGCATCAGTTTTTCACTGTTCACCATTGCACCAAGTCACAGCTGTATCTGGTGAAGAACATCCCCTCCCTCCATTTCATTCATATAGATAACTTCAACAATTGTTTTTGTTGTGCTTTTGGGAGGGGAGGAAGGATTTGGGGCAGAAAAACATCTCTCTCAGGATGAGACCCTTTGTCACGTTTTTGCCTGCGGTGAATTTTGCCGCCGAATTATAAGCCCTTGAAATAAGAAGTTTAAAAAGGAAACGCTTAACCGGAGTTTTTTTGAATGCATCGCATAAGACAGGGAAGAGAGCCATCTAGTGGCTTCTTAACATTCCTTCCTACGTTTCCCCTTTTGGTAAAGATACTAGTTTGCTCTGTTCTTAAAGGAATGCCTTTTTCCTGGGCTAGTTATTCTTTTTCAGACAACAAATGAGCATATTTACTCAAGTTCGCTGATTTTTTTAACCCACCTTGTCACTCTGCTTATTGTGAGAAACTCTGAATGTTCAACACTCCTCTCAGTTTCTCAAAGGGCTTGTCTCAGTTCCATTCACTTTTTTTTGGTATTATTTTGTAGCAGTGGGAATAACATTAATATTGTCTTCTGGGTCTGTTATGTTACTGGAAACAATTTGGAGTCAAGGCCTGAATAAGGTTATACCAGATCTACTGTTGCTGGTGGAAATTTATTGCTTTATTTATTTTTAACTCTAAGAAAATGCTTAGTGTTGTCTGTCCATAAACCATTATGACTTTGTATAGCATTCCATTTTTATTTCCTGCAACACTCCACTTGTCCTAGTCCTGGGCTTCTACTGAAAATAAGTGTGAAATTGATCATGGTTTTATGGCATGGACATGTGACAGTATACTATAACAGAGGTTAGAGGGAGAATTTGAACTCAAGTTGCCATAGGTGAAAGCCCAGAACTTTAACCAAATGGACCATCTAACTTTTGGAGTGAAGTGGCTGACAGTATATCATAACTTTGTTCCTGTCTCTCCAGGCTCTCAGCTTTCTCCTCTTTAGGTCTATATTCAACTATAGTTTATATTTTACAAGTTCTGCCGGCAAATAAGAACGCTGAAGTTCCGCTCTTTTGTATGCTAATGAGGATCCTCTTTATTGTCCATGGCCTTTCTGAAGAATCTTTTAAGTAGCTTTGTTCCTTTTTCAGGCTTCCCAATGAACTGTTGAAATAAAGGCTTGTTGTCATGTGTTGGGATTTGTGTGTTTGGGGAGACTGTTAAAATTCTTTACTACAAAACCAGGACCTCTTGTCAGTATCCATAACTGTAGATACACTCTGCCCTTGAAAAAAATTATGTTAGCATGCAAGATAACTTGGCTTGCTGATGGATCATTCAAGAAGGCTGCCTTAGGATACGAGTCACAATCAAAAGGTAATTGTTTCTTTCAAAATGGAATAAATCAGTCCTGATCTTCTGCTGTTATATTTCAAGTTTCCTATGAGGTCTCACAGTTTTCAATTGTGTTATCCCCTTTATTTGAATCTGTCCTTTTGCCAGGTGTCACTTTTAAACACTCCATTCCCTTATTCCTTGGCACACAATAGGCTAAATTTTGTTGTTATGTATACTGGTGTAAATCTGGAACAATTCAGTTGAAACAAATGGAATTACTCCAAATTTGCAGCCCTGTCAATGGGATTAGAATTTGGTCTGCTGGATCAGTATGGTATTTTGATCTGATTCTGATATCACTTATGCTGATTTTAACATTAGTGTGAGATCAGAATCAAGACCTATGGCTCTACGCTATAACTATGAGAGAAAT
Source organism: Mauremys mutica (assembly GCF_020497125.1). Lineage (NCBI taxonomy): Eukaryota > Metazoa > Chordata > Testudines > Geoemydidae > Mauremys > Mauremys mutica. The sequence continues at coordinate 97,450,529 of NC_059074.1, read as the reverse complement.
GTAGTGGCTGGAGGTCAATGAATACTGTATAGTTTAATTCCAGAAAGGGCTTTGAGGATTGTGAAAGGCCCTCTATAACAAAACAAAACAAAAAGATAACTCTTTATCTAAGGGCTGGTCTACACTATGAGTTTAGGTCGAATTTAGCAGCATTAAATTGAATTAACCCTGCACCCATCCACACAACGAAGCCATTTTTGTTGACATAAAAGGCTCTTAAAATAGATTTCTGTACTCCTCCCCGACGAAGGGAGTGGCGCTGAAATCAACATTGCCGGTTCGAATTAGGGTTAGTGTGGACGCAATTCGATGGTATTGGCCTCCGGGAGCTATCCCACAGTGCAGCATTGTGACCGCTCTGGACAGCAATCTGAACTTGGATGCACTGGCCAGGTAGACAGGAAAAGCCCCATGAACTTTTGAATTTCATTTCCTGTTTGCCCAGTGTGGAGAGCCGATCAGCACAGGTAACTCTGCAGAGTTCCTCAGCACAGGTGACCATGCAGTCCCAGAATCGAAAAAGAGCTCCAGCATGGACCGTATGGGAGGTACTGGATCTGATTGCTGTATGGGGAGATGAACCTGTGCTATCAGAACTCCGTTCCAAAAGACGGAATGCCAAAACACCTACCCTAGCCTACCCCTTGCTCCCATGGCTCATGAAGCCTGGACAATAGTAAGAAGCAGTCCAACTATAGGCTGAGCAAGTGCAGAATGGTGGTTCACTCTGCTTCCCTGTAAGCCAACTGCCCTCCCCTCCCCCCTTTGATCTCTGCTTGCAGAGGCAATAAAGTCAGTGTTGTTTCAAATTCATGCATTCTTTATTACTTCATCATACAAATGGGGGGATAACTGCCAAGGTAGCCCGGGAGGGGTGGGGGAGGATGGAAGCAACAGGTGGGGTTGTTGTACGGGCACCCCCTAGAATGGCATGCAGCTCATCATTTCTGCGGGATGTCTGGGGCTCTGACCCGGAGCGGCCACTTGTATCTGTGATTCTTTAGTAGGCTTGTCTCATATTCTAGACAGCACTGAATCTCCATTAGACAAAACTTAAAGAAGAGAATGACCTGGGGAGTCATTCCCATTTTTGTCCAGGAGCCCCCGACCAACCTCACCGAGGCCAGCCAGGAGCACACATGACAGCAGCAGACTGTACAGTATGACTGGTAACCGTCATTGCCAACTTGCAAAGCAGCAGACGGTACAGTATGGGATGGCTGGTAACTGTCTTTGCTAACTTGCAAAGGCAAGGAACTGCTGCTGTGTAGCACTGAGGTACCGCGTCTGTCAGCAGCATCCAGTAGACATATGGTGACCGTGAAAAAAGGTTGAATGGGCTCCATGCTTGCCGTGCCATGGCGTCTGCCAGGGCAATCCAGGGAAAAGGGCGCAAAATGATTGTCTTCCATTGCTTACACGGTGGGAGGGTTGACTGATGACATTTACCCAGAACCACTCGCGACAAATTTTTGGCCCCATCAGGCATTGGGAGCTCAGCCCAGAATTCCAATGGGCAGCGGGGACTGCGGGAACTGTGGGATAGCTACCACAGTGCACCGCTCCGAAAGTCGACTCTTGCCTCGGTACTATGGACACACACCACCGAATTAATGTGCTTAGTGTGGACGCACAGGCACTCGACTTTATACAATCTGTTCCCCAAAATCGACTTCTGTAAAATCTGAGTCATTTTGTAGTGTAGACATACCCTAAATTAGACTGCTCTCTTCCTCTCTTTTTTTCTTTAAAAATACTTAGCTTTCAGTATTTAGGAAAGTTCAAAAGTGTAGGCTTACAGTCAGTCAGGTTTAGGCTTAGCTATGGGTACTCTGTTGTACTTATCTGTTGCAGAACCTTTCTTTGTGGCTTGTGTCAATAAACTGCTACTTCTGTTTGGAAAGAGTGAGGTGTCTGTGCATTTCAAAATAATTTCCCACAATGTTATGGTATTGGTATGTGTTTACTACTGAAAAGGTTATCTGCAGCAATTAAGTGTTTTTCAGATGGATATATAGTACTGTATATGCCAAAGCTAAGAAATATCTCTATAGTTTTAGCCTGAGTTTCTGAAGACAGTATAAATGCCACTCCAAGTCTTTAAAGATTGCAGTAAAAGGTTTATGATCTATATCTTATAGCATGTGTGACTCATAATAAATGTACTACAAAGGTGTAGTGCTGTGTCCAGCAGTGATTGCACCAATAAATGGGTCTTCCTCTGCAATATAGTCATTTGTAACCACATAACAGCTTTACTTTCTGGCTGGAAAGGCCCAGTTTTGTCAAAATGTTTTATGCCACTACATCTTTCTCAACATTTCCAGAAAGCATGACAGTGGTGGGTTTCATATTTACTCCCACATTTTTATATGGCATCATAGGTTTTCTCCTTTTTATTCTGAGCCTTCTTGACACTGCTGAGACTTAAAATAAATGAATACATAAATAAATAATAAAAATAGTAGTTTATACTGGGTACAAATGGGAAAATTTCACAAACATTGAAATGCATCAAATTACAGAATTCTTATCACACTTGTTTAGAGAGCATCCCCTACTTATTGTAGCCGAATAAAATTTTTGTACTTGTTTTCAGTGGTCACAGCTATTATTTTGGAACTCTCTCTCTCGCTTAGTCTTTCAATATAAGACCACTCGGGTTATCTGCAGAGCCATTTTTCTGGATGTCATATAACTGTAGCTACAGATTCCAGTGAAGAACTGTGCTGTCTCAAGTCACATGTGTGAGATTTATCAAGTGTCTACAATAGTTTTTGGCGGTTTCTTTCAGAAGAGTTCAGGGGTCCTAGGCCTGGCATAATATTACTGCTCATCTCTGCTGGTGGCAGCTTTGGGTGGAAATGGCCTAAATAGGAGAGGAAAGGTAGTCTTGTGGTCAAAGCACAGGTTGGAGTGAAGAAATCTTGATTCTTTTCCCAGTTCTGCCACACACTTCCTGTGTGACACTGAAGTACTATAGTTTCCCCAAGTGTAAAATCGGGGTGGTAATATACACCCACATCACAAGGATATCAATATGTTTTATTCGTTACTGATTTTAAAGCACAATCATTGCCTTGCATTAAAGACAAAGCATTCTGATTTTTATTTATTATTATTTATGCAATACGGTTCAGTAGAATAGTAAATGTTTCTGTATGGCTGGGTGCAGGGTAGGCGAGGTAGACTGTGTACTAAGCTCAGTATGCAGTTGTCAGGCAAAATTTGCTTTGGTCACTTCTAGCCTCCTTTATTATTTCAATGTCTTATATTTCATGAATTACAGATAAGTTCTATGCAGATTTACAACTTCTGAAGAATGCTGCAGCCTCAGTTTGCACTAAAATGATGCATCCCCAGTACTTTGATCCTTGCATTAGCCCCCAATAACATTTTGTATTTTCTTTAATATAACGCCTCTTACTTCCTGAGGCATTACGTAGTCCCAAGCTACCTTACCTTTATGGCTTTGCACCTTTTCTTCTAAAGTTTGAGTGGTAGTAGAGGTTTTTGGGGCAATTCTTAACTACTGAGGTAAAATTTTCTGGTCACAAGCTTTTAGTTGTTATATTGGTCAGCAGGGGTGGCTCTATGTATTTTGCCGCCCCAAGCATGGCAGTCAGGCAGCTTTTGGCGGCATGCCTGAGGGAGGTCCGCTGGTAACGTGGATTCGGCAGCATGCCTGCAGGAGGTCCGCTGGTCCCGTGCCTTTGGTGTACCCGATGCCGAATTACCACCGAAACCGCGGGACTGGCGGACCTCCCACAGGCATGCCGCCGAAGGCTGCCTGACTACCGCCCTCACGGTGACCAGGCAGGCCGCCCACTGTGGCTTGCTGCCCCAGGAATGCGCTTGGTGTGCTGGTGCCTGGAGCCGCCCCTGTTGGTCAGATTTGAAATTCCCTCTATTTTACTGATCTGTGATCCTTTTTAACAAATTGCCATGGTCCAAATCCTGAAGATTTAACTCAGTCCTTCCTGTGGCAGAATGCTCACTGAAGACAACTGGCAATTCCTGGCTCCGTTGAAGTCCAATGGCAAAGCTCCCATTGACTTCTGTGGAACCAAGAGTTCATCCAATTGGAATTCTTCTTCAGAGATGTCTGAGTAATACTGAATTAGAATGTCAGGATTTGACCTTAGATGTTTAGTGTAGTTATAAGGAGTACTTTTAAGTATTCCGTAAATCTACTAAATGTGTATATTACAATTAGGGATGCTAGAGTGTTACAGATTTCAATCTAAACTGAAATGAAAATCTAATTTATGTAACCTGGTTTATTCTTAAATGTCTGAGCTCTGTCAATTTTAATGTATTTGCAAAGTGCCTTGGGGAACCATTGCAAAGAAGTGACTCTAAAAGAGTGGTACATTAGATTGATAAGATTATTGCAAGTGTTAATCATATGCTTCAGAATTGTGGGATTTCCCCCTGCATGGCTATTTTTGACATCAAGACTTGTTTTCAGGTTATTTTGGACAACACAGAATAAAGACTATAAGTGTAACACATTGTGTTAATTACTAGGCTTAACATATTTAAAAAAAGGAAATCTAAATAGAAAAGAATAAAAGACAAAGATATTTTAAAGATGTTGTTATTATTCCTGTTAGTTACATAGTATGTTCTCGAGATTTTCTTAATTTTGTAAACACAGAAGAAAAGATTGGTTAAAATGTATTTCTGTGCTGAAATGTCCCCAACCATCTGAACTCTGAGGACAACCTCTGCGTAAATTGATCTCCACTTATTTTTTTTCTTTATCATTCACCTTTAATATAAACTATACTTTTATGGAGGCTCTGACAAGTTTATTGAAAGTGTTGTACATTTCTGTTTTGAAATGTGTTAATTTTTGTCCTGGCTAAAATTTGGACATTTCTTAAAACTTTTATTAATATGATCAGGACAGACTGGTGTCACGGTGATACATGTAGACTTGGTGCAATACAAAAGAGGAAGAAGAGATCTCATTTGTGAAGAAGGGGCCCATTCTTTGCTGGTGCAAAATGGTAGAGCTCTGTTAACTTCACTGGAGCTATGCCACTATCCGCTAGCAGAAAATATGGCTCAGTTATAACAGCATATTTTTACTCTTTTTTTTTTCATTGCTGTTAAGAATTTCTTTTGATAATTCTGTCCTTTTTCTAATATGTTAAGCTCTATTTCCCTTTCCACAAATCTCTGAGGTTCTTGTGAATTTTACCGCTGCTTCAATTTTTGCTTGATATCATAGTTCTTTCACAATCACGAACTGTACTGCATAACATTGTACAAGTTGTACTATACAACCTTGTGTAGAATCTTGTGATGCAGTGAACCCCTGCTGATATATCTTCTAGTGTTTATTTCAGAAAATACAAATATAAGTAAGCCCAAGAAAGTATTAATTGGTTTTTATCTCCCATTATTTGCTCTGATATTTCAATATTTTCATTGTTGTTTCAGTTAGGATTAATTTTACCCATATGTATGATACAAGGTTGATCTTGATGAAGAACGGCTACACTTCTTGCACAAGTAGATAGATTTTGATCATTAGCTCTTATTCACTAGTTTGCATCTCAGCTGGATGTGCTGTTCTGTTTTGAATTGATTGGCATTTCAATTATACATATTTATACTTTATAAAATGGTGACTGTGGTTAGGCAGTACTCACATGCAGTTACAATGTAAATACATTGCAGTTATGGTTTTGATAATATGAATGTTATCAAAACCATAACTGTAATGTATTTACACTATAATTGTATGTAAGTACTGCCTAACTACAGTCACCATTTTATAAGTATAAATATATATAATTGAAATGCCAGACTTGTGTGTATATGAGTGTGTTGTATTTGTCACGTACTGAATTAATTCAATGAGTTTTATTATAAGCCATACAGTAAGAACAACTCACTAAAAAGAAAAATATTTGAAAAGAAACAGATAAGGAAATCTCTCTCTCACGCGCGCAAGAGAGGCTATGAAATATGTCTTAAAGGTAATTTTCTGTACCTAGAATATCTTCTTATTCTAGTCATGTTACTTTGTGGTATACATGCCTCCAAGGCTAGCATTGTAGTAAATGTTATTTATAACTTACTTTGACAAACAGTAGATTCATGTTCCAAATCCACAGAAATGACCTAAAGTATGACTGATGCTCTTCCCTGTCACATTTGTGAAAAGTATCTAGTTTGGACTAACAATGCATACAAGAAATCAATCACACTGTTCTATGTAATTTCAGAATCTCTATGTAGACACCACTAAGAAAGTGTGCTCAGATCAAGCTACTGCTGTTTCAGAATTACAAGTTAGTTGTCAAAATGATTTAGTGCACTGGGAGAATGAGGACTACGTGACTGGGACAGCTACATTATTGGACACCAGTGTGATTAAAGGTCAGTTAAGCTTTATGATTTGATTTATTAATATAACAGCGTTTAACCTCAGCCCTGATAAATGCTTGATGTGCAGAAGTGTTTTGCATGATTCAATTGGAACTTGTGGATCAGTTAAAAGAGACAAAATGTGAACCTCTCATTTCTTCCTGAATAAATGCCATAAGGCAAACTCTCAGCAGCAGCATGGTATTAAACTCAGTTTGACACTGCAGCATGAATATTCAGTGGTTTTCAGGAGCAGGCCTGCATGGAGAAGGTGCTGCAGTCAATCTTTTTAAAAGACTGATGATTCAGCCCTGTTGGCAAAGCTGAATGAGTGAGTTGTGTAAAAATATTAAGCTGTCTCAAGTCATATTTTTATATTTCTTAGAAAAAATTGAACTGAGAAAATTAATTGGCTTTTATTTATTTATACTTTTTCTGTACTGTGTGTTAGGATTTCCCATGTATTCAACATCTGTTTTGGTGTTCTATTTTTTTTTTCAGAGCATGTTAAAGCTGAAAAGCTACATGACATGGGGCCTGATCCAAAACCTATGAAGTCAATGGAATAACTACCATTGATTTCAATGGGGTTTGGATCAGGCTCATGGCCCATCTGATGGGTCCACCCATCATATCTATCCAATAATGGGACTTCCACATGTAGCATGTTTGCAGGACTGGGCCCTGAATGTCTGTCTGCATGCAATCAGTTGAGTGGTTTCTGCTAGTAATATAAAAACATCCCATAAAGCTTTTCTTTATTGCCTTGTCATTGAATGTGTGTGGTTGCCAACTGTGAAATTCAGGACATTACTTTGAAAACCTTGCATACTGCAACTCCTCCAAAAATAACATAAACAGCTTTCATAACAAGGGATTCATTATTAATGCTCTGAAAGTAATTTGTTTGAGGGGAGAATTTCAAAGGCACAAGAGACACCCAACTCCTGTTGAAGGATAATAGGAGTTTGTCACCTAACTCCCATTTGTGCTGTCACAGTCCAAGGCAGCTGCACTTCTATTCCCCCTGGAAGGTCCATCAACGGCACCTGCTCTAGGCTTCCAGCTCCTCAGCTATCACCTCTCTTGGGTGGAGACCCACCTATCTCTCTCTCTTTCCTGACGGGGGTATTTCCAGGCTGCACAGTTCCCTGCCTACACTGCGAATTCCTCAGCAAAATCAGACTGCCTAAGCAGGCCTGCTTTGTCTTCTCAGAGGTCATAAACAGTGTGATGTTACACTCCATATAATTTTATGAAAATATGCTAATGAGTTTAAATATAATGTAACCAGAATATGCTTCATGCAAAAGGTCTCTTGTAAGGTATCATTACAAAGCTTATAATCTACCGTGTGAGATCATCCTATTTGTATAAATGTACCACTCTTGTATTTAAAACTAGAAATATAACTCTGAGGGCCTATTGTAATTATGCAAAGTGTGGGTCATTAATGGTGGTTTGGAATCTTGATGACTCCTAGTAACCAGGACAATTGACTGCAGCTGGCTTTGTTTTACTTGTAAGTCTCCCTGTATACATGTGTGCTGGCAAGTGGGTAATGAAGTTTTACAGTGACATGTGATCATGTCACCTGAACTGGAATCCATCTTTAACCTGGTGCTTTTCCATTGAGAAGGAGGGGGTGGGAACCCAGAGAGGGACAAAGGATTCCTGCCTTGTGCCAAAGATACATAAATGGGTGGAACAGAACAAAGGAGGCAGCCATCATGAGGAATCCCCTAGCTACCACCTGAGCTGGAACAAGGGCTGTACCGGGGAAAGGATTGTGCCCAGACTAGGAAGGTGTCCAGTCTGTGAAAGAGACTTATTGAAACATCTCTCAGGGTGAGATTTTATCTGTACTCAGTTATATTACTGTATTAGGCTTAGACTTGCGTGTTCTATTTTATTTTACTTGGTAATTCACTTTGTTCTGTCTGTTACTACTTTCTGTATTTAATAAAATCACTTTTTACTTATTAATTAACCAAGAATATGTATTAATACTGGGGTTACTCATGCTAGCAGTCACATTAAAGTCAGACTACTCACATGAGTAAGGACTGTCGCAGGGAGTCTATACAGAGTAAAGAGGCACCTGTGCTGCGGCAGGTCAGGTTGTTATAACTTATGCTGAGGACTGGCCAGAACCTAGGTGGCCTTGGGATCATTAGTATTTGCATTACCATTAAGCCCCATTGTGCTAGGCACTGTACAAACACAGAACAAAAAGATGGCCCCTGCACCAAGGACTTTACAATCTAAGTACAAGCAAAAAATAACACAAGTCATACATTTAAAAAAACCCCACCTTTATTGAACACACCATGATGAAAATGAAAACCAGGGCAAAATTTGCAAAACTTCATTATAGCACCTCGTAAAAGACATTGTCAATCCAAACTCTCACAAAGCTGTTATCATTGTTCCCAGCATTTTTCAAACACTGCCAGTGTGCCTTTCCTATTTTGAGTCACTGGATCAGGTCCCAGGAGTGGCCCCTCTCTTTCAAATGTGTCTTGTATAACTTGGCATTCTGGTGAGTGCTGTTAAGATAGGACTGGATCTCCTTTCCCAAGTGGGCAAGGAAGTCCAGGACTGCAGCATGGGACCATGTGAAAGTGTGAGGCATGGCTCCTATGACTGATGTGTGGTATATGACCCCAAGTGTGTGTACTTACCACAAACTGGAATCGCAAAGGGACACAGCTGGCTGCATGACAGCATTTAAAGGAGGAGGTGACATCTTATCAAGATGTCCCCGAAGCTGTAGAAAGCACACAGGTAAATAGACAGGCTGATCCAGCTGTAAAAGCAGAGCAGTGTGGGAGAGCAATGGGAGGACTGCCAGAGGTATACCATTGTGAATTGAAATGGGAATGTGACCACACCTTCTCTGTTCTGGGAAAACTCATCCTGCATGCCAGCCAACTCATTTCCAAGGTGGGTTTATTAAAGCAGGGAATGAGAAATAAAAACTTTTGTCTCTGAACACAAAGCAGTTTTCCCCAAAACACGCAGATTAACTAATTGCCTTTTACGAGGTGCTATAATGAAGTTTTGCAAATTTTGCCCTGGTTTTCGTTTTCATTTTCATGCAAATGTAGTAAACTCCTAAGTAACTGGAGCAAAACATACATCTGATGTGGAGCATACCACCCTCTAAATGAGACGTAGCTGAAGGGCACATCCCTAGGAAATACCAAGGCAATTTCTCATCACTTTAGACAATGAGACACAACCATATGTGAATGGAGTAAACTTGTATTATGGAGGCTATGTGCCACATATGGCAGATAATCTGAATTTACTGTGGCAACATTTTTAAAGAAGATAACAGGTTCTTTTAGTTTCTCAGGCCTTTTACTAACACTCAGATCTAGATCTATCTGCACCCAGACTGTTAGTGATTATACTGTATTAACAGTTTATTCACCCCCTGTCCATACTACACCAGTAACCCCCAGAAGGTTAACAGATCACCTCGTGTATGCACAAATGTTGATCTGACACTAATATATACAATCCAAAAGAAGGATTCCTAAAAGAGAAGGAAGGATGATCTCATGGCTTTGGCATTGAAATGGGAATCAAAAGACCTATGTTTAATTCTTGGGTCTGCCACAGATTTCCTAGGTACTCTTGTGCAAATCACTTAATCTCTCTGTGGGAAAATATGTAAAGTGGGGGTAATAATGCTTCCTTTCTCCCACACTTTGGTGTGCCTTGTCTGTTTAGATCGTCCTTGCCCTGAAGAGTATGCCATCTCTCACTGTGTCTGTAGAGTGCTTAACACAATGGGTCCTCGGTCTCAGTTGGGGGCCTCTAGATGCTACCTTAATACAAACAGAATAATAGAAATGGAGAGGTAAAAAGGACCAAGACAAGTCCTGAAGTCCAGCTCCCTGTGCTGACGCAGGACCAAGTAAACCTAGACCATCCCTGACAAGGGTTTGTGTAACCTTTGCTTAAACCTCCTGTGATGGGGATTCCTCAGCCTCCTTTGGATGCCTATTCCAGAGTTTAACAACCCTTCTAATTAGTAAGATTTTCCTAAAAAATAATCTCTAATTCTCCCTTGCTGCAGATTAAGTTCATTATTATTTGTCTTACCTTCAGTGGACATGGAGAACAACTGATCATCATCTTTTTTGTAACAGCTTTTAACATATTTGAAGAGATTATCAGGTCCTGCCTCAGTTGTGTTTTCTCAAGAATAAACTTCCCATTTTTTAAACTGTTCCTGATAGGTCAGGTTTTCTAAATCTTGTATTATTTTTGTTGCTCTTCTCTGGAGTCTCTCTAATTTGTCTGTATCTTTCTTAAAGTACAGCACCCAGAATTGGACACAGTACGATAGGCACCGACTCCAGGGATACTCGAGGACTGGAGCAGAAAATATGTCTCAGACCTATAACATGCACATGTTCCTGTGGGTTCTGAGTGGGAGAAACTATATTGTCTGACTAATTTTTAAACTTCTACTGGTGATTTCAATCCACTCTTACAAACAGCTAAACTGTTTCATATTCTAATAAGGGCATGAAATCTGTGTTGTCAGAGAAGCCCATCATGCGCACAATTCTTGCTCTGTTTCTACAGTCTATAGCTCATAGAATATTTTTTTTAAGTCCATATGATTCCGGATGCATCAAAGAATATACAGATCTGAAGAAAAATGTGAATTCATATCTTTGAGTTTTAAGGCATCCATTTTGTTTCCTTGTAAGCTTCATGTTCATAAAGATGGGATTTTTAAAATTATTATTTCAGTGAAGCTATAGCTTTTTACTCCTTCACCATTCAATTCTAAAATGAATTTAGTACTGAAGGTTGAGGTATTTTGTTCTCTTATACCTCAGTTTCATTGAGTTTCAATTCATTAGAAATACTAGCAATATTTGCAATAAAAATCATTCTAGTCAGAAAATATCCATCTGAATTTCTCTTTGTTTACCCTTGAAATTAATCCTAAATGGATTTTCTAAAAAGTTACCTAATCTTCTTGCTAGTAGTTTAGAATTGTTACATTATTTCTTATAGAAACTTCTGTTTGTTGATGATTAGACACCATGACCACATCCTCTGGTCTTGCATTTGATTAAGAACGGAGTAGAAGATCAAAATTAGCATTAAGCCCTAAAGCCCTCCAAACTCCTGTGATCCTATAGTCATTTTTTAAAATGAATCTTTCTTCCTTTTTTATTATATTTGCAACTTTTTTCTTGTGTTTGGGGTTTGATCTCAATATTTATTATTGTATGATTGTAAGCATGTGGGACTCACCCCTGCGGCACCTCCTGCTGGTCGTCCATGGGAATTAGCTCTCCAGCCATTGGAGTGCCCTCTGCAGGCCGGTGTCCCGCTATTGCTTGCCCCTGTGTCCCTCCTGGACCCACTGTCCTGTTATCTGGGGCACTGCTCCCTGGACGTAACCCCTCAGTCTTAGGGTCTCCCCTCCCCCGGGAACTCCTACCCTCTATCCCCACCTTGCCTCAGTATACAGCTACTGCCAGTCATTGTCTAGCCCCCGCCCCCTGGGGCAGACTGCAGAATCAGCCTACTCATCACTGGCAAGGTTGGGTTTGGACTTGCTGCCTTGGCCTACGTCTGGGCTGCCCTCTGCAACCCCCAGTACCTATTAGCCCAATGTTAGGCCGCAGCCTGGGGCTTTCCAGGCTGGAGCTCCCCAGCTCCTCTGCCTTTCCCCAGCCCTTCTCCACTCAGGTACCCTGTTTCTCGCTCCCTGCAGCCAAGCCCATCTCCCTCTACAGCCAGAGAGAGACTGTTTTCTTGAGCTCCTGGCTCAAGCCTTTATACGGCCAGCTGGGCCCTAATTGGGGCTTGTGTGGCCCCAGCTGAGCCTGCTTCCCACTCAGCCTAGGCTGTTCTGCCAGGGCTGGTTTTAACCCTGTCAGGGCTGGAGTGGGTAACCACCCCTCTACAATGATGCATCTTGAAATGATGCATCTTGAAATAAAGCAGCAAGGAAAGAAATCATAGAATCATAGGACTGCAAGGGACCTCAAAAGGTCCTCTAGTCCAGTCCCCTGCATTCAGGGCAGGACTAAGTATTATCTAGCCCATCCCTGACAGGTGTTTGTCTAACCTGCTCTTAAATATCTCCAATGATGGAGATTCCACAACCACCCTGTGTAATTTATTCCAGTTTTTAACCACTCTGACAGGAAGTTTTTCCTAAGGTCCACCCTAAACCTCCTTTGCTGAAATTTAAGCCCATTGCTTCTTGTCCTATCCTTAGAGGTTAAGGAGAATACGTTTTATCCCTCCTCCTTGTAACAATCTTGATAAGTACCTGCATTAATGCATTGGTCAGATTTAGTGTACAGTGCACCTGACTAATCTCTAATGACCAAATACTGACTCTCTGTATTGCAGGAATAACCTGTTCTGTACTCCTACACATTTTCATTACTTATTAAATATTTATTATGTCTTAGAGTAGCAGCCAGAAGCTCCAGTCAGGGGATTGAGAGTAGAGCTGGTGGGAATTTTTTGACAAAACATTTTTTTGTCAGCAAGTACTGAGCCATCAAAACCGAAATGTTCATTGAGAGAAGTTTCTCAGGTCCAGGGTAGAATTTGCTTGTCAAAATGAGAGAATCAGATTTTAGTCCCCATTGCAATGAATATTCAAATTATTTATTCTAAGTGGAACAACACTAACAGGAGCAACTAAGTAAAACCCACAGTAGAATAGCCAATAGACTGGTGGTTTGGCCACTCACGTGTGATATGGGAGTCCTGGGTTCAACTCGTTGCTCCAAATCAGGCAGAGCAGGGGTTTGAACTTGGGGCATTCACAGCAGGATTGAGTGCCCTGACCAACAGACTGGGGTGGGTCTTTCTGTGTCTCTCATTTTAAAAGGTCTCAGTCTTGTCCTGGAGCAAAAATGGGAAAGAATTTAAAATATTGAAAATTGTCATGAAATGGGATAGCTGTTTCCTGCCCAGCTGTACCTGGGAGTGGTTACAGGGAAGGAGATTTTTAGTTTGCTGACAACCTCATTTCAGAGTTATCTGTGGCTACATGGCCTCTTTAAAGATCTCCATGGCTGAGCGTACCTCTGATGAGGTGGGCAGACTCTGCATATGTACAGTACTTCCCCTCAGTGCTTAATTTGTAATGAAAGAGGTGCTGGGGCTCAAGCAATTTTTTTCCCTTGTAACTGATGCAGCAAGCCGAGAGGTGCCGAGGCTACGAACGGCCAAGCCTAGAGGTGCCGGTGGTCAGCCCTGGCCAGCCCTGGCACAAATTAAGCCTTGCTTCCCCTACAATGTTCCAAAGGCTTTGGGAAAACAAGGCCACAGATTCTGCCCCTTGGGTATCAGGTGGGGTCAGATTGTTGTGCATCGTCCTCAAGAATCCACATATGCTCTGTTGCAGGAGCCAAGTTGGGCCCCCTTTTCACTACCTTCATTGAAGCCAATAACATTGATTTCAACAGGAGCAGGATCAGATCAGTGGTGCTGTAACTGGCTTGAAGTAGTAATAACAAACACCAAATGCCTGGTTTCCATCATCAGCACCCCCAGAATAAAAATGGTTTCAGCACCCTTGGATCTGACTCTAGAGCACATAAGCACAAGACATTTTTAACAATGTAACTGTTATTGCAGTGACAGAACAATTTAAACCTTGAAATAACTGTTTCTTATCTATAAGAAATGTTGATATATTAAAGAATGGATGGAAGAGTTATTGTACCAAAAAGAAACAATACTACAGCAAACAGAAATTCAGGACAGAAAGATTTAGATATAATTAATCAGGTAGAATTATTGGAAGTGAAGTAACAGAAAAAGAGACACAACCAGGGCATAGTAGCTACTCAAAATAAAAAAGAGAAACAGTGAATGTATCAAGCAGCTGCAGCTTTCAGCAAAACATACAATTTAAAATTCAACTTTTATTAATAATGTTTTGTATGATTCCAGCACATTGTAAACATTAATCTTTCATGTATTTAACCTATATAATATATGCTATATGTTTTTACATGTCAAAAATGATATTTTAAAAGATACTGGCTAACATCTTCCGCTGGTGTCTATTGTGGTAGCTTCATTGAACCAATGAAGCTATCTTGATTTACATCATCCGAGGATACGGCCCATTGTTATGAAATGTGATTTGTTTAGGGATTTGTATAGGGCCAGATTCTGATATGCCTTAGTCATTGATTTCCATGGAGCTCCTCAATGAGTAAAGTACCCGTGAGCATGAGTAAGAGTATCAGAATCTGGTTCATAGTAAATAAAACATGACTGGGCATAAATGCACACCTGAGCTTGCTCACAACACTCGCTCTTCAGCTTTGTATATAACACACTCATGTGTCATTTAGATCACAACAGGGATTGAATTATCGAGTGATAATTTACAGCTACATTGTTCTGTTAGGCAGGAGGCCAAAGACAGAGCACTTTCAGGGTGCCTGGATGCTAACTGATGCAACATAACTCTAGCCCTGGAGTGTCATCTTGCAATTACACAATTGTATTACAAAATATTAGTTTTAGGGCCAGCCTGGTGAGGCTGCTGGCTGTGCAGTGAGTGTCCTCAAAGGGAGCCGAGTTTGGGATTTGACCATGCTGTCTTTCACAGCTGGGCTGGAAAGGGATTTGAGTGCTGTGGATACAGGAACCTCATGTTGCTCTCTAGACTTCCGTGGCCTGTCTTATGGAGGAGGTCAGCCTAGATCAATGGGTCTCAAACTTTTTCATTGGTGACCCCATTCACATCACAAGCCTCTGAGTGTGACCCTCCGCAATAAATTAAACACACTTTTTAATATATTTAACACCATTCTAAATGCTGGAGGCAAGCAGAGTTTGGGGTGGAGGTTGACAGTTCATGACCCCCTCATGCAATGACCTCGCGACCCCCTGAGGAGTCCCGACCCTCGTTTGAGAACCCCTGGACTAGATGATCATAATGGTCTCTTCTGGCCTTAAAACCTATGAAGAAGCCACTAACACCAATAAGGGGACCTGGGGAAAAGGCCCCCCAGGTTTTTGCACTCATTCTAAATTCCATAGGCTGTGGCATCAAGGGGGCCATCACTCAACTACCTTTAAGTAGTGGCCCTGCACTAAATCAGTGTGGCTACTCCTGATCACTCCAGTTTTGTGGTTGCCATGCCACTGGAATTTGGTACAGACAGAAGGGTGGCCGAACCAAATTTCAGCACATGCCATTGTGACCTGGCACACAGGGTTGCAATGCCACTCAAATTTGGCCTGACCTTGCCTCTGTCCTGGGCCAAATGGTATTATAACCTGGTGCACATGGAGTCTGTTCTTGTATGGTGGAGGGTGCAGGGGAGTCTGCCAAGAAGGTGATTTTTGGCGACACTGACTGATGGACTGTGTGGGTAAGCGAGAGGGAAGACTCCCTGGCCATGGGAGACCCAGGATCTATGTGGGAGGAAGGAGTGGGGAATGAACAGGGACCAGTCTGGGGTCCCTGCTTGGGGAAGGTGGGAGCTGGAAGTTGCCCTATCCCCCAAAGAAATATCTAAATTTGTGCCACTGGAAGGACCAGAGAAACACTTCAGAAGAAATAAAATCCAGCCTACCTCTGCAAAGAGAGTGTCCGTAGCCATTAACAAGTGGGTTGGGGTGGAGCGTTTGAGGGCTTTGAGTTCCGGGGAGCATGCCCTGCTACCCTAAGGAAAGGAATGTAATTAAAAAAATCATATAGCTGTTATGTAAATTTAGTGCTGAGGTTAATAGATTTCCAAGCAGGGAATTAAGTTGCATTGATTTTACTGCTTGAGATTCTCTTGAGATCATTCATTTTCTCATTTTCTAATGCTCAATTGAAGTGTAAATATGTATATTTCAAAAGATGTCCCACTCCAGTTTGGGATTAAAGGCTACTTCCAATAAAGTCTTACTGACATTAATCCCTTGGGATATGTTTTGGGTTAGTGCCATTAATTTCCTTTCTCCCTGCCCTGGCTGACTTAGATGTTATGATTTTGTTTATAAGCATGAGTTTGGGGAGAGAAAAAACAGAGAGCAATATCAATTCTGAGCACTTCTGTGGTTTAATTCCATATTAAATCCAGTGAGCACAAACAATATTTCTCCTTCTGACTCCCCAAGGATTACTTTATTCCTTGTGTTGCTTGTTTCAGTCCTTAGTTTATTTTCACTGATAAGAGATGCACTCAGTTGAAAATGAATTACAAACGTAGAAATGTATGTGAAGAAAATGATGGCGGCATCACTTCTGTGTCTGAGATCTGCATTCAGTTACTGGCTTGTCTGCTCCCCAGGCTGCCAAGGTCTGGAAACACTGCTAGTTTGTTCAGTCCCAGAGAGAGGCAGGTGGAGTTGTTGTTCACATTGTTCAGTCGTGACTGATTAAGGAATCGCAAAGGGACACAGCTGGCTGCATGACAGCATTTAAAGGAAGAGGTGACATCTTATCAAGATGTCCCTGAAGCTGTAGAAAGCACACAGGTAAATAGACAGGCTGATCCAGCTGTAAAAGCAGAGCAGTGTGGGAGAGCAATGGGAGGATTGCCAGAGGTATACCATTGTGAATTGAAATGGGAATGTGACCACACCTACTGTGTTCTGGGAAAACTCATCCTGCATGCCAGCAAACTCATTTCCAAGATGGGTTCATTAAAGCAGGGAATGAGAAATAAAAACTTTTGTCTCTGAACACAAAGCAGTTTTCCCCGAAACACTCAAATTAACTGAAAACACCATGCAAATGTAGTAAACTCCTAAGTAACTGGAGCAAAACATACATCTGATGTGGAGCATACCACCCTCTAAATGAGACGTAGCTGCAGGGCACATTCCTAGGAAATACCAAGGTAAGAATGCAATTTCTCATCACTTTAGACAATGAGACACAACCATATGTGAATGGAGTAATCTTGTATTATGGAGGCTACGTGCCACATATGGCAGATAATCTGAATTTACTGTGGCAACATTTTTAAAGAAGATAACAGGTTATTTTAGTTCTTCAGGCCTTTTACTAACACTCAGATCTAGATCTATCTGCACCTGGACTGTTACTGATTATACTGTATTAACAGTTTGTTTACTTTTGGGGGTTACTTGTGTAGTATGGACAGGGGGTGAATAACAGATCACCTTGTGTATGCACAAATGCTGATCTGACACTAATATATACAATCCAAAAGAAGGATTCCTAAAAGAGAAGGAAGGATGATCTCATGGCTTTGGCACTGAAATGGGAATCAAAAGACCTGTGTTTAATTCTTGGGTCTGCCACAGATTTCCTAGGTACTCTTGTGCAAATCACTTAATCTCTCTGGGGAAAAATATGTAAAGTGGGGGTAATAATGCTTCCTTTCTCCCACACTTTGGTGTGCCTTGTCTGTTTAGATAGTCCTTGCCCTGAAGAGTATGCCATCTCTCACTGTGTCTGTAGAGTGCTTAACACAATGGGTCCTCGGTCTCAGTTGGGGGCCTCTAGATGCTACCTTAATACAAATAGAATAATAGAAATGGAGGGGTAAAAAGGACCAAGACAAGTCCTGAAGTCCAGCTCCCTGTGCTGACGCAGGGCCAAGTAAATCTAGACCATCCCTGACAAGGGTTTGTGTAACCTTTGCTTAAACCTCCTGTGATGGGGATTCCTCAGCCTCCTTTGGATGCCTATTCCAGAGCTTAATGACCCTTCTAGTTAACAAGATTTTCCTAAAATCTAACCTAATTCTCCCTTGTTGCACATTAAGTTCATTATTACTTGTCCTATCTTCAATGGACATGGAGAACAACTGATCATCATCTTTTTTTGTAACAGCCTTTAGCATATTTGAAGAGATTATCAGGTCCTGCCTCAGTTGGGTTGTCTCAAGAATAAACTTCCCATTTTTTAAACTGTTCCTGATAGGTCAGGTTTTCTAAATCTTGTATTGTTTTTGTTGCTCTCCTCTGGATTCTCTCTAATTTGTCTGTATCTTTCTTAAAGTGCAGCACCGAGAATTGGACACAGTATGATAGGCACCGACTCCAGGGGTGCTCCAGCCTCTGGAGCACCCACCAAAAAAATTTGGTGGGCACTTAGCACCCACTGGCAGCCAAACTCCCCTCTTCCTCCCAGCTCCTCCTGCCCACTGGGGGCAGGGATGGAGTGAGGACAGGCTTGGGGTGGAGGGTGGGGGTCAAGCATCCCCTGGGTAGAGAGGAAGTCGGCACCTATGTACAATTCTGCAGCTGAGGCCTCACCAGTGCTAAGCAGAGTGGGGCAATTTACATCCCATCTTACATACATTCCTGTTAATAAACCCCAGAATGATATTAGCCTTATTCGCTGCTGCATCACATTGTTGAGTCATATTTAATTTGTGATCCACTATAACCCCCAGATCTTTTTCAGAAGTACTCCCACCTAGACAGTTATTTTGTAGTTGTGCATTTGATGTCTCCTTCCTAGGTGCAGTACTTTGCACTTGTCTTTATTGAATTTCATCTGGTTGATTTTAGACCAATTCTCTAATTTGTCAGGGTCATTTTGAATTCTAACCCTGTCCTCCAAAGTGCTAGGGACCCCGCCCATCTTGGTGTCATCCGCAAACTTTATGAGCATACCCTCCACTCCATTACCCAAGTCATTAGTGAAAATACCGAATAGTGCCAGACCTCACTAGATAGGCCCTCCGTGTTTTACAGTGGACCATTGATAACAACCCTTTGAGTATGGTCTTTCAACCCGTTGTGCACTCACCTTTTAGTAATTTCATTTAGATCACATTTTGTTAGTCTGCTCATGAAAATGTCATGTGGGACTATGTCAAAAACCTTACTAAAATCATGATATATTACATCTACAGCTTCCCCCCATCCACTCGGCCACTAACTCTGTCAAAGAAGGAAATTAGATTGGTTTGGCATGATTTGTTCTTGACAAAATAATATGACATGAAGAAGGAAGGAGAAGAGAACAGAGGTGTTTAAAGCAGTGAAAAAATGATTAAAAACAAGGAGATAATTCTGAAGAATGGGGGTCATATAAATCCGGTGATCAGCAGACTCCCATGTCACCTCCTTACAGATATTTTATGGTTTCTTTATTTGTTACTTAGGTCCAAGAAACAATATGCTTCTGGAGGAGAATCACAGCTATGAATATGCTGATGAAAATGTAATTGAAAACATAAGGAAAAAATTCCAAGAAAGCACAGTTCACAATAAAATGTATCCCCTGAAGAAGAAGAGGGAAGGTGAGTGTGTCATTTGATCACTTACAAATGTAAACAAATGCATGCCACTGTTTTCAGATCTAATGGCAGTCTTCACTTGTGAAATTGGGAGTTGTTTATGAAAGTGTCAGTCTCTACAGTAGCGTTTTCTGAGGAACAGGAGCGAAGCAAAGGAGACACTAGTAGTACAATTTATGACTCGCTGTCACTGTTTAGAGTGATGCCTTTTTCAATAGATACCGAGTCATTCGAGCTGGGTAAAAAAATTTCACAATAATCTATTCACCAAAAAATGCTGTTTCAGTCAACCAAAAAGTATTTGCAAATTTGACACAGATGAACTGAATAGTTTTAGATGAAAAATGTTTGTCCAGTGGTGGTGCTGCTGCCCCTGCCTCCTTTAGAAGAGGATGCTCTGGGATATAGGACAGTCTGGATTGGGTGTCTGCACTGCAACAAGGGGTGTAATTTGCAGCTTGTGTAGATGTACCCACACTAGCTTTTAATGTAGCTAGCTTGCTAAAAATAGCAGTAAGGATGTGGCAGCATGAGCTAGCAATGCACGTATGTAGCAGGGGAGGGGGAATAGGAGCAGGCGGCCTTGTGCAGCCTGCACTGAAGCCCATGCTGCCACATCCTCACTGATCTTTATAGCAAGCTAGTTAGGGTACAGCTATGTCTGCACATGCTACAGATTGCAGCCCTGCTGCAGTGCAGATGTGGCCATAACCCTCTCCGGCTGAAACTGTTCTGCTTGGTATAAAATATTTGAATAGTCACTGGCTCAGAGGACAAGTGTGCCACTGACCCTGTAGCTTGGTAGTCAGGGTACTCAGCTGGGAGGTAAGAGATCCAAGTTCAAGTCTCTGGGCTAATAACTATTTAATCACTTATACAAAGTAGAATAGCTTCAATGGAGAGATTGAGAGACCTGCCCCAGAATGTCCCCTAGCCCAGCAGTCAGGGCACTCTCCTGTGGTATAGGAGATCCAAATTCAAATCTCTTCTGCATATCAGGCAAAGGGGGGAATTGAACCCAGGTCTTCCCACAGCCCAGGTGAGTGTCCTAATCACTAAAGGTATGTCTACACAGCAGCTGGGAGGTATGGGATTCCAAGCTAGGGTAGACAGTCTCATGCTAGCTCTGCTCAAGTGAGCGCACTAAAAATAGCAGTGTGGCTGTGGTGGTGGCTTATAGAATCATAGAATTCAAGATCAGAAGGGACCATTATGATCATCTAGTCTGACCTCCTGCAAGATGCAGGCCACATAAGCCGATCCACCCACTCCTGAACTAATTCTCTCCCTTGACTCTGCTGTTGAATGCTCCAAATCATGATTTAAAGACTTCAAGTAGCAGATAATCCACCAGCAAGCGACCCCTGCCCCATGCTTCGGAGGAAGGCGAAAAATCTCCAGGGCCACTGCCAATCTACCCTGGAGGAAAATTCCTTCCTGACCCCAAATATGGCGATCAGCTGAACCCCGAGCATGTGGGCAAGACTCTCCAGCCAGACCCTCTGGAAAAGGCTAACAATATCCCAACATTGACCCTTTGTACTAATTACCAGTGTGGCACGTTATTGAGCTATTGACTAAACCCGTTATCCTATCATACCATCCCCTCCATAACCTTATCCAGCTTAATCTTAAAGTCATGGAGGTCCTTCGCCCCCACTGTTTCCCTCGGTAGGCTGTTCCAGAATTGCACTCCTCTGATGGTTAGAAACCTTCGTCTAATTTCAAGCCTAAATTTCCTGACTGACAATTTATATCCGTTTGTCCTCGTGTCCACATTAGCACTGAGCTGAAATAATTCCTCTCCTTCCCTGGTATTTATCCCTCTGATATATTCAAAGAGTGCAATCATATATCCTCTTATCCTTCTTTTGGTTAAGGAAAACAAACCGAGCTCCTCAAGTCTCCTTTCATATGACAGGCTTTCCATTCCTCGGATCATTCTAGTGGCCCTTCTGTGTACCCGTTCCAGTTTGAATTCATCCTTCTTAAACATGGGAGACCAAAACTGCACACAATACTCCAAAAGAGGTCTCACCAACGCCTTATATAACGGGACTAGCACCTCCTTATCTCTACTAGAAATACCTCGCCTAATGCATCCCAAGACCGCATTAGCTTTTTTAACGGCCACATCACATTGCCTACTAATAATCATCCTACGATCAACTAGGACTCCTAGGTCCTTCTCCTCGTCCGTTACTTCCAACTGGTGCGTCCCCAGCTTATAACTAAAATTCTTGTTAGTCATCCCTAAATGCATAACCTTACACTTCTCATTATTGAATTTCATCCTGTTACTAATACTCCAGTTTACAAGGTCATCCAAATCTCCCTGGAGGATATCCCGATCCTTTTCCGAATTGGCAATACCTCCCAACTTGGTGTCATCCGCAAACTTTATCAGCCCACTCCTACTTTTGGTTCCAAGGTCAGCGATAAATAGATTAAATAAAATCGGACCCAAAACCGAACCTTGAGGAACTCCACTGGTAACCCCCCTCCACCTGAGTGTGGTCCTGCCACAGCCCCTGGTACATACTTGGACAGTGAGCCTGAGCAGCCACCATGCTGCTATTTTTAGCACCCTTCGTGGAGCAGAGCTAGCATGTGTCTGGCAACCCAAGCTGGGAATCTCATCTCCCACTGCTGAGCAGACATACGCTAAAGGGCTAATGGTTATAAGAGAACTAGCTCTTCCTCCATCAGCTATCTTGTGACTCTAGCCCTTCATATGCTTTGCTTTTTATTTAAAAAATGCCCAAAGACAAAAAGTTTCATTCAACCCAAAATGAAATTTTTTTGAACTCACAATTTGCTGAAATTTTCCAGCATTTTTGTCCCATTGTTCAGAACTGCCAGTGAAGCAAAAACCCAGGTATTCACTCTGCTCTATGTGTAATACATAACTAAGCTTTGTAAAAAGCAGTAAACTTTTTGGCCCTGATTTTAATTTACACTAAGGCTACTTTCTGCTGCTCTGGCTGTGGGAAGGGGATTTAAAGCCGGAGTAAACAAGAATCGGGTTCTTACTGCTTAAAGCTTAATAACCCCAAATTATCAGTGCCAACGTAGCACAAATTGTACTTATATTGTTAAGCAGGGGTGGAGCTGGTGGAAAAGGTGACTGAGCTCCTCAGCTTTCCCACACTCTAATAACAACTCCTGATTTTTCCCTTTCTAGGTTTCCCTCTTAATCTCTCTTCCCGCCAAATCCCCCTCTTAACTCAGTACAGGATCCAAAGACTAATTTTCAGTGAGGGTCCTAGGTAGTGAAATTTCTCCCACTGCAGCATGCCTGGGGAGGTGAACGGGATGCACTAGTAGATATTCTACTCCTCCCCATAGCTGATGTTTGTATGTTGCAGCTTGTATCAATTCCCATGTCTCAAGAAAGCAGCAAAGAGTCCTGTGGCACCTTACAGACTAACAGATGTATTGGAGCATAAGCTTTCATGGGTGAATACCCACTTAGTCAGTCGCAATACATCTGTTAGTCTTTAAGGTGCCACAGGCCTCATTGTTGCTTTTTACAGATCCAGACTAACACAGCTACCCCTCTGATACATGTCTCAAGAGTGGTTTCCAGTTCTTTGCAGGCAGCACAGGTGCTGCAGCTGTGAATCCTTGTCTTTCCCTCCCCACCCTTGTGGCCAGTGTTCACAGAAGCAAATCCTCTTCTCCCTTTATGCAGGCATTGTGGGGTCTGTTGCAACAGATCATGTTCTCTTCCATCTCCAAACTTCATCGCAGCAATGCCTCCAGGGGGACCGGCAGCAGGGGTTCTGCAGCCTGCCTTTTCTTCCCTCTCATCAAAAGACCATTAACTGAGATGAGGCATTTCTAATTCAGATGGGGGCAGCTGGTTTAAATTCACGCTGCTTCCCACCTCCCCTGTGCCTATGCCAAGAAATAAATGTTCATGGAGCATGAGAGAAGGAGAGCCAGGAAGCAGCAAGATCACAGAGACTGGAGTCTTCTGCATGCCCAGCAGCCACAGCAGATCATGCCCAGAAGGGTGGGGAAAAAACAAGCAGCTGTCAGAAGGAAGAGGGAGAGACTGAGGACAACACTGTAGTCCAGATCTACACTAGCCAGGGAATTAGTGCCCAGATAGCCAGAATCATTACTGACCCTGTTCTGGCTAACAGGGCTGTACTGTCACGTAGACAGGGCCTAACTGGACACTGTAAACAAGGGTTACACTGGAAAAGAAAAATTTCTATTTGACTTCTTACCCATAGGTAACTGGGCAGAATGCAGCTTCAAGAGACAACATCTGCCTGAGGGCCCAGCCTCTAATTATGCCATTTACTGTTGAGGTGTCAGATCTTTCATTCTTTATCCACCTGCCCTTTAAACTCCCTGTCAACAGAGAAAAGGCTGCACTTTATTACTCCTCTTGTTTGAAGGCTTTAGCAAAACATGCAAGAAAAGACCTTTGCTGTTTCTGGGGAGATTGCTATCGGAGTCTTGGATTATGAAACAGTCCCATAAATGATCTTATTCAGAGGATGAAGGAGCAACCACCCACTCTAAGATCATTAGATAGCCAAAGGACATGTTGATTTTCTTCTGATCTTTTGGTCTCCTTCTGACATTCAGAAATCCTTTATTTAAGGTTTATATTAAAAATTTCTGCCTAGATTCTCTGTGTGCACATTTGTGTGTGCATTGGGAAATGTGGATTCGATTTGTGCATGTAAATCCAAGCTTTGGTGAGTACAAAAACAAACCTGAAAGACTTTTGGCGCGCCAGCGGGGACAGCTTAAGAGACTGCTTTTGGAAAAGTCTCATAAAATCAGGTCAATGGGCCATTCAAAACATAGATGAATTTGCTGCTTTGGCCTTATTGAGAACATCTCTTATAAGCTTTTTAAGGGGAAAAGATTTACAAGAATCAATGGTTTCCTGCATCTCTGCCAAGGGTTTAATTATCCGTCATATTGGTTACACCACAGGCCTGCTTCCCATTAATTTATACCATTCATTAAATTTGTCCTTTCAATTGTTCAAACATATACAAACAATCAGACTGAAATTCATTGGTGCAAATTATATTATAACAAAATTGTTAGAAAATGTTTTAAGATATTAAAAATAAAAGCAAACCCCAATAATTTAACCCTTGTCTGAGTTCAACCCTCAAAGAATGGATTTTAAATCAGTGTTTATAATCAGTTATTTAGTCGTTTAGTCGTGTATAGAGACTCCAGCCAAGATCAAAGCTCCATTGTACCAGGCACTATACCAATATAGAATAAGAACCAGTCCTTGCCCCAAAGCACTTACAATCCAAACAGACAAGATAAAGAGTGAGAGGAGAGATGGAGGCAAAGATATTTGCCCAAGGTTGCTGGTAGATTGGGGAACAGAACCCAGGTCTTGTCACTCCCAGGCCACTGCACTGTTTATTAAACCACACTGCCTTTCTATCTTTTGTACTAATTTTGATAGATTTTCTCTGGGCTTCCATATCCTTTTGTTCTTACACAAAGCAAAATTAACTATTTATTTTATTGCTTCACTGAACCTGGACCAGATGATAAAGGCCAAAATTTTCAAACTCAGGTACCTTAAATCAGGCATCTAAATCCATATTTAGGCATTCAGAACTCCTGCTTAAGTCATTGGGAGTTGTGGGTTCCTAGCATCTTTGAAAAATCCCATCACTTTCATTTAGATTGTTAAATATGGATTTAGGTGCCTAGTTTTAGTCATTCAAGTTTGAAAACCTTTTCCATTTGGTATTTTCTCTGCTCTCTGATGGGATGACTGAAGCTTTTAAATAAGAGAATAATGAATGGTGCATGTAGGAGGAAAAATTAACAGGTAGTGATAGGGGTACTTGCATAGGAGTTGGGCAATGCAGGTTCAGTTCCCTGGTTTGCCACAGGCTTCCTGTGTGAACTTAGCATGTTGCTTTACTTCTCTTTCTCAATTCCTCATCTGCTTTTACAAATAGGGAAGAATTCATAGGGGAAGTAGAAGTGGGTGGCAACCTGGGAGGCAGTGACCATGAGATGGTTGAGTTCAGGATCCTGACACAAGGAAGAAAGGAGAGCAGCAGAATACAGACCCTGGACTTCAGAAAAGCTGACTTAGACTCCCTTAGGGAACTGATGGGCAGGATCCCCTGGGAGAATAACATGAGGGGGAAGGGAGTCCAGGAGAGCTGGCTGTATTTTAAAGAAGCTTTACTGAGGGCGCAGGAACAAACCATCCCAAAGGGCAGAAATAATAGCAAGTATGGCAAGCAACCTGCTTGGCTTAACAGTGAAATCTTTGGTAAGCTTAAACTCAAAAAGGAAGCTTAAAAGAAGTGGAAATGTGGATAGATGACAAGGGAGGAGTATAAAAATACTGTTAGGGCATGCAAGAGTGTAATCAGGAAGGCCAAGGCACAACTGGAATTGCAGCTAGCAAGGGATGTGAAGGCAACAAGAAGGTCAGGGAAAGGGTGGGACACTTGCTGAATGGGGGAGGAAACATAGTGACAGAGGATGTGGAAAAAGCTGAAGTACTCAATGCTTTTTTTGCATCAGTCTTCACAGACAAGGTCAGCTCCCACACTGCTGCACTGGGCAGCACAGTATGTGGAGGAGATGAGCAATCCTCAGTGGTGAAAGAACAGGTTAAGGACTATTTAGAAAAGCTGGATGTGCAGATGGGTCCATGGGTCCAGATCTAATGCATGCCAGGGTGCTGAGGGAGTTGGCTGATGTGATTGCAGAGCCACTGGCCATTATCTTGGAAAATTTGTGGCGATCGGGGGAGGTCCCTGGCGATTGGAAAAAGGCAAAAATTGTGCCCATATTTAATAAAGGGAAGAAAGAGAACCCAGGGAACTCGTGGCAAAATCATGGAGCAGGTCCTCAAGGAATCCATTTTGAAGCACTTGGAGGAGAGGAAGGTGATCAGGAACAGTCAACATGGATTCACCAAGGGCAAGTCATGCCTGACCAACCTGATTGCCTTCTATGATGAGATAACTGGCTCTGTGGATATGGGAAAAGCAGGGGACATGATATATCTTGACTTTAGCAAAGCTTTTGATACGGTCTCCCACAGTATTCTTGTATTCAAGTATTCTTGCTAGCAAGTTAAAAAAGTATGGATTGAATGAATCAAGTGGATAGAAAGCTGGCTAGATTGTCGGGCTATCTACCTGTTTTCTATGTTAATTAAGCATGGTGGAATCAAAACAATGGAAGCCCCATTTTTATACAGGGGGATGGGAAGCCCACAGGAAGGAAAGAACAGCATGAGGTCATCCTGCCTCTTGAAACAAGTTCATTGAACTTTGAAAGATAAAAGCAAGGGCAGAAGCTATATTTGGCATCCATCACAAGACAGATATGAGGAAACAGAGCTCTTGCAAGCTGAGAAAGATGGGCGTCCTTCAACCAAGGGGGAGTTTCTGGAACTGAATATAGGTGAGAAACTTGCTAAGGTTAAGATCTTGCACCTAGGATGACAAGGGAAGCCTTGTACTTTTGTAGAAGCTCTTGACTGTGGGAAAGTCAGCCATGTTTGGGAAAAAGAATAAGTGGTGAGAGAAACCAGCTTGAACAAAGCCTATATCTTGCTAGATTAAGTTTTAGAATTTTAGAAGCATATTTTGGTTTGTTTTACTTGTAACTCTTTCTATCTTCATTCCTTATATGTGAACTCACTTAATCCTATGTATAGTTTGTCAATAAATTTATTTCATTTTTACCATAAACCAACTCAGTGCTGTGTTTAAAAGGAATGGTGTGTTCACCCCAGTTAAGTTAAGCTGTGATGTGCCTTTGTGTTTTTAGAGGAACAAGCAAATCATATAATTTTTCTGAACTATCCAGGAGAGGGCTGGACAGTGCAAAACACACAGTTTTGGGAAATTCTGGAATTGGGAGTGTGTTGGTGTCACCCTGCAGGTAGTAACCAAGGCTGGTAGAAGCTTGAGTGGGGCTGTAGATAGGCTGCTGGGGTCAGAAGTGTTGAACCAAGGCTGTGTGGCACACAGGGTGTGACCTGCATGATGGTAGGCTAGTCCTGAGCAGCAGAGGATGGGGGCTACAACAGCAAAGTTTTGTGAGGCACCCCAGGTTACAGGACAGGTGGTGACACAATCCCTCACTGGTCTGGATTGCACTCCGGAACATGACAGTGGGACACTCAGATACCATAGTAATGGGGTCATGTCTGGAAAATAAAAACAGATGGACAAAGAGGTGAAGTGACTCAGATCATGGAACTGGTCAGTGGCAGAGCAGAGGATGGTGAAATCTTGGCCCTGTTGAAATCAACAAGATTTTTGTCATTGACTTCAACAGAGTCAAGATTTCACCCAAGGTCTGTTGACTCCCACTCCTTTGCTTTAATCACCAGCCCACACTGTTTGTAGTTCCCATTCTGCAAGAGCTGAGTTTGCATTTTTCTTAGTTCAGTAGAAGCGACAGGGATTTGTCTCCTCAGTGACTGATCTGCTCCCCATCTGTTTTAAGCTAAATATCGTTCAGTCACTGTCATTTGCTAACTCTTCATTGACACACAACTGTTCACACAGCACAGCACTCATGCACCCACATGTTCGTTCACTGTGTCATTTTAAAACTAATATAAAAGACTTCTGTTTCAATTTCAGCCATTCATTTTCTTTTTTGTTTGTTTTCAGAAACCTCTAAAATGGAATAATACTGAAATTAACCTGAAATGACTGGAAAACTGCATATATTATGTAATTAGATCATCCACAACTACAATAACAGATGAATCATGAAAGAAACACCGTCTTCCTTCTGTCTCATGAAGAGCATCCAAGGCTGCAATTCAACTACACCAAGCCCCATAGAAACTAAACTACTTTCACAATCATAAATAAAAAGTCATGCACGCTAATGGTTCCCTTTGTAAACATGTATTCACAAATTCATATAATTATGCCAATTAGGATCCAATTTTGCCTTCTCAGTGCACCCAAAACACCCATTGATTTCCTAGGGCACTTACTCCAGGCCAATTCCTTATTCTAAAGTGTCCTATAATTGCAAATGTTTTGGGGAGAGAGAGTAAAGTAAATCCTTATTTAATTAAACAATTGCAAATGCTCCAGGTTGAGTTTCAGTTATGGTGTACTCAAAATTACAAGGGTCAGATTCAGCCACCTTTTCTGGTGCTGTGTAGTATCTTACTGTGCAAGTAGTACCTTGCTTCATAAGTAATCCCATTGAAATCAATGCAACTGCTCACAGAGTAAAATACTTCCCAGTGGGACTAAGGGTGGCTGAACCTGGCACAGAATAAATCATAGTATTTTGGGTTAGATTGTGTCCATACTGGGGATAGGAAGGGCTGATCTTGTGGGGTCTGAGTAGGAGCCACTAAGAATCATAACCTCTTTGTTCAGGAAGAGAGAGTTGCTCAGTCGGGGAGTAATTTGCCGAAAAGAGAACAAGGAAGCATGGGGAGGGATGAGAGCAGGTGGAGTCATGTCTCCGTCCTCCCTGTGCATTGTGAGGACGGAGCATGCTGCACTTTTAAAAAGTTATGTAGCAATTGCTCTCCCATTCACACCCAAGCACAACTGGGTCAGTGCATCTTCACACAAACCTTTCAATGGGCTATGCCAAACAGGAGTCATTAGGTCTTGATTAACGCTCCACCTGTTAAAGGGTATAGCAGATATTTCATATTTTTTAAAAATTTGCTTTAAAATGTTTTCCTTTTAAAAAATATTTTTGAAAAATGAAAAATAAGTGGTTAGACAGTTCCATGAGAGGTGAAGGGTTTGCTGGATGCAAAACCTATCTGATGAGCATCTGAGGTACATTCATTGGTGCCCTACCACTATCCTCCTTAGTATTGTGGAAATAGCAATTATAGTGGGTATTTCTGCTTATTCAGCTAAGGATGCTTTTAAATCTAGCTGTGAATGTACGAGCAGACATGCTGTACTCTCGTATTACAAAGCAACGAAGCACCAAAAATGCCTACATCTTTTCTCTGTAAATATTTTTAAAGAAAAAATCGCTACGATATTAGTATACCCTGAATTGCTGATAGGAACTCCATGGAATAGTTAGTTACCTCTATGGTAAATTCATTTAGGATTTCTTTGCACTGTTTTACATTAATTTAATTAGGGTAAATCCTTTTCCTTACTATAACCATTGTCTAAATTAGTCCAATTACTAAACAGTACTTTGTATGCACATGTTTTTTATGCAACATTCGGCATATAAATAGTTAATGAGGGATAGTTTTGTCTGTGTGTCTATTGCATGTATGCACCCACCTTGTCTGTCTATTGTATACATAGGATTAATTGGATAATGTGGCCTGTGAATGTATTGATATGTCTCTTTGAATAGATTGCACAAAAAACAGTATTTCTTTTTTTAGTAGGTGAAAACAATCCTGCTTGTAACATTGGCAAACCCAGTCTTCTGCATAAATAAATGTAGTTCATGATGTATTTTACTAGGTTGTTGTGTATGTGATGTTACCATTCAGTAGGTGGTTTAGAGATGATAAGGGATCTATTACTACCAAACTCTCCTTTAGCTCAAGTGGCAGAGGTCTGTGTTTTTGGAGCTACAAGGACAAATACAATAAAACTCAAGCCTGTAAGTTGCTAAGTGCCTCCTATGAGGTGTTGAGCACACTCAACTGTTGTGTATGCTCAACTCATCCATCATAGGCTCAAGCTGTTATTGTGACAATCGTAGGTTCATTTCACGGCACACAAATATATATACTGTGGTCTCTTTTGTAAAAATGAAGTCTCAGGCCTGGTCTACACTATGCGTTTATACCGAATTTAGCAGCATTAAACCGATTTAACCCTACACCCATCCACACAATGAAGCCCTTTATATCGATATGAAGGGCTCTTAAAACTGATTTCTGTACTCCTCCCTGACGAGGGGAGTAGCGCTGAAATTGGTATTGCCATGTCGGATTAGGGTTAGTGTGGCCGCAATTTGACGGTATTGGCCTCCGGGCGGTATCCCACAGTGCACCATTGTGACCGCTATGGAAAGCAATCTGAACTCGGATGCACTGGCCAGGTAGACAGGAAAAGCCCCATGAACTTTTGAATTTCATTTCCTGCTTGCCCAGCATGGAGTGCTGATCAGCACGGGTGGCCATGCAGTCCCAAATCCAAAAAGAGCTCCAGCATGGACCGTACGGGAGATACTGGATCTGATTGCTGTATGGGGAGACAGATCTGTTCTAGCAGAGTTCCATTCCAGAAGATGAAATGCCAAAGCATTTGAAAAAATCTCCAGGCTATGATAGACAGAGGCCACAGCAGGGACTCAACACAGTGCTGTGTGACAACTGTAACAGAAAGCCAAAGAATCAAATGGATGCTCATGGCGGGAGGGAGGGGAGACTGAGGACTCGAGCTATCCCACAGTTCCTTAAGTCTCCGAAAAGCATTTGCATTCTTGGCTGAGCTCCCAATGCCTGAAGGGTCAAAAACACTGTCGCCAGTGGTTCAGGGAATATGTCGTCAATTTACTCCCTCTTCCCCCCCCCCAAAGAAAAGGGAAAAAAATCATTTCTCACCTCTTTTCAATGTCACCGTATGTCTATTTGATGCTGCTGGTAGACGGGGTGCATCCCCTCCCCTCCCCGGTGGCAGACGATACGGTACAAAATGACTGATAGTTGTCCTCGTCATCATCCTGTGAGTGCTCCTGGCTGGCCTCGGTGAGGTTGGCCGGGGGCGCCTGGGCAAAAATGGAAATGACTCCCGGTCATTCCCTTCTTTAAGCTTTGTGTCCTGGAGATTCAGTCCTGGCAGATGGTGCAATAGGGCTGGTAACCGTCCTCATCATAGCAGCTAGAGGCTGAGCTCCTCTCTCCGCCACCCTTTCATGTCTAATGGAGATTCTGGACTATCATAGCAGCGGGAGACTGTGCTCCTCTCACCCCCACCCTTTAATGAGTAATGGAGCTGTCCTGCCTGGAATATCATAGCAGCTGGAGGCTGCCTCCCCCTCATTTTATCTCACTAAAAAGTCAGTGTTTCTTATTCATGCATTCTTTACTACTTCATCACACAAATGGGGGGATAACTGCCACGGTAGCCCAGGAGGGGTGTGAGAGGAGGGAAGCAACGGATGGGGTTGTTGCAGGGGCACCCCATAGAATGGCATGCAGCTCATCATTTCTGCGGGATCTCTGGGGCTCTGACCCGGATCGGCTGTGCTCTCTGGTTCTCTAGTAGACTTGCCCCATATTCTAGGCAGGACTGACTCTATTTTTAGACAAAACATAAAGAAGGGAATGACCTGGGAAGTCATTCCCATTTTTGTCCATGTGCCCCCGGCAGACCTCAGCGAGGCCAGCCAGGAGCACCCATGACAGCAGCAGATGGTACAATATGACTGGTAACTGTCTCTGCTACCTTGCAAAGGCAAATGAATGCTGCTGTGTAGCATTGCAGTACCGCATCTGTCAGCAGCATCCAGTACACATATGGTGACAGTGAAAAAAGGCTAAACGGGCTCCATGGTTACCATGCTATGGCGTCTGCCAGGGCAATCCAGAGAAAAAGGGCGCAAAATGATTGTCTGCCGTTGCTCTCACGGAGGAAGGATTGAGTGACGACATTTACCCAGAATCACCCGCGACACTGTTTTTGCTCCATCATGCATTGTGATCTCAACCCAGAATTCCAATGGGCGGGGGAGACTGCGGGAACTATGAGATAGCTACGGGATAGCTACCCACAGTGCAACGCTCCGGAAATCGATGCTAGCCTCGGTACATGGACGCACACCGCCGAATTAATGTGCTTAGTGTGGCCGCGTGCACTCGACTTTATACAATCTGTTTTAAAAAACCGGTTTCTGTAAAATCGGAATAATCCCGTAGTGTAGACATACCCTCAGTGATATTAGCTCTTACTATAGCACAGGGGTTGGCAGCCTTCAGCACGCGGCCCATCAGGGTAATCCGCTGGCGGGCTGCAAGACATTTTGTTTATGTTGACCGTCCACAGGTATGGCCCCCCGCAGCTCCCAGTGGCCGCCATTTGCCATTCCCAGCCAATGGGAGCTGTGGGAAGCGGCAGCCAGCATGTTAAATAATAAAATAGTTGCCTTGTAAATGATTGGCATAAATCCCTCACACATATCTGCTAGTTTAAAGGCTTAATTTATTTATTGTTAATGAGCTTTTCCTTCCACTGCACTCTCACTAAGGGCCTATCCTCACATGGAGTTATTCAGAAACAGCCATTCCTGAATAACTCTACATGCAGATGCCTTTATTCAGGAATAGGAATGCCTTGGTCCTGTTTGGCTTAACCCAGAAAGTGCATTAAACAAAACAGGGGCAGGACAGCCTTATTTTGGAATAAGAGTGTCCGCATTTAGCGTTATTGTGTAGACAAGCCTCTAGTGAGATAGCATTTCCATGTGGATAATCAACATGCACATTTTCCATATGTTCCGCCTTTGTGCTTGGAGAAGATAAGAAAAACCTTTCTCCCAGCATTCTTCTTTAAACGCCAAGAAGCCTTTTGTTTAAATACAATGTGCTCCTTCTTTGTGTCAGACAAATCCTTATCTGCAACACTCTTGGCAAGGAGCGCTGCTGTTGATGCTTGTTATTGCTCCACTTAATGCATTTGATGCTTTAGTTACCTCTTATGTCTGCCCAAGTGCTATTTTAAATTTTTGCTTTGATGCCGCTCTTTGCAAGTATCTGACATGGTGTTAAATACTTGCAGTCTTCAAAGAGAAACCAAGTTTGCTTTTAAAGATTAAAAGCGGGGTGTAATGTTTGGTGGGGAATTGCTGGGCTGCTGGCCTGTCTCCCAAAGCTCAGGAAGGACTAGCACCAGGCCAAGAGTCTGTTCAAGCCCTTCCTTCAGGGTACTGTTTAATCTTCAAACACAAAATTCACCAACAAACACAAAGACAAGGCGGGTGCCCAGAAGCCCTTTGTTTCTCTCTTTACCCCACCCCCCTTCACTTCCAGAGTCTGCCACAGAACAGGAGCCAAACTCCTTCCTGCAGAAACCCCTTCAGCTGAGCTTGTTCAGTCCTTTACAGGAATCCCCTGACCCCTTTCCCTCCACCAGGCCCAAACACCCATTCTTAAAGGGGTTCGGCCTAACAATAGGGCTGGTTTACCCCATGCGTCTTGGCCCTTAAAGTGGGTGACCATCCCATTCCAGGAATAATTTTGTGTTTTCCAGTGATAGATTTGCCTACTTGGTTCTTTCCCCTTGGATTTCATATCTCTCCTCTCTCTGTCTCCACAGGACACCCTTTCCTGTGTAGCCCTTACTTCCTCTGATGAGGAAAGATGAAAAGAGTTAAATCAATATGTGGAACATGGCCAAATGGTGACTCAGACCCTGATCCTCCAAAGACTAATGCACATGTTTGTCTTTATGCCTCTGAGTTCACCTGCATGTGGGAATGTCTGCAGCTGCTTTAGCAAACAGGTGCCAGCTCAGGCTTAGCCTCAGATAAGCAATAGAACTGGCCTTTGCTATTTTTGAAAGTCTTGAGAAACGAATTTTTGTGTCCTCCCTTTCGCATAAACATACGTGATTCCCTCATAATCCCACAAAGGTGTACAGAGGCAGATTAAAGGTTCTAGGAAGAGTTAGTGAGATGATTCTATGCAGTACAATATATTTAAATAACTGACTTCCTACTTGCTAATATCTAACCTAAATCTCCTTTGTTGCAGATTAGGACAATTACTTCTTGTTTTTCCTTCTGTAGACATGGAGAGCAATTGATCACAGTCTTCTTTATAACAGCCCTTAACATTTTTGAAGACTTTTATAAGGTCCCACCTCAGTCTTCTTTTCTCAAGACTAAAAATGCCCAGTTTTTTAACCTTTCTTCATAGCTCAGGTTTTCTAAACCTTTTATCATTTCTGTTGCTCTTTCCTAAAGTGTGGTGCCTAGAGTTGGACATAGTACTCCACCTGAGGCCTCACCAGTGCTGACTAGGGACAATTAGCTCCTGTGTTTATTCAACACTCCTGTTAATACATCCCAGAATGATATTCACCTTTTTTGCAACTGCATCACATTGTTGACTCGTATTTAATTTGTGATCCACTATAACTTCCAGCTTCTGTTCAACAGTACTACCACCCGGTCAGTCCCCTTTTTATAATTGTGTATTTGATTGTTCCTTCCTATGTGTAGTACTTTGCACTTGTCTTTATTGACTTTCAGACCAATTCATCAAATTCATCATCGTCATTTTAAATTCTAATCCTATCCTTCAAAGTGTTTGCAATGCCTTCCAGCTTGGTGTCTATAAATTTTATAAACATACTCTCCACTCCATTATCGAAGTCATTATTGAAAATATTGACTAGTAGAGGATCCAGAACTGACTCCTGCATGGGTTCAGTAGATACACCCTCCTAGTTTGACAGCAAACCATTGATAACTACTGTGAGTGTGGTGTTTTAACCAGTTGTACACACACCTTATTGTAATTTCATTCAGAACTCCTTTCCCTAGTTTGCTTAGGAGAGGTGAAATCCTGCTACTTGTTCCTTTCAATTATGGTAATCATGTTACATCTATTTACATTGTCAAGTCTAATTTAGCAAGAAAAAGAGCTAGAAATATAGTTTCTTTCTTTCTTCAGAAAATGAGATT
The DNA here is from genome assembly GCF_020497125.1 of Mauremys mutica. Classification (NCBI taxonomy): domain Eukaryota; kingdom Metazoa; phylum Chordata; order Testudines; family Geoemydidae; genus Mauremys; species Mauremys mutica. Next base: position 97,415,262 of record NC_059074.1, on the reverse strand, counting down.
TGCTGAGTGTGATTCCAGAGGCCAGCTTGTACAAGCTTCATTCACTCCTATCCCCCAGCCTTCTCCTGCTCATCGGTGGGTATATATCCGAACAAGTGATATTTGCTCTTTTTTTGCACTGTTGAGGATTATTTGCAGAGGGAGCTGAGAAACAGTGTTAAAGATTTCGCACAATCACTGTGACTTCTGTCCTGCTGGAGGCCATGGATCAGGAATAGGACAGTTTTAAATATATATTTTAAGGGAAATACATTTTTAAACTAAACTTTATACTCAAAGTGAGCCATCTTTTGTCACAAACACCTAAAATCAGAAAATACTGTAGAAAGCTAAACCCAAAAAGCATAACAATGAGCCAGATTCTGAAGGCTGCCTGACTAGTCCTTACTCAGGCAAACCTCTGTTGCCTTCAGTGAGAATTTCACCAGAGAAACCACAAACTAAAAAGGAAATAAAGATTTGACCCAGTAAGGATACCCTCTTCAAAGTAAGTCAGTGGGGCTTAATATGGATTCAGGGATCTATCTACACAGAACTCATTGCAGGATCGGGACCTAACTATTGTCAGTTCAAATTTGTGAGCACTCAACAATTATTTTTTGTAAAAGAGGAATTGTTCAACTCAACTTTGTTTTTCAAAGTGCTGAAATTGCTGATTGCCATTTATTAATTAATGTAATCAATGCGTGTAAAGAAATTACTGGTTTTTAAAAATGTATTCTACAAATACATTCTAATTGCAATACGTAGTTATGCTCCTTGTTGATTTGTCTGGACATTTGTGTTGTCAGCTCTTGTTTTTCCCAAAGACTCCACGGGGATGTAGCTAATTTAAACACAGAAAAGGTCAAAATCTTGTTTTCAAACTTTTCTTGAACACAATTAGCTTAATATTTTAACAGCTGGAAGCTGTAGTAATTACTTTTAGATTATACACAAAATCTGTTGAAGTATAATTACTCTGATCTATGAACCAGGTAATTAAGGTAAAAACTCCTTAGATATTTTCTTAGACCTCATTAACGTATTTCTTTTGAAAATGCTTCGATAATGACAGGACTCATTAAAGCACATTAAAAGTTTATCCATAAAATGACACTGAGTAATTTAAATCTTTATCCTGGGACATTAAAGGACAGAATAACATTGAACTGCTCAATGTACTAACAAGTCTTTCTTGATTTCCAGTACAGACTTCATACAAATTTGGGAGGAAACTGGCCAATCAAACTGAGCAAGTGGGAAGGGTGCAAGAGCCCTTTTAAGTGGAAAAGGGCTGGAGCTGGGGTGAGAATCTCACCCCTGGTGTCTCTGGCAAAGATTTTGCCCTTTGTACATGAGTCAGGAGATGACGTTCCAGTTGACTATTGGGTTGCTACTGGCTTATCGATTCTATATGATTATGGGCTTGATATATTACTCATCAAGTAGTTATGGCAAGACACACAATTACATTAGGAGCATTGAAAAAGCTTCAGAAAAAAGGTGAGCTGTTTCTATTACATTATGTAGTATTTAGATGGCAGAAGTGATATACGATATAGTTTGTAGCTTTTTAGACTTGAAATTAATGTCCTGAACATGATACAAAAATGATCCTTTTTGCTTACCAATGAATGATGTGTTGAATAAAATATAATCAAAGTGTGTTGCCTTTCATTTTTCATTATATAAAAACATCCACATATTAGGAATTTTTTCAAATTTTTTTTTACAAAAAAAGCAGCAAACAGTCCTGTGGCACCTTATAGACTAACAGAAGTTTTGGAGCATGAGCTTTCGTGGGTGAATACCCACTTCGTCGGATGCATGTCCCATGCTCCAAAACTTCTGTTAGTCTATAAGGTGCCACAGGACTCTTTGCTGCTTTTACAGATCCAGACTAACACGGCTACCCCTCTGATACTTTACAAAAAAACAGGCTCAGCTTGACCTCTAAGTTGCTCTGTAGGAAGGTCACCCACAACTTTTTTGTTAGCTGTTGACATGCAGCTATTCAAAATGCAGGAACAGATTTTGCCCCCTCAAATGGTACCAATGGGCTATTTTTTAGGGTTGATCTCATGGATTAATAGGTAAAATAAATGAAATACTCAAAGTCCTTGTTGGTCCTCTAGCAGTAGCTGGATTATGCCAGAGAATAATATCAATGGGAGCTACAGATGTCTAGCACCATTTAGGATTTGACTCCATGTTATGAACTGAGGTGTTTACATGATGCAATACAGCAGATAGACGATTCATCTGATCAGTATTTAAATTGAAAAGGCTGGAAGTTTCAAACCTAATTGCTGCTGTCTTGTAAAATCTGGACTCTGCGGTAGCAGAGAAATACCAATTCAGTGCATCATCTTTGGATCGCAGATTCAAAGAGCAGTTCTAGCTGATTGTCCTGAGACCATCAGAGACCAGACAAATTACATATTTAGCAAGACCACTGACTACAGAAAGAGAGACACAGTCAGACTGTAATTGGGTTTTATTTAATTTTTCATTAATTATACATGTGTTTATAAGGCAAATTGACTGAGTTCTCATTTATAATTTTAGCGAGCCATTTTAATTACATGCAAATGAGCCAAATAAGGACTAATTAAGAAAATTAGGCATAATGATATTGATTCAATAGGGGAGAGAGGCATTAACATGGCTATGTAGGAAATCCTGCTTCAAGGAGTTAACGTGATCAGGTCACCCGATATACTGTGGGTTAAATAGTTGAATCAATCAGGTTCATGTTGGAACTGTTTTTAAGACATGAAGTGCTGTCAAAATAGCTCAGCTCAAATCATTATTTATTCTTACTGGAGCAAACTCCAGGGTCTGTAATCAAGTTTTGAATGAGACTCCGTATCACTGCCCTTCCTGCTTCAGTAGACATAACCGTTCTCCACAGCAGCAGCAAGGCTCCACCTTGGAAAGAAAGAAACAAACAAACTGCTACCATAAAATCAATGCCACTACAAAAGAGTAGGATGAGCTTTCTGGGGCAAGGAGGCCATCACCTCTGCTGAAACCTACTACCAAAGTGCGAATAGTGGAAGGTAATATGTACAAAACAGAAGTGGGCTGCCTGCATAATAATCATTTAAAACTATATATGGAGACAGAAACTGGTCTGTCAAATTAGGGTGTTGTGGTAGTGATAAACAACTGGGTAAGTTCTCTCATCAACCCCGCGGCAAGAAAGGATGATCAAATATAGATGTTGGGATCTTGTTTGACAAATGCACATAGCGTCTGTGTTTAAAAGACAATGTGCTAGCAGTTATGATCACACACTTTTTTATTTTTCTTTTAAAATCCATCCAGGTTTTGCACGGCTGCCAAGCTGAGGCTTCAAAGAGTGATCAAGCCAATAGGGGCAGGGGAGACACTAATGTTTCCATACAGCCCATCAGTTATTCCAGCTGACAGTGTGTATGTTGTGGTTCAGAAACCATACACTAACACCAATGTACAGAGTATTCACTCCTTCCTGCTGCCATCTGTGAGAAAGGAATGCTATAAAAAGGCAGTTCTCTGATACCACAGTAATAAGTACAGTATAAAAACCTAAATAGAACTGGTGCTCCTGAATGATGACATCAAGCAGGAGCTAACGAATGGTGGGGGGGCAATGGGGACAGCTCTATAAATATAGCTTCCTGCTAGTTAGAGGAGACTAGAGGACGGTAGGGAGCAGCCTAAACTAGGCACCTGGAAGGCAGATGTTTATACCAGGTTGGAAAAGATGGTTATGGCTGAGCATGGCTGGGTTTTATTGCCTGTTTGCACAAAGCTCCTTGTACTTTGTTTCAAATCTCTACAGCTTCTGGCAATAAAAATGTATCTAGCACAAGACATTTATGTGGTGTTTCTTCACAAACATAGGTTGAGACATGTCCTCTGCCTGCTCCAAAGAGCTTACAGTCCAAGGGCCCAGTCCTGTGAGGTACCAAAACCCATCAAATCCCATTGACGTCAGCCAGAGCAGAGGAGACGCAGTATCTCACAGGAAGTGCTCAACAGCCTACAGAACCAGGGCCAAGAAATGACAAGACAAGAAAAGAAGATTTAGGACAAAAGTTCAGTTCAGAGAGGATGAAGACATGTTATTGGGATAGAGAACAAGCTAGGAAAGATTTTGGGACAATGTCAATTTCAGCTGAGAATTCTGAAGGAGGAAGTGGGAGATGTGTCTAATCTCCCATTTGGGGGGAAGAGACAAAGAGCTTCACCATCAGCTGTTGTCTAACATAATCCTACAATAAACTCTTCACAGTGAGGTTTCACACCCAGCTAAAGCACTGGGATGATACTAGACATGCTGATGCTCTCCTTTAGGTACCCAGCCATGTACGAACACAGCTGAGTCTTCTGAGACACTTAACCAGAGGCTGAGCTCTCCCTCTGATCTCTGGTGTCAGACAGATCACAGAGAGTGGAGATCTGCCTCTAGAGCACCCATTTGCAGAGTGCCAAAAAGGTCAGGCTTCTTTCCCATGTTATTCAATGCAACCATTCACCCACTTGGGGATGCTGTGATCTTGAGCAGTATGAATATACAGATAACACCCAACTATACATCTCTTCCACATTGAACAGGGCAGCTGCTCTGCCACCTAGCTTCCCCGATGTTTGAAGTAGATAAGCATCTGGATGAGGAGTAGCTGGCTGAAACTTAATCCAGATAAGATGGAGATGACAGTAGTGGCAAGAGCATAAAAGTATGAATGACTATCCAAAAGCACATTTCCCTCAGTAGAATGTGTCAGTCCTCTAATCAAGTGGTATGACAGACTCAGGGTCCTTCTGGACTGTTCCATCTCTTGGACACCCAAATGGCATCAGTGGCTAGAAATCCCCTGCATTATCTTTGGCTGGCAAGGCACTTTCACCCCATCCTTGTCAGAGGTGGAGCTGGCCATAGTGATCCATACTGTGGTCAATTCCAGGCTTGCTTTCACTAAAACCTGGAGTTGAAAGTGAAGGCCAGCAACTTGCCACAGCCTGTCATCTGAGTTTTAGTGATGAGGAAACAACATTTCAGTGCTCCAGTCACTGCAATGGCTCCAATCCCAACTCACGTGCAATTTAAAGTCTTAATCCTGGTTCTCAAACCACTCAGTGGGCCTCAAGTATTTCAGGGTAGATTGGCAGGTGTCCCTAGCTACAGAAGCCCTTTCCAAGCAGAAATCAGACTGACCATGGCTGTCCTCATCTATACAATTAAACATAAGACCCGTTCCTATACGATAACAATCCTACAGATAGCCAACTGGTAAAACAAATTCCTACCAAGCATACACTAATGGCATTACAGGAGGAAGGACAGAAAAGACAGTCTTACTGAAAGACCATTGTTTTATGAAAATTTGTTTGTGCTGAAGTTCCATGAAGACTGGAACATCTAAAAGAAAGATCTCTATAGATAATCCGGCTCTTACATTTATTCAGTGCTCTTTGAATACAAGTTCTGTGGTCTTTCTGAAAGTTTCCTGTGAGAAGGCCTTTACACCAAGAACTCTTTCTCAAAGCTCTCAAAGAAGCATCAGAATGACACAAGCACATACTGAATTCACAAATCAGAGACCCTGTCACAGTAACAGTTTTGGCATGTGTTCTGTATTGTTATACATGAATACCGTGTGAGTTAAAGATTTCTTTCAGACTTATTATATATCACTATTCTTATACTGTACTGTATTTTCACTTCAAGATGCCGACATCTTTTCCTAAATAAAGAAAACTAAATAAAGAGATATAAGCAGTGTAACTGTAAATGAACTGGAACTGTAGGAGCTTGTGGTTCTAAAGATTGACATCAGATGATGCTGTATAACTTATTTTACAGCTTTCTTGTTAACTTTAAAAAAGACTAGAATTTATATGACACCTTTGATAATTGGGGAAAAAGCATGATGTCACTTGCTTAGATGTATGTACGTGCACACACACACTATCACCACAATGCCTAATCAAAGTTGTCTCCACACACTCTGTTGGTTGACCCATTTACCTGTGATTTTTTTTTTTTTTTACTATACAGATGATGGATAAAGTGTGATATATGCACACTATATGGGTGGCTCTTACCTGTCAATTCATTTGTTTTGTGAAGAACACAAAGTGAAAGCAAGACTTTGTTCTGCTCTGGACTGAAGTCACTAATGAATGGGGCTTGATCATGTTCAGAAAGCATCCGCGGTGGTAAGAGAGCCTGGAAATAGTTTGTTTTCTGTAGATCTGCAGAAAAATGTGTAGCCGCAATGAAATCCACAGCATCAGCCCAGTTCTCCCCAAAACTTGCTTCAGGGCCAGACATATATTTTAATCTGAAAGAAATAAAAACTCAAAGTTAACAGGTAAATTAATCCTATCCAGAGCTCATTAATCTACCATTTATATTGCATTACACCTAAAATGTAAAATGCCTTTATTCCTAACTGACTTGTTGCTTTAAAGGACTGCATTAGTGAGACCAGAGATATTTGAAAGGGGTAGCAGGGAGAGCTTAGTCCGAGAGTCCCAATATCACTGTGCCTTAAGAGCTCCCCTGGTGCTCCTCTCTGTTTCCCTGGCAGTGCTACCTTGGTGTGAAAGTGAGCTGTTTGAAGTGCCATTGCGGAGCCTTTCAAGCACTGATGCACAAACTAGAATATGGCCATGCAAACTGTAAAGAGCAGTGACATCTGGTCTCAGTAGTCTACCAATGAGAATTCTTGATGTGTGACTAGTCTCCCTCATACCACTGAGTCATTATGACTAATAAAACTGTAGCATGCAAATTAGCAGTAAAGGAAGGGTGATGATTGGCTGAGTTACCTGAAGTCACAGTGGCCCTACTTAAGAGTTACCTGAGCCTGCCTGTTACCTATATAATAATAAAAACTAAGTTAATATCTTAACTACAACCAAATTTAAATGTAGCCTTTGAACAGGATTTCAGTTTAATTTTAAATATAAGGAATTTTTGAAGTGCCTGTATTATTCTGTTGCTAAGATTATTTGGGACAAAGGAAAGACTGACACAGATGCTAAACTTCTTAAAGAACCACCCAGTTTTTAATTAATTCTGGCTCACAAACTAAAGAATAGATTTGCTTGTAAATTCTCAGAAAACCAGTGATGTACTCAGAGAATAAGCATTGCAAGTTTGGGGAGGATATGCTGTATAGCTCATCCTAAAGAAATACATTGAATCCATACTTTACATGCAAAATGGAACACAACCTGAATTGTGGAGTTATGACCAGTGCCTCCATTATATAATTGTGTTTCTCTGATGGTTTGTACTGGATGAAATTTTATCCTAGAATCATTTCTTTTCAACAGAAAGTGGCTTTTTGACTGAACCAAACATTTTTTGTAGAAAAGGTTTATTTTGGTTAAAATGTTCAGGCCCGTGATGGGGTGTCCTCCTCACACTAGCCCTGCAAGAGCTGAATTAGGCCAGGTGGGCCCAAATTAGCTAAATTAGGCTGTAAGCAAGGGAGAGTTAGGCTGGAGGCCGCTAGTTAGAAGCTCATCTGCGAGTGAGTGGTGGAGCTTCTACAAAAGCCAGGAGATTGGCAACAGAAGGGGCTGGTGGGAAAGGCTGCAGCCACTCTCTGGAAGGAGAAAGAAGTGTCTGGAGGCTGCAGAGACCTGGAGGCTGCAGTTGCTCCCTGGGATGATGAACCCATGAATCTGGCAGCCCCAGAGAAGGAAGGGAGAACCAGAAGGTTAGGAAAGAGTTCAGGGAAATGAAGCAAGGTATGGGGGAGAACAGACGTTGACTGTGGACTAGAGGGTGCCTGAGCTGGATCTCTGAGTAGTAGGTGGGCCAGGGTTCCCTAACCAGCCACCGGGGAAGTGGCACTGGCAGTGCATCAGAAGCCTCTTTGAGCCTGTTTTGGAGAAGAGACTTCCCGCCCTAGAAGGGAAAACTATGATAGTCACCTAGCCAGAGGGCTGAGTCAGAAAGGGATGCAACAGCTCCTGGAGCAAGAGGCAGGCTGCAGACAGAGACCAAGGTGGAGGGACAACATGCAACAGCTGGAAGGGGCATCGGCCCGACCAAGTTAATCCCCAGAAATGCCAGCAGGTGGTGCCATCCAGTGTAGAGAAAACCCCTTACAAGGTCTTTGGACAAAATTCCAAAAATGTTGAGTTTGTTTACTTTTTTCAAGAAACTGAAAATTTTCCATGGGAAATTTCAGAAAAAAAACACCAAATATTTTTCAAATTTTCCTGTGAAAAACAATTGGCTCTTTCAACCAGCTCTAATTCCTACTTATGATGGCAGACTGATTGGGACTATGCATAGATATAAGAATAATAATCAGAGGGATAGCCGTGTTAGTCTGGATCTGTAAAAGCAGCAAAGAGTCCTGTGGCACCTTATAGACTAACAGACGTATTGGAGCATGAGCTTTCGTGCTCCGATATGTCTGTTAGTCTATAAGGTGCCACAGGACTCTTTGCTGCTTTTACGAGAATAATAATGTTCCAATGCTTGTTATTGTAAGGGCAGTGCTGCAAATTTCCTCTCAAGTTCACTCCTGTATATGGTTGGTAGCATTGGTGGTATTATTTCTCTAACTTGGTTTTAAGTAGTATCATGACCCAAACACTTGAATGGGAGTAAGACTTGAATGGATAATAAAATAATACTAAGAACAACAATTAGCTCTTATATAGCACTTTAATCCATAGATATCAAAGTGTGTTATAAAGGCAGTCAGTACCATTATCCCCATTTAACAGTAGGGAAACTGAGGAACAGAGCAAACAAGGGGAAAGAGTAAATTAGAGTGTGCACAGGATGAAATTATTGTGTTTAGTGCAAACCAAAGTGGTGAATATGGAGGCAGTAGATGAAAGGACTGGAGGAAGTCACTCATGAAATCTCTCTAGGAGACTAATCCAAAACTTACTGAAGTTAAATCCTGTTGAAATCAGTGGTCTCTGAATCAGGTCCATCTTCTCATGTCCTTCCACTGAAGTCATAGTTTTTTCCAGTATTGGGCACATAATATGGCCTGGCCTGTGGCCCTGGTGAGGTCTGGCAGGATCTGGCAGACCAATAGATGTTCCATGGGTTGTGTTTTGCCTCAGTCGCATGTGTCTGGGTCACTGGAGTAGCCCCACTTCCACATATTGACTTTTGAGCAGTCAACTCTTGTTCAGAGGTGATTTAAACATCTCCAGGTCAACCAACCCTACTCTGTGTCTGTGAGAAGGTGTCCAACAATGTCAATGTGCATTTTGACATCCTTGATAAGTATTTCTAGTCATATGTGCTACATTTCCAGTTGTGCGGCACTCAGTGATTTTTTTAAGCAGTTCTGTTGCAGCACGGAAGCTTTTCCATGATTTCAGGTGGCTCACTGCCACAGTATAGCCACAAAACAGATGTCTGGTATAGTTGGCCTGTTGTAATCGTTCCATTTTGTTTAGTATCAGAGGGGTAGCCGTGTTAGTCTGGTTCTGTAGAAGCAGCAAAGAATCCTGTGGCACCTTATAGACTAACAGACGTTAGTCTGTTAGTCTATAAGGTGCCACAGGATTCTTTGCTGCTTCTCCATTTTGTTTGTGACTGGTCTCCTGATATCCAATGGAGCAAGTCCAGCTAGCACATAAAGGCTATTCACGTTTGTTGGTTTTATTGTTTTTATTGTTGTTCATTCAGAACAGGATCCAGATTCTTTGCATGAGCTGATCTTTTCTACTCTGGATATGAGTATTTAGCCGTTGAATAGCAAAGTGCAAGTGCAGTGCCTCTTAGTGTTGCTGGGTGGGCTCCCCATTTTGACTTTACAAGCTTCCCAAGTATGTTATGCTGTGTGCTAACTTTGCCTTTTATCTTCTCCACATGTGCCTAGCATCACTCCTAGGGAGATAGTGGGCAAATGGTGCCCCATTCCAGATGATGCTGAGTCATAGAGTCATAGACTTTAAAGTCAGAAGGGACCATTATGATCGTCTAGTCTGACCTCCTGCACAACGCAGGCCACAGAATCTCATCCAAACACTCCTGTAATAAACCCCTAACCTATGTCTGAGCTATTGAAGTCCTCAAATTATTGTTTAAAGACTTTAAGGTGCAGAGAATTCTCCAGCAAGTGATTATTGGCCTCATGGTACCAAAAATGGAAGAGACTCACCTGTGTTTTGGCTGGTTTGGTCCACAATTTGTTCTTGGTAATAAACTGATAGCCCAGACCTTATCAATTTTAACGTAGCTCTGGGAAAAATCCTTGGCTTGGTTAGTGACACATAGGTCATGGGCATAGATACAACTTTTGTGCCAAGATGATTGATTGGTCGAAAAGTATTGGCAAGAGTCACATCCCCTGTGGTAGGCCATTTTTCTGTTGCCATCATTGGTGGTTCTTCCTGCATAGTTTGATATAAAAATGTCAGCTCTCTAAAAGAGATTGTATCAGTTGTAGAAGGTGGTGATCTTTTGTCATATTCTATATTTTAGTATATTTTACTCAAGATACTTAAGTTGAAAGCAGACTGAGAAGAGTTACAAAGGGATCTCACAAAATGAGGTGATTGGACAACAAAATGGCAGATGAAATTCAATGCTGATAAATGCAAAGTAGTGCACATAGGAAAACATGTTCTCTGAAAAAATCCACTCAATGTGCAGCGGCAGTCAAAAAAGGCTAACAGAATGTTGGGAACTATTAGGAAAGGGATAGCTAATAGGACAGAAAATATAATAATGCCACTATATAAATCCATGGTATTCCCACACCTTGAATACTGAGTGCTGTTCTGGTCACCCCATCTCAAAAAAGATACATTAGAATTGGAAAAGACACAGAGAAGGGAAACAAGAACGATTAAGGGTATGAAACAGCTTCTGTATGAGGAGAGATTAAAAAGACGACTTTTCAGCTTGGAAAAGAAGTGACTAAAAGAGGATTTGATAGAGCTCTATAAAATCCTGAATGTTGTGGCGAAAGTGAATAAGGAAGTGTTATTTCCTTCTTCGCATAACACAAGAACCAGGGGTCACCAATGAAATTAATAGGCAGCAGGTTTAAAACAAACAAAAAGGAAGTACTACTTTACATAATTCACAGTCAACCCATGGAACTCATTGCCAGGGGATGTTGTGAAGGCCAAAACTATAACAGGATGTAAAAAAGAATTAGATAAGTTCATGGAGGGTAGGTTCATCAATGGCTATCAGCTAAGATGATCAGGGATGCAACCTCATGTTCTGGGTGTCCCTAGCCTCTGACAAGAAGCTGGGAGTGAACAACAAGGGATGGATCAGTTAATGATTGCCTGTTCTGTTCATTCCCTCTAATGCACCTTTCATTGGCCAATATTGGAAGGTAGGATACTTTTATCCTAGAAGGTGAGATGGACTATTGGTCTGATGCAGTATGGCCATTTTTGTGTAGTAAGGAATCTTTGGTGATTCTTTGTGTCATTTGCTGCTGATAGAGCCTGTTACCATATGCTTTTCAAAGCTTGCTCTGGGATTAGTTGCTTTTCAACAAGTGGTGATAGGTGGTTTAAGATGAAATGTAGAGGTGGCTTAGCAGTGGTTATAGGCCTTAAGTTCTTCAGCTCCATTTCAACCTTCCCTGGCTTAAGAGGTGTGATGGCACGTGCTCACCTCCAGACACTGGGGACTTTATATGTGGCTGAGCATGTGTTAAACAACTTGAATAACCAGCTCTTTGTTGCTTCTCAGAGGTATTTGATTTGTTCATTGTGAATGTCATCTACACCAGCGGCTTTACCATTCTTTAGGATGTTCATTCCTGTATACACTGCCCTAAAATGATAAATCTCCTGGTCTTCTTGCCACTTCAGCCATGTCTTAGGTTGTTTGGTGCCTTGCCATTTTCTAGAAGGAGTGTTCATGTTGCGGTCCCTGTCAGACTCTTTGAATATAAGAATCTTGCTGAACACATACCACTACAATATAACTAAAGACTCAGGTGCAGGAGGAGCAAGCAAAAGTATAATAAACCTTGCAAATATGGTGCCTACTAATGGACATGGAACTGGGGAATTATCCCCTTTTGACCCTACTTTTGCGGCTTTCTCTTACCTGTTTCTGAACTTTGGAACTGCATAAGCAATGGATGCTACATGCGCTTTCCATAAGTAATGCAATGCTTCATTTTTTTCTATTGAGAAGAAAGATGCTGTGAGCCTTTCAGATTTCTGTTCAGTGGATAATAGATACTAAAGCAAAAGCAGAACATAAAAATATTACCAGCGGAGAATATTTTTAAAAAATGCATAATTCTTTGTTACTTGCAAAACAATTATTTTGGAAAATATGTTTTGTTAACTCAGGAAAATTGCTTTTAAATAGTTAGAATGTGGTGATGTTGCATATCAATTATAGCTTAATATTTGACATGGGGGGTGGGAGGAGAATGATTAATATATTTACAGGGTGAAGTCATGACCCCATTAAAGTTAATGAGATTTTGTCATTGATTTCAATGGAGCCAGGACAAATCTAGAAGACACAATTGGGGGCCAGGGGGAAGGGAGGGAGAAGGGGTACCATTCTGATAATCTAGTACAGGGGTCAGCAACCTATGGCACGCATGCCAAAGGTGGCACGTGAGCCAATTTTTAATGGCCCTCTGCTGCCTGCCGGAGCAACGGACCATTAAAAATCCTCCTCGGCCCGGCTCGCTCTTCTCCACCCTTCCCCCCCACCCCATGGGGGCAGGGGGCAGAACCATAGGCATGCGCACAGGGTGTGCCCGGTGTGCCCAGGCACACCCTAATGCAGGGATGGGCAAATGGCCCCACTCTCCTGGCGCGGCAAGCCGCGCGGTCTGCGCTCCCAGGCCGGAGCGTCTGGCCAAGCACAGCAAGCTGCCGGCCCCTCCCCTCCCCCCTCCCCTGAAGCCATGCTGCTGCACACGCAGTGCTCTGGGGGCAAGGTCTGCGTGCTCCTGTGGGGCAGTGTTTGGGTGACAGACACACTCCCCCCCTCCCCTGGAGCCCTGCCGCCATGCGCGCAGCGCTCTGAGGGGCAGGGCTGCCCGCTCCTGTGGGGCAGTGTGTCTGGCTCTGCGCGGAGCAGAACATGCTGCTAGGAGCCTCATGGTAAAGGGTCCGGGGCCATGGGAGTTGGATAAGGGGGGGCAGTCAGGAGACAGGGAGCAGAGTTGGTTGGATAGGGGATGGGATCCTGAGTGGGTGGTTAGGGGTGGGGAGTCTCTGGAGGGGGCAGTCAGGGAGCAGAGGGGGTTGGATGGGGCATGGGAGACCTGGGGTCTGCAGAGAAGAAGTGGGGGCAGGGCCTTGGGGAAGGGGTGGTGGTTGGAACAAGGCCATATCCCCTCCAGCCTCCTGCCCTGACCCCCACTCATACACACCCAGCCCTCTGCTCTGAGCCCTGTGCCACGCACAAACCCCAGGCCACTGCCCTGAGCCCTGTACCCCCCTCATACACACCCAGCCCTCTGCTTCACTCCTTCACCCCCCCCCACAACCCTAGACCTGACTCTGGCACCGCCCCCATCCCCAGCCCCCCTGCCCTGACACCTGCACCCCCTCACATTCCCCCAGCCCTCTCCTCTGACTCTTGCACCCCCACATATCCAGCCCCCCACATCCCATGCATCCCCTCACAGCCTGACTCTTGCACCCCCCACATCCCCACCCCCACCCTGAGCACCAAATGGGAGCTTCTGCACACACACACACACACCCATATTCCCACCTGCACCTCTCGCACCAAATGGGAGCTGCCCAGGTAAGTGCTCCACACCCAAACCTCCTGTCCCAACCCTGAGCCCCCTCCCTCATTCTAGCTCCTGGCCAGACCTTTCACCCCCAGCCCTGTGCTCAGTGCACTCCCACCCTCAGCTCAGTGCAGAGAGAGGAAGAGAATGGGCCAGAACCAGGGAGAAGGTAGGTACCCACTGTATGTGGGCAGGGCCGGGACCCCAGACTGGCAGCGGCGTGAGCGGGTCTGGCAGCCGGGATCTCGCTTGGCAGGAGCCGGTGGATGGAACCCCTGAGAGGCAGTGGGCTGAGCCGCTCTGGGGTCGTGGCTGCCGGCCCCACACAGCCCACTGCCAATCTGGGGTTCTGGCTGCCGGACCCTTGCCAGCCGGGGTCCCAGCCAAAGGCCCCACTCAGCCCGCTGCTGACCTAGGTGAACAGACCCCCAGGCCAGCAGCGGGCTGAGTGGGCTGGTGGCATAAGATCAACATTTTAATTTAATTTTAAATGAAGCTTCTTAAACATTTTGAAAACCTTGTTTATTTTACAATACAACACTAGTTTAGCTATATAATATAGAGACTTATAGAGAAAGACCTTCTAAAAAACAATCAAATGTATTACCGGCACGCGAAACCTTAAATTAAAGACTCGGCACACCACTTCTGAAAGGTTGCCGACCCCTGATCTAGTATGATCAGCTACATAATACACAACATAGAATTTCACCCAGTAACTTATGCATCAGGCCCACAACTGGATGACCCACATTGTAATTTGCTCCTAAAGTGGTGCTTTTTCTGACTCTGAAATAGTTGGATTTGCAACTTGAAAGTATTCTGTAATTTAAAATTCCTGTTTAAATGGATACGTTTCATCACAGTTCCACTCTGCTTTTTAAAATATGGGAAACTGCTGCTAGAGTTGGGGGAAAAAATGCAGACTGAATTCTTCTATAGTTTGCTGTACTTGTAATGAATGATTCAGCTCAGGATATCATTTCCAAGGGGAAGACAAGAAATAAACAAGTCAACAATAAACAAGGGGGTTGGTACCCATTGGATTACCTCTTACTGCTACAGTAAATGGACACTGATTTCTAAATTAAGTTGTGCAGTGGCTTTACTTGATTTTTTGGAATGTGGAGAGGTCCCAAGAAATTGTTAGGATATGTTGTTGTTTTTAAACAAACAAACAAACAAAACAAAACAAAATGCTTCCCCTAGGTTTCCAATGTTGCCAAAACTTGTGGAGCTGAACTGGTATTCACAATAGTGGGGAATTCTTTTATTAAAAAGTCTTATTATAAACAACAGTTCCGTGTTTTGACATCATGGAATTTTCCATGCTACAATTCTTGTCTTCCTGGTCTTACTTGAGCAATCTCTTGCACACTTTCAAGTGCATTGATATAGATTTTCAGGAAGTCTGAAAGAACGTTAGCTGTCAAATCTATCCTGCTAGCTGTCTTTTAGGTTAGGATTATAATTTTAGTTCCTTGATTATAATCTTCTCAACATATTATTTCAGATAAATAAACTTAAACTATCTGTAATGACTGATCCAATCATACCCTTCAGCTTTCTGGTTCATCTGTCTAGCTTACCAAGAGAATTTTTGTTATAGACTTTGAGTCTCTGATGACTGGATATGATAATATTTGCATTTCTGGCTGTTCACAAAAAATCTGAGAGGAAGTCTAACTAAAGGAATCATTATTGAAACTTGGGATGGAGAAGAAACCGTCACCTCTCTTTTAGGGAAAAGGTGTGAAGTGAGAGGGAGAGACTGAGTACGTGTGCAGAAGAATGCCTTTCTGGGTGAAACTTACAACAACTTTAAGAAGCAAAGGGATCATATAAAAGTAGGATAAGGGCATTTCTGAAGGATAATATTCTGTATCACATTTCTGTTCTTTGTATAGCTATAGCACAGCTCACAGATTACTAGTATAGGCATTAGCATAACAATCTCGAGTCAGATTCCAAAACATAGAATTATTTTAAGTGAAGAAATAAAGCAACAAACTTTAAAAATTCTGGATGTGATACTCCTCTCTAACTAGTTTTACATCACGGTAACTCCATTGACTTCACTTGGATTTCTCCAAACTCACGCTAGTATTAATGAGATGTGAATCAGGCTGTCTGATTTTTAAAAAACATTAATAATAATTTTAAAAAGCAATATTTTGTTATCATCCGTCACAAACTATGAACAAAATAAAAGATGATCTACCTCAAAATAAGCCTTCCATGCATCCATGACTTTTGGAATGTGGGAACGGCAGTCGGCAGTGCTGTAGCAGAAGTCTGCTCTTAGCTCTTCTGGTGGTAATATTTTTATCTCATGTTGCAACTGTCCAAAGAAACCAGCTTCCATGGCACCCAGAAATGGTATAATACCCAGATAGTAATTCACAGCTATAATAATGCATGAAAATAAAAAGAGATGACAGTTGCAAGTGAATGAAACATGCCTACCTAGAGAAAACAGTGAGATTCTGCCTCTGCTAATGTTCAAAATCACCAGTCATTTACACACGACAGTCCGATTGTTGTTAAGTCATGGGAGTTGAAAGTGTTCAGTATTTAGCAGCTTGAAAAATTAGTCACTTAAATGTTACCATGTACAGGACTTAAAAGTTTACCAGACACAAGCATGAGACTAAACTCACGAGTTATAAGTCGGTATGAAAATTAGCTCCATGGGCCTTATCCTGGTGAGAAGCCCAGCACTCACACTTAGCATCTAGGAAAGGAAAAGGTGCTGACATTCTTATCAGCATGCTGTCTACGGGGCTTTTTGCTTTGTAACAGTATATAGATTGTGGGTGCCTCCTGATTTTTAAGTCTCTGATCTCCATCTAGCTGCTGGAAGAAGGAGTTTTCTTTTTCTTCTCCCCACTCCCAGTCTCCTAGCATTCCTTTGCCCCCCCCCAACTCAGTGAATTTTAGGTGCACAAGAAATTCAGGATTGGCCCCAAAATATGGTTTTATTTATAAGAATATTGGTTGTCTTGGTGGCTCACTCTGAGGCAGGCTTTCTGAAATAACTAACCAGTGATTGAAAGTAGATAGTGGTAACAGTAATTGTTTTTCTGACTATTTAAGTATGGGCTCATCAAAGAGATCTGAAGTCTGTGATGTATTTATAATGCATGCTTGGGGAAAAAGTGGCTGAAGATCCTATAGCCTCTTTCTTCTCCTATGAAGACACATTTCCATGATCAGAGAATGATGCTAGTTAAAATACAGTATGTAGTTGACTCTGCTCATGCCCTCAAGCTTTACACTCAATCAGGAGGATAGCAAAGGTTTGACATTATGTCTCCTATTAGTGTGAGCCGTACTCCTGGTTTGACAATGCTCTATTACTCAGGAGGTGGGACTTACCATGATGCTGGGCATGCTATAAAAACCTGCATGGAAGGAAGGTATGCCTTACATACCTCTCATTACAAGTTACAGCTCTTCTTTTAAACTCATATTCACCTTCATACACTTATAAGCCTGATATATTTTTTTTCTGTTTACATAGCACTGAAAGTTTGCTTGGTGCTTCAGAAGTGTATTGAGATTGGAGCCCAGCACTGAAAAGTTAACAATCTAAGAAGGAGAAAAGGATGGCGATGGGGACAAATGCAACATATAAACAAAGTGTTATAGCTGTTGTGTTTTACATGCATCTTGCTAGTTTACTTTTCAACACACGCCCATACTTGCACTGCTCCACTCTTATAGGAATGGGTTTATTTGATCATCTTTTCTGAAGATAGCAAAAAAAGTCATATACTGTGAGCTCTATGCAGCAAATGGTGCTGTACTATGTTGCTGAAGAGTGGTGGTGTAAGCACAGTTAAAAGTAAAGTGATGTTTCTATTTCGCTAAGGTTACATGATGACATCGTGATACCCACTCAAACTGGTTATCCTAATGCAAGGTTTCTTGCACCTTCCTCTGTGGTGCTGGCCACTGTTAGATAGAGGATGCTGGACTAGATGGTTTGATCCCGTCTGGCAATTCCTACGTTTCTTTGTAAGTTTGAGCACCCACTGGTCACATGATGTATATTTTTAGGGTCTGAATTGTTGCCAGACTCTTAATTACAGAAGTCTCCACTTCTGTGGCGTTTGCTAGGATGAAGTAGATTCAGGCAGCCTGCCAGCAGGTGGTGTGGAGCAGGAGGAGGGTCCCATAACAGGAAAATATGAGCAGGGGAGATTCGGGAGTGAGGGGCAGAAGTGATGAAGGGGAAAGATTATTTTAAAGTGGAGAGACTATCAGTTGAACATTAAAAAAGGTTATAAAAACTTGAAGATTGAAGTTTTCTGTAGGAAAGCCTGCCCTATGTAAAAGAACGGGGTTTTTTAACAAACATTTATTCCATGTAAGTGTCTTTAAGCTCAAATAGTCATGTTAAGCTGTAAAGCATTATTCTCGTGTTTTTTTTCCTATCTGCCAGTTTTCTTTTTGAAAAAAGGCATAAGATAACATTACAAAAGCACCTATGGCCCAGCGTTTTTGAAGGTATTCAGGAATTACTCCACTCAGCGTTGCAAGGCTTAAGTGGTCTACGAGCCTAAGTCTCATATCAAAACTACTAAGCCCACAGGGGGGAGGGAGAGCTCAGTGGTTTGAGCATTGGCCTACTAATCCCAGGGTTGTGAGTTCAGTCCTTGAGGGGGCCACTTAGGGATCTCCAGCAAAAATTGGTCCTGCTAGTGAAGGCAGGGGGCTGGACTCAATGACCTTTCAAGGTCCCTTCCAGTTCTAGGAGATTGGTATATCTCCAATTATTGCCTATTACATCCCATTGCCTTTCAATGAGGCCTTAGAATCTAAATCACTTAGATGCTTTTGAAAATCTTACCCAGGACGTAACATAGAAATTTCTTTTAAATCTTTGAATTAGATCATTCATTTTTGGATATGGAAACAGAGAAAAGTATACTTTTTATGGTTCACTTTAGAATAGCTAAAGTTTCTGAACTGGCATGTGGGTAGCCCTCAGTGACAAACAGGCCAGTAAGAAGTTAGTGATTTCTTTTTTTTAAAAAATAGTAATAATTTTTCGTTCTTTGAGGAGTTAGGCATCAGTAGAAAGACTAGAAATACTGCCATGTAAGACCAACTCTGGGGGGGGGGGGGGGAAATGGCTATATTGTTTCAGGGTGTGTTTTTGGAACTTATTTCCATATGTCTATGAATTAAAAAGAGAGTGGAATGGCAAATTAAGACACTCCAATCCTCAGCTGGTAAAGAATGCATCCTTTGTTGTTCTGAAAACTCTGGCACAGTTATTTTTGGAAAACGGAAGATTCTGCTACATAAGTTCCTGAAACTCATAAGCCTAAAGGAAAGGGCAATAAATCAACTGCCAGTATTGAGACTTAACAAGCCTGGATGTATGTACAGCAGAGATTTTCAAACTGTGGGGTACACCTCCCTGGGGGGCATGGAGGAAGGTGGGGGAGAGGGGCAAGTGGTGATGCTGGGCAGCTGGTGCCAACCTTGTACAGCGGGGTTTGGGGAGGGAGTGTCACCTCCACCCCGACACCTTTTTGAGCCACCCAGCGTGTGGGCCAGGGTTAACATCTGCGGCACCCGTGCCGATTCCCACTGCTGGCAGCCTCCATGCCCAGTGCTGGTTCCACCTCAGAGACCATCACGTGCACCTTCCCCTGCCCTGAAATCCCAAATTGGGAGGGGCTGGCACAACCAACAATTGTAATTGAAAGGTGGGGAGGGTGACTCAGCTCAAAGTTTGAAAACTGCTGATGTAGGAGCAGTGTGTTTTCCCTTCCATACGAAAGTCTGGGCAGTGTTGTTCCTCCGACAAACCTGGTGGGTGAGCTGATGGCTTTACACTTTTATCTCAGAAAAGGATTCATGTACTCTGAGGGGAGGGGATGATGATAAGAGCACAGGCTTGCTTCCTGTGAGATTAGTCTACTCCTGTTCCTCCTGTCCAATTAGCCCCAGTGCAATCGTATTGACAACAGTGGAGTTGGGAAGATGCAAGTGAGGATAGAATTGCTCCACAGGATTTTTATTCTTCATGCTGGTGCATGAACCAGAAAGAACCTGGCTTGACTTTCACATCATTGACTAGCTGTGGTGCTGGCAGTTAAAATGAACAAATTGGATCTGGGGTCATTGATAGATACCAAATATGGAACTCCACGCTGCCATTTTTATTCACTTTTCAGAATACAGCCACACTTTAAGGTTGAGAATTTAAGCTTCCACAAGTTTCAGGGTTAAGAAGTTTTAATTTACTTGTGTTTAGATAGCATTCTGTGAACTTTCACTACACAGTCGTGTAATGCTGAAATTACTTTAGTGGAGTTCAAGTGGATGAGAGACTCTGAATTACCTTCTAGGTCATTACTTGTTTTCCAAATAAGAGCAAACTAATAACATGTACTTACAGGCCCACCAGCTTCGTACAGAGATGCACAGATGCTGTCCAGCACCATGGCCGCAGGTGGTAACATTGGAAGGATCTGCTAGCCTGCCTGAATCAAAACAAAATAGAATGCCAGAAGCTGCTCACCTTAGTCACAGGAGCAGTCCCATTGAAGCCTATGGGACTTCTTGCATAAGTAAAGCATGCAGGATTTGGCTCAGGGAAAGAAAATAGTTACTGTTCATATAGTGGTTTAATTTCACAGTCAATGCCTCTAGTAGTGCCTAAAAGGTGCATTAATAAATTGGTTTTTGCTACTACTGCCTGTAATCTTATTTGGAGAACTGCAAATAGAGAACTGTCTGAAAGCTGGAAAACATAAAAATCTGACATTTATCATTTATAAATGCACAGTTAATACTAATTTGACAACAGAAGCAAAACCACTTATGTAGCAGACACACCTAATGAACAGCACAGCATAAATATCTCACCCAGCTGCTCTGGGGAGGTAAGTACAGAATGCCAGTGAACTGAGACTCCCAAACCATGGCCTGAACTCAACAAAGCACAAAAGTGTGTACTCAGTATTCAGCATCTGAGTAATCCCACTCCTGTTCAGCCAAACTCTTCAACACGTGCTTCATGTTAAACATGTTTACAGTCTCATGGTGATTCTTTGAAGGTATTTAAGGATGTAATATAAGTATCCTCTTCCTGTTTGGCAACACATTTAAATCATCTGTTTAACATTAATTCTGTGAGAAACCTCACTGTAATTCAGCATTTCACTTATACACGTGTTAAAGCATGTGACATGAGTATTCTCATGCTTATTAAACAAACTATTTACGCATGTGCTTTGGTGAATCAGGTCCTACAATACCTGCTATTTCAGAGGTTCCCAAATGCTGGACAGCAGAGCATTTGGTATGTGGAGAATGAGTTGGATATGGTTCTGCCAGATAAATCACATTAAATGAAATCTAAAATACATTAAATCCTTTTCGATTACTATTTTCTATATAAACAATTGTTGTACTTGCCTAAGGGAAGATGTGTAATCATGAATGGTGAGATGTCCACAAGGTAATCCCTCTGGTAAGATGTGATCCGTACCATGGAAAAGTTTGGAGATCCTTCTACTATTATATTTCCCTATATTGTGCAATCAAAATGAAACAACTAGGAACTAGGGCTATCAATTAATCGCAGTTAACTCACACGATTGACTCAAAAAAATTAATCGTGATTAAAAAAATTAATCGCAATTAATCACGGTTTTAATCGCACTGTTAAACAATAGAATACCCATTGAAATTTATTAAATATTTTTGGATGTTCTTCTACATTTTCAAATAAATTGATTTCAATTACAACACAGAATAGAAAGTGTACACTGCTCACTTTATATTATTATTTCTTACAAATATTTGCACTGTAAAAATGATAAACAAAAGAAATAGTATTTTTCATTTCACTTCATACAAGTACTATAGTGCGATCTTTATCATGAAAATGCAATTTACAAATTTAGATTTTTTTTGTTACATAACTGCATTAAAAAACAAAAGAATGTAAAACTTCAGAGCGTACAAGTCCGCTCAGTCCTACTTCTTGTTCAGCCAATCACTAAGACAAACAAGTTTGTTTATATTTACGGAGATACTGCTGCTCACTTCTTACTTACAATGTCACCAGAAAGTGAGAACAGGCATTTGCATGGCACTTTTGTAGCCAGCATTGCAAGGTATTTACGTACCAGATATGCTAAATATTTGTATGCCCTTTCATGCTTCAGCCGCCATTCCAGCGGACACACTTCCATGCTGATGACGCTTGTTAAAAAAAAATACATTAATTAGATTTGTGACCGAACTTCTTGGGGGAGAATTGTATGTCTCCTGTTCTGTTTTACCCACATTCTGCCATATAGTTCATGTTATAGCAATCTTGGACTATGACTCAGCACATGTTGTCATTTTAAGAACACTTTTGCTGCAGATTTGACAAAATGCAAATCATAGAATATCAGGGTTGGAAGAGACCTCAGGAGGTCATATAGTCCAACCCCCTGCTCAAAGCAGGACCAATTCCCAACTAAATCATCCCAGCCAGGGCTTTGTCAAGCCTGACCTTAAAAACCTCTAAGGAAGGAGATTCCATCACCTCCCTAGGTAACCCATTCCAGTTCTTCACCACCTTCCTAGTGAAAAAGTTTTTCCTAATATCCAACCTAACTTCCCCCACTGAAACTTGAGACCATTACTCCTCATTTTGTCATTTGTTACCACTGAGAACAGTCTATATCCACCCTCTTTGGAACCCCCTTTCAGGTAGTTGAAAGCAGCTATCAAATCAAATCCCCCCTCATTCTTCTCTTCTTCAGACTAAACAATCCCAGTTCCCTCAGCCTCTCCTCATAGGTCATGTGCTCCAGCTCCCTAATCGTTTTTGTTGCCCTCCGCTGGACTCTTTCCAATTTTTCCACATCCTTCTTGTATTGTGGGGCCCAAAACTGGACACACTACTCCAGATGAGGCCTCACCAATGTTGAATAGAGGGGAATGATCACGTCCCTCGATCTGCTGGCAATGTCCGTTAGCCTTCTTGGCAACAAGGGCACACTGTTGACTCATATCCAGCTTCTTGTCCACTGTAACCCCTAGGCCCTTTTCTGCAGAACTGCTTCCTAGCCATTTGGTCCCTAGTCTGTAACAGTGAATGGGATTCTTCCGTCCTAAGTGCAGGACTCTGCACTTGTCCTTATTGAACCTCATCAGGTTTCTTTTGGCCCAGTCCTCTAATTTGTCTAGGTCCCTCTGTATCCTATCCCTACCCTCCAGCGTATCTACCACTCCTCCCAGTTTAGTGTCATCTGCAAACTTGCTGAGAGTGCAGTCCACGCCATACTCCAGATCATTAATGAAGATATTGAACAAAACCGGACATACCAGTGTGAGAGTTCTAAAGATAGCTACAGCACTTGATCCAAAATTTAAGAATCTGACGTGCCTTCCAAAATCTGAGAGGGATGAGGTGTGGAACATGCTTTCAGAGGTCTTAAAAGAGCAACACTCTGAAGCAGAAATTATAGAACCCGAACCACCAAAACAGAAAATCAACCTTCTGCTGGTGGCATCTGACTCATGATGAAAAGGAACATGGGTCGGTCTGCACTACTTTGGACTGTTATCGAGCAGAACCTGTCATCAGCATGGACGCATGTCCCCTGGAATGGTGGTTGAAGCATGAAGGGACATATGAATCTTTAGCACATCTGACATGTAAATATGTTGCAACACCGGCTATAACGGTGCTGTGAGAACACCTGTTCTCACTTTCAGGTGACGTGAACAAGAAGCGGGCAGCATTATCTCCTCCAAAGGTAGGTAAACTTGTTTGTCTGAGTGCGTGGACTTGCAGGCTCTAAAGTTTTCCATTGTTTTATTTTTGAATGCAGTTATTTTTGCACCTAATTCTACATTTGTAAGTTCAACTTTCATGATAAAGAGATTGCACTACAGTACTTGTATTAGATGAATTGAAAAATACTATGTCTTTTTTTTTACAGTGCAAATATTTGTAATAAATATAAAGTGAGCACTGCACACTTTGTACTCTGTGTTGTAATTGAAAGCAATATATTTGAAAACATAGGAAACATCAAAAAATGTTTAATAAATGGTATTCTATTACTGTTTAGCAGTGCGATTAATTGTGATTAATTTTTTTAATTGACAGCCCTAATCGGAGCCTAATTTGAAACTGGTCAATGATAGGGGTCAAATCTAAATCAAAATTGATAGTTGTTCAGCTTCTTAAAGTGAATTAAGTGCTTTAGGAAGATGATATAGTGACAACCCTGGAGACTATTGCTCAACTACATTTAGCTACAGATTCATAGATTCACTAGTTACCGAAGCCTCCATAATAGCACTGAAGATATTCATAGCACATTACAAAACAAAGCTATTAAAGATAGTGTCCCTGCCCTGATGAATTCATATTCTAAATTAAGACCAGAATAATGGGAGATTGCAGTGTCGATGCGTGGGAAGTGTGTTGGTAATTAAAATTTTACTCTAGCTATTGTTTAGGAATTGCTGAATAACTTGTCAGAGAAGAAACCAGAAGACTGCTAAGAGTGTTGTGCGCTGATACCTAGGGTGTTATACTATTGCCCAGTGTGAGGAGTTGAGCTCTGGCACTGTCCCATTCTGGCTGACTGCATGGACCATCCTATAAAGGGCGCTCTGGCTCCTATTCTCCATTGTGGTTTAGCAGTGGGGTGCTGATCCAGAGGGCACTTGCAGGGAGAGACCTCCCATGAAAATCTGGGAGCAGAGAAGAACAGCTAGGCAGAATTTGTTACAATAGATAACTGATGCTATCCTGTTTAGCTAAAACTTTTTTCCAAATTTCCCCAATAGCACTGGGAAGATGCAAAGGCACGGCATTGTTTGAGTTAGGACCTGCTCCCAACACTGTGCAATGGAAGGCAGGGGATTTCAAAACAGGGTGATTTTTAAATGTTTACTTGAAAATTTTACCTACAATTTTTTAGCTAGGAAATTGCCTAGAAAATGTAGTCTCCTGAATGGTAACACTGGTAAATTCAGTTGTTAACACAAGAAATAGGGGGAATTAACACCACCTTTATGTGGGAGGCTTCCCTTTATCCACAGAACACTTATACTACAGTAAGTAGCAGGGCAAGATTCCTCATAAAATTCTTACTAATGTGCCTCATATCTGACCCAGAGAGACCTTTAGGGTATGTATACACTGCAAAATGAAGATGTGATTTTTAGCGTGGGTAGGCATAATCTATGCTAACTTTAAACATGCTAGCACCAGTAACAACAGCACTGTAGACCTGGCAGCATGGGTTTCAGCATGAGCTAGCAACCCAAGTATGTACCCAGGTTCCCCGGCAGGCTAGCTTTAATCTGGTTAGCATAAGTATGCCTCCCTGTATCACATATATACTTTCACTTTGCTGTCTACTAAGACTGACAACAAGAATGACAAATCACTGAAAATAGTGATGTTGCTTGGCTTTTGTGGACTGGGCCCTCAGGTACCAGGCCTCGCTGACCTACACAAACATTTTCCTGAATTTTTTCACAAATCTTTTTGTCAAAACTTGGAAATTTCAAAAAATCTCTCATGCTTTTCAAGCTGATAAAAAAGGGACAAGTTTTGAAAATATTTTCAAAAACAAATTCATAAAAAATTAAAATTTTTCAACCCAATCAAGGAATTATGTTGAAGCTACCAATGAAGATCTCATAAGATACCAAATTAAAACAACAACAAAAACAATCCGTTAATATTTTAAAATCAGAGTTGCAATATCCAGTATAAAATTAGATGATCAGGAAATGGCTTTTTAAAGCAGTGAATTAAGACACTAATTTATTAATTTTCTACCTCTATTTTTGGCCTAGTAGGATTTTTAAAAAACATACTTGGCTTCTGATTAACATTGTATGTGGCAATATCTTCCCATATCAGCCAGGCAACTTCAAGTCCCCGTATCTATTGCTCAACAGTGCAAGGACATTGAATTCATTTCAAAAGTTCCCTTCCAACCTAGCAACTTAACTCTCTTCTGGGTAAAGCAAAATTCAGAATGCATGGGACTGTACTGGTTGCAAGTAAGAGGCCATGAAAATAACAAATCTGCATTAATCTATTAAATATTTAGTTATTACAGCCCTTTTAAGGAGAGAGTTTGTACCTGTACGATATTGCCAGCCAAGCTGAAGAGGCAAGCCCCATAGGATATTGCGGATGTTATTTGATCCAGATGTGGTGAAATATTTAGCTGAATAGTTGAGCAAGATCTTATACACTCCCAGTCTCTCTAGGTAGTTCCAGGCACTGATGACGATTTTGTTGCCATGTATTGGGAAATCCTCTATGCTTCCTGGAGCCTGATGCCACAGAGGAGGATAGACATCCTTTTTGCAGACATCCTCTTGGGTTAATGCTACTACAGTTGCTGGACTGAGAGCAATGGCGGTCAGTAGCACAAGGAGAAGAGAGTGCTGCCCCAGGAACACACGCATGTCAGGTAGGACCATCTTATACACGTATCTGGGGCTTCCAGAGTAGGGATGAGCTTTCATCAGGGAAGGCAGGGACAGGGATGGTGGCTCGGGCTACTTATACAGTCAGTCAGCATAGATCACCCTGCCCCTTTTTCCATGAAGCTGACGTGGCTCTGTCAGATTGGCATACCAAGAGTGATGCTCATACCTCTCCCATTCCAATGCTGCCTTGGAGGCAGGGATGGGGAGCTGAGGGATCTCTGGTGCAGTATCAGCTCTGAGTAACTTGAACATGCTCAATAACAACAGAGGAAAGAAGCAGAAATAAATGAAGCTGCTGCCCTCTTACCATAACAATCTTCTCCTCCAACAAAATGGAAATAAAAATGGGGGGAGGAGAAGGGATTTAAAAAATGGAGGTGAGGGCACAAAAGGGGAAAAACAAGGGGAGGGGATGGGAAGCTGAGAAACAATAAGAAGGGCAGAGGGGCAAAAATGAGGGAGCAGTAGTGGGTTGGATAAGGGGAGGGATCCTGGGTGGCTGGTTAGGGGCGGGGGGTCTCTGGAGGGGGCAGTCAGGGAGCAGAGGGGGTTGGATGGGGCATGGGAGTCCTGGGGTCTGCAGAGAAGAAGTGGATGCAGGGCCTTGGGGAAGGGGTGAGTGGTTGGAACAAGGGCATATCCCCTCCAGCCTCCTGCCCTGACCCCAACTCACACACACCCAGGCCTCTGCTCTGAGCCCTGGGCCCCACACAAACCCCAGGCCACTGCCCTGAGCCCTGTACTCCCTTCATACACACCCAGCCCTCTGCTTGACTCTTTCACCCCCCCCCACAACCCGAGCCCTGACTCTGGCACCCCCACACATCCCCAGCCCCCCCTGCCCTGCCACCTGCACCCCCTCACATGCCCCCAGCCCTCTGCCCTGACTCTTGCACCCCCACACATATCCAGCCCCCCACATCCCATGCACCCCCTCACAGCCTGACTCTTGCACCCCCCACATCCCCACCCCCACCCTGAGCACCAAATGGGAGCTTCTGCACACACACACACACCCATATTCCCACCTGCACCTCTCACACCAAATGGGAGCTGCCCAGGTAAGTGCCCCACACCCAAACCTCCTGCCCCAACGCTGAGCCCCCTCCCTCATTCTAGCTCCTGGCCAGACCCTACACCCCAACCCTCAGCCTGCTCCTTCACCCCCAGCCCTGTGCTCAGTGCACTCCCACCCTCAGCTCAGTGCAGAGAGAGGAAGAGAATGGGCCAGAACCAGGGAGAAGGTAGGTACCCACTGTATGTGGGCAGGGCCGGGACCCCAGACCAGCGGCGGCATGAGCGGGTCTGGCAGCCGGGATCCCGGCTGGCAGGAGCCGGTGGATGGAACCCCTGAGAGGCAGTGGGCTGAGCCGCTCTGGGGTCGTGGCTGCCGGCCCCGCACAGCCCACTGCCAATCTGGGGTTCTGGCTGCCAGACCCTTGCCAGCCAGGGTCCCGGCCGCAGGCCCCGCTCAGCCCGCTGCTGACCTAGGTGAACAGAACCCCAGACCAGCAGCGGGCTGAGTGGGCTGGCGGCATAAGATCAACATTTTAATTTAATTTTAAATGAAGCTTCTTAAACATTTTGAAAACCTTGTTTATTTTACAATACAACACTAGTTTAGTTATATAATATAGAGACTTATAGAGAGAGACCTTCTAAAAAACAATCAAATGTATTACCGGCACGCGAAACCTTAAATTAAAGTGAATAAATGAAGACTCGGCACACCACTTCTGAAAGGTTGCCGACCCCTGATCTAGTATGATCTGCTGCATAATACACAACATAGAATTTCACCCAGTAACTTATGCATCAGGCCCACAACTGGATGACACACATTGTAATTTGCTCCTAAAGTGGTGCTTTTTCTGACTCTGAAATAGTTGGATTTGCAGCCAGAAGGCATTCTGTAATTTAAAATTCCTGTTTAAATGGATACATTTCATCACAGTTCCACTCTGCTTTTTAAAATATGGGAAACCGCTGCTAGAGTTGGGGAAAAAATGCAGACTGAATTATTCTATAGTTTGCTGTACTTGTAATGAATGATTCAGCTGAGGATATCCAAGGGGAAGACAAGAAATAAACAAAGGGGTTGGTACCCACTGGATTACCTCTTACTGCTACAATAAGTGGTCACTGATTTCCAAATTAAGTTGTGCAGTGGCTTTACTTGATTTTTTGGAATGTGGAGAGGTCCCAAGAAATTGTTAGGATATGTTGTTGTTTTTAAAAAAACAAACAAAACAAAACAAAACGCTTCCTGTAGGTTTCCAATGTTGCCAAAACTTGTGGAGCTGAACTGGTATTCGCAATAGTGGGGAATTCTTTTATTAAAAAGCTTATTATAAACAACAGTTCTGTGTTTTGACATCATGGAATTTTTCATGCTACAATCCTTGTCTTCCTGGTCTTACTTGAGCAATCTCTTGCACACTTTCAAGTGCATTGATATAGATTTTCAGGAAGTCTGAAAGAACGTTAGCTGTCAAATCTATCCTGCTAGCTGTCTTTTAGGTTAGGATTATAATTTTAGTTCCTTGATTATAATTTTCTCAACATATTATTTCGGATGAATAAACTTAAACTATCTGTAATGACTGATCCAATCATACCCTTCAGCTTTCTGATTCATCTGTCTAGCTTACCAAGAGAATTTTTGTTTTAGACTTTGAGTCTCTGATGACTGGACATTATAATATTTGCATTTCTGGCTGTTCACAAAAAATCTGAGAGGAAGTCTAACTAAAGGAATCATTATTGAAACTTGGGATGGAGAAGAAACCGTCACCTCTCTTTTAGGGAAAAGGTGTGAAGTGAGAGGGAGAGACTGAGTACGTGTGCAGAAGAATGCCTTCCTGGGTGAAACTTTCAACAACTCTAAGAAGCAAAGGGATCATATAAAAGTAGGATAGGGCATTTCTGAAGGAGAATATTCTGTATCACATTTCTGTTCTTTGTATAGCCATAGCACAGCTCCCAAATTACTAGTATAGGCATTAGCATAACAATCTCTTGAGTCAGATTCCAAAACATAGAATTATTTTAAGTGAAGAAATAAAGCAACAAACTTTAAAAATTCTGGATGTGATACTCCTCTCTAACTAGTTTTACATCACGGTAACTCCATTGACTTCACTTGGATTTCTCCTAACTGACGCTGGTACTAATGAAATGTGAATCAGGCCATCTGATTCTTTAAAAACATTAATAATAACTTTAAAAAGCAATATTTTGGTATCATCTGTCACAAACTATGAACAAAATAAAAGATGATCTACCTCAAAATAAGCCTTCCATGCATCCATGACTTTTGGAATGTGGGAACGGCAGTCGGCAGTGCTGTAGCAGAAGTCTGCTCTTAGCTCTTCTGGTGGTAATATTTTTATCTCATGTTGCAACTGTCCAAAGAAACCAGCTTCCATGGCACCCAGAAATGGTATAATACCCAGATAGTAATTCACAGCTATAATAATGCATGAAAATAAAAAGAGATGACAGTTGCAAGTGAATGAAACATGCCTACCTAGAGAAAACAGTGAGATTCTGCCTCTGCTAATGTTCAAAATCACCAGTCATTTACACATGACAGTCCGATTGTTGTTAAGTCAATGGGAGTTGAAAGTGTTTAGTACTTAGCAACTTGAAAAATTAGTCACTTAAATGTTACCATGTACAGGGCTTAAAAGTTTACCAGACACAAGCATGAGACTAAACTCACGAGTTATAAGTCGGTATGAAAATTAGCTCCATGGGCCTTATCCTGGTGAGAAGCCCAGCACTCACACTTAGCATCTAGGAAAGGAAAAGGTGCTGACGAAATTCTTATCAGCATGCTGTCTACGGGGCTTTTTGCTTTGTAACAGTATATAGATTGTGGGTGCCTCCTGATTTTTAAGTCTCTGATCTCCATCTAGCTGCTGGAAGAAGGAATTTTCCTTTTCTTCTCCCCACTCCCAGTCTTCTAGCATTCCTTTGCCCCCCACAACTCATTGAATTTTAGGTGCACAAGAAATTCAGGATTGGCCCCAAAATATGGTTTTATTTATAAGAATATTGGTTGTCTTGGTGGCTCACTCTGAGCCAGGCTTTCTGAAATAACTAACCAGTGATTGAAAGTAGATAGTGGTAACAGTAATTGTTTTTCTGACTATGTAAGTATGGGCTCATCAAAGAGATCTGGAATTCTGTGGTGTATTTATACTGCATGCTTGGGGAAAAAGTGGCTGCAGATCCTATAGCCTCTTTCTTTTCCTATGAAGACACATTTCCATGATCTGAGAATGATGCTAGTTAAAATACAGTATGTAGTTGACTCTGCTCATGCCCTCAAGCTTTACACTCAATCAGGAGGATAGCAAAGGTTTGACATTATGTCTCCTATTAGTGTGAGCCGTACTCCTGGTTTGACAATGCTCTATTACTCAGGAGGTGGGACTTACCATGATGCTGGGCATGCTATAAAAACCTGCATGGAAGGAAGGTATGCCTTACATACCTCTCATTACAAGTTACAGCTCTTCTTTTAAACTCATATTCACCTTCATACACTTATAAGCCTGATATATTTTTTTTCTGTTTACATGGCACTGAAAGTTTGCTTGGTGCTTCAGAAGTGTACTGAGATTGGAGCCCAGCACTGAAAAGTTTACAATCTAAGAAGGAGAAAAGGATGGCGATGGGGACAAATGCAACATATAAACAAAGTGTTATAGCTGTTGTGTTTTACATGCATCTTGCTAGTTTACTTTTCAACACACGCTCATACTTGCACTGGTCCACTCTTATAGGAATGGGTTTATTTGATCATCTTTTCTGAAGATAGCAAAAAAAGTCATATACTGTGAGCTCTATGCAGCAAATGGTGCTGTACTATGTTGCTGAAGAGTGGTGGTGTAAGCACAGTTAAAAGTAAAGTGATGTTTCTATTTCGCTACGGTTACATGATGACATCGTGATACCCATTCAAACTGGTTATCCTAATGCAAGGTTTCTTGCACCTTCCTCTGTGGTGCTGGCCACTGTTAGATAGAGGATGCTGGACTAGATGGTTTGATCCCGTCTGGCAATTCCTACGTTTCTTTGTAAGTTTGAGCACCCACTGGTCACATGATGTATATTTTTAGGGTCTGAATTGTTGCCAGACTCTTAATTACAGAAGTCTCCACTTCTGTGGCGTTTGCTAGGATGAAGTAGATTCAGGCAGCCTGCCAGCAGGTGGTGTGGAGCAGGAGGAGGGTCCCATGACAGGAAAATATGAGCAGGGGAGATTCGGGAGTGAGGGGCAGAAGTGATGGAGGGGAAAGATTATTTTAAAGGGGAGAGACTATCAGTTGAACATTAAAAAAGGTTATAAAAACTTGA
Source organism: Mauremys mutica (assembly GCF_020497125.1). Taxonomy (NCBI): domain Eukaryota; kingdom Metazoa; phylum Chordata; order Testudines; family Geoemydidae; genus Mauremys; species Mauremys mutica. Next base: position 97,383,688 of record NC_059074.1, on the reverse strand, counting down.
AGATTGAAGTTTTCTGTAGGAAAGCCTGCCCTATCTAAAAGAACGGGGTTTTTTAACAAACATTTATTCCATGTAAGTGTCTTTAATCTCAAATAGTCATGTTAAGCTGTAAAGCATGATTCTCATTTTTTTTCTACCTGCCAGTTTCCTTTTTGAAAAAAGGTATAAGATAAAATTACAAAAGCACCTATGGCCCAGCGTTTTTGAAGGTATCCAGGTATTACTGCACTCAGCGTTGCAAGGCTTAAGTGGCCTACGAGCCTAAGTCTCATATCAAAAGTGCCAAGCCCAGATCCCATTGCCTTTCAATGAGGCCTTAGAATCTAAATCACTTAGATGCTTTTGAAAATCTTACCCAGGACATAACATAGAAATTTCTTTAAAATCTTTGAACTAGATCATTCATTTTTGGATATGGAAACAGAGAAAAGTATACTTTTTATGGTTCACTTTAGAATAGCTAAAGTTTCTGAACTAGCATGTGGGTAGCCCTCAGTGACAAACAGGCCAGTAAGAAGTTAGCGATTTCTTTTTTTAAAAAAATAGTAATAATTTTTCTTTCTTTGAGGAGTTAGGCTTCAGTAGAAAGACTAGAAATACTGCCACATAAGACCAACTTTGGGGGGGGGGGGAAATGGCTATATTGTTTCAGGGTGTGTTTTTGGAGCTTATTTCCATATCTCTATGAATTAAAAAGAGAGTGGAATGGCAAATTAAGACACTCCAATCCTCTGCTGGTAAAGAATGCATCCTTTGTTGCTTTGAAAACTCTGGCACAGTTATTTTTGGAAAATGGAAGATTCTGCTACATAAGTTCCTGAAATTCATAAGCCTAAAGGAAAGGGCAATAAATCAACTGCCAGTATTGAGACTTAACAAGCCTGGATGTATGTACAGCAGAGATTTTCAAACTGTGGGGTACACCTCCCTGGGGGGAATGGAGGAAGGTGGGGGAGAGGGGCAAGTGGTGATGCTGGGCAGCTGATGCCAACCTTGTACAGCGGGGTTTGGGGAGGGAGTGTCACCTCCACCCCGACACCTTTTTGGGCCACCCAGCGTGTGGGCCAGCGTTAACATCTGCGGCACCCGTGCCGATTTCCACTGCTGGCAGCCTCTATGCCCAGTGCTGGTTCCACCTCAGAGGCCATCACGTGCACCTTCCCCTGCCCTGAAATCCCAAATTGGGAGGGGCTGGCACAACCAACAATTGTAATTGAAAGGTGGGGAGGGTGACTCAGCTCAAAGTTTGAAAACTGCTGATGTAGGAGCAGTGTGTTTTCCCTTCCATACGAAAGTCTGGGCAGTGTTGTTCCTCCGACAGACCTGGTGAGTGAGCTGATGGCTTTACACTTTTATCTCAGAAAAGGATTCATGTACTCTGAGGGGAGGGGATGATGATAAGAGCACAGGCTTGCTTCCTGTGGGATTAGTCTACTCCTGTTCCTCCTGTCCAATTACCCCCAGTGCAATCGTATTGACAACAGTGGAGTTGGGAAGATGCAAGTGAGGATAGAATTGCTCCACAGGATTTTTATTCTTCATGCTGGTGCATGAACCAGAAAGAACCTGGCTTGACTTTCACATCATTGACTAGCTGTGGTGCTGGCAGTTAAAATGAACAAATTGGATCTGGGGTCATTGATAGATACCAAATATGGAACTCCACGCTGCCATTTTTATTCACTTTTCAGAATACAGCCACACTTTAAGGTTGAGAATTTAAGCTTCCACAAGTTTCAGGGTTAAGAAGTTTTAATTTACTTGTGTTTAGATAGCATTCTGTGAACTTTCACTACACAGTCGTGTAATGCTGAAATTACTTTAGTGGAGTTCAAGTGGATGAGAGACTCTGAATTACCTTCTAGGTCATTACTTGTTTTCCAAATAAGAGCAAACTAATAACATGTACTTACAGGCCCACCAGCTTCGTACAGAGATGCACAGATGCTGTCCAGCACTATGGCCGCAGGTGGTAACATTGGAAGGATCTGCTAGCCTGCCTGAATCAAAACAAAATAGAATGCCAGAAGCTGCTCACCTTAGGGTACGTCGACACTACAAGACTATTTCAATTCATCTTAATTCGAATTTCTGGAATCGACCTAATGTAGTCGAATTTGTGTATCCACACTAAATACAGTAATTCGACTGTCTGAGTCCACAGTAACGGGGCCAGCGTCGACTTTGGAAGCGGTGCACTGTGGGAAGCTATCCCACAGTTCCCGCACTCCCCGCTGCCCATTGGAATGCTGGGTAGAGCCCCCAATGCCTGCTGGGGGAAAAAATGTGTCGAGGGTGGTTTTGGGTAACTGTCATCATTCAACCGTCACTCCCGCCGGCGGGAAATCAGTTCGCGCACTTTTCCTGCTATAAGTGACAGCGCGGACGCCACAGCACTCCACTGCGACCATGGAGCCCGCTGCGATCATCGCTGCACTTATGGCTGTTGTCAACTCCTCGCACCTTATCGAACACCTCTTCCACAGTGAGATGCTGAGAACTCGGTCGAGATGGCAACGGCAGCGTGGTGAGGACATGAAGTCTCAGAGTGGCACAGACCTCTCAGAAAGCACGGTACGCCGCGCCGTGGAGATCATGGTGGCAATGGGTCATGTTCATGCTATGGGACGTCGATTCTGGGCCCGGGAAACAAGCACGGACTGGTGGGACCGCATAGTGCTGCAGGTCTGGGATGAATCACAGTGGCTGCGAAACTTCAGGATGCGTAAGGGCACTTTCCTTGAACTGTGTGACTTGCTGTCCCCTGCCCTGAAGCGCAAGGACACCAGGATGCGAGCAGCCCTGACAGTGCAGAAGTGAGTGGCCATAGCCCTCTGGAAACTTGCCACGCCAGACAGCTACCGCTCAGTAGCGAACCACTTTGGCGTGGGCAAATCTACCGTGGGGGTTGCTGTGATGCAAGTAGCCAACGCAATAGTTGAACTCCTGCTCTCGAAGGTAGTGACCCTGGGAAACGACCAGGTCGTCATAGCTGGCTTCGCCGCGATGGGATTCCCAAACTGCGGTGGGGCTATAGATGGGACTCACATCCCTATCCTGGGACCGGACCACCAGGCCAGCCAGTACATTAACCGAAAGGGCTACTTTTCAATGGTGCTGCAAGTACTGGTGGACCATAGGGGACGGTTTACCAACATCAACGTCGGGTGGCCGGGCAAGGTTCATGACGCGCGTGTGTTCAAGAACTCTGGTCTGTTTAGACGCCTGCAGGAAGGTAGTTTCTTCCCAGACTACAAAATAAATGTTGGGGATGTGCAGATGCCTACAGTGATCCTCGGGGACCCAGCCTACCCGCTAATGCCCTGGCTCATGAAGCCCTATACAGGCGCCTTGGACACTGACAAGGAACTCTTCAACTATCGGCTGAGCAAGTGCAGAATGGTGGTGGAGTGTGCTTTCGGACGTCTGAAGGGGAGATGGAGGAGCTTACTGACTCGCTCGGATCTCAGCGAAAACAATATCCCCATTGTCATTGCAGCTTGCTGTGTGCTCCACAATCTGTGTGAGAGCAAGGGGGAGACGTTTATGGCGGGATGGGAGCTTGAGGCACATCGTCTGGCTGCTGATTACGCTCAGCCAGACACCCGTGCGATTAGAAGAGCACAGCGGGAAGCCGTGTGCATCAGGGAGGCTTTGAAAGCCAGGTTCCTCAGCGAGCAGGGTAACCTGTGACTATTAACTTTGTGTATAGAGAAGCGGAACCTGCCCCTGTTTCTTTACCCAGTTTCTGTTGACTCTCCTCTACAGTTTCATATCCCGTTCACCCCATTTGCCCCCTTCCAACACACGTGTACAAATAAAGTTAATAGAGCATTGTTCAGCAACAACCTTCTCTGGACTACTGACTTCGCGTGAAAGGGTTGACACAGGGACGCTGACTGTGGTGGGTTGGGTGTGCAGTGATGTAGAGACCGCTTCTAGACTATAGGACTGATAGGCTCCTGCTCGTACAGCGGTCTCTGTGGTGAGGACTGGTACAGGTGCGTGTGCAGGAATGGGTGAGGGATGCAGGCTTTGCGACGGAGTTTGGGTGCAGGCTCTGGGCTGGGGGTTGGGGGCGTAGGAAGGTGTGAGTGGTGTGTGATAATGGGGAGGAGGTGTAGGGGGTTGCGGGCTGGGGGCTGATGGTTTGATGCATTGTAGAGGCTCAGGGCTACGATAGAAGGGCAGGGGGAGGGCAACCTGCCTTGCCACTTGTGGATGGCATGCTCAATGACCCTGGGGCAGCAGACAGCATTTCTGCGGGTAGCCTCTCTACTGTGAGACAGGGACGCGGCACGGCGGGGGGTGTGTGAGACGACACGCCGGGGGAGGGGTGGCAGGTGGGGGCTGGTACCTGCTCCAGGAAGGGAATTGACGGGGCTGGGGGAGACCCGCGTGGGACAGGGCACGATCCAGGCATGGCCGGTGGAGAGACCCACCTGCAAATATACCTGGCGCAGGGCACCTTCCGCCTATGAGCAGAACATGAAAATCACCCCACAGACTGACCAGGGTGACTAGAGGCTGCACTCTGTGAGTGACCAGCTGTTGATCTTGCCCCCATATCTGTACCACTATTAACGGTGAAAGTCCTATGCAATTCCCAAACCATTCTCCCCCCTTCACGGAAAGTATTCTGCAAAGAAACCTGACGGTAAAAGAAATTACCAAAAAATAAAAACTTTTTATACTGAACAGCACATTAAGGGAAGGACTTCTCAAAAGTAAGGTACTGAGAGCGTTTTGTAAGTTTAGCACTCTGCTGTGGTGCATTAACATTTTTCACGGCCCCTGGTGCCCCTTCCTCTTGTCATTTTGGGTGATGGGGGGATTGGACTTTGCGGCGGGGGGCGACGGTCGCAGATGCAGTGAAGGGGAGCTCCGTCCTCCTTCCTGCGGTGCTGCAGAACATCGACAAGGCGCCTGGATCAGGTAGGGATACAGTTGCACCTGTGTGACGTGAAAAAGTGAGTGAATTCCATAGAGAGATATTTTTAGTCAAAAAAGAAACAAAGTCTACTCGGTGTGTGTGAACAAGAGCAAGCACAGCACCTCTCTCATGAGCACTCACTCGGGGAAAGTTCGATTTCTCTGGGTTCGCTTTCATTGCCTGTGGTATTGCACTGCAGACCAGAGAAGCGGGGCAGGAAAGAAGAATCCGTGGAGCGGCCAGGCATGGTAAGCCTAGTTTTTTTTGCAGCTTTAAGTTGCATCTACAGCACTGTCCTCCTGCTGCAGGCAAACATGAAAGCAGAATCGGTGCCCCTGTTGCAGCCCCTCGCGGCCGTTCCCTGTTAGAGATCCCTGTATTCTCCCACTCTGCAGCCTCCTACATGTGGCTGTACAGTGACGCTTCTTGTTATGCAAAGGAACAGTTAAGCACAACCATTACTAATGGTACACAAATTACTCTAATTACATGCAGGAGTCTGCGCGCGACATCACACTGAGGAGAGTGTCACGGAGAGAGAGAGCGCGCATGCTGGAGGAAAGCCAACACAACCCTGGGGCCTATGCTGCCATGCTCGTGAAGGCGCTGGTCCCCGAGTTCCAGCTGAGAGCGTTGCGTGGAAAAGTGTGCTTCCTCGGGGCACCCAATAAGCAAGCCCTGCCCAGGAACCTCATGCAGAGGCTTGGCGTTTACCTCCTGGAGAGCTTCCTGGAGATGTCAGAGGAAGATGACTGTTCCATCCAGCTGTACATAGACCTTGTGTTCGCCTAGTTGTTTTCCCAGTTTATATAAAAAATAAATGTTAACATGTTTGAAGCAGTTACCGATTGATCCTTCTCCTGATTCAGGGTCCGTGGTAATGGGTGGGGAGTGTTGGTAGGGGATCTCATTGACGGTGACGAAGAGATCCTGGGTGTCGGGGAAATCTGTGTTGTAAGTGCTGTCGACTGCCTCGTCCTCTTCAACTTTCCCGTACGCAAACATCTCCGAGGAACAGTCCGTCGACAGTATCCCATCCTCTCAGTCCACGGTCACTGGTGGGGCAGTGGTGGCAGACCCACCGAGAATGGCATGCAGTGCCTCGTAGAAGCGGCATGTCTGGGGCTGGGCTCCGGAGCGTCCGTTTGCCGCTCTGAGTTTCTGGTAGCCTTCTCTCAGCTCCTTGACTTTCACGCGGCACTGCGTTGTATCCCGGCTGTATCCTCTGTCTCTCATGGCTTTGGAGACCTTCTCGAAGGTCTTTGCATTCCGTTTGCTGGAGCGCAGCTCCGAAAGCACAGACTCATCGCCCCACACAGCAATCAGATCCGAGACTTCCCGGTCAGTCCATGCTGGGGACCTCTTTGTAGTGTGAGATTGCCTGGACTCCTCTGGTGGAGAACTCTGCATCGTTGCCGGTGCTGCTGAGCTCACCCCGATGAGCAACCAGGACATGGGATTCAAACTGTCCAGACAGGAAAAGGAATTCAAATTTTCCAGGGGCATTGACTGTGTGGCTGGTCAGAGCATCCAAGCTCGGACTGGCGTCCAGAGCGTCAGAAGAGTGTTGCACTCTGGGATAGCTCCCGGAGCTACTAAGATCAATTCGCATCCACACCTAGCCTAATTCGACATAGCCATGTCGAATTTAGCGCTACTCCCCTTGTCGAGGTGGAGTACCGAAGTCGAACTAAAGAGCCCTCTATGTTGAATTAAATGGCTTCCTGGTGTGGACGGGTGCACGCTTAATTCGATTTAACGCTGCTAAATTCGATTTAAAGTGCTAGTGTGGACCAGCCCTTAGACACAGGAGCAGTCCCCTTGAAGCCTATGGGACTTCTTGCATAAGTAAAGCATGCAGGATTTGGCTCAGGGAAAGAAAATAGTTACTGTTCATATAGTGGTTTAATTTCACAGTCACTGCCTCCTGTAGTGCCTAATAGGTGCATTAATAAATTGGTTTTTGCTACTACTGCCTGTAAACTTATTTGGAGAACTGCAAATAGAGAACTGTCTGAAAGCTGGAGAACATAAAAATCTGACATTTATCATTTATAAATGCACAGTTAATACTAATTTGACAACAGAAGCAAAACCACTTATGTACCAGACACACCTAATGAACAGCACAGCATAAATATCTCACCCAGCTGCTCTTGGGAGGTAAGTACAGAATGCCAGTGAACTGAGACTCCCAAACCATGGCCTGAACTCAACAAAGCACAAAAGTGTGTACTCAATATTCAGCATCTGTGTAATCCCACTCCTGTTCAGCCAAACTCTTCAACACGTGCTTCATGTTAAACATGTTTACAGTCTCATGGTGATTCTTTGAAGGCATTTAAGGATGTAATATAAGTATCCTCTTCCTGTTTGGCAACACATTTAAATCATGTGTTTAACATTAATTCTGTGAGAAACCTCACTGCAATTTAGCATTTCACTTATACATGTGTTAAAGCATGTGACATGAGTATTCTCATGCTTATTAAACAAACTATTTACACATGTGCTTTGGTGAATCAGGTCCTACAATAACTGCTATTTCAGAGGTTCCCAAATGTTGGACAGCAGAGCATTTGGTATGTGGAGAATGAGTTGGATATGGTTCTGCCAGATAAATCACATTAAATGAAATCTAAAATACATTAAATCCTTTTCGATTACTATTTTCTATATAAACAAGTGCTATGCTTGCCTAAGGGAAGATGTGTAATCATGAATGGTGAGATGTCCACAAGGTAATCCCTCTGGTAAGATGTGATCCGTACCACGGAAAAGTTTGGAGATCCTTCTACTATTATATTTCCATATATTGTGCAATCAAAATGAAACAACTAGGAACTAGGGCTATCAATTAATCACAGTTAACTCACACGATTGACTCAAAAAAATTAATCGTGATTAAAAAAATTAATCGCAATTAATCACGATTTTAATCGCACTGTTAAACAATAGAATACCCATTGAAATTTATTAAATATTTTTGGATGTTCTTCTACATTTTCAAATATATTGATTTCAATTACAACACAGAATAGAAAGTGTACACTGCTCACTTTATATTATTATTTATTATTACAAATATTTGCACTGTAAAAATGATAAACAAAAGAAATAGTATTTTTCATTTCACTTCGTACAAGTACTATAGTGCGATCTTTATCATGAAAAATGCAATTTACAAATTTAGATTTTTTTTGTTACATAACTGCATTAAAAAACAAAAGAATGTAAAACTTCAGAGCGTACAAGTCCGCTCAGTTCTACTTCTTGTTCAGCCAATCACTAAGACAAACAAGTTTGTTTACATTTACGGAGATACTTCTGCTCACTTCTTATTTACAATGTCACCAGAAAGTGAGAACAGGCATTTGCATGGCACTTTTGTAGCCAGCACTGCAAGGTATTTACGTACCAGATATGCTAAAGATTTGTATGCCCCTTCATGCTTCAGCCACCATTCCAGAGAACATGATTCCATGCTGATGACGCTTGTTAAAAAAAAGTGCATTAATTAGATTTGTGACTGAACTTCTTGGGGGAGAATTGTATGTCTCCTGTTCTATTTTACCCACATTCTGCCATATAGTTCATGTTCTAGCAATCTCGGACTATGACTCAGCACATGTTGTCATTTTAAGAATTGCTGCAGATTTGACAAAATGCAAATCATAGAATATCAGGGTTGGAAGAGACCTCAGGAGGTCATATAGTCCAACCCCCTGCTCAAAGCAGGACCAATTCCCAACTAAATCATCCCAGCCAGGGCTTTGTCAAGCCTGACCTTAAAAACCTCTAAGGAAGGAGATTCCATCACCTCCCTAGGTAACCCATTCCAGTTCTTCACCACCTTCCTAGTGAAAAAGTTTTTCCTAATATCCAACCTAAACCTCCCACACTGCAACTTGAGACCATTACTTCTTGTTCAGTCATCAGGTACCACTGAGAACAGTCTAGATCCATCCTCTTTGGAACCCCCTTTCAGGTAGTTGAAAGCAGCTATCAAATCAAATCCCCCCTCATTCTTCTCTTCTGCAGGCTAAACCATCCCAGTTCCCTCCGCCTCTCCTCATAGGTCATGTGCTCCAGCTCCCTAATCATTTTTGTTGCCCTCCGCTGGACTCTCTCCAATTTTTCCACATCCTTCTTGTAGTGTGGGGCCCAAAACTGGACACACTACTCCAATGTCGAATAGAGGGGAATGATCATGTCCCTCGATCTGCTGGCAATACCCCTACTTATACAGCCTAAAATGCTGTTAGCCTTCTTGGCAACAAGGCCACACTGTTGACTCATGAAGGGACATATGAATCTTTAGCACATCTGGCATGTAAATATGTTGCGATACCAACTATAACGGTGCTGTGAGAACACCTGTTCTCACTTTCAGGCGACATTGTGAACAAGAAGCGGGCAGCATTATCTCCTCCAAAGGTAGGTAAACTTGTTCACTTTGCTGTCTACTAAGACTGCTGTCACTTTGCTGTCTACTGATGCTCATACCTCTCCCGTTCCAATGCTGCCTTGGAGGCAGGGATGGGGAGCTGAGGGATCTCTTAAACTAATGTTCCCTGTAAACTGTCTGGCTGGTAAGACAGGGGTTGGTCCTGTCAGTAGCAGCTCTGGAGGTGTGGAGCTCATGTAAGTTCACTTTGCTGTCTACTAACAAGAATGACAAATCACTGAAAATAGTGATGTTGCTTGGCTTTTGTGGACTGGGCCCTTAGGTACCAGGGCTCGCTGACCTACACAAACATTTTCCTGAATTTTTTCACAAATCTTTTTGTCAAATTTCAAAAAATCTCTCACGCTTTTCAAGCTGGTAAAAAAGGGACAAGTTTTGAAAATATTTTCAAAAACAAATTCATAAAAAATTAAAATTTTTCAACCCAATGAAGGAATTATGTTGAAGCTACCAATGAAGATCTCATAAGATACCAAATTAAAACAACAACAAAAACAATCCGTTAATATTTTAAAATCAGAGTTGCAATATCCAGTATAAAATTAGATGATCAGGAAATGGCTTTTTAAAGCAGTGAATTAAGACACTAATTTATTAATTTTCTACCTCTATTTTTGGCCTAGTAGGATTTTTAAAAACCATACTTGGCTTCTGATTAACATTGTATGTGGCAATATCTTTCTATATCAGCCAGGCAACTTCAAGTCCCCGTATCTATTGCTCAACAATGCATGGACATTGCATTCATTCCAACCTAGCAACTTAACTCTCTTCTGGGTAAAGCAAAATTCAGAATGCATGGGACCGTACTGGTTGCAAGTAAGAGGCCATGAAAATAACAAACCTGCATTTATCTATTAAATATTTAGTTATTACAGCCCTTTTAAGGAGAGAGTTTGTACCTGTACGATATTGCCAGCCAAGCTGAAGAGGCAAGCCCCATAGGATGTTATTTGATCCAGATGTGGTGAAATATTTAGCTGAATAGTTGAGCAAGATCTTATATACTCCCAGTCTCTCTAGATAGTTCCAGGCACTGATGATGATTCTGTTGCCATGTACTGGGAAATCCTCTATGCTTCCTGGAGCCTGATGCCACAGAGGAGGATAGACATCCTTTTTGCAGACATCCTCTTGGGTTAGTGCTACTACAGTTGCTGGACTGAGAGCAATGGCGGTCAGTAGCACAAGGCGAAGAGAGTGCTGCCCCAGGAACACACGCATGTTAGGTAGGACCATCTTATACACGTATCTGGGGCTTTCAGAGTAGGGATGAGCTTTCATCAGGGAAGGCAGGGACAGGGATGGTGGCTCAGGCTACTTATACAGTCAGTCAGCATAGATCACCCTGCCCCTTTTTCCATGAAGCTGACGTGGCTCTGTCAGATTGGCATACCAAGAGTGATGCTCATACCTCTCCCGTTCCAATGCTGCCTTGGAGGCAGGGATGGGGAGCTGAGGGATCTCTGGTGCAGTATCAGCTCTGAGTAACTTGAACATGCTCAATAACAACAGAGGAAAGAAGCAGAAATAAATGAAGCTGCTGCCCTCTTACCATAACAATCTTCTCCTCCAACAAAATGGAGATAAAAATGGAGGGAGGAGAAGGGATTTAAAAAATGGAGGTGAGGGCAGAAAAGGAGAAAAACAAGGTGGAGGGATGGGAAGCTGAGAAACAATAAGAAGGGCAGAGGGGCAAAAATGAGGGAGCAGTAAGGAGGAGACTTGTGCTCCTCCTTGGACAATGCAGTGCTGGGCTGTGGGTAAATGAGTATATATAGCCCAATACCTAGACAACCTCTGTCAGGAAAACTGAAAGTAACTTCCTGCTACCAATGTTCCCTCTAAAAATTTGTTGTAGTGAGCGGGCTACAAACTCCACTGAGTAATACATTTTTGTCCTTGGGCAAGCTTATGCCTTTTTTTCAGTGAGGGGGGTTGTGTGTGGAGGAGGGGATAAGTGTGTGGTGGTGGTGATGGTGGGGGGTTGGTCCTGTCAGTAGCAGCTCTGGAGGTGTGGAGCTCTGTGTTGAAACCATTACAGTAGTTAATTCCAACTGGTAGCTGTTTCTGCTGGGCTGCACGGAGGAAGCGTAAGTGGCACGTGTCGGACCTGTGCAGTACATACAAGATTGCTGCCCAGCCAGACAGTTTACAGGGAACATTAGTTGAAACTATTCTTTATTCATGGCTCCAGCTATCTGTACATACAGGATCCCTAAACCTTGTTTATTTTTAGAACTTGAGCTTCAATTATTTTTAATAGGACTGGTATTTTCAAAGCAGGCTAAAGACGTTGGGGCCAAGATCCTTAAAGGTATTTAAGTCCCTAACTCCCACTGATTTCAATGGGAGTTGGGTACCTAAATACCTTTGGGGATTCTGGCCAAAGTGCCAAAATATCACTGAAACTCAATGCAATTTGGGTACCTAACTCCCTTGGCCTTTTGAAAATCATAGCTTAAGTGTCCATTTTAACAACTACATAACTTCAGGATGAATGCAGCAGGCAATTAATCCTGACCTATTAGAGGGATATGGGGAAATAGGTATGGGGGCAGAGACAGCAGCTGGGCATGAACTGAATCCCCTCCCAAAGGTCTGTATTTGGAGACTGTTGGTTGTAGGTCCGACCAATTGTCCATCTAGACCAGTATCCTGTTGCTGGCAGTGGCCAGTGGCAGATGTTTCAGAGGGAATGAACAGAACAGGGCAATTTCGGGCATTCCATCCCCTGTCATCTAGCGCCAGCTTCTGGCATTTTGACTTAATGTGCCAGAGCCTTGGCTGTGTAATTCAGTGTTGCTCAACTGACTTCAGTAGAACTATGCCAATTTGCACTAGCTTAGGATCTGGCTCAACAGCAGCTGTGTCAAATCTCAAGATTTTATCATGCATCTTGTGGTATTTTGTGTTTTTATTACAGCTCCAGCTGAAATGAGGTTATCATCTGAGAATGGCTTGTGGCTATGAAGAAAAGCTTAAACATGTAAGTCCTAAAGATTCCAACATCAGAAAGCTAATAATAATAATAAAAAACAACCCCAAAGTGTTATTTCTGGGACTTGAGTCATGAGTTTAGCACTGTTGGGGTTGGCAATACTGCAAAAATCATTACTAACTTTGAAAGCTCACATATTCGTTAAGAGATGTAGCAATCTGGAAAATCTGAAGAGTCTCTATTATTCCATTATTAAGGTTATTTGAGCCATGAAAAGGTAAGATAATACTGAATTTAAAAAAAAATGTTGTTGTGAAATCTATTCTGGAAAAGTAAAGTCTTTCATCCAGAAAATCTGCTACAAAATTGAATTGTCCTCTGAAGAGTAATTGTGCCAAATTTGAAAACTAAATTAAATAAACTGTGAAATAGTGGAATTTCAGTCCTGCTTTAAACTCGCCCTTAACTATGGAGTTGCTAGGAGCACCTCTATAATGATTTCTTCAGAGTTGCTGGTGACATTTTTATTTTCTTTTTGTTTCTCTAATGATCCATTTTAATGTGACCAAACAAAGAGAGGGGCATAGAAGATGGTCATAATCAAGCAGTTTTTAATCACCATCTGCTACTGTTGCTACTTTTAATTGATTTTGTTGCCTAGATTCAACCGTGAAGAAGCACTAGAAACATATTAGTTATATATTATTTCTGTTTGCCTAGGGGTCTGCTGAAGACCCTTACTGGGTCCATGCAGTGAAACCGCCAGAAACTTTTGCTCTTCTACCATTTAAAAGGCACTAGAAAGTTACTTGATTTTTTTTGTATCTGTTAGTCTCTTGTGAAATGGGGTATGATCCATCTCCTTTACACCACACCATCATAAAGGGACCAGGAGCCTGGTGAATCCTGCCTCCTGGGAATTCCCACAGCACAGGAACTATTTTCTGTAATGCTATTCAGGGTGTCTCTTTACAGAGCTGTGGGCAGCAGTCATAAATTGGGCAGTCCCCATGGGTGGCAAGTTTGTAAAAATTTTGGTGGGGCCCAGAACCCGCCCCCAACTCCGCCCCCCCAACTCCGCCCCCACCTGCCTAAGGCTCTGGGAGGGGGCTCGGCGGGGGAGGTCTGGGGTGCAGATCCTGGGCTGGGGATTAGGGTGCAGGAAGGGTGCTGGGTGCAGGCTCTGGGCTGGGGCAGGGGGTGGGTGTGCAGGAGGAGGTGAAGGGTGCAGGCTTTGGGATGGAGTTTGGGGTTGGGAAGGGGTGTGTGGGAAGGGGGAGGGAGTGCAGGGTGAGGACTGTGGGGCTGAGGATGAGGGGTACATGATGCAGGAGGGGGCTCAGGGCTAGGGAAGAGGGTTGGGCTGTGGGGTGAGGGCTGTGGATGAGGGGTTCATGATGCGAGGGGGCTCAGGGCTAGGGAAGAGGGTTGGGCTGTGGGTGAGGGCTGTGGATGAGGGGTTCATGATGCAGGAGGGGGCTCAGGGCTAGGGCAGAGGTTTGGAGTGTGGGGTGAGGGCTGTGGATGAGGGGTTCATGATGTGGGGGCGCTCAGGGCTGGGGCAGAGGATTAGGGTGCGGGGGGATGAGGGGTTCATGATGTGGGGGCGCTCAGGGCTGGGGCAGAGGATTAGGGTGCGGGGGGATGAGGGCTCTGGCTGGGGCTGAGGATTAGGGTGCAGGGGGATGAGGGCTCTGGCTGGGGCTGAGGATTAGGGTGCAGGGGGATGAGGGGTTCATGATGTGGGGGTGCTCAGGGCTGGGGCTGAGGATTAGGGTGCGGGGGGAATGAGGGCTCTGGCTGGGGCTGAGGGTTTGGGGTTGGAGAGGCTCAGGGTAAGGGCAGCCTGCCTTGCCAGTACTGGCGGAGGGCAGGCACTAGGACCCTGCGGCAGCAGACAGCAAATCTGCTGGGAGCCCTCCGGGCAGCAGGCAGGGGAGAGGCGCGCTGCGTTCTGTCAGGCAGGGACGCAACACAACGCGGCGGGGGGGGGGGACCACGTGGAGGGGGGGTGGCAGGCGGGGGCTGGGACCTGCTCCAGGCAGGGTCGCAGCGGCGGGGGGAGACCTGCGGTGGCCGGGGCCGATCCAGGCAGGACCGGGGGGGCGGGAAGAGACCCAGCTCCAACTATTGCTGGAGCAGGGCGCCCAGCCCTGAATATTGCTGGGGCCCGGGCCCCACACAAATATATAACCTGCCGCCCATGGCAGTCCCTGCAGCTGCTCTCATTTTTAGGCCAGAGTTCATGCTGTCCATCAGACAGGCCAGAACTTTGGAAACACAAAAGAGATGCACAGCCACCATTGCCTTCCTCACCTTCTAATTTATGCCCCTCACAAGGTGCAGCTCAGAACTGCTGGCTCAAAGTCTTGAGGGTCTGCTCCTCTGGATCCCTGCGGCATTAGGAGTGTTGACTGCATATTAGCATTGCCTGCCCTTTTTGTTTTCCCTGTCTTTTACAAACTGTCATCCTTCTCTTTGTCTGTCTTGTTTAATTGGTTTCAGATTAAGATTGATGAGGCTGTTGGTGGGAAAGAAGGTCTGTGGAGGAGGGTGTGGCCATTGATAAAGACTGTGCAGAGGATGGGATACTGGTGACGATGAGCCAGATAGATGGAGCTGAGAACTTTATTATTCTGCCTCAGCAGCAAGCCCAATTTGTGATACAGTGCACTGGAGTATGTCCAACATTTATCAGTATTGAATTAGAGCCATTAAGGCTGCTTTTAATTTACATAGTTCTAAATAATTTAAAATGCCTTCCTTTCATTAGCTTTTTTAAAATAGTTATTATTAATATCACTTGCTGCTGAAAAATTTGTCTCCTAAATTCCTTTGCTGACCTTGTGGAATCCAAATAAGAATAAGAGACACTTCTGTTTAACTTGATCTCTGCGTATGTTATTCCTCAACAAAAAGAAAACTGTTACTACGGAACTTTGACCTTCTGATATTTTGGAATTTTGTAATCTTCAACTGCTTTTTCTCAGAAAAACAACCATTTCAGATGAGCAGTATTTAAACAGGCAAATCCCCTTAAATCTACTTTTTTCACATGAGAAAAACGGCAAATGCTTATTTTCTTTGAAAAAACTCTGAACATAGTTTCGGTTTTGTATACATAAGGTAATATAAACCAATCTCCTGGATTAGAGAATGACAGTGACATGAGCCTGGTGCTCCCCTATGAAAGAAATGGATGTTTAGCCCAAAATGTATTTATTGCATGCTGTAAGAAAAGTTTCCACCAGATTACATCCTTTGATAGTTATTTGTCACTTAATATTTGTGGCTTTAGCCTTGCAAGTTATAGAAAAACAATCCGTGTTCAACAAATAGAACATATCAGGGGCTAGCATGTTTTGTCCATTCAAGATGCACTGTAGTGGCCTCACATCATAGAACATGCCCCTAAATTAGTCTCTTATTACTCTCCAAGAACAGTTCAGAACAGATAAATTTTCTCGATACTTTAAATGACTGCTTCATGGAGCAGCTGGTACGGGAACCCACAAGGGGAGAGGCAACTCTAGATTTAATCCTGAGAGGCAACTCTAGATTTAATCCAAGAGATAACTATAGCAGGACCACTTGGAAATAGTGACCATAATACAATAGCTTTCAACATCCCTGTGGTGGGAAGAACACAACTGCCCAACACTGTGGCATTTAATTTCAAAAGGGGGAACTATACAAAAATGAGGGGGTTAGTTAGACAAAAGTTAAAAGGTACAGTGACTAAAGTGAAATCCCTGCAAGTTGCATGGGCCCTTTTTAAAGACACCATAATAGAGGCCCAACTTCAATGTATACCCCAAATTAAGAAAAACAGTAAAAGAACTAAAAAAGAGCCACCGTGGCTTAACAACCATGTAAAAGAAGCAGTGAGAGATAAAAAGACTTCCTTTAAAAAGTGGAAGTCAAATCCTAGTGAGGCAAATAGAAAGGAGCACAAACACTGCCAACTTAAGTGCAAGAGTGTAATAAGAAAAGCCAAAGAGGAGTTTGAAGAACGGCTAGCCAAAAACTCCAAAGGTAATAACAAAAAGTTTTTTAAGTACATCAGAAGCAGGAAGCCTGCTAAACAACCAGTGGGGCCCCTTGATGATCAAAATACAAAAGGAGCGCTTAAAGACAATAAAGTCATTGCGGAGAAACTAAATGGATTCTTTGCTTCAGTCTTCACGGCTGAGGATGTTAGGGAGATTCCCAAACCTGAGCTGGCTTTTGTAGGTGACAAATCTGAGGAACTGTCACAGATTGAAGTGTCACTAGAGGAGGTTTTGGAATTAACTGATAAACTCAACATTAACAAGTCACCGGGACCAGATGGCATTCACCCAAGAGTTCTGAAAGAACTCAAATGTGAAGTTGCGGAACTATTAACTAAGGTTTGTAACCTGTCCTTTAAATCGGCTTCGGTACCCAATGACTGGAAGTTAGCTAATGTAACGCCAATATTTAAAAAGGGCTCTAGGGGTGATCCCGGCAATTACAGACCGGTAAGTCTAACGTCGGTACCGGGCAAATTAGTTGAAACAATAGTAAAGAATAAAATTGTCAGACACATAGAAAAACATAAACTCTTGACCAATAGTCAACATGGTTTCTGTAAAGGGAAATCGTGTCTTACTAATCTATTAGAATTCTTTGAAGGGGTCAACAAACATGTGGACAAGGGGGATCCGGTGGACATAGTGTACTTGGATTTCCAGAAAGCCTTTGACAAGGTCCCTCACCAAAGGCTCTTACGTAAATTAAGCTGTCATGGGATAAAAGGGAAGGTCCTTTCATGGATTGAGAACTGGTTAAAGGACAGGGAACAAAGGGTAGGAATTAATGGTAAATTCTCAGAATGGAGAGGGGTAACTAGTGGTGTTCCCCAAGGGTCAGTCCTCGGACCAATCCTATTCAATTTATTCATAAATGATCTGGAGAAAGGGGTAAACAGTGAGGTGGCCAAGTTTGCAGATGATACTAAACTACTCAAGATAGTTAAGACCAAAGCAGATTGTGAAGAACTTCAAAAAGATCTCACAAAACTAAGTGATTGGGCAACAAAATGGCAAATGAAATTTAATGTGGATAAATGTGAAGTAATGCACATTGGAAAAAATAACCCCAACTATACATACAACTAATTTAGCTAATTTAGCTACAACGAGTCAGGAAAAAGATCTTGGCGTCATCGTGGATAGTTCTCTGAAGATGTCCACGCAGTGTGCAGAGGCGGTCAAAAAAGCAAACAGGATGTTAGGAATCATTAAAAAGGGGATAGAGAATAAGACTGAGAATATATTATTGCCCTTATATAAATCCATGGTACGCCCACATCTCGAATACTGTGTACAGATGTGGTCTCCTCACCTCAAAAAAGATATTCTAGCACTAGAAAAGGTTCAGAAAAGGGCAACTAAAATGATTAGGGGTTTAGAGAGGGTCCCATACGAGGAAAGATTAAAGAGGCTAGAACTCTTCAGCTTAGAAAAGAGAAGACTAAGGGGGGACATGATAGAGGTATATAAAATCATGAGTGATGTTGAGAAAGTGGATAAGGAAAAGTTATTTACTTATTCCCATAATACAAGAACTAGGGGTCACCAAATGAAATTAATAGGCAGCAGGTTTAAAACAAATAAAAGGAAGTTCTTCACGCAGCGCACAGTCAACTTGTGGAACTCCTTACCTGAGGAGGTTGTGAAGGCTAGGACTATAACAATGTTTAAAAGGGGACTGGATAAATTCATGGTGGCTAAGTCCATAAATGGCTATTAGCCAGAATGGGTAAGAATGGTGTCCCTAGCCTCTGTTCGTCAGAGGATGGAGATGGATGGCAGGAGAGATCACTTGATCATTGCCTGTTAGATTCACTCCCTCAGGGGCACCTGGCATTGGCCACTGTCGGTAGACAGATACTGGGTTAGATGGACCTTTGGTCTGACCCGGTACGACCTTTCTTATGTTCTCACTGGTAGTTTACTTGTACCTAGGTGTCACAAGTGCTAAAAGATTCTGTGGTCATATACTAGTCTGCACATTAAGCCAGATTTTCTGCTTCCTCATAGAGCCTACCTCAGCATGCCAGATCTTCTGCTCTACATTCAGAACCTATTTCCTCAGGTCAAATCTTCAGGTCCCCATTTGAAGACTAATTCATATTTCCAAATCTTCAGCCTCTCACTCCGAGCCTAATCCACTAGCCCAGATCATCAGCTCCCTAGTAGGGCCTAAGCCATATTTCCGGATCTTCAGCTTCCCATTGGGTGATAAATCCATAGATAAGATCTTTAATTCTCCACTGGGAGCCTAATCTACATTGCCATATGTTCAGGTTAAGTTACTTATAACTGGGGTCATTGTGACTACATTGTAATTCAATCACCTATTGTTCTGCTTCTAATTTTCAAACTGACTTATTGCTTATAATTAATCTGTGGTTTGAGAAAGACTGGACTAATGTGTCAAAACTTCTTTTGGTAGGTTACTTAACCCCAATTTTCACAGTTCTTTAAAGCTTCTTTGGTCACATACTTTTTTGGGATCATCAACTGTTCATTTGGAGACTAATCCTCCATGCCAGATATTTAGGTCCCCATTAAGAATCCAAATCTCATCTCCTCACTTTCAACTCCCATTGGGATACATAATCCAAAATGCCCAATCCTTACCTCCTATTGACAATCTTATTGGCATTTCCATATTTTCCACTATCAATCTAGAGGTGATACACCAGGCCTGGTCTTCAAATCCCCAGTAAGACCCTAATTTACCAGACCAGATCCTCAACTCCCAGCCTAAACAAAGCATAATCCAATAGTGTATGTCTTTAGCCCTACTTGTTTCTTTCAGCCTGGAGATACTTATTGCTCTGCCTGGTTATATGGAGTATTAGGTATCTATTATGAAATATTTATCTGCATATTTAGACACTAGATTAAGAAATTAACATGGGATAGCAAAATCTACAGGAAGGAACTCATAGCAGGAGGGTGCCTGGTTTCTGAATAAAGATCAAAGAACTTTTTTTATATATCTGGGGTTACTAAGGGACACCCTGGATTCTTTCAAGAAGGAAGTAAGCTGACAGTGGGGTTGTTTCATGAACAGCCAAGGCTGGCTATAATACACTGGAAGGATTTGGGGTGATGTTTTGCTGTTATGACAATGTCCTATTAGTTAAGCTGAGGCTGTAGTATTTGTGCTATAATTTTATTTTGTGTTACCCTTTGTTTCTGATATTTCTACTTGCTCTCATTTGAATCTCTGTTCTTTGATAAATAAACTTAGCTTTTTTATAGAGAAACCAAGTGTAAGTGCTGTGTGCTAAGAGAAGCTGTGTTCTATGGTGTAACTAGGAAGCTCTTGTGTACTGTTCCTTTGGGAACGGAGGATCTGGAATTCTGTGAATGTCCAGTAGAGCAGGGACTGGATGCTAGAGGAAATACTTGTAGGGCTCAGGGTTGGAATGTGCCTATTGCTTACCTGCAGAGGGATGGCAGAGCCCACGTGAGCTGAGAGAGGAGTGCTTGGGCTGCTGGTATTAGGGAGCTAACACACCAGGCACAGACATGGCTTCCTCACGCTAAGGGCAGGTGGTAGCGAGCTGCCTCACAACCCTGGGTATCCTGGGAAGCATTTCACCTACTTCCCAAAGTTAGATGAGCAGAAGGAGAATAAGAAGGGGCAGAAACTAATACAGGAAGGCAGGCCACCTGAGCCAGGTCAGAGTCCTGTATGGCAGATGCCCCACTCCCCGCAATCAGATGGCATTTGACATGGAGAGTGCTCCCTCCCTTCCCCTTCAGTCCCCACATCCTTTACCAAAGGACATAAGGCTTGAGCAACTTTGCCCTTGACCACCACTGCCACCTCAGATGTTACAACCCTTTTCCCTTTTTTCATCCTTTGTCAACTGTGCCACCCTGACACCTCTCCACTCCTATGTCAGGGTCAGCCTTCTGCCCTATCTTCCTCTCTCTCTGCTGTTGCAACACTTTCTGCAGCTTCCTGCACCTAATCCCTATCATCTTGGTCCATGCACCACTGATCACCTCTAGAATGGGAGCACTGTAGGCAAGTTCTTCCCCCTCTCCTCCAACAGCAAGAGGAGGTTGTACCATCGCAGAAACACTTATTCCCCTTCCCTTCTCCTCACTCTTGTTCTCAGATGCCATAATCTGGCCTCCTACTGATTTCTGGAAGCAAACTGCCACCCCAATTTCTCTGCTTTCCTCTACCATCCTTCCCACCTCCATGTGCTCCCTTGGCATGGATCTCTTGCCCATGTACCTAGTTCCTCCATCATGCACATCTGGTGTAACATGGACACACTGCTGCTAAGTGCCCAGCTGCCCACAGCAGTACTGGATGGCATGACACCACAAAATGATCAGAAGCACCACATTTGTGACAGGTTCAGGGATGCCCCTCATAACTAACATACCAGCATTCTTCTGTTATCATGAAAGAGCTAGGTAAGTGCAAAATTCCCCCGTCTATATCCCCATTTGACTCAGGACTTTCTCCCTGGGAGTACGGCAGAAAGGGATCTAGGGATTATAGTGGACCACAAGCTAAATATGAGTCAACAGTGTGATGCCGTTGCAAAAAAAGCAAACATGATTCTGGGATGCATTAACAGGTGTGTTGTAAGCAAGACATGAGAAGTCATTCTTCTGCTCTACTCTGCGCTGGTTAGGCCTCAACTGGAATATTGTGTCCAGTTCTGGGCACCACATTTCAAGGAAGATGTGGAGAAATTGGAGAGGGTCCAGAGAAGAGTAACAAGAATGATTAAAGGTCTAGAGAACATGACCTATGAAGGAAGGCTGAAAGAATTGGGTTTGTTTAGTTTGGAAAAGAGAAGACTGAGAGGGGACATGATAGCAGTTTTCATGTATCTAAAAGGGTGTCATAAGGAGGAGGGAGAAAACTTGTTCACCTTAGCCTCTAAGGATAGAACAAGAAGCAATGGGCTTAAACTGCAGCAAGGGAGGTTTAGGTTGGACATTAGGAAAAAGTTCCTAACTGTCAGGGTGGTTAAACACTGGAATAAATTGCCTAGGGAGGTTGTGGAATCTCCATCTCTGGAGATATTTAAGAGTAGGTTAGATAAATGTCTATCAGGGATGGTCTAGACAGTATTTGGTCCTGCCATGAGGGCAGGGGACTGGACTCGATGACCTCTCGAGGTTCCTTCCAGTCCTAGAATCTATGAATCTATGACAGTTTAGAGCACCAGGGGCATGACTGTGATGAGATAGCTGCCAGCTGAGCTCAGCCAGGCTGAAGATTTGATTTTGTACACATTTCTGTTGGACTTTAGTAAAGGTCTCTGGCCACAGAAGGGGCAAGGCTTTGCAAAGTGATCTGGCTGGAAGGCCAGGAAACACTTGTGGCTGGAGTTGGCCAAAGGAGAGCTGGGGAAACAATTCAGCATAACTGACACTAATTCGTGAGATATTTTGGTGTTGCCAAATCTGTATATTTTGCCATTTTTGTAGGGGGAGGAAAAAAGTTGCCCTGCTGTTGTCTGGTGACATTAAGCCCAAAGGATGATGCTTGTGAGGTTAAATGTATTATGGATATGGGTGTTGAGCAGGTAATGCTAGTTTAATGCCGAGAGACCTGTGGTATGAATCACCACACCCTCAGGTAACATTTACTGTCCAAGCTTTTCTGTCTCATTTTTCATGACATGCAGCATGGTTCAGGCAAATCTGTGTAAAGAATTCCTACATGAGCTCTAAGTTTAAAAATAGAGAAACCATAATAGGCGAGGTCCTCATAGCATCTGAGTTGTGAAGAATGGTATCTACTATAGCAACATGATAATGAAATTTCAATATAGTGTCAAGCTTAGCTCACTAATTTTGAGTCCAATATGAAACAAAACCTGGTTTTGAATTCAAAGAATATCTGTCCTGCATTCAGTTTATTTTGTCCTTGATGCTGTATATGCAGTCAGGTTATGGGTTGGCTTTATTTCAATTTTTCATTAATTATACATTCTCTCTCTCTCTCTCTCTCTCTCTCTCTCTCTTTCTCACACACACAAATGAAAATTCAGTTTTTAGTGAGGCATTTTAATTAGATGAAAAGATTCTGCTTCTTTTTGCCTACTTAATCAATGGCAATTATTCATTAAGAAGAAGGCACACTCAGGAAATCCAACAACTCCAGGTTAACTGGCCCAGATCACTAGATAAAGCATGGGTAAAATGATTGTAGCTGATTCAAACTCCTGCTGAAATTGCTTTGTGTCATTAAAGTAGCTGGTGGTCAGAAATATATTAAAATATCTGAAGCCAGCCAGTATTTTCACCTGGTCAAACTCGGTGTGCAAATATTACTTTCATAGGATTAGGCCTATTGCCCTTCCTGCTTCAGCCATTTTCCACGATCCTCACAAAAATAAACATTTTTCTTGAAAGCAGAATAAAGTTGTCATAATGTAATGCAAACAAAGAAAACTGAGCAAAGACAACCCCTGAGATCTTTATTGAAATATAGTAATGTATTGCAAATAAAAGAAGATATGTATAAAGCCAGCTGTTAGCTTACTGGCTAATTCTAACAGTTGAGGAAAAGAGAATAACACTATTGTTATTTCTAGTTGGTATTCTGTGTTAAAACTGAAGCAGAACAGAATACTTTGATTCCACAGTGGCAGAAAAGGGGAGAGTGACTTTTCAGGAAAGCAGATTTCAAGACAAGGGTGGCGGAGTCTTCTTAAAAGTGTGGGGGGGGGCAGGGGCCCCTGGAAGCCCTACTCCTAGCCAAGCTGGAAACCAGAACCCAGGGTGGGGTGCGGCCTGAAAGCAGCCCCCTGCCCATGTTACCACTCCTCTGGGCTCTCTGCCCAGGGCAGGTGGAGGGACCCAGGCTCCCCACAGTTGCCCAGGCAGCTCTCTCTAATCTGGCTCTGGCTGGGATGGGGGGAAAGGGGCCTCGGAGCCGCAACCTGGCCATAATAAGAGCCACGCAGGCCCGGGGAGCTGTGGGGAGCCACGGTGGACCCTCCACCTGCCCATGGTGCAGGGGAACCTGCCGAGAGCAGCCCATGGCCTGTATCCCCACTCCCTGGAGCCCCCACCAGTGCAGGTGGTGGTGCCTGATTTTTAGGAGGTTAATATTATTAATTTGGATAATATGGGTTAAAGGCTTGCCAATTAATCTGATTAGAAGGTAATAAGGTTTTTGTTCCAGAATCAGGCTACACAGAGTTTGGAAAGGGCCCTTGGGGGTATGACAGGATGCTTACACTGAGACAAATATTGTCTTAAAGACTTTTATTGAGCTAAATGGAATTCTACTCAAATAGTAATTAAATGGTAAAATAACCAGAGTTACAAATGCAATACTATTATTCTAAAGATACACGTGGTATTATATACTATAAAGCTTTTGATTAATATACTCACACCCTTCCAGGGGCGGCTCTAAGAATTTGGCCGCCCCAAGCAGGGCGGCATGCCACAGGGGGCGCGCTGCCGGGCGCCGGTCCCGCGGCTCCTGGTGTCCTTTTGCAGACGTGCCTGCGGAGGGGCCGCAGCTCCGGTGGAGCTTCCGCAGGCATGCCTGCGGGAGGTCCACCTGAGCCGCGGGACGAACGGACCCTCTGCAGTCATGCCTGCGGGAGGTCCGCCGGAGCCGCCTGATGCCCTGCCGGCAAAATGCCGCCCCACGCGCGCGCTTGGCGCGCTGGGGTCTAGAGCCGGCCCTGCACCCTTCCTTGATAACCTGCTGGTAAGAGACAAAGGACCAGCCTCACCTCTGGCATGCCAAGAGAGTTCAGGTCCAGGTTCCTCAGTGCTTGAGTGGGAGGTGCAGAACTTAGGAGACGCTAGAGCTAAGAGCTATAAAAACTACCTTAGAGTTTTACTTAACTAACTGACTTAAAACTTAAAATTGAGAACTCACAGACTAATAGACTAGTAAAACAAAGAACTATGAACGAAGAAGCTTGGAACTTAGAAAACTTGGAAAACAAACTCTGAAGCTCAGAAGCTTAGAAAACCTAGAAGCTTCCTTGGCATGGTGGGTCATCCCTCTTATAGGGCATGAGCTTGAGCCCTCCTTCTTTGTCCAATCTTACTTTCCTTACCCACCGAAATGTTGGGTACACTTTCTTCATAGGCTGGTATGTTTGTACGTATTGATGACATATACACATTAGTGACATTAGATTATTCTTACATTTGTTATTTTTGTCCTCCCAGTTATCTCTTTTTCCCCCCTTGTGGTGTACCTGTTTACAGCGGGTCTGAACTTAGGAAAGTCCCCCATGCTTCAACACATTCTTTATTTATCTACGTTAAAGGTCGCAGCCATATATGGACCTTATGCTTTAGCTCATCACTATCTATCTAGGTGAAAGGTCCCAGACATATGTATGCTAACTTTGCCTTAGCTCAACATACAGGATATGGCCTGTAGGTCCCTTGCGTTACAGCCAAACTACTTTAATATAAAACTCTTATAATAAAACAAATCAAAAACTTAGGAAAAATAGAAACCTATAAGAAAAGATATAGGCAAGCAAGCAGGCTAGCCCTATAGGCTACAGTGGAGGGTCCGTGCTGCGGCTCCCCACAGCTTCCTGTGCAGTTCTTACCATGGCCAGACTCCAGCTCCAAAGCCCTCTCCCAGCTGAAGCTTGGTCAGGGAGAGTCACACTGGGCCAGGCGGTGATCAAGAGGGTGGGTACATGAGCCGGTGGCTGCTCTCTGCCCCCTCTGCACCATGGGCAGGTGGAGGGTCGGCGTGGCTCCTACAATTGCCAGGGCTCCATGGCCTGGCCAGGGGGTAGGGTTTTGGGGCCAGGGAAGAGGAGGGGAAGTGGGTGGGGTTCAAAAAGTGGGAGGGCCATGGCCCCCTGGTCCTCCCAGTTCCAGCGACGCTGATTCAGGATCTTGTTCAGAGTAAATGCTTGAAAAAAATTAGCGAACACTAAGAATTAAATCCAGATTCATACGTATTGTGTGGTTGTCATGCCATGTCAACTATGTTTTCTGGCCTCTGCCTGAAATGTCAATGTGCAGTCTTGGCACTGCAGACGAAGAGACTGTGTGTACAATGCAGAGATATATTCAGAGAGTGGGAGATGCCTGCAAAGTATGGCTGTTGAAAGAGACCCAGAGATGTCAAGGAACACAAAGTAGGTATGATCTTGAAGTATCAATTTGAGCAGCTTATGGAGAGACATCATGTCACAGAACAGAGAGGCAATAGTGCCTGGATTTTTTAAACAAACGTGTGACACTTTTTTTGAAAACGTGAGTCTGATAAACATTTCACATTAAGAGAGACAAAGTTGTTACCATGTCCCAGCTTCCATTTTATTTCTTTTTAGAATCTTCCCCATTCCCCAATATTCTCAGTGGCACTAGGAACTCTGGTCAGGAAGTTTCATATATGCTGTAATTTCACATGCTCCGACTCAAATTTAACAAAACCAATACTACATGCATAATGAGACAAGTGAGATACAGAGCCATATATTGGCATTGATTTGTACATGGCACTTCCCCGCTCATATCCATGGGATGGAGCAATGGCATGAAATCATCTAGAGTTGACAGCTATTCAACTGCATCTAAGACCCCTTGTATTATTCAGCGCATTAGACCTAAATTATGCAACAAGGCTCATTGATTTAGGGGGCAGATCTGCATTGAATTGTGTAGATTATTTGCCATGGTTCATTACTTATATAGTTTAACTGCTCTCCCAGCTTTGGGGCTGTGTAGTCTGGGTTGAGGCAGAAGGATGTCAAGCTCTTTTTTAGGGGAGACCAGGGGCTCTTAGGAGGATGCAGCTGCTATCTAAAGCTGGAGTAAAGCATTTTGACATGGGTTAGGAGCAGTGCAGCTAAGGAGGTCCACAGGGCACGCACCTTCCTAACATCTGCAGCGGCAGTACTCAGCTACCCTGCAGTTAAGGAACTTCAGGATGGTATCCATTTCCTTCCTCAGGTTCTTCTTGTTCCTTCACAAACTATACTTCTGCCCTTCATGCTGCTGCATGCTTCCTGCTTGCCCACTACCTCAGCAAGCCACACAGACTCCTAAAAGAGAGAATGGACAGGCTCAGTAGCTGGGAGGTGGCAGGAAAATGGCAATTTTTGTGGATTTATGTAACATCCTAGAAAAATGGGAAATATGTGGCCCCTTGTGCGCTCACCTAAGCAGAGCAATGAGAACCTTTCTTTACTTCAGTAAAAATCAAAGGGAGGTGGGAAAGTTAACATGACCACTAGACGCACAAGGTCTCTGATGACAACTGTGCTTGCTCAGAATCATGAAACTGCCAACAACAAGGGTAAATACTGTGGGGAACTAGCTTTATAATCCATTTGCCCATGTCTATGGAGTTCCCTGCAAGAAGAAATTAGGGCTGGGAGTTAGTTGCTCAATTTTCATTGACTTTCAATGGGATTCCCTTTGGATCAGCCTGGAATAACCACAAACCTTATTGATTACATGTTAGAACATAAGACCCAGTTTTCTGACTATTTGGTAAGGATCTTCAGAAGGGCCATTTAGCTGAAGTGACTATGCTTCCTTCTAGTTCACATGTTAAGGAGTTAGTTGTTTTACCAAGAAGAGGAGGAGAACCTTTGCAGTCAAGAGGCATTTGTAAAAAGGCAGGGTGGCTGTCACCATATGACCTCCCTTCCACTTCTCTGCCCTGTTGGTCTGAGTTGTTAGCTGAGGTGGTCCCACCGCACTTTTAAAGACATAATATGGCATCCACCACGCCTGTTAAAATTAAATTCACTGTTAGGTGTAGCTGTATTAAATGATGGAGGAATAAGCTGGAGCAGGTTGCTAGAACGGTGATTGTGATATGTGGAGATCTAGGTCTGAGTCCCCCATCCCCCCCATATGTGCTCTCAAAGAGTGCATATGTACCTTGAGATTCCAGTCTGCATAATTTCAATACAGAATTGTGCCAGTTGTGACAGTAGCAGGGCACTGGGATCTTCTTGCCATGGATATTGTTGGTAGTGATGTGGGATATGAGAGCAGTTTGTGGATATAATGATGCGTGAAGGAAAGTATAAGTGTGGGTGGTGGTCTATGAGTGAGTGTGAAGGGGTTGTTAAATTTAACAAGTGTGGTATTCTGTTGGGGAGTAGTCTCAGTGTTTGAGTGTAGGGCCAGGGCAGGTAGTGCTTGTCCATTATGGTGAAAAAGCACTGAAAGTGTATGTGTTATGGTCAGGGGCGGTTCTAGGGATTTTGCCGCCCCAAGCACGGCAGGCAGGCTGCCTCCGGTGGCTTGCCTGTGGAGGGTCCGCTGGTCCCGCGGCTTCGGTGGACCTCCCGCAGGGACCAGCAGACCCTCCGTAGGCATGCCGCCGAGGGCAGCCTGCCTGCCGCCCTCACGGCGCCGGCAGAGTGCTCAACTGCGGCTTGCCGCACTAAGCACGCGCTTGGCGTGCTGGGGCCTGGAGCCGCCCCTGGTTATGGTTATGTTGGGGTAGAGTTAAGGTTGTGTGGGCATTTTATCTTAACTCTGTATTTCCTGGGTTTCCCAAGTATTGAGTGTCACTGAACTCAGCATTCTGGAAGGGCAGCAGCTGTCACTGGGCAACCTTGACTGCATTAATGAAGGGTTTTTTGTCATTTAATTTTCTAGTTTTTTTTAAACAAAGAAAAATGTTGTTGTAGAAGTTAGTGGTCAGTTAGACAGATGTAGTTCTCACCTAGGTTTGCATTTGATTTTTCTACTGTGGCTAGGTAATAATCAACAGACCTAGATTATACATGCTTTTCATTGGTAGATCTCAGGAGTATAGTACCCACCTCTCAAGTCAGTGTCAAAATGACCAAACCACGTACAATATCAGAATTGGAGATGGCCCTTATCTTAATGCCTTACCCAGATCCGAACCCCTTCAAGCTTAAAAGTACTTAAAATCCAGATCCAAATGTTGTGGCTTGAGCTCATCTGCAATCAAACTTTGTAGCAATAAATTTGATATTCTGTGCTGCGTTTTTGCATATAAACAGTGTGGGATGACACAGCTGCTAAATGAATAGTATGCGCCTTTCTTAAAGTCCACAAACACACAGCTAGAAATAATGAACTTCGTAACAAAATATATTTGCCTGAAATGCCAGCCTTGAAGTGAAATGTGACAGAACTGTAGGATGCTGCTGTTCTCTGCAAGACCACTAGATGATGCCATATAATTATATTACAGCCTCTATATTGTATTTATTTCAATTGCAACTAGCAAAAAAAGATAGTAGACTAGAACCAAATTTGGTTTTAATATACTGACAAAACTGAAAATAAACGAAGTATTGTTAGTTGCTTGGGTTAAATGTGCATTTTTATCACAGACCTCATCTCTATCACAACAGACTAGAAGAGAGACCAAGGATTCAAATGAGCATGAAAACTGAATCACCCTCATCCTAAGGGAGCAATTACACTAGGAAACGGTAAGCTTTTAGAGCAGGATTAGATGATATAGTGGTAAAACTATAGTGGTTTACACTAGGGCTTATATTTTTGGTAGCATCAATGCAACAAAACATATACACTTAAAAAAACAAACCCCACACAACAGGCCCTGGGGGCCTTGACTGCCACGGAACAGGGTTGAGGTATATTGGTGGGGCATTCTGCAGAAACTTGCATTGCCTCTGCCCATGCTGTGCTTGTTCTGTGGCTCAAGAGAAGACTTTGACATGATTCTGATCTCACGCTGGTGATAGGAATAACTCCACTGATGTCAATGCAGTTACACGGCTATCAAACCAGTGTGAGTTCAGAATCAGGACTGTAAATCATAAGCACTAGGTTTATTTAAAAATTCAAAGAGAAGGCATATATGGATTTTTGGTACAGCAGTGCCCGGGCTCCCATCACCATGCTGCTACTATTTTGCATATCTTAATATACAACACTTCTGTACATTTTATATTTTCAAACCAGTTGCTTAGTAGCTCAGCAGAACAGGCAGTAGTCCTTGTAGCTAAGTAACACTTTGGGCCAGCTCCTAGATTAATTGGACTAGAGTCAGTGTCTTTAACAGATCTCTGCTGATTTACACCAGCTGAGGACGTCACGTGGCCCATGGTTTTAAGTCATTTTGGCTCTTGCAGAAACATGATACTACATGATTTGACTTGAATATTGTAATTTTTATTAAGGCTACCCGCATAAGACAGACCTATATTGATTGTCAGGACTAGATATGGGCCAAGGAAGGCCACTGGCTTTCTGTGTGTTCCAGCTGATCTCATCTCATTTACACATTCTTATGTGAGTTACTGCATTTTCATTACCTTAGCTTTTATAAGGACATGCTTAAGTGATTTTGTTATTGTCCTGGATATATTTGATGGCATAGAGAAAGGGGTTATTTGTCTGCAGGAGGCATCCACTAAGAAGAGAGGATTTGTGAGTGTTGCTAATCTATCTCTAAGTGGATTTGATATTGATTTAAGAAAGCACTTATATGATCATCACAGATCCGTAGCAAACCCCACCCCCATGCACAACACTGTTTTATACTTGGAATACAATTTACAAATATGAAAAATTGTATGTTGTGCTCATCACCTCTCAAACTCTGCTTATTCTTCTCACTTTTGGATTCCCATGTTTTCTTTTGCCCTTCCCCACATTAGGCTAGAGAGAGGCTTCCTTCCTTGCCACACTCCTTCCTGCTATATTGGATCTTCCATGGCCTCCTGCTGCTCTGGAGGCCCCACTCTCTTCTCCTGGGAGTTATTTGCATAGATGAAAACTACAAAACAAAATGAGATGAAAAAATTTCTGAGCAGGAAAGGGACAAAATTCTGCTGGGGTTTGTTATGTTTGAGAAAATACTTCTTTAAATATATCCCACACATGTCACAGTCAAAAAGATGATGTTATAGCAGTGCCACATGTGCCCATGTATCTCTCTCTAGTAAGATATCTGCCTCTATATTGATAGCTATCACTCATTGCAGCTGATACTTATTTACCATTGGTGTCTGAAAAACAAAAGGTAAAGGGCTGGATTTAGTAGTCTTTCAGTCCCTAGATACTCCGAGCAGACTGTCATTGTGACAAATATGTACGGTAGAGGAGAAGATGAAATATAATTGTGAGGAAATGCCTGTGGAGTAGCTGCTGTTGTTGTGGAAGCATGTGGAAGAGGGGAGGGAAGAGTCCGTGGAAGTAAAGGTCACCCTCGGTATTAGAATACTGGGCTCTGTAACTGCTCAGCAGAGCAGAGACCTGCAGCTAAGAGTTCTGTTTTTTGTGGTATTAAATGTATGTATAGTAAGAATATAAGAATTTTACTGGTGAATACAAAATTTCCATTCTTTAATAAGAACCCCAGCGTACCTTCTTATAATGCTTTCATTTTCAGAGGTATTTCTCTATCTGATGTGTATTAAGTTCTTCCACAACACCCTTTTTCCCCCTCCCCAAGTTTTTTAAACTCTAAGCAGATGAACATCTACACATGCTTCATATGAGTGCCTTCAACTCCCATTAATGCAAAGGGAAATGGAGGGTGCTCAGCACCTTGCAGGGGGCACCCAGAAGTTCAGGCCCATGACAGTCTATTCTGTCCATTAGCTAAGAATTGCTACACTGACTTTATTAGATTTATCCAGTATGACCAACAAAATCCCTAACAATGTAATTCCCTATTTTATAAGGCTTTAAAGATGAGGCTGCTTAAATAACTTCTAGAGTTCCCACCTCTGAAAGCCCACAGCATGGATTGCATAGACCATACTGAATTAAGTCCCATCTATATCTATTAGCTGTTGCTTTATTACACTTCTAGAGATCTCAAATAAGGCTTAGAAAATACAGCATAAAGGCAATAAAAAAGAAACATAATCAAAATCAGATTCACACATCAGTGCTCTTATCCCTAATGGCTCACAAAACATCTCTCAATGAGGGAGACTCATATTAGGATTCATCACTGCAGCAGTGGATGACTAGGAGGAGGCCATTTATTCCTGTTAGAGAGCCTCTGGAGTCAACAGAAGTCTGTAAATATAATTTTGTGCGTGTTTTATTGGTGGTGAATCTTTCAACAGCTTTAGACATTGAAAGAAGCAACAGAACATGTTAAAAGTAGGGTAAATCAACATAATTGGAAGAATGCATGACTTAATTAAATAATTTATGTAATGCACCATCAGTTAGTGAAAGGTTCCGTACAAGTACAAAGTATTATTTACTTTCATAGGACAAAATTCAGTCTCACATGTCTGCCCCATGCCAAGTCAGTATATGACACCCCCCACCTCCCTGCCCCAGATAGCTTCCTGTAAGAAGAAAAATGTCATAGTGTTGCTGACACAAAAACATAAGGCTATTTTGAAATGGAAAACTGCAATTCATACATTTGCATCTGTGGCAAGCAGGGGGCTGGGAATCAGGAGACCTGGGCTCTATCACCATTTTCCCATGGTGTTGTGGACTGGAGGCACATCATTTAATCTTTTTCTGTTCTTCATTTAAAAAAAGAGTAATACGGTTGCTTAAAGTGCTCAGTTCAGTTTCTAGTGGATAGATGTCCATGTCATCACACAGACCACAACTGATACCCTTGTTGACTGTCTCTGGAGAGAGGCCAAGACTGAATTAACCTGGAGACTGAACTCACTCCATTTCTACAGGTGGCCATCAGGTCAGATTGGAAGCACATTATCAAGACAGTGGGGGTGAAACTGAACTGCCACCACCTGTCCAGTATCAGTTCTGTGTATAAGCAGGGGTATTCACTATCCAAAACTGTCAAAAAACATTTTAAAAAATCTATCAGACAATAGACTTTATGCATATCGAGACTATAGACTCATAGATGTTAAGGCCAGAAGGGACCATTATATTATTTAGTTGTGATGGAATGCACCCCTGTATTCACACCCTACATACTATTGTAATAATCTTTGCACAAGGCATGCCTTGTGGAGGTATCATTTGAAAATTCATCACATGTTGATCAGGAATATCATGGTAAAATGCAAGTAGCAACATTATATATAAAGTTATTAACTTAAGCTGAAATCGTGACAGAAGTATGCTTCCCAGATAAGTCTGGGGAGTGGCTAAACTAGTTTCTCAAAGATAAAGGGCAAGTTGACACTACAGCTAGGTGTCAACAAAACTGATGAGCCATCACCTAAAAAGTAGCCATTATTTGGCAAAAAAAAGGCTACCGGGACAAAGACCAGAGTCTTAGCTAAGAAGCAGCATGAGGTCTCCTTCCTCCATCAGACCCCTGACTCTTAGTTCTCAGCTGGAAATGCTTTTCAAAGAGGGACTTAAATGATAAAATGGAGGGGCAAACACCACAAGACACTCCTCTCTCTCTCCCCTTACCATTCACTTCACCTGAGAAGGCAAAGGAATAAGGAAATAGCTGTTGGACTGCAGGGTGAGGGGCAGCCTGTCCTGAAGAGTTTGGTCTGAGTGCTGTTAAAAGCATGTGGTGAGAAACTGTGTTTAAATCTAATATAGTATATTTTGTTAAACTAGGCACTAAAAAGCATTTTATCTTTATTTTCTTGTAACCATTTCTGACTTTTATGCCTCATTGCTTGTACTCACTTAAAATCTCTCTCTTTGTAAGTTAATAAACTTTTATTTTATTATTTTATCTAATCCAGTGTGTTTGTTAAAGTATCTGGATAACTCCATTTAAGATGGGAAGCTCGTGTATATTATTCCCTTAAATGGAATAATGGACTTAATATATTTGGACTGTCCAGGAAAGGGCTGCACAGTACAAGACATACATTTTTGGGGGGAAATCCAGGACTAGGAGTATGTTGAGGTCACCCTGCAGTATAAGGCTGGTGCGAGCCAGAGTGTAACCCAAGTGTGGCTGGCAGTGTGCAGTTACATACAGACATTCAAGGTGTGACTTGCATGCTGGAAGGCTATTTGTGAGCAGCCCAGGTGGGAGCTACTTTAGGAAGGCATTGTAAGGCACCCTATATAATCTATTGTAATTAATTGTTCTCCAGCATCTCCGAGCCTGATAAGCAAAGTCACACCCCACCAGTGCTGTGCGTAGTTAAATTCCTGTGCTTGACTCTACACAATGTGGATTACTGTTCCTTCAATATCCATTTGTTATTGTGCCGATCTTGTCTCTTAACTCCAATAACTCTTCTTCCTCCCTCTGATGTATTTATAGGGAGCAATCCTATCTCCCCTCAGCATTCATTGTCTTAGGCTAAACAAGCCAAACTCCTTAAGTATCCTCTCATAAGTAGGTTCTCCATTCCTCTGATCCTCCTCATAGCCCTTCTCTGTACCTGTTCCAATTTGAATGCACCTTTCTTAAACATGGGAGACCAGAATTGCACACAGTATTCCAGATGAGGTCTCGCCAGTGCATTGTATAATAGTAATAACACTTCCCTATCTCTACTGGAAATACCTCGCCTGATGCATTCTAGGATGGCATTAGCCTTTTTTCACAGCTGCATCATGTTGGTGGCTCATAGTCTTTCTGTGGTTGATTAATACATGCAGGTCTTTCTCCTCCTCTGTCTCTTCCAACTGATATGTCCTCAGCTTATAGCAAAAATTCTTGTGTTAGTCCCTAAGTGCATGAACTTGCACTTTGTACTATTAAATTTCATTCATCCATTCTATTCTATTTCTATACTTCTACAGTGTCTAAAGTTGTAGTCAAGGCCCCTTGTACTCTGCAGTGACCTAAATTATGTGTTGATTCCTGAATCCTGTGGCTGCTAGTGGAGCAAAAATGGAAATGACATGGCATCTTCATATAGACTTTTAACATTTATTTTAATTAATGAAATTTGAATAAGACAATAAATCCAGTCACCTTCACTTATTAATGTTAAATTAAATTTAATATTTTCCACATATTTTCAGTTTCCTTTCCATTTGAATGACCCATTGCTATTAATGAGAAAATTTACCTTTTGGAGCTATTGAAAACTCAGGAAGATAATACCAGTTTTCTTCACAACCAGAAGGGCTAGAAACATATTTTAAAAGGCTAAGATTCTGGGGTACCATTCTATGCCAAGGGCCATTCTAGTGCCACAGAACCACAAAATGCATAGGATCCTGGTTGTAATATTTATGCTATATGTTTATATACACTTGATGGGAATGGTAAATATGGACAGGACAAATTTAAGGTTGGTATGGGAACCTTGACTTCAAATGACTTTATTTTTTAATGTTAAGTGGGATTTATTTAAAGCTCTGGGCACAGTTTTTAAAGATATTTAGTATTTCAGTGCTCAGCATTGTAACACCTAACTTATTTAGGAGTGCACATCTCATTTTAAAAAGTGATTTAGGTATTTGAGCCTAATTCTCATAGATTGGCAATGGGATTTTGGCTCCAAAATTCCTAAATCCCTTTAAAAAATGATATTGATGCACCTAAATCAGTTAGGTATTGCAATGCTGAATGCAGCAATACCTAAATCCCTTTAAAAATCTTGATTATAATGTTCTATTAAAATTTCTTTATTGGAAAAGTATTCTCCCCTTTAACAGAGTCCATTGTTAACAACTGTTTTTTGCTTGGGGATTATGAATGAACATAGTTTTACAAGCTACACAGTGCATTGATAAATGGAATATTTTCTTTTTTTATATATCATGCACAAATAGTATTGATTAGAAAAGTGTGTTGAAATTTATATTGTTTCTGAAGATTTATTTAGTAATTAAATTAAAATACATCAGTAATAAAATAATTTGTGAATAATCCTGGGCTACCCGAAAGCACTGATTCAAGGAAAATGACTAAAGTACCTTAGAAATCAGGGATGAAATCTTGCCTCACTGAAGTCAATGGCAAAACTCCTTAAATTTCCAGGAGGTCGTGAAAAGGGAGAATCAAGTAATATCAGTCTTCAGTACTTCCCACAAAGTAGGATTTGAACAAGGCGTATGAGGGAGTCTCTGGAAAAAATGGGTCATGGTTTAGGGCAAATGGAGTTGGAGGGCGGGGAGCAAGCACATGTGGACCTTTCTGGGATCTTGGACATTTTGTAACAGCTCCTTCTGTCAGTGCTGGGTGGAAACAGTTTGAAGTCCTCTGAGATATATACATCCCATTAATATATAACCAGTTATCCAGACGGAATTAGAAATATTTTGATTGACTCTTGCCAGGCCAGGTACCAAGTTAACCCAACACTTCAGGTTCCAAAGAGAGAAATGGGGGCTATTTGCTCAGTAGACTCCTCCTTCTCTGTCAGCCAAATGTATTATCTTAAGCACCGGTCTTTGAGAGTATCCTTGAATCAATACCCTATTCTAATTGAAAAAGGAGCATTTCAAGTCTACCATGTGATGCTTTGGTCCCCCACTAGTGACAGCGTCTGCTGTCCATGACTCAAGCTCCTGTATCTGCTCAGGATCAGCTGGATACAGAATCTGTGGGTCAGATTCTGATTTTAGTTACACTGGTATAAATCCAACATTACTCCATTGGACCTGGTTCTAATCCCACTCACAACAGCATTACACAAGAGTAAATATGTTGTGTTCAATAGAATTACTCCAGATTTACACTGACCAGAATAATATTTGACTCGTGTCTGATCTCTAGTGTAATCCTATTAGATACTGGGCAGTGCATAGGGGAGTCCTGCTGGGGAGGGAGGGGGGGCCATAATTTCCATGGAGAGCCTGCCCTGAAAGAGTTATGCTTGTACTCTTTTTGTTTATTACAATCTTCAAATGTGAACAAATGCTTTAAAAAAGGTAAAATATTTTGGTCCTCTAATTTCCCACACTCCTCCTTAAAAATGTTGCTTCCCAGTTCCTAGCCTCTCCCCCTCCCCCATGAGATAACAATTAAATTGGAAGCAAGCTAACCACTATGTGGAAGAGAGGTTGGAACGGTTTGATGAGGTGACGTGTGGTTGATGTATCCATAGAAACCAGGACTCCGGCCTCATTCACACAAAAAACGCTTCTGTGGCAGTCCAGAGAGAGAACAGAAGCCATCGTAGATGCAATAACAGATTCCATCAAAATTGCCTATAATTCAAAACCTTTTAAAGCCTATATATAAAGCAAAATTGCCTATAATTCAAAACCTCTGTCTCTTCCAACTGATATGTTTAAAGCAGTGTCAATGTAAGAAGGGAGAAATATTTGGGGAAAACCAGTTTCTGAAGGTGCTGGTCTCATATACAGCAGCTGAATCAGATAGTAGGCAAGTATTCTTAACCCTGAAAAATACCTACTCAGCTTGAAGTGACCTAGTCGCAAACCAGCTCTCTTTATTTTATTATTTTGACATGTACCC
Organism: Mauremys mutica; assembly: GCF_020497125.1. Taxonomy (NCBI): domain Eukaryota; kingdom Metazoa; phylum Chordata; order Testudines; family Geoemydidae; genus Mauremys; species Mauremys mutica. The sequence goes on along the minus strand of NC_059074.1, from coordinate 97,347,046 downwards.
GAACTTTTTTAACTCCACAACAGCTGCAGGAGCTGTGTATTAGATAACATGCCTAGATACAATGCAACACCTAGATAGCACAATGAATGATATGCGCATTAGGAATATTGACAAACAGACAGCCTGATTCACCACTGCATGATTCCAATTTTTACATCAGTGTAAGTCCAGTGATTTCTAAGTACTGTACAAACACTAATAGATAAAACCTCAAGCTCTTGCTGTGGGAATGAAGAAATGCTGGGTATATGTATCTATATAGACACTGGCTACAATTTTCAAAAGCATCTAAATGACTTAGGGCCCTAATTTTTGAAAGTGACATGGCTAGATTTGTAAAGGCATTTAGGAGTCTAAAGATGTAGATAGTCACTAATTCAAAAGTACTTAGAAGCATAAATAATTTTTGCAAATGATAGTTTGCCTCCTAAGTCACATAGGTTAAATTCACAAAAGGGGACTTAGGCATTGAAATGCTGACCCTAACTTTAGGCACCCTGCCTTCCCCCCACCCCTGGAAGCCACTTTAAGCACCCTGACTCCTTATACAACACACAGGGGGAACTAGGCCTGGTCTACACTTAAAAATTAGCTCGACCTAGCTACATCGCTCAGGTCTGAAAAATTTCACCCCCTGGGTGCCATAGTTAGGTTGATCTAACCCCTACTTGCGGCTAGGCCAACAGAAAAATTCTTCTGCTGACCTAGGTACTGCCTTGTGGAAAAGTAGATTAGCTACATTAACAGAAAATAACTCTTCTGTTGATGTGGGAACCATCTACACTGTGACATTACAGCGCCATAGCTGTGCCACTGTAGCAGCTGTAGTGCGGACATAGACTTAGGCACCCTAAGAATAGGATTCACAAAAACCAGCATGCTAACGAGATCCACCTAAGCTATCCAGGAGAACACGTCAAGAGGGATGTGGCCTAATCCCTGCCCATCAATGGGATTTAGGCACCTATTTCTATTTAGGATTCACAACTGCGAAACCTTTTTGGAGTTAAAGCACCTAAGCCAGGTCAGCCCTTTATTGCAAAAAATGGTGGTGATGGGGCTGTTGCTGCTATACCCTCTAGCACAGTGGCATTCTGGGACAGACCCTGATTAGGCCATTTACACAAGATAGGCAGGGGAATTTCTAGTTTTATCAGTTAGCTGGGGCCTGGGCACTGAGTAACAGTGACAGGACTTAGGCAGCTTTGAGCATGCTCACCAGCAGAAATGTACCATGGGGACTTTACCAGCAGAAACTTTGGTGCCAAGGAATATAGGCACCTACAACATTTTGAATTTCTAAATTTTGGACTTCAGTGCCTAATGGGGCAGTTAGGTGCCTAAATCCCTTTGTGGATATAGCCCTTAGATACTTCTGACAATTTTATTCATTGATCTTGAAATACCAGTTGAACTGCATAAATTATTGTTACAGAGGATTATGTCAGAAAGACTCAGACAACCATGGAGAAGATCAAGCATCACAAAGAGGATGACCATTCAGAAGGAATTAATGAAAAACAAATGTGATATAGTTCCTGTCTGATCAATTAGGTGCATATAATTATTAACAAAACAAGTTTCCCAAATTAGTATAGTGGAAATTAAAATTAAATTAATATTAATGAAAAATAAGTTATAGATTAAAAAGTAAAAACAAGTCTTCCAGCCAAAGAGATGTAGAATATTTTATCAGCTGTTTAGTCACTTCCTTCTTTTAAATTTGATTGATAGAGTGGGCACACTCTGAGTACATCATTCCTGCTATCACCCAGGCTCTTCCACACCACCTTTGAGGTTGATTGCACTCTAGGGGTGCATGAAGAGAGGACTCCTTAGTTTAGACTACATTAGAGTGCAAGTCACGGGAGGTGATAGTACCATTCTACCTGGTGCTTGTTTGGCCTCAGATGAAGTACTGTGTCTGATTTTGGTTGCCAATGTATGGAAAGGATCCAGAAGTGAGTGACAAAGATGATCAAAGGGTTCGAATGCCAGCCATATGAGCAAAAGCTGAAGGCACTGGATATGGTGAGTTTGGAAAAGAGGAGATTAAGGGGGGACGTGATAGCGGTCTTTGGATACTTGAAAGGCTGCCGTAAAAAAGATGGAGAAAAGTTGTTCTCTTTTGCCACAAAGAACAGGACAAGAGGTAGTGGGTTCAAAGTACAGCAGAGCAGATTTAGATTAAATCTCAGAAGAAAAACTTCCTGACTGTAAGAACAGTAGGACAATGGAACAGACTGCCTTGGGAGTTTGTGGAAGCTTCTTAACTGGAGGCTTTCAAAAGGAGGCTGGATAGAGCATCTGTCTTGGATGGGTTAGACACAACAAATCCTCCATTTTGGCCGGGGGTTGATGGCTAGATGACCCTTGCAGTTCCTTCTAACCCTATGATTCTCCCTGAGTGCGGGGACCACAACTGTCCCTAGGCCTTGCCTGGGGAACACAATGAATTGAAAGGCTCTTTACAGCCTTCTTTTTTCTGCATGCAACTTTGCTAGGGGCAGGCACAATCTGGCCCTTAGTCTTCGGGGACAAACCAGCACCCACAAGAGTAGACCCATTGACTACTGCTGAAATGAATGGGACTACTTGGGTAAGCAGGGGTGGCTCTAAGAATCCTCCCGCCCCAAGCAGAGCGGCGCGCCGCGGGGTGCGCTCTGGCGGTGCCGGTCCCGCGGCTCCGGGGGACCTCTGGCAGACGTGCCTGCGGAGGTTCCGCTGGTCCCGCAGCTCCGGTGGAGCATCCGCAGGCACGTCTGCGGGAAGTCCACCTGAGCCGCGGGACCAGCAAACCCTCCACAGTCATGCCTGCGGGAGGTCCCCCGAAGTCGCGGCTCCGGGGGACCTCCCACAGGCATGACTGCGGAAGGTCCGCCGGAGCCAGCTGCCACCCTGCCGGCAAAATGCCGCCCCAAGCGCGCGCTTGGCGCACTGGGGTCTGGAGCCGGCCCTGTGGGTAAGACAGAACTGCGACTCAAATAAGGGATTTCACGATTGGACATCACCTTTATTTTTGTACATTGGATTTATAATCTCTTCCTGGAGTCAGCTATTTCAGCATACGGGTAGCATTTTTATGTCCATTTAACTACCAAGGACACTGTTTCCATTAGCTTTCAGTCAACATACTATATAAATGTGAGGATCTAATGTGCACTCTTCTCGTAAGGCTGGTTTATCCACAGAAACTTCACGTTTTGGTCTCGTCATCCACAGAATTACTTACATCCTTACATTACCATTAGCTTTCTCATGTAATCAATGTGCCATAGGCACAAATACAACATCAAGACCAGTGGTTCTTGCAGAAATTTATGTATGATAGGATTTCGGTAGGTTTGTAAAGGTGCTGCTGTGGCATAATTCCCATTTCTGAGACCCAAATGTGGAACAAAGAATCAGAAGAAGAGCCACAATGTCTATAATGGTTTTCACGCCTCAACTGCTAGAACAGGGCCTCATCCTCCCTGATTGAACTAACCTCGTTATCTCTAGCTTTCTTCTTGCTTGCATATATATACCTGCCCCTGGAAATTTCCACTACTTGCATCCGACGAAGTGGGTATTCACCCACGAAAGCTCATGCTCCAAAACGTCTGTTAGTCTATAACGTGCCACAGGATTCTTTGCTGCTTTTACAGATCCAGACTAACACGGCTACCCCTCTGATGTAATGGTACAGAAAGCTTTAAACAATGTGGGATTCATTTCCTCAGTGTAAATAACATTTTTAATTTCCCAATCATGAATAATTTATAATATAAATAGTTTTCGATAACAAAAGAGGGAATAGCAAGTCTGCGAGGGACAGAGATGAATGTGTGGATGGCTTAGCTTGTTTTAAGGCCTGCTCAGTACAAGCAACATTTTTAAAACAATGGGTACATTTGATCACCATAGAAGAAAGGGATAGCAAACTTTCTGCAGTCCTCAGAATGAATGAAATGTCTAATAGCCAGAGTAGTGCTAACAGCATACTGTATTTTACAAACTTTGTTAATTATTAGAAATAAATTCTGGTCAACAAAGTAAAATATTAAATAATCTTCAATCATCTAATTTTATTCTCCACTGCCAGAGACAAAGATTTTTCTGTTTTTAAAGATATTTTTAATTTATAGATCACATTATTTCTTGTGAGGCTGGAAACACACACTAGAAACTGGAATAAAAGGATTAGGCTTTACTTGACTAAGAGGATTACATGTAATGTGCTGTAATACCTTTAATTCAAGCAGCAAGAAATAGCAAGACATTCATTATCTCTGGGCTGGAGCCACTGGGCTAGATCCTGGCCCATGCAGACCCTTTACGCCACACCAGGAAGCAGCTCTAACTAGCCAGCTGGTGATTCCTTCAACTTGGAAGAATCCCCAATGGCATAAGCCTGGCATAGTGGATCCCAAGCTGTCACCATCCCCTGGACAGGGCTGGTTGAAGACATAGGCAAATGAGTCACATGCCAAAGGCCCAAGCGTGTGTGTGGGTGTGGGTGCATGGGTGGAAGGGTGGGAGGACGGACAGCCGGGGTAAAGTCATAGGCCATGGAAATGCGGGGGAGGGGGGCAACCACCAGAAAAAAACTTCAGTGGCTCTGCAACCCCTGTGCTGGGTTGCAATGCCATACACTCAGCTTTGGCCAGGGAGGGCAAATTTGAGTGAGTGGTATTATGATCCGGCATGCTGGGGGTCGCAGCACCACTCAGGTTTGGCCCAGATGCTAGGGTGGCAACCTGGTCAGCTTTTCTACTAGGTTGTTGGCAGCCAGTTTTGTAACAGTTTTGGTGGACGTGCAGCAATCGACGCATGGCGCTTGGGCCTGCTGTCACATGCTAGACCCTCAACGTGCTGATGTGGTGACTGAGGCTCCTGCTCCTCTCAGTGCTGGAGGTTGGAAGCGGGATCAGTGGACCTGAGGATTACTAGCAGGAACGTTAAGGAGTCAGGGGGCCAGGGGAGGCAGGGGCTCCTGGGAGGGAATGGTAAGGGGGCTCCCAAGAGGGCTGAGACTCCTGGGAGTGAGGAGGTACAGGGGCTCATAGGCCAGCGGGGTTTGGCTGCTGGGAGGCATAGACTCATGCCTCCCAACAGTGTGTGTGTGGGACAATCTAAAGGCACCCCACACATAACCGCCCCACATGTCTCTGTCCATAGGCTGCCGTGCTCTCCCCACCCCACCAGAGTTACCTGTGGGAGGGGCAGGGCTGGGGGGTGTCTCTGTCCTTCTCCTGCTATGCCTCCTTCCCACCCCTCCCGCATGTTTGGCTGCTCTTCCTGGCTCTCCCTGGGATCAGGCAGCGAGCAGAGGTGGTGGGACGGAGCCGCTTCTCATGGTGGCTGCCCAGTAGCTACCTGAGAGGGAGTCTAGCCACCGTCTTCCCAGTTGGGTTCTCACAGGCAGCCACCATGCTGCACAGAGCAGTGACTTGGAGCGGCCGTCATGAGAAGTGTCTGGTCCTACCCTCTCTGCTCCCCACCTGGGCCCAGTGGCCGGGGACAGGGGCTGAGCATGCCAGGGGGCAGGCACAGCAGGAGAAAGACAGAGCCCCTCTCCTTGTGCTGACAGGTCGAGCAGAAATCTGAGGGGAACTTGACCCCATATGCATCGCCTATGTGGTAGAGGGATGCCTGAGGGGGGAAGAGGAAGGTCAAGCTGGCTGGGGGGAGAGGCCATAGCCAGTGGCCATTTTTTCTGTGCCCATTGATGGGGCTCAGTGTATGTTTGCCTATGGTCCAGTGATAGATTAATCCAGTTCTGCTCCTGGACTCATCTAGCAGGATGCAAGGGAATGTCAGTGTGTTGGTGAGGGGGAATTGTAGCTGAGATGTGCTGTTCTCTGGCCAGTTAACGGCCCTCTGGGAGAGGCATCACAGCAACTCTCTAATACTGTAGATAATAATTTGGTCAAATGGGTGTGTGAAACTGTGACTATGAACTAATCAGCAGTTTAGTGCTTCCAATGCAAGTTTCTGCTTCACAACTCCTATGGGCCTAGAAATGGTATGTTACTTAATTGGAGGAACTGAGGTATTCCTATTGTTGCTCCATTTGACCTAAGTGGCTAGTCAAAGTTTGGGGCCCTTTGTTTGTTCCAGCTGGGAGTAGAAATTGCTGATAGTCCGGTATTATTTCGATGCATTTTGTTTATTTACAGAGAATGTACAAAGTCCTGAATGCAGAATGAATCAAATGGCAGGAAACAGCTTCTTTTGCTCCCAGCACCAATAGCACTCTTTTAAGCCTGTACCTCTGACCCAAAAACCTCTCCCCAGGTTTCTTCCAGGAACAGCCACCTGTTCAGCTGCTCCTTTAGGCTGTCTCTCTTCATAGTCTACCTCCCCACAACACACACCTACCACAGTATTCAGCAAAAGCTCCTGAGCAGGTTCACACACTCCTTTTCCTTTAAGTAGGGCTTATTTTGACAGTTATGTTAACTGAAGGATGAGCTCACACCTATCAACCTCAATTCCATAACAAGGTTTCACCCAACTCATAACACATTTTTCCAAACTCTTATTATCCACAAAGGGCTCTTCTATTTTACTTACTATGATTTGCTGCTGTATAGTTCTCTTATGTGCATAAAACAAACAGAAAAAGATTTTTGTTTTCTTAGTTTAAATGAAAAAGGAGAACAATAAGGAATTCACGTTTTCTTCACTTTTTTTCCAAATTACTGTCAGCCTTATAGGAGGGTTTAGAAATATGTTGGAAACTGCTTCAACTGGTGAGTTAAAGTCCTTAGAGTTGAATTTGCAGGGATTAGAGGAAGCGGACAAGATTTTTCCGGTGTACTTGAACTGTGCTTGGTGCAGTTGACTGCAGGGAGAGGAGGAGGACTGGCTTTTGATTCTGGAGGCCTCGGGGCTTCTCTTACTTGTACCAGCTGGAGCAACCCTGTAGAAATTGCCGGAATTGCCAGTGCAACACAGTATGCTCCAGCAACTTCTCCTCGTGACCTCAGCATGCCTGAACATGGGGAATCCCTAGCTGCCTTTTTAAAATCAACTTTCAGTCCCATTTGGGCCTCCAGAACTGTACAGAGGAAATGGACCAGACTCCTACATCAGGCCCAGAGTATTCTTGATTGAAGGTCCTCAACTCTAGAAGCTGCTTTTCCTGATGGTTTAATCTGGATGGTCTTTTCCTGATGGCCTGATTTGGCTGATGTTTAGGGCATAGCGTGAGATGACTCATACTTTTGCCCAAGAGAAAGTGACTGTAGTAGGAACTGAGGCACTCTGGTGGAGAAATGTGACACTTTTCTTATTTTTCATTCCTTTAAGATCATCCCCTGCGTAAATAAAATTCAAACTTACAGAAAAAGCAAATTGGACAAATTGGTTGTTTGCATACTGTCTGGTGGGCGTTCCCCAGGTTAAAACACAGTTGTAATGATTACATAGTTAGTATGTCTAACTTCAGATACAGAAATGATACATGCATACAAATAGGATAATCAGAGTCAGTACATCATAACCTTTCCAATGATACCTCACATGACCCATCTTGCACAAAACATATCTTAGTTATCCCATATTCATATCATAAGCATATCTCTGAAGAATATGGGGCATAGGTTCACATCTACAATAAAAGTTAATCAAAAAGAGCTTTTATTAACATTTCTGGCACCTCCTTGTACTGGGAGAACAAGTCAAGTTGTCTCTTCTAGACAGGGTGATTTTTTTTTCTCCATTAGTAGGGTAGAAGCTAAATCTGATTTCCACTCTGAAGATGGTGTCTGAGGGGGATGGGGAACTTTCCAATGTCTCAGTCAGACTATTTACACAAGATGAGTAAGAGCTATTAGGACACGTTTTAGAGATAAGTATGGGATCATCCTTGTCAAAGCCAAGAATGCAGAGTCTAACAGAAAGGATGATATGGCAGCTTAGTTCTTCTACATGAGGGCCAAGACTGTTAACCTTAGTGCTAGCCAGAAACCAGAATTTCCGTTCTATGGTAAACGCTGAAATTTTGAAAAAAAAATCCAAATATGAACAAAGAGTGGAAATTTTAAAATTTACTGTGGAATAAAAATTCCAAAAAAATTCAGTTTAGAACTATTGAAATATTTTTTTCAACAATGTTGATTTTTTTATTTTACCTTGTCAAACCAAATCAATTCAACATCATTGATACAACTTTTATATAAAAGTGTTAACTATAAAGTATATAATATATAAATAAAATATAATACTAAATATTTTAATTTGCAATCAATTCAAAACTATAAGGTAAAAATGAAATGTTATTACCTTATCAAAATGAAATGTTTCTACATTTTTTAACTGAAATGAGAAAGTTGAAATGAGAGAACGTGGGTGAAGTAATATCTTTTATTGGGCCAACTTCTGTTGGTGAGAGAGATACAAGCTTTCAAGCTTACACAGAACAGAATTTTGTCCAACAGAAGTTGGTCCAATAAAATATATGATCTCTCTAATATCCTGGGACCAATATGGCTACAACAACAAAGCTGAAACGATTCATTGAAAATGTTGTTGAAATATACCTGTTCCCATGACCTGTTCTGATTTCAACAAAAGTGCATTTATCTGGTGCAAAATTGTTCTGTTGAACACTTTTCAATTAGCTCTAGTTGGCCCTCAAGGGCGGATATAGAGTGGCAGGACCAAACAATGTGTGATAGTGAGTGATATGAATGGCTATCACTTTGTAGATTCAACAAGGTTTATAATCTGATTTTTCTTTGTCAGACTCTGTTCAGTATTTTGTTAGGTGCTAGACGTAAGTTTAATAAGTTCATTTTACATTGTGCTGGATTTATTTCCAAACTTTATCTCCCAGAAATATTTCATGTTCATCATTCCACATTGTTTAAGCTGTTATTTTGTTGTTTGTTTTTTGCCAACAAATTTGGTGCTGGGTAAATGTTTCAAGACCTAAATTAAGTTATTAAATATAATAAATTCAAAAGGCAGTATTTCATCTTTCTCTATATTTTTATGGAAAATCTGGCCAAATTCCTATTTTCTGGAAGTTCTGTAGTAAACAGTTCTGTCTCTTATTTATATAGTTATTTGATTCAAATGGAACTCGCTAATTATTCTGGGGAATGTGTAGTAATATTATGGGTTTCTCTTTGCATCTTCATTGGCTCTGCCTGACAACCAGGCTAGTCAGAAAAGCAAATACATATTTCATTGTTTAGGGTACATTAGGCTAATGCACTGCTTGCCAAACACATTTTTAAGAACACAATTCTAGTATGTATCAATTATTCTTTATATGCACCCTGTACATACATCATGCAAGAATATTAACGATTAATGCGTTATTAGTTTTCCAGTATTGTGTGCCACCTTTTGGATATATATCATGAAAACAGTGTATTAGATGTAGTGATTATGTCAGGCCTGACAGGAGTTGCTGAAATAGAATAATGAACCACCTGTGGGTCTCTGTGTCACACCCACCTTCTAGTAATTTCATCTAGACACATGTCCCTAGTTTTCATATGAGAATGTCATGTGGGACTGTCAAAAGTCTTATTAAAATCAAGATATATCACATCTACAGCTTCTCCCCTATCCCTAGGTAAACACTCCTGTCGAAGAAGGAAATAAAGTTGGTTTGGTATGGTTTGTTCTTGACAAATCCATATTAGCTATTCCTAATTACATTGGAGGATAATAATGTCCTACAAATTGATTGAAACCTGAAAAGATATTGGAACAAATTGTTAAACAAAGTTAGGCTGACTGGCCTATAAGGCCCCTGATCCTCTTTGTTCCACTTTTTAAAGATAGGTACTGAGTTTGCCCATCCCTCAACTCCTGGTGTTCTCAAAGATGAGTCCTAGCAGTTCCAAGATTGCTTTGATAGCAGTACAAAGATTGCTTTGAATTATATGTGAAAGAAAATGTAGAATCAAATGAAGTACAAATCTTAAATGAATCCACATGTTCCACAGAATCTCTATGGATAGTAATTTGATGCTCTAATAAGAATATAACAGTAGGGATCTATTATCAACCACCTGCCCAGGACAGTGATAGTGACGATGAAATGCTAAGGTCGATTAGAGAGGCTATGAAAATAAAGAACTCAATAATAGTGGGGGATTTCAATTATCCCCATAATGACTGGGTACATGTCACCTCAGGATGAAATTCACAGACAAAATTTCTCGATATTTTAAATGACTCCTTCTTGGAGCAGCTGGTACAGGAACCCACAAGGGGAGAGGCAATTCTCGATTTAGTCCTGAGTGGAGCACAGGATCTGGTCCAAAAGGTAACTATAACAGGACCTCTTGGAAATATAACAACATTTAACATTCCTGTGGTGGGAAGAACACCTCACCAGCCCAACACTGTGGCATTTAATTTCAGAAATGAGAACTATGCAAAAATGAGGAGGTTAGTTAAAAAGAAATTAAAAGGTACAGTGACTAGAGTGAAATCCCTGCAAGCTGCATGGACACTTTTCAAAGACACCATAATAAAGGCCCAACTTATATGTATACCCCAAATTAAAAAACACAGTAAAAGAACTAAAAAAAGAGCCACTGTGACTTAACAACCATGTAAAAGAAGCAGTGAGAGATAAAAAGGCGTCTTTTAAAAAGTGGAAGTCAAATCCTAGTGAGGTAAATGGAAAGGAACATAAACACTGCCACATTAAGTGTAATAAGAAAAACCAAAAAGGAGTTTGAAGAACAGCTAACCAAAAACTCAAAAGGTAATAACAAAATGTTTTTTAAGTACATCAGAAGCAGGAAGCCTGCTAAACAACCAGTGGGGCCCCTGGACGATCGAGATACAAAAAGAGCACTTAAAGACAATAAAGTAATTGCGGAGAAACTAAATGAATTTGTTGCTTCAGTCTTCATGGCTGAGGATGTTAGGGAGATTCCCAAACCTGAGCTGTCCTTTGTAGGTGACAAATATGAGGAATTGTCACCGATTGAAGTGTCACTAGAGGAGGTTTTGGAATTAATTGATAAACTTAACAGGAACAAGTCACTGGGACCAGATGGCATTCACCCAAGAGTTCTGAAAGAACTCAAATCTGAAATGCAGAACTATTAACTATGGTTTGTAACCTGTCCTTTAAATCAGCTTCTGTACCAGATTACTGGATGATAGCTAATGTAACGCCAATATTTAAAAAGGGCTCTAGAGGTGATCCTGGCAATTAGAGACTGGTAAGTTTAACGTCGGTACTGGGCAAACTAGTTGAAACGATAGTAAAGAATAAAATTGTCAAACACATAGAAGAACATAAATTGTTGGGCAAAAGTCAACATGATTTCTGTAAAGGGAAATCATGTCTTACTAATCTATTAGAGTTCTTTGAAGGGGTCGACAAACATGTGGACAAGGGGGATCCAGTGGACTTAGTGTACTTAGATTTCCAGAAAGCCTTTGACAAGTTCCCTCACCAAAGGTTCTCACGTAAATTAAGTTGTTATGGCATCAGAGGGAAGATCCTTTCATGGATTGAGAACTGGTTAAAAAACAGGGAACAAAGGATAGGAATAAATGGTAAATTTTCAGAATGGAGAGGGGTAACTAGTGGTGTTCCCCAAGGGTTAGTCCTAGGACCAATCCTATTCAACTTATTCATAAATGGAGAAAGGGGTAAACAGTGAAGTGGCAAAGTTTGCAGATTATACTAAACTGCTCAAGATAGTTAAGACCAAAGCAGACTGTGAAGAACTTCAAAAAGATCTCACAAAATTAAGTGATTGGGCAACAAAATAGCAAATGAAATTTGGATAAATGTAAAGTAATGCACATTGGAAAAAATAACCCCAACTATACATACAATATGATGGGGGCTAATTTAGCTACAACTAATTAGGAAAGAGATCTTGGAGTCATTGTGGATAGTTCTCTGAAGTCGTCCACGCAGTGTGCAGAGGCAGTCAAAAAAAGCAAACAGGACGTTAGGAATCATTAAAAAAGGGATAGAGAATAAGATGGAGAATATCTTATTGCCCTTATATAAATCCATGGTATGCCCACATCTTGAATGCTGCATACAGATGTGGTCGTCTCATCCCAAAAAAGATATACTGGCATTAGAAAAGGTTCAGAGAAGGGCAACTAAAATGATTAGGGGTTTGGAATGGGTCCCCTATGAGGAGAGATTAAAGAGGCTAGGACTTTTCAGCTTGGAAAAGAGGAGACTAAAGAGGGATATGGTAGAGGTATATAAGATCATGAGTGGTGTGGAGAAAGTGAATAAGGAAAAGTTATTTACTTGTTCCCACAATATAAGAACTAGGGGCCACCAAATGAAATTAATGGGCAGCAGGTTTAAAACAAATAAAAGGAAGTTCTTCTTCACACAGCGCAGGGTCAGCCTGTGGAACTCCTTGCCTGAGGAGGTTGTGAAGGCTAGGACTATAACAGGGTTTAAAAGAGAACTAGATAAATTCATGGAGGTTAAGTCCATTAATGCTATTAGCCAGGATGGTATCCCTAGTCTCTGTTTGTCAGAGGGTGGAGATGGATGGCAGGAGAGAGATCACTTGATCATTACCTGTTAGGTTCACTCCCTCTGGGACACCTGGCACTGGACACTGTCGGTAGACAGTATACTGGACTGGACCTTTGGTCTGACCCAGTATGCCATTGTAAATATTCTAGGATGAATTCCATGAGGTCCTGCTAAACTGAATACATCTAACTTATCTGAATATTCTTTAACCTGTTCTTTCCCTATTTTGACTTGCATTCTTTCCTCCATGCTGTTAATATTAACTGTGTTGAGTATTTGTTCACCAGTAACCTTTTAATGAAGACTGAAGAGAAACAGGCATTCTTGAAGCTTTCTTGAAGTCATCAGTTATTAACTCTCCTCCCAAGCTAAGTAGAGGACCTACACTTTTGTTTCAGACAGGTAGCCATGTTAGTCTGTATCCACAAAAACAACGACGAGTCCAGTGGCACCTTAAAGACTAACAGATTTATTTGGGCATAAGCTTTCATGGGTAAAAACCCCACTTCTTCAGATGCATGGAGTGAAAATGTGTTTGTTTGTCTGTCTCTTGCTCCTAATATATTTAAAAAACCTCTTCTTATTGCCCTTGATGTCCCTTGCTAAGTATAACTCATTTTATGCCTTAGCCTTTCTGATTTTGTCCCTACATACTTGTGCTATTCTTTTCATACTCCTTCTTAGCAATTTGTCCATGTTTCTACTTTTTGTAGGATTCCTCTTTGATTTTCAGGTCATGAAAGAGCTCCTAATGGAACCATATTGGCCTCCTACTATTCTTCCTATCTTGCCTTCACATTGGGATAGTTTGCAGTTGTGCCTTTAATAGTATCTCCTTGATAAACTGCCAACTCTCCTGAACACCTTTTCCCCTTAGATTTGCTTCTCATGAGACCTTACCTACTAGTTCTCTTGTAAGGTCTGAGGCCTTTTTCTAAAGCCATATTTGGAGAGCAGCAACCATGAGCCAAGAAGCAGAAAGTCACGTCCTCACATTCCATCTAAATTACATTAAAATAATGTAATATCAGACTGTTAATAAGGTGATCAGGTGATAATAGTACCCACCGTCACCAGATAAAGAAACAGATCTTAAGATGTTTAAAGAAAACTTTGATTGCATTCAGTCTGGCAAAAAATCACTTATCAACAGTTGTGATTGTGAAATCTATACTTTATTGTTTTGCCTTTATGGTCCCTGCTTCTCTATTGTTTATCTGTATGGTTTCTGTCTGATTCTTTAATTGTTTCTGTCTCTTGCATAACTAATTTTGCAAGATTTAAATCAAGTAAGTTGGTGTGGTATGATCGGTTAAAGAATTATTTTGCAATATGTTGGGATTTGTCAAAAAATTATTTTGTAATATTTTAATAAAATAATTGATTGATTAAGGTATAGTTAAGCAGGACTCAAGTTTCACTATATAAACAGGGGAACAAAAGGGAAGGTCTTTGGAACCAACTAGAGGACACAGCCCAAGATCAGAGCTGCCAGACCTCCATACCCTGCCAACAATATTGTTCAGAAGCTGGAGGCTTCAGATGACCTGATCCTGACTGGCCAGAAGGAAAAGTTCATTTGCCTTATTGGGAGTGGTGAGCATTGTATGCTTAGCATGTGGATTCTGTTTTGGTGATTGTTAATAAACAGAGATTAGAATATTACTGTGTAAGGCTCTTTCACTGAACCCAGGACAGGAAAGGTAGGTGCCTAAATTAACAGAGTTATGCCTTGAGACCATGGAAGAGTAAAGGTGAGTGGCTAGAGTGTGTGGGTAACACTCTGAGTTTGTTAACGTCTGATTTTTTTGAAGTCCATTGTTCTTATTCTGCTGCTTTCATTCCTTCCTTTCCTTAGAATCATGAAATGTATCATGTCGTGATCACTTTCACCCAAATTGCCTTCCACCTTCAGATTTGCTACCAATTCCTCCCTCCCTGTATATCAGAATCAAGTCTAAAATGGCTGTTCCCCTGCTAACTTTCTCCACTTTCTGGAACAAAAAGTTGTCCCCAGTACATTCCAATAACTTATTGGAAATTTTGAGTTTTGCTGTATTACTTTTCCAACAGATGTCTGGATAGTTAAAGTCCCCCATTACAACCAGGTCTTGTATTTTGGATGTTTCTGTTATGTATTCTAGAAATGCCTCATCTACCTCCTCTTCCTGATTTGGTGGTCTATAGCAGACCCCTACCATGACATCACTCCTATTTTCCCTCTTTTGTCTTTACTCAGAGACTCTCAGCTGGTCTGCCTCCCACTTCCTTCTGCATCTCAGAACAAGTGTATGTTTTCTTGATGTATAATGCAACACTTCCTCCCTCGTTACCTTGCCTGTCCTTCCTGAACAAGCTATATCCCTCTATACCAGTATTCCAGTCCTAAGACTTATCCCACCAAGTCCCACACATTGCAGAGAAACTAAATGAATTCTTTGCATTGGTCTTCACTGTTGAGGATCATAGAATCATAGAATATAAGGGTTGGAAAGGACCTCAGAAGGTCATCTAGTCCAACCCCCTGCTCAAAGCAGGATCAATTCCCAACTAAATCATCCCAGACAGGGCTTTGTCGAGCCTGACCTTAAAAACCTCTAAGGAAGGAGATTCCACCACCTCCCTAGGTAACCCATTCCAGTACTTCATCACCCTCCTAGTGAAAAAGTTTTTCCTAATATCCAACCTAAACTTCCCCCACTGAAACTTGAGACCATTACTCCTCATTTTGTCATTTGGTACCACTGAGAACAGTCTATATCCATCCTTTTTGGAACCCCCTTTCAGGTAGTTGAAAGCAGCTATCAAATCCCCCTTCATTCTTCTCTTCTTCAGACTAAATAATCCCAGTTCCCTCAGCCTCTCCTCAGAAGTCATGTGCTCCAGCCCGCTTATCATTTTTGTTGCCTTCCACTGGACTCTTTCCAATTTTTCCACATCCTTCTTGTAATGTGGGACCCAAAACTGGACACAGTACTCTAGATGAGGCCTCATCAATGTCAAATAGAGGGGAATGATCACATCCCTCGATCTGCTGGCAATGCCACTACTTATACAGCCCAAAATGCCGTTAGCCTTCTTGGCAACAAGGACACACTGTTGACTCATATCCAGCTTCTCATCCACTGTAACCCCGAGGTCCTTTTCTGAAGAACTGCTGCCTAGCCATTCGGTCCTAGTCTGTAACAGTGAATGGGATTCTTCTGTCCTAAGTGCAGGACTCTGCACTTGTCCTTGTTGAACCTGATCAGATTTCTTTTGGCCCAATCCTCTAATTTGTCTAGGTCCCGCTGTATCCTAACCCTACCCTCCAGTGTATCTACCACTCCTCCCAGTTTAGTGTCATCTGCAAACTTGCTGAGGGTGCAATCCACACCATCCTCCAGATCATTAATGAAGATATTGAGCAAAACTGGCCCCAGGACTGACCCTTGGGGTACTCCGCTTGATGCTGGCTGCCAACTAGATATGAAGCCATTGATCACTACCCGTTGAGCTCGATGATCTAGCCAGCTTTCTCTCCACCTTATAGTACATTCATCCAGCCCATACTTCTTTAACATGCTGGCAAGAATACTGTGGGAGACCAAATCAAAAGCTTTGCTAAAGTCAAGGAATAACACATCCACTGCTTTCCCCTCATCCACAGGTCCAGTTATTTCATCATGGAAGACAATTAGGTTAGTCAGGCATGACTTGCCCTTGGTGAATCCATGCTGACTGTTCCTGATCACTTTCCTCTCCTCTAAGTGCTTCAGAATTGTTTCCTTGAGGACCTGCTCCATGATTTTGCCAGCGACTGAGGTGAGGCTGACTGGCCTGTATTTCCCTGGATCCTCCTCCTTCCTTTTTTTAAAGATGGGCACTACATTAGCCTTTTTCCAGTCATCCGAGACCTCCCCTGATCACCATGAGTTTTCAAAGATAATGGCCAATGGCTCTGCAATCACATCTGCCAACTCCTTTAGCACCCTCAGATGCAGTGCATCTGGCCCCATGGACTTGTGCTCGTCCAGCTTTTCTAAATAGTCCTTAACCTGTTCTTTCACCACTGAGAGCTGCTCACCTCCTCCCCATACTGTGCTGCCCAGTGCAGTAGTCTGGGAGCTGACCTTGGTAGTGAAGACAGAGGCAAAAAAAAAAGCATAGAGTACATTAGCTTTTTCCACATCCTCTGTCACTAGGTTGCATCCCTCACTCAGTAAGGGACCCACACTTTCCTTGACTTTCTTCTTGTTGCTAATATACCTGAAGAAACCCTTCTTGTTACTCTTAACATCTCTTGCTAGCTGCAACTCCAAGTGTGATTTGGCCTTCCTGATTTCACTCCTGCATGCCTGAGCAATATTTTTATACTCCTTCCTGGTCATTTGTCCAGTCTTACATTTCTTGTAATCTTTTTTCTGTTTAAGATCAGCAAGGATTTCACTGTTAAGCCAAGCTGGTCACCTGCCATATTTACTATTCTGTCTACACATTGGGATGGTTTGTTTCTGCAACCTCAAGGAGGATTCTTTAAAATACAGCCAGCTCTCCTAGACTCCTTTCCCCCTCTTGTTATTCTCCCAGAGGATCCTGCACATCAGTTCTCTAAGGGAGTCAAAGTCTGCTTTTCTGAAGTCCAGAGTCCATATTCTGCTGCTCTCCTTTCTTCCTTGTGTTAGGATCCTGAACTTGACCATCTCATGGTCACTGCCTCCCAGGTTCCCATCCATTTTTGCTTCCCCTACTAATTCTTCCCTGTTTGTGAGCAGCAGGTCAAGAAGAGCCCTAGTTGGTTCCTTCAGCACTTGCACCAGGAAATTGTCCCCTACACTTGCCAAAAACTTCCTGAATTGTCTGTGCACCACTGTATTACTCTTTCAGCAGATATCAGGGCTGTGATCTAGTAACTTCTGTTAGTTGCCAGAAGAAAGCCTCGTCCACCTCATCCTCCTGGTCTGGTGGTCTATAGCAGACTCCCACCACAACAGCACACTTTTTGCTCAGACTTCTAAACTTAATTCAGAGGCTCTCAGGTTTTTCTGCAGTTTCATACTGGAGCTCTGAGCAGTCATACTGCTCTCTTACATAGAATGCAACTTCCTCACCTTTTCTGCCCTGCCTGTCCTTCCTGAACAGTTTATATCTATCCATGACAGTAGTTCAGTCATGTGAGTTATCCCACCAAGTCTCTGTTATTCCAATCACATCATAATTTCTTGACTGTGCCAAGACTTCCAGTTCTCCCTGCTTGTTTCCCAGGCTTCTTGCATTTGTGTATAGGCACTTAAGATAACTCACTGATTTCCTGCTTTCTCAGTATGAGCAGGGCCGGCTCTGACGTTTTTGCCACCCCAAGTGAAAAAAAAAAAGTCACAATCGGCAGCAATTCGGCGGCAGGGCCTTCGCTCCGAGAGGGAGTGATGGCCCCATTGCCGAATTGCTGCCAAATGGCCAGATGTGCTGCCCCCCTCTTTATTGGCCGCCCCAGGCACCTGCTTGCTACGCTGGTGCCTGGGGCCGGCCCTGAGTATGAGGCAGGAGTCCTCCCCTTTTGCACTCTCCTGCTCGTGCTTCCTCCCGTATCCCACTTCCCCACTTACCTCAGAGCTTTGGTCTCCTTCCCCCGGTGAACCTAGTTTAAAGCCTTCCTCACTAGGTTAGCCAGCTTGCTTGTGAAGATGCTCTTCCCTCTCTTCATTAGGTGGAGCCCATCTCTGCCTAGCACTCCTTCTTCTTGGAACACCATCCCATGGGCAAAGAATCCAAAGCCTTCTCTCCGACACCACCTGCGTAGCCATTCGTTGACTTCCACGATTCGACAGTCTCTACCCCTTTTCCTTCCACAGGGAAGATGGATGAGAACACCACTTGTGCCTTATACTCCTTTATCCTTCTTCCCAGAGCCATGTAGTCTGCAGTGATCCGCTCAAGGTCATTCTTGGCAGTATCATTGGTGCCCACGTGGGGAAGCAGGAAGGGGTAGCGATCTGAGGGCTTGATGAGTCTTGGCAGTCTCTCCATCACATCATGAATCCTAGCTCCTGGCAAGCAGCAGACTTCCCAGTTTTCCCGGTCGGGACGGCAGATAGAGGACTCAGTCCCCCTGAGGAGGGAGTCCCCAACCACCACCGCCCACCTCCTTCTCTTGGGAGCAGTGGTCATGTGAGGAAGATTCCCAAACCTGAGCCATTCTTTTGGGTGACAGATCTGAGGAACTGTCCCAAATTGAGGTGTCATTAGAGGAGGTTTTGGAACAAATTGATAAACTAAACAGTAATAAGTCTCCAGGACCTGATGGTATTCACCCAAGAGTTCTGAAGGAAATCAAATGTGAAATTGCAGGACTACTAACTGTCATCTATAACCTATCATTTAAATCAGCTTCTGTACTAACTGACTGGAAGATAGCTAATGTGACACCAATTTTTAAAAAGGGCTCCAGAGGTGACCCTGGCAACTACAGGCCAGTAAGCCTTAATTCAGTACCGGGCAAATTGGTTGCAATTATCGTAAAGAAAAAAATTGTCAGACACATAGATGAATATAATTTGTTGGGAAATAGTTAACATGTTTTTTGTAAAGGGAAATCATGCCTCACCAATCTACTAGAATTCTTTGAGGGGGTCACCAAGCATGAGGACAAAGGAGATCCAGTGGATATAGTGTATTTAGATTTTCAGAAAGCCTTTGACATGGTCCCTCACCAAAGGTTCTTAAGCAAAATAAGCAGTCATGGGATAAGAAGGAAGGTTCTCTCATGGATTGGTAACTGGTTAAAAGATAGGAAACAGAGGGTAGGAATAAATGGTCAGTTTTCAGACTGGAGAGAAGCAAATAGTGGTGTCCCTCAGGGATCTGTACTGGGCCCAGTCCTATTTAACATATTCATAAATGATCTGGAAAAAGGGGTAAGCAGTGAGGTGGCAAAATTTGCAGATGGTACAAAATTATTCAAGATAGTTAAGTCCTGGGCAGACTGCAAAGAGCTACAAAAGGATCTCACAAAACTGGGTGACTGGGCAACAAAATGGCAGATGAAATTTAATGTTTATAACTGCAAAGTAATGCACATTGGAAAACATAATCCTAACCATGCATATACAATGATGGGGTCTAAATTAGCTGTTACCACTCAAGAAAGAGATCTTGGAGTCACTGTGGATAGTTCTCTGAAATCATTCACTCAATGTGCAGTGGCAGTCAAAAAAGCAAACAATTTTGGGAATCATCAAGAAAGGGATAGATAATCAGACAGAAAATATCATATTGCCTCTATATAAATCCATGGTACGCCCACACCTTGAATACTGCGTGCAGATGTGGCCACCCCATTTCAAAAAAGATATATTAGAATTGGAAAAAGTTCAGAAAAGGGCACAAAAATTATTAGGGGTATAGAACGGATTCCGTATGAGGAGAGATTAATAAGACTGGGACTTTTCAGCTTGGAAAAGAAGTGACTAAGGGGGGGGATAAGATAGAGGTCTATAAAATCATGAGTGGCATAGAGAAAGTAAATAAGGAAGTGTTATTTACTCCTTCTCATAATACAAGAACAAGAGGCCAGCAAATGAAATTAATAGGTAGCAGGTTTAAAACAAACACAAGAAAGTATTTTTTCATGCAACACACTGTCAGCCTCTGGAACTCCTTGCCAGAGGGTGTTGTGAAGGCCAATACTGTAACAGTGTTCAAAGGGAGCTAGATAGATTCATGGAAAATAGGTCCATCAGTCTGCGAACAGGGGCTGCTAACAGGGAGTTTCGCAAGGGAGTTCTCCAGGTGAAGGAGGAGCTAATACAGCATCTGTGGGGTAAGTGACTGTCTGTAGTGTGTGTTTGTTTGTGTTTGGGGGTTACTTGCTGTGTGCTGAGCTTGTGTTTGTCAGTCTGTTTGTTTGTTTGGTTGTTTGAGGGACCGTGTGCTCTGGCTGGCAGTTGGAGGCAGGTTTGAAAGCTCGAAGCCTCTGGTAATTGGCTGAGCCTTAATCAGTGGGCGGGGCATTCACTCAGGCCAGGGCTTTATAAAGCCGCGCA
The DNA here is from genome assembly GCF_020497125.1 of Mauremys mutica. Classification (NCBI taxonomy): domain Eukaryota; kingdom Metazoa; phylum Chordata; order Testudines; family Geoemydidae; genus Mauremys; species Mauremys mutica. The sequence goes on along the minus strand of NC_059074.1, from coordinate 97,326,538 downwards.
CAAGCGACCAGGGAACTTTGCGAACAGGGGCTGCTAACAGGGAGTTTCGCAAGGGAGTTTAGAAGGGGAGTGGGAAGGGAGTGGGAGCCCCTCGCCAGCCCTAACCCCTTCCCCATGGCCCCCCCCTAAAATCCTAAAACCGATATACCAAACTACATTCTAAAACTACTTTCCGTAAACCACCCTTTCACTAACTAGGAGACAATGCAGGCAGAAGCCCAGCAGCAGAGTGGGGGCTATCCAGTTTATTGCACTGACTGTCGCATGTATGATTACCTGCCCTGTGGGCGGGTGGCGTATGTGTGCAGTCGGTGCAAGGAGCTCCTGGCCCTCAGAGACCATGTACGGACTTCGAGGCCAGGGTGGCGGAACTGGAGGAGCTGAGAGAGGCAGAGAGGTATATTGATGAGGCTTTCCGGGACACTGTAGAATTGTCCCACCTCCGCTTAGACAGCTCCTGTGCTGTTTAGGAGGAAGAAGGGCCCAGGGAAGTAGAGCAGTCAATGGGAGCAGAGGGAAACCTTCCCGTAGTTGGGACCCTCCTTCCAGATGGTGCTGGGGTTACCTCTCGCACTGAGGTTGCCTCTCCGGGGGAGGGAACTCGAGTTTCTAGGAAAAGGCAGGTGTTAGTAATGGGAGATTCGATTATTAGAAATGTAGATAGCTGGGTCTGTGATGACCGGGAGAACCGTATGGTGACTTGCCTGCCTGGTGCGAAGGTTGCGGATCTCTCGAGGCATCTAGATAGACTTATGTGTAGTGCTGGGGAGGAGCCGGTGGTCGTGGTACATGTAGGTACCAATGACATAGGGAAGAGTAGGAGAGATGTCCTGGAAGCCAAATTTAGGCTGCTAGGGAAGAGACTGAAATCCAGGACCTCTATGGTGGCATTTTCAGAAATGCTCCCAGTTCCACGTGCAGAGCCAGGTAGGCAGGCAGAGCTTCAGAGTCTCAATGCGTGGATGAGACGATGGTGTAGAGAGGAGGGGTTCACGTTCATTAGGAACTGGGGAAACTTCTGGGATGGGAGGAGCCTATACAGGAGAGATGGGCTCCACCTAAACCAAAGTGGAACCAGACTGCTGGCACTAAACATTAAAAAGGTTGTAGAGCAGTTTTTAAACTAGGAGATGGGGGAAAGCCGACTGCTGCAGAGGAGCGTGTGGATCGGACACAGATTTCTCTTAGGGGAGAGTCTGATGATAGAGAATCTCCAGGTTATAGTCAGGAGCAGAGGAATGAGAAGTATAATGTAAGGGCCGGATCAGATGATAAACAGTCACATAAAAAAGAATCTGGCACATCAGAAAAAGGTAGGCTAATAAACAGGGACAAGTTTTTAAAGTGCTTGTACACAAATGCCAGAAGTCTAAATAATAAGATGGGTGAACTAGAGTGCCTTGTGATAAAGGAGGATATAGATATAATAGGCATCACAGAAACCTGGTGGACTGAGAGCAATCAATGGGACACAATCATTCCGGGGTACAAAATATATCGGAAGGACAGAACAGGCCGTGCAGGGGGAGGAGTGGCACTATATGTTAAAGAAAGTGTAGATTCAAATGAAGTAAAAATCTTAAGCGAATCCACAGGTTCCATAGAGTCTCTATGGATAGAAATTTCATGCTCTAGTAAAAATATAACAGTAGGGAATCTATTATCGACCACCTGACCAGGACAGTAATAATGATGATGAAATGCTAAGGGAAATTAGAGAGGCTATCAAAATTAAGAACCCAATAATAGTGGGGGATTTCAATTATCCCCATATTGACTGGGAACATTTCACTTCAGGACGAAATGCAGAGATAAAATATCTCGATACTTTAAATGACTGCTTCATGGAGCAGCTGGTACGGGAACCCACAAGCGGAGAGGCGACTCTAGATTTAATCCTGAGTGGAGCGCAGGAGCTGGTCCAAGAGGTAACTATAGCAGGACCGCTTGGAAATAGTGACCATAATACAATAGCATTCAACATCCCTGTGATGGGAAGAACATCTCAACTGCCCAACACTGTGGCCTTTAATTTCAAAAGGGGGAACTATACAAAAATGAGGGGGTTAGTTAGACAAAAGTTAAAAGGTACAGTGACTAAAGTGAAATCCCTGCAAGTTGCGTGGGCCCTTTTTAAAGACACCATAATAGAGGCCCAACTTCAATGTATACCCCAAATTAAGAAAAACAGTAAAAGAACTAAAAAAGAGCCACCGTGGCTTAACAACCATGTAAAAGAAGCAGTGAGAGATAAAAAGACTTCCTTTAAAAAGTGGAAGTCAAATCCTAGTGAGGCAAATAGAAAGGAGCACAAACACTGCCAACTTAAGTGCAAGAGTGTAATAAGAAAAGCCAAAGAGGAGTTTGAAGAACGGCTAGCCAAAAACTCCAAAGGTAATAACAAAATGTTTTTTAAGTACATCAGAAGCAGGAAGCCTGCTAAACAACCAGTGGGGCCCCTTGATGATCAAAATTCAAAAGGAGCGCTTAAAGATGATAAAGTCATTGCGGAGAAACTAAATGGATTCTTTGCTTCAGTCTTCACGGCTGAGGATGTTAGGGAGATTCCCAAACCTGAGCTGGCTTTTGTAGGTGACAAATCTGAGGAACTGTCACAGATTGAAGTGTCACTAGAGGAGGTTTTGGAATTAATTGATAAACTCAACATTAACAAGTCACCGGGACCAGATGGCATTCACCCAAGTGTTCTGAAAGAACTCAAATGTGAAGTTGCGGAACTATTAACTAAGGTTTGTAACCTGTCCTTTAAATCGGCTTCGGTACCCAATGACTGGAAGTTAGCTAATGTAACGCCAATATTTAAAAAGGGCTCTAGGGGTGATCCCGGCAATTACAGACCGGTAAGTCTAACGTCGGTACCGGGCAAATTAGTTGAAACAATAGTAAAGAATAAAATTGTCGGACACATAGAAAAACATAAACTCTTGAGCAATAGTCAACATGGTTTCTGTAAAGGGAAATCGTGTCTTACTAATCTATTAGAGTTCTTTGAAGGGGTCAACAAACATGTGGACAAGGGGGATCCGGTGGACATAGTGTACTTGGATTTCCAGAAAGCCTTTGACAAGGTCCCTCACCAAAGGCTCTTACGTAAATTAAGCTGTCATGGGATAAAAGGGAAGGTCCTTTCATGGATTGAGAACTGGTTAAAGGACAGGGAACAAAGAGTAGGAATTAATGGTAAATTCTCAGAACGGAGAGGGGTAACTAGTGGTGTTCCCCAAGGGTCAGTCCTAGGACCAATCCTATTCAATTTATTCATAAATGATCTGGAGAAAGGGGTAAACAGTGAGGTGGCCAAGTTTGCAGATGATACTAAACTACTCAAGATAGTTAAGACCAAAGCAGATTGTGAAGAACTTCAAAAAGATCTCACAAAACTAAGTGATTGGGCAACAAAATGGCAAATGAAATTTAATGTGGATAAATGTAAAGTAATGCACATTGGAAAAAATAACCCCAACTATACATACAACATGATGGGGGCTAATTTAGCTACAACGAGTCAGGAAAATGATCTTGGAGTTATCGTGGATAGTTCTCTGAAGATGTCCACGCAGTGTGCAGAGGCGGTCAAAAAAGCAAACAGGATGTTAGGAATCGTTAAAAAGGGGATAGAGAATAAGACTGAGAATATATTATTGCCCTTATATAAATCCATGGTACGCCCACATCTCGAATACTGTGTACAGATGTGGTCTCCTCACCTCAAAAAAGATATTCTAGCACTAGAAAAGGTTCAGAAAAGAGCAACTAAAATGATTAGGGGTTTAGAGAGGGTCCCATATGAGGAAAGATTAAAGAGGCTAGGACTCTTCAGTTTGGAAAAGAGAAGACTAAGGGGGGACATGATAGAGGTATATAAAATCATGAGTGATGTTGAGAAAGTGGATAAGGAAAAGTTATTTACTTATTCCCATAATACAAGAACTAGGGGTCACCAAATGAAATTAATAGGCAGCAGGTTTAAAACAAATAAAAGGAAGTTCTTCTTCACGCAGTGCACAGTCAACTTGTGGAACTCCTTACCTGAGGAGGTTGTGAAGGCTAGGACTATAACAATGTTTAAAAGGGGACTGGATAAATTCATGGTGGCTAAGTCCATAAATGGCTATTAGCCAGGATGGGTAAGAATGGTGTCCCTAGCCTCTGTTCGTCAGAGGATGGAGATGGATGGCAGGAGAGAGATCACTTGATCATTGCCTGTTAGGTTCACTCCCTCAGGGGCACCTGGCATTGGCCACTGTCGGTAGACAGATACTGGGCTAGATGGACCTTTGGTCTGACCCGGTACGGCCTTTCTTATGTTCTTATGTTCTTATGTTCTTAGGATGGGCAGGAATAGTGTCCCCTAGTCTCTGTTTGCCAGAAGCTGGGATTGAGTGACAGGGCATGGATCACTTGATGATAACCTGTCTGTTCATTCCCTTTGGGGTACCTGCCATTAGCCACAGGATACTGGGGTTGATGGACCTTTGGTTTGACCCAGTATGGCCATTCTTATGTTCTCTGATGCCAATTAAATCATAATTTAGCTTATGTACTAATGTTTCCAGTTCTTCCTATGTATTCCTCATACTCCCTGCATTTGTGTATAGACATCTAAAGTGTTGAGCGGATTCCCCCATTGATTTCCCTCTTGTTGCTCCTATGGGCCCCATTGTAATCAAACTCAGAAGGAAGAAAAAGAGGTATTTTTATTGTTGTTTTTATTTATATATACTTGGGAGATACTCAGATACAAAGTGATACAGGCCACATAATGCTTGGATATGTAGACAAATCTACTTAATATTCACAAGAATAAATAAATATTTGAATCATCTTTAGTAAATTAGAATGGCACTGTTTCTATTTTTACCAAATATGTTAGGACTTTGTCAATTAAATACTTGCTTTTTTATTCAAAGCGTACATTAATTAATATACATATGGAATTATCTCTAGCAAAGGAGAACAGTTTGGCAGTGTCTCTCTGCCTATACCAATTGAGTTAGGAGTTTGCTAATGAAATGTAATTATGATTTTGCTATACTTGAAATGCAAATCAAGGAAATGAACAAAGGAAAATCCAGTTGTTGTCATCCTGCTGCTGCATCAGAAGGCGTCTGGCATCACTGTCTCCTCACGCTAGTCTTCCTTAAAAAGAAGAATAAATAATTGATCAGAATCTATTGTTTCCCTGGAATGAATTTTGAACGAAAATTGTCCACATCTACTGCAACCTAATCCTCCTGTTTGCCCTGCAATCCGATATTGCCATGTGCAGCTAAAGAGAACTGCAATTGAGGCTCAAGGCCGGGGCGTGGTTCTTGTCCTTTCATCTCTTCTTTTCTTTTCTCTTCCCTTTGCTGCTTCCTCCCTCCCCCACCCTCTCTCTCCGAGGCCCAGTGAGGTCAGCTCGGGAATACTGCTGCATTTCTCTGAGATACTCTGGCACAGCTTGGTACCTCGGGTGTGTGTATGCATTTTACCAGCCCAGCAGCAGACAAAGTGGTGGTGAGTAATGAGACTGCCTTACAAGAGAGCCATTGTTGGTGTTGGGTTTTTGTTTTGTTTTGTTTGTTTGTTTTTTTCTTTTTCTTTTTTTTTAAAGTAATGTTGAATACGATTAAAACTCAACACATTGTAAATCATTTAGGGTAACCCTGCGAAAACTCCCTCTTCCTTTTGCATCCTAAAATCGGGAAAAGCCAGAAGCACCCGCAAGCTTTAATAAACACTTGCAATGTGTGCAGCACATTGAAACCTACTAGAATAAGAAGGACGTGATTTGTGCTGGGAGAGTGAACAGATTAAATGGAAGCCCCTTCTGAATTCTTGGCTGCTTCTGTCTCGGGGGATTTAGTTCCACACTGACGGGTGAAAACTGTGAACCTCTCTCTGGTTTACTGTTGGGGGTTGATTTTTTTTTCCGCCTTGGCAGCTGTTTCCAGCAGGAAAACCTGCAGAGAGGCAACCGCGTCCTGTCACCTCTTTTGACGCCACACGATTTTGTCTCTAGCGAGCTGATTCTATTGCAGTTTGTGCAGATGGGGAATTCTTATTTGGAAATGGGGTTCGGTTGCATTAAAAAGATTCTTTAATTTGTATAGAAGCCTGCCGGTGCTGGAATTTGGGACACGAAGGATTCAAGTTATATTCCTGGCAGATCTTTGCTGAACCTGATGACTTTGCTGCAGTGAAACTTCAGGAAGAAATCCAGGTAGCATGTAGGGTTACAGATTTGTTGGTTTAATTTTTAGCAACACCTAAAAGTCATAGTAATGAATAAGATACTGAAATCAAGTTGATTCCACCCGTTTTCAGCGTCACTATATGCAGTTTTTGACTGCAAGAAAAAAGAGGCTTTTTCAATAAGAGAATTCTGAAAAAGAGCAGCTTAAAATTCTGTTTGTAATAGGCAACTGAAATCTAAAGAAACACATTTCATAAATTGTTTTTATAAAGTAATAGATTATAGCCCCACTTCTGACAATTAATATATTGGAACTTTCTGCCCAGTTATGTACTTCTGAATATTAATTTTCAATACTTCAACTAAAATCATTATTGTAGATGTCAATGCATGTAACAGTAATCCGTGCATCCCTGGCAATAAGCAGTGTCATAGCCTAGAGTATGTTCCAGACTTATCTAATTGGTACAGAATATAGAATGACCTTGCCAAATTCAGGTTTCTCTCTTTACTGTTTAATGCTTCAGCTAATTTTAGATAATTAGAAATTTACTGGGGCCCCTAAAGTTTTTACTTTTGCATAAATTATCACTATAAATAAAAGTTGAATAAAGGCTATTAAATACATTTTGTTGATCACAGTGATCATTTTCAGATTATACTAAGAAGTATCTTTGTAAGGCTGCACCCAATAAATACCCTTTTTAGAATCGATTGTGACCATGGAAACTATCACTTTTCTAATATGGAAAAAAGTTGCCAGCTGAGCGTAATTTGGTAACCACAGCAACAGTCTGGAGTAGTCTAAATGTGTTCTCTGCTTCCTAGCCTTTTAAATATAAAGATGGGTAAAACTGGCCAGATAGACTTCTCATAATTAATAAATGTAATAATCACTGAGAAATCGGAGGGAAAAGTAAACTTTCACATATGACTCTTAAGAACTAGTGATATAGTGCTTCCGGACAACAAATTAATTACAAATCTGGGTTCAGAAGTTAATTTAGTAATATGAATAACAATAACCTATACCATTGTTTAAGGGCGGGGCTAGTAACGACTCCTCTGTTTAGGTGGTCCAACCCTTCGTACTACTGGGAGATCCCCGTTAGAGCTAAAGGAACTTCTGGTTTTATTTTCACGTGTGCAACCCCAAGAGCATAAAATACTCCCTTCCCCTCCCCCTCTTGCAAATGTCCTTTTTGACAGCTTTCTAGCACGATAGAGAGCTACATTAGCATCTCTAGCTAGACACACGGAACAACGGAGGACAAAGCAAGGAAGATGTGTGTGTACGAGACAAGTGCCACTTGCCATTCTTTACTGAATGGAACCACGAGTTCTGACATCAGCAGAAAAAAATCTCCCCTAGAGACACAAAGGAGCCAGGGTCTGATCTCAGCTACACCAAAGTTGCTCACATGATTTCAACAAAGTTACTCCGAATTTACATGGGTGTAAAGGAGACCAGACTTTGGCTGGCCATCCCAGACTGCGAGGTCTGCAAAGAACAGCAATTTTGAACTTGCTAGGGATTGAAATCAGGTGCCCGAGTTCATAGCTGTGTGGAGTTGGCTTGGAACAAAGCGCTCAGCCTCTGGCCTCCGGGCGCCTTCCCTCTTCGGCAGCAACGCGGCCCCTAGCGAATAGCTTGGAGGGAGCGGGCAGTATTTACATACCCCCCGCGGGCTGAGTCCCCCCTCCCTAGCGTTGGGGCTGGGCGCGTGCTGCCCCGCGGGGCTCCGTGCCTGGGTTTCCCTGCTAGCAAGCCCAGCTGCGGGTGTGCCGCGCTCAGTCCGGTGCGAGCACTGAGCGTGTGCGCCTCTCTCTGCCCCCCGTTCCCTTCTCTGTGCAGCTCGTTCCCCAGCTCCCAGGGAGGCGGCGGAGGAGGATGCCCCGGCTGCCTGCCGCCAGCGAGGCTCCCCGGCGCTAGCAAGCCGCGATGAACCAGCCGCCTGCCGGGGGCGCTGCAGCTGCTTCCGAGCCTCGCCAGCACCCGGAGGGGAGCAGCAGCAGCAGAAAGCAGCAGCAGCAACGAGCGTCCTCTCCGGCAGGCCCCAGGGACAGCCGCCCCGCCGCCACCCCCCCGCGAGCCGCCGCGGCCGCCTCCAAAGGCAGCTGGGCGCGGCCGCCGCCGGGGCAGAGAGGCGGCCGGGGCCGGGGGGACAAGCCGCCGCCCGCGCTGCTGCGGGGCGCGGCGCTGCCGGGAGCTGTCCAGCCCGCGGCTGGTGCTGAAGCGCAGCCGCCCGCGGCGGGGGCAGCCGCAGCCTCCCGGGCGCCGGAGCCGCCTCCCCCCGCCACGGAGCCAGCCGGCGAGGAGCCGCCGCCCGCGGGAGGAGGGGGCGGAGGAGCGGGCGAGCGGGAGGGGGCAGCCGCGCTGCAGCCGCCGCCCAGGAACTGGAGGGGCAAAGCGGGGCGGGCTCCGCAGAGGGGAGGCGGGGAGGCGGCCCCGGCCCCTCCATCTCCATCGCCGTGTGGCGCAGGCAGGGGCCGCGCGGCGGGCGGCGGCGGGTGCTGGCGGGAGGGCTGCCTGCAGACGGAGCTCATCCAGTTCCACCTGCGCCGGGGGCTGGCGGCCGCGGCCCAGATGCAAACCAAGGGCGGCAACCACGGCAGCGCCGCCGACCCGGCCGAGGCGCCCCTGGCCTCCTCCCCCTCGCCCATGGCGGCGGCCGGGCCCGAGGGGCTGCAGCAGGGCGCTGGGGGCGTTGGGAGCCCGAGCCCGCCCCAGCAGGAGGAGCTGCAGGAGGAGATGGAGAGACTGCGGGAGGAGAACGACACCCTCAAGGTGAGCGGGGGGATGGGCGATGGGCGCGAGATCCCCCCTTTATTCCCCTGAGGAGGGAGATTGGGTGTGAACCCCGCCTCTGGGCAGGTGGGGGTGGAAGTAGGCAATGCCTGGTTCCTCCATCCCCCTAGAAAGGGGCCTAGCACATAGCATCCACCCCCCGGCAGAGGTGGAGGGTGGGGCTGGGAAGATTCCTCTGGGGAGATTCGTGATCTGACCTGGAAAGGGGCAAGGCCTGTCACCCACACCCTGCCTGGGGAGTGACGGGGGGAGTGGAAGGGGAGAGAGCGGGTTAGCCGACCCCTTCTGCTGCTCCACATCTGTGGGTGGGCAGGATGCTGCACAGCAGATACAAAGCATCATGGGCTAGATCTCTGCTTGTTTCCTATTTCTTCTGCTAGCTCATGCCAGGGAGGATTTATAATAATATCAGTATAATACTATACAAGGGCAATAATGTGTTTTAGTTCACAGTATCTCTTTTACTGCCCTCCATTTCTCCCATTTGTCTTATTTTTTAATGGGCATGGAGGGAGAAGACCTGTTTTCCAGCTGCATTTTAGCCACATTTCCCTATGTTTTATCTGTGTATCTCTGATATTTATTTTCTTGGTCCATCTGTTTGTGTTCTCCTGTGCCTGACTGGGTGTCAGAATGAGATAGATGAGTTGAGAACTGAGATGGATGAGATGAGGGACAGTTTCTTCGAGGAGGATGCTTGTCAGCTGCAGGAAATGCGTCATGAATTGGAGAGAGCCAACAAGAATTGCCGAATCCTACAGTACCGGCTCCGCAAGGCTGAGCGCAAGAGGCTCCGCTATGCACAGACTGGGGAGATCGATGGAGAGCTCCTGCGCAGCATGGAGCAGGACCTCAAGGTACAGAAGCACCTAGTCTCAGTGTGTGGGTGCGTAGTTGAAGGAGAGAGCTGAGTGCTGAGGCAAAATGGTGCTCCCATATCCTAGTCTCTGACTCACACATTCTGCTCCATACCAGTTTGAAACACACATCTTCTAGACTATGCAGGGAGCACAGGGTATAGGAGGTCAGACTTACCCTTTGACTTGGGGGGCAGAATTTTATGGGCCATGTTTTGGGCTTCAGACGTGTCTTTTATTCAGTCTTTACTGAAGCGAATTCTTGGTGAAGTCATCAGGAGTTTAAGTAATTTCCCTGAGTGATTACACTCGGACCTTTTTAGGTCATTACAAACAAAACAACTTACACCCTATAGGCCAATTTTTGTAACCCAACTGAATAGTCCCATTGACTCCAGTGGGACCATTAGAGTATTTACTCAGGCTTCAGTGAGATTATTTGTATGAAGAAGTTATTCATAGGGTGAAATCACATCTCCACTGAAGTCAATCGAAAAACTCCCATTGACTTCAGTGGGAGACAGGATTTCAGCCATAGATCTTAAGGCCAGAAGGGACCATTACGATCATCTTATCTGACCTCTTGCATAATACAAGCCATAGAGTTTTACCAAGGGATTCCTGCCTCAAGTCCATAACTTCTGGCTGAGCTACAGCAAATATTTTAGAAAGAAAACCAATCACTTCAAGTGATGGAAGATCCACTGGATTCATAGGTAAGTTGTTCCAGTGGTTAATTGCCCTCATTGTTAAATATTCATTGCGCCAAATTTGTGCCTTATTTCTCGTCTGTGTGCTTTATTTCTAGTCTGAATTTTTCTACCTTTAGTTTCTATTCACCACATCTTGTTATGCCTTTAACTGCTGAATTATATACCTCTACTGTTAGAAATCTTGTCACTGTACTTATCAGCTGTGATCAAATCACCTATTAACCTTCTCTTTAAACTAGATACATGCTTTAGTCACTGTAAGGCAAGTTTTACATAACTCAAATAATTCTTGTAGCTCTTTTCTGAATCCTTTTCAATGTGTCAACATCCTTTTAAAAGTGTGGATACTGGAACGGCACATGGTATTCCAATAGTGATGTTGGTAATGCCATATACAATGATAAAAACATCTTATTTCTACTATTATTCAATATTCCCCTGCATATACATTAAAGGATCACATTTGCTGTCTTAGCCAGTGCATTGCAGCTGATTATCCACCATGCCCCCTAAGTCCTGTTCTGAGTTACTTCTTTCTAAAATAAAGTTTCTCATCCTACAAAGGTGACTTATATTCCAGATATTTGATCTTGCATTTAGCTATATTAAAATGCATGTTGGCCAAGTGAGCATAGTTTACCATGTGATCCAGATTGCTCCATAGAACTGACTTGCCCTTATTATTGTTTGCCACTCCACCAATTTTTGTGACATCTACAACCTTTACCAGCAATTGATTTTATGCTTTCTTCAGGATGTGTGATAAAGACGTAGAATAGCACTGGGACAAAAACAGATCCCTGGAGGATCCCACTAGAAATGACCCCATTGGATGATGATTTTTAATCAGAATATTTTGCATGACTATGTCAAAAACCTTACAGAAGTCTCAATACATTATGTCAGTATAGTTACCTTTGTCAGCCAAATAGTTAGTCTTGTCAAAAAAGGATATGAAGTGCTATTCAGCCTCAGGGTTGCAGAATCTAGGCCATATATCTGACTTTCCTGCCATGCCTGGGCTTAGAGGGAGGGTAACAGATGCTACTTGTGGAATCCCCTATGTTGGAGGACTACCCAACTGATCAGTTAAGCACAAAAGTGGGGGAAAGGAGGTCAGGATCTAGTCCTCTGACTTGATGTGATTTTCACCCTATCCTGCAGTCCCTTAGCCTAGGAATTCAGCAAAGATGTCCCCTCCCCCTCCAAGATCTGTGTGCATATGTGTGTGTGTGTGTAAGGGGTGGGGCGTAGGGATGGGGAAGTCATTGAATGAATGCTGCAGCCTATTGTATCAGTACTTCACACACAATTGTGTTTCCTGTCATGAAAGAGTGAGGTACTAGCTTCAACTGTTTTTTGATAGATAAAATTCTTCTGCATTGCTTTCTATGCATTATTTTTTTCTTTAGAGTTCTGTGTATGGGTGTGTACATGAAATATAACAGAGTATTAAAAACATGTAACAAATATTGTATTGGCCATAAAAAGAGAGAACTCTGAGCTCAGACTTAGGTAATGCAAACACCAAAGAAGGATTAACTGTGTCTTCAATTTTTAAAGAAACTAACACGTAAGATCTTTCAAAATGATTGTATCGAAGTTATCATAGCTGTTGTTGTTTACCTAAATATTTGATATATGTTATTACTGTTTTAAAAGTGCCAAAAAGTTATAATATGATGTTCTGAATGGCATAATTGTCATTTACATAAATGAAAAAAGGGATTGGGTGATGGTAAATTTCCTTAAACCTTCCCCCTGTGTCTGTGCAATTCAAAATTGAAAACAAAAACCATGAATGCTTCTTTTAAAAACGTGATACTGAATTTTAGTGTTCGACACAGGAGTCTGGTCACAAAATCTAAGGCTTATCTTATTTTTAAAATTAAAGTAATTAGCAACAATAAAGACTAGATTGTGACCAACCTTGCATGCCTCAACAGGGGGGAGGAAGTGAAGAGCTGTCCCCTCGTTTGTGCTTCATATGGCTGGAGAGGGTAGACCTTGCTGTTAGTCAGTGCTTCCATGGGCATTAACTGTCTGAAAGGGACATGCCTGGGTGCAGTAGGAAAGGAAGCAGTGAGTGAAGAAGTTGGGAGAACTGTCAATGCAGAATTCAGTCCCTTTCAAGTACAGTTTCCAAGGATGGTGGAGTTACTGCTTCATTGTGCACACCTGGGAATCCAGAGATGGAGTATTTGTTTAGGGCCTAGACCAACTCCCACTGAAATCAATGGAAAGAATCTTCTTTCCTAACTTTAATGAAAGTTAGGCTGAGTTCTTAGGTAGCCAGAATCGCACTGGTTGACTCTGGCTTCCGCACATCTCTTCCACACCCTTCTACTGAAAAAAGTCATAAGTGGTAATTCAGACAGTACTGCAGAAATACATATTTTTCATGTATGTAATTATTTATTTTTGCAAATACCATTTCATTTAGGTTGCAAAAGATGTCTCAGTAAGACTTCATCATGAGTTAGAAAATGTGGAAGAAAAACGAGCCACAACAGAAGATGAAAATGAAAAGCTAAGACAGCAGCTTATAGAAGTTGAGATTACTAAACAGGCTCTTCAGAATGAACTGGAAAAAGTGAAGGAGGTTAGTGTTATTTACTGGTGATACTTCAAAATATGTGAACTGTTTTTATTTCAACCTGAAGTTCTGAAATTACCATTGCTGAAATAACTAATATTCCATATACTTGTTGCAGTTATATGAGAGTTCTGAGGGTGCAGAACCAAAGGTGTCAAATGGTCAGGTTGAATAGCTTGATTATTGAGAAGTTGTAAACAAATTGGAGAAATTAAATGGGCTGTAAATATCATTTCAAAGACATACATAACCAAACTGTTGTCTTGCTTTTTTCTGAGACTGTGGGATTGTGGAACTGTCATAGCTAAGCCGTGGGGCTCTGAGACATTCTGCCTATGTAAGGCAGATGCCTGAGGAATGCTATGGGGAGTTTTAGTATAAATGTGCTGAATGGTGTCCTGCACACCTGGTTTTGTAAACTGGAGTATGTGCTCCCCCAGCAACTCCTGTTAGATGCTAGCAGGCATGCAGAGGAGCTAGGTCCTGGCCATGTTCCCATCCTAGCTACATTCCCTTTGAGTTTTGGAATATTAATGGATGCACTAGCTGTCATTTCAGCCTAGTGCTCAATGAAATGTTAGGTCTCAATGAAATGTCAGGTATTGTACCTGACTTGTTCACATGTGCTAGGCTGAAGAAAATGCTCTTTATCCTCTTCCCCAGCGCCTAGGTTCAAGAGCACCCAGATTTTTCTTAATAAAAGAAAAGTCTGCAACAGCAATACATAGCGCAGCAGATTGAAAGGTAACAAAGCAAGCATTAACAAGAAACAGTGTGTGGATTAAAAATGACTATTCCAAACAGATTTAAGAAATAACTCACCATTTCAGTATATTCATTCAGTGACTGCCACTGGCTGCCATTTTAGTGAGACTTCCCAACAGTCCAGTTGCTAGTCTGATCTTGTTAGAGAGTGAAGAAATGTATTTAAGTAGCTAAGTAAGGCAGGAGATTGTCAGCATTGTAGGGTAAGTTCTATTATTTTTAGAATTTGTTTTGTTTAATTTAACAGTGGTTTCATGTACACAATACCTGTGTTTTCTTTGCAGGTGTTGATACTCACACTTGTCAGTAGAGGATAAAGTGGTATCCATTGCCACACCCCCACAAACTTCCTCCCATTGCTTTTCCAGCTAGTAACTGGTTTGCCAAGAACATGAAAATCAGAGCCTGCTCCATCTTCCATGCTTGATACGCTCTTCGTCTTCTGGTTTTGTTCTGGTCTTCACTGTAAAACACCACTTCTCTTAGCTGCCAGACCCATCTGCTCTATGAGACTGTGGTACTTCTCTAGTTACTCTTAGTACTTGTTGCTAGACTCAGCCTTGCTCCAAACCTTCCCCAGTTTCAGTCCATTCATACTCCCTGGGTTGCTGTTCAGGGTTCAGCCCTACTTCTGACTCTTTTGCCCCAGTCCACTGCTGAAGGTTATGCCATGGTTAGCTTCTGCCTCACAACCTGCTTCCTCTTGGTCTTTGAATTAAGATCAAATGTGGTATCAGTTTAATATCTCATACATCATCTATTAGGGAGCTACATCTTGTACATGCAGGGGAATGAACTTGATAATGGCCTTTGTCATCATTAGCTTCTATGATCTCCTCCTAACTCCTGGATCTATTCTGTATACACTTCTGTCCCATGCCACTGAACCATGGATTTGCTCCTCATATCTTCCACTTCTCCCCCTGTCTTGAGTATCTGTCGCTTTCCTTCTCTGGTCCAGCAAGAAGGATCCTTGGAACTCTGGGACGAAGGAGAAAGCCAAGCTGGATTAGAGGCTGGTGCTATTCTTTTTGGTAATAGCTTCAGGAAGTCAGAGCTCACTGATGATCCCTGTTATCACAGAATGGGGACACTGTGCCAGAGAGGAGAAATGGGACACCCTTTGGAGACTGGGCACCAGAAATCAGGGCCCTGGGTACAGACACTGGTCATGAGAGGCAAAGTTGTCTCTCTATGCTGAGTTGGAGTGGAGAGCTGCACCCTAAGGATGGGGTAGGTTAATATTATCAGGCTGGACCAAAAAAGTCAAGAGAGAGACTTGAACCTCATCCATTTGGAGAAGGAACCTGGAGTAGAGGATGCTGACCTTGGCTAGGATTTTCAGCACAGGATGGGGGATATAGAAGGATGGTTGAGGAGAAGCAGTTCAGACAGAGGAGAGGGATATTGAAGAAAAGTCTAATATTATTCATGTTGCAAGCCTTTTGCCAGTTGGAAGAGCAAAGGAGGAAGCTAGGGACAGAATACTGATTTCCCGTCTTGCAAACTTGAAGTTCAGCATCTGTAAAGAAACTGTGAAAGTAATGTTAACATGAAACAACCATTAGAACAATCCAAATAATTCTGAAGTATAATAGAATATACCTACATCAAATTTCTATGTCTGCTGCCTCTCATATCTTCAGATGCTGATCTACATTTCTTGTGTCTTCAGTGACGTCATCAGACTGCCACAATGGTGGCTTCCTATTTTCTTGTGAATTATTTCTCTTTGGAACTCTAGTTCCACAATCTCTTCTCATCCTGAACAGCATTTACTCATTTGAGTAATCCCATCAAAATCAGTTGAACTTCTTTTCTGAATAAGTTCTACTCAGTGCGAGGAGGAGGCCAGATTCTGATCTCAGTTATTCCAGTATTATTCACTGAATTATTCACTGAAGTCAGTGGAGTTACTCTTGATTTACAACAGAGCAACTGTGATCTGAATGTGTCTCAGTAATTTGAATATCTTTTATATTGCATGTCACCAAATTTGCTGGAGAAATGCAAAATCCTAAATTCATATATTGGAAAAGTATTGAGCCTCTCTGTTCTTTAAAATGCATTAAAGTGTAACTTCTGTTGGGAGTTTGCTCTTTTTCTATGACAAACAGTGTGGAGACAGCAGAGATATGTGAAATGAGACACAAGAAAGTGTTGTGGAAGCCTCCTGTGCTAAGTAGCATGCCCCAGCTCACCAAGCAGAGAGTGACCAGAGCCAAACATTTCACAATAAAGATGCCAGGCCTTTAAGGCTGCTATTAAAGAAGATGGATTGGCCATATTGCAAGCATGTGGCATTAAAAGTACATAGGTTGTGCACAGATTGATCCAGAGATCTTCCCTGGACATTTTTACACACATACAGACATACACACATATGTGTGCACACACATGCACTTACACATTTGTGTCAAGTATCAGAGGGGTAGCCGTATTAGTCTGGTTCTGTAGAAGCAGCAAAGAATCCTGTGGCACCGTATAGACTAACAGACGTTTTGCAGCATGAGCTTTCGTGTGTGAATACCCACTTCTTCGGATGCAAGCAGTGGACATTACACATTTGGTATCTGATTCCTCTCTGCATTTGGAACAGTTGAAAATTGAAGGAACCATGGTGTGTTGCCTCATGAGTGGACATTAATGTTGCTCATGGCTGCAACAGCTTGCAATCAGTTTGACATCAGAATTTAGGGAGCTGTTTTGGGGTAGCATGTGATAGAACTGTGTTTTCCACTGACTGCTCCCACCTGCAGCCCGATGATGCCCTATTTAATACACTGTGCAGATTCTTTGCTTAGCAACCTTACCACTGCATATCTCCAGATGGAAGCAGGCCAGTTAAGCTGCAGTGCAGAATGCAGGTTTTTCATGTGCACAGTGGGGCTTCAGCCTTTCTTTGTAGCAAATTACTACTGATTGCTTATATCTGTGCCCCATTATTAATAATTATCATGAATAGTAATATTTTTATTGTAGGTAGCATATGATGCTAGATATACAGGTTCTGTAATTCATTTGGGTTCTCTAGCATATTTGTTAGTTTTTTAAGCACTTCAGTTCATCATTAGATATGCAACTTAATATTAAATATTTAGTAGAGGTTGGACAGTTATCAAGGTCAGCAAATATACCGTATTATTATTTAAAGCTGACAAAGGCATAATAATGAGTAATTAATTAATTAGGGCTACATTTTTGTAGCCTTTATGTAGTTTCTCAGAGGTGTAGTAGAAAGTAAGGATTCCCCCATCTCCTGCATGCACATTAATGCCAAATTCAATTGCAGCCAAGCACTTGGATGGATGTATAGGTGTTGCGCCCTAGATGCTTCCTGTTGGGTGAAATAGAGTAGGTATGGAGTAGGCTGGTGGCTGGGGGGAGAATGCTAAACCCCATAAATGGGTTTCAGAAATCACTTCTCCAGTGCAAAGGTAAAGCCCTGGGAGGCCTTGTCCCTTTCTGAGGTGGCCGGGGGATGTGTCTTTGCTGTCCCCTTGAAAATCCATCCAAATTTGGCCGAGGTATAAGCCACTGAAAAATTTTAGCTCACACATGCTTGGTAAAGATTTGTTAGAGTTTGGCAGCTAAATTCTCAGATGTTTCCACTCACAGTGAGTATGCTCCAATCCCTCACAGATCCTTTGTGTCAACTGGATTGTGCATACATCATCCCCACAGAGTGACTGAATGTGGTCCAGCCCAGGGTTCTAGGACTGAGCAGAACTTTCCCTGTAATTATTCCTCTTGGCTGCTGGGGCTACTGTGGCATCAGAACTGGGAGCAGGGAGATTGTGCTTTCCGTGTCTCCCCCTCTCTCCCCCACTGGAGACAGGGGAATGGTGAGGCAGATTGGGACAGGCTGATCTAGTTGTAGTCTCCATTCCCAGCAGTCCTAATCTCCTCCTTGGCGTTCCGCATCCGAGTCCCAGTTTCCCCTCACCCTCCCCCAGTGTCTCCCTGGCCACTCCCAATCTCCTTGACAGACAGTATCTGTCTCCCTCCACAACTCCTTGTTCACAGTCTCCTTGCCCAATCAGTTCCAGATCTCCCCTCCTGACTCCTCATCTGATCTACTTCTTTCCTGTCTTCCAGTCCCCAGTTGTCTCCCTGTTCCTCTCCGTCCTTGTTATACTCCCCCTGTCGTGCTGACTCTGTCTAGGGTGACCAGACAGCAAGTCTGAAAATTTGGGATGGGGGTAGGGGGTAATAGGAGCCTATATAAGAAAAAGATCCAAAAATTGGGACTGTCCCTATAAAATCGGGACATCTGGTCACCCTAGCTCCATCTCCCTCCCTGGACTTCTCATCCAGTCTGCCTCCCTGGCTTCTTGTCCCAGTCTCCACCCTCCTTCCTTGCCCCATTGTACCAGTTCCTTTGCCCAGCCAGTCGCAATTCTACTCTACACCTGGGGTCTTTGTCAGATTCACCTCCCTTGCCCCCATTTCCTCCTATTGGTCCCTAGTCTCAGGCTCCCCCGTTCCCCGCAGCTCCTAGTCTGACTTCAGTTTTCTCCACCCCCAGCTGGCTCCCAGTCTCCTCTGCTCCCTGTTTATCTCACTAGCACCCAATCCCAGCTTCCCCTTCCCCCAGGTCACAGTCTCTTTGCTTAGTCAATGCCAGTCTCCCAGTCTGTCTCCCAACCTCCCCTCTCCTGGGTCCCAGCCCCAGGTTCCTTGCCCAACATGTCCCAGTCTCCATCCCGGCTCCTAGTCCCTGTCCTTCTTGCAACTCCCAGTCACAGTTTCTTTTCCCTGCCCTCGCCACCAAGTCCCACTCTCACCAGGCTCCTTTTCCCAGTCTACTTCCTTCCCTCCTATCTACTCCAGCTCTCGTTCCCTCTGCATTCAAGTCGGGTGGCTTTCTGCCCCAATGCTGTCTGTGTGCCAGCAGGCAAGAGTTACTGAGAGCACAGGGGAGAAATGTTCCCCGTTCTCAGTTCTGGTGCCCAGCCCCACTTTGATCTGGACCAGCCAACAACAGCAAATACAGGGAAATTCAGGCTTTGTCCCTGTAACCATGCTGTGGGGATGGCTTATGTACAATCTGGTCAGCATTAGGAGCTATGAGGGGATGGCACATGCTCAGCACCCATGGAATCTTCAGAGATTTTAGCTGCTAAACTCTAAGAAGTTTCTACTGAGCATGCAAGAACTACAGTTTTTGAGAGCATTATTAGAATTTGGCCAAATTTGGGCAGATTTCCACAGGAACAGCTAAAAGGCACATTCTTGACACAAAGACCACTCCCTGCATTATTTCAAGTTCTTGCTCCCAAGCATGAATTAGATAAGTTCATGGATGATAGGTCCATCAATGGCGCCCCTAGTCTCTGTGTGCCAGAAGCTGGGAATGAGCAACAGGAAATGGATCACTTGATGATTATCTGTTCTGTTAATTCCCTCTGGGGCACCTGGCATTGGCCACTGTCGGAAGACAGGATACTGGGCTAGATGGACTTGTGGTCTGACCCAGTATAGCCATTCTTATGTTCTTATGAGTGTGCTGGACCTTCTCAAAGAAAAGGTTGCCAAAATTCTTTTATATTGGCAAGAGAATGTATTTTTCCTAGCCTTATTATCAGAAATGGCTGAACCATTTCGGCTGAAACTTAAAAAAAAAAATCAGCCTAAAGCACACCACACAGCATGGAAAACTTCAGCATAAATAGTTTGTTTGGCAAAGATATAAGCAAGTAAAACCAAGATCTAATCATTAGAGGTGTTGGGCAATCTCCTGTTGACTTCAGTGCACAAGGAATGCAACATCAGGCCTCTGGTGGCCATGCAGTGACCAGTGTAATTGGTGGAGTGCAGGGCTTATGAGGGGGGAAAAGAGAGGATAGTTGTACAAGGGCCCTGAGCTCAGGGGGGGCCCCCAACACATCTCTAACTGGGGTGAAATGGGAGTAGGTCCCCAGCAAACAAATTTTTCTCGATGGGCCTTGGTGGAGCTGATGTGGAGAATTTTGTAATCTGCTCTGTGGTTGCGTTCATTTTATTTTGTTTTAGAACTGTACTTCTCACAGTTGTCTTTGGGAATATAGTCAATTTTTATAAACTGACCAGTGTATGTGGAATATGTTCAATTGTGAAAATACTAACAACTTTCGGTCTGGTTCTGCCACTTTCTGCTCATACCGAGTAGTATTTCTAACACTGCAGGCAGTCCCACTGCAATGAACAGGAGGAGTATGTGCATAGTAACGTACTGTTTAATGTGAGCCCAGCTGGCAGACTTGAACCAATAGTTAACAATTGTTAACTAAATACAACAGACCACGCCCAAACAATAAACACTATGGGTTAGATTATGGCCTTGTTTGGCCTACCTGGATTTTGGGTCTAAGTCTTTTGGGGAGTGCAGCCTCCGCTCTCTAGTTGTTTACCACCCTGCAAGCAGGTGGGCAGGGAAGGGGGAAAAAGGGGTGGGGAATGGATGGGGACTTGGCCCTGCTCCTCTGCTCACTGGCTAGAGTAGTTGGCCAGGCCCATGTTAGAACAAGTCATCTGCACCCTTTCTGGAGTTCTAATAACTTACTTGTTCCTGGCACAAGATGGCAGCAGGGGAGGATTTGTGATACTTTCAATCACAGTTTCTTCCTGGGTCTGCTCCAGGGACAGAGGGCTCAGTCTGTCTGTCTATAGCAAAACATCTACCAATGATATCCCTACCTAGAGGATTTCAGTTATTGGGGCTCTCGGTCTGTCGCCTTTTATGAAAGCTTAATTAAAAATCAGAATTAAGATATTTTATTTCCAAAAGGTCTGAGAAGCAAAATCAAATCCAGGATTTATTTAGCAAAATATTTCCAAAATGCTCCCCAAACCTAGTGTTCTGTAAGCACTCTATATACAGACTGACAGACCCCGCCACTGACTTCCACTGGAGTCCTATATGTGCAGGGCTCACATGACTGCCCTTCCCCCAATATTTTTCTTTTTAAAACAATGATGAATATGGATGTTGCTCAAAGTCTGTGGGTGTGATTCTGACACCCTTGGTCACCGTAACTAATACCTTATTCTGTGAATATTCCCAATGATTTCACTAGGATCTAGGTTATCGGAATTTGGCCCCATGTAGGTGCTTTAAAGATGAGGAAACTGTGGTCTTGAAAAACAAGATAATCCCCACAACAAAATATATTGTAGCTGTTCCCTTTAAGTCTTTTGAAAATGATGTTAATGATGTGTCACAAGCAGAAAAAAAATGGTTGAGAAGTATATACCAGTGTGATGCAAACTGAGTTTATCCAAGTGGAAACTGAACAGCCTGATGGTCATTAAAAATATGGGCTCCAAACCATTTGTAAAATAGTACTGGAATATTTTTTTCAGGCTCAAGATATGCCTTCCTACAAGGAGATTTTCATTTGAAAAATGGCTAACAGGACCTTTTCAGGGTGACAGTGCTGCCCAAGTGCTGCTTGGTGTATTGTCATCAAATTGTCCCCAAGTTTACAAGGAATTTATATTAGCAGTTTTGCCTGTTTATCAGGAAATAATACAAATTGGCAAATATAATGAAGATAATATAAGTAGGATACTTTTAAAACTGAGGGAAATGGTATACTTTAAAAGTAATTCTGTCGTCACCTGTGATCACCAGAAAAAAATTGCCCCAGTGCATTGCCTTATTAAAGGCTGCTAGCTGTTTAAACTGGAAGACCTAGTAATACTGTACTGGCTTGCCTTTCTTTCCTTCCTAATGCCAGGATAATGTTGTTCTGATTCTTTTTTTCTTTACTTGATATGGGCAGCCCCAAGTTTCCACATGTAGTGGTGGTGATTGTGGATATTATTTATTTATTTATTTATTTATTTAATGATAGTGCAGAGAAGTCCCAACTGAGTTCAGGGCCTCTTTATATTAGGCAACGTACAAAAGAAAGAGACAATACCTGTCCCAGAGAGCTTACAATCGAAATAGATAAAACAGACAAAGAGTGAAAAAAGGAAGTATTATTATCCCCATTTTACAGATGGGGAACTGAGGCACAGAGAGAGTAAGTGATTTGTGCAGAGTCACACTGAAAATATGTAGCAGAACAAGGCACTGAACACATATGTCCTGCTTCCCAATTCAGTGCATTAAGCATAAGACCAACTTTCTTTTGAACCACTGTTCTCATCACTAGAGTTTCTGATGTCCACTAGAATCATTGACTCAGTGATGAATTATACTGACCCAAGTGAGGTGGCAGAGAAGTAAATCTAATCCATTTCCTTTGTGCAGGAGTAGAGGCAGCAAAACTGGTATACACAGCTGTTTATATGGGTCATGAATGGTGCAGTGGTCTTTAGTGCAGTTTGACCCTGAGCATTGAGGGCTTCAAAGATTAAGACAAGAGGCTTTGAAATGACCCCAGAAGTTAAGTGGGAGCCAGTGAAGGATGAGGAGCATTGCTGTCATGTGTTTTCAGCAATTTTTCCTACTAGAGAGCTGGTCTTCTGTTTTCAGCACAAATTGGAGCTGTCATGTTGCCACTACCTTTAGGTCCAGGTACTGTGAGTCACATTAGTCAAGTGTGGAGGCAATGAATGCATGCATCTTTGTTGCTAGGGCCTCCTCTTAAAGGAAGGATATGATTTCCTAGAAATCTGGAAGAAAAAGAGGATAGTTTATGCTATAGTTGCCACTTGAATATCCAATAGCGATATCCAGTATTAGTGATGGACTCCATTAAGGCCCCGAGGCACTGTACTAGCTTAGCAAACAGAGGAAAATATATCTAGCTCCTTAAAGTGTATCCTTATTTCCCACCAGCATCACTGCAGTCTTGCTTGGCTTCAGTTTGAACCAACTACCATGTGCTAATCTCTTGTAGGCATTGTGATAGCTTGTGACAGAGCTGAGCACATCTCCCCAGAAGGAGGTATAGAGCTATATAGGAGTCTCAGTTGCCCTTCTTGGATTCATTGGGGATCAGTTTTCAATCTTTCACTCCCAGTTCCATATTTGGGCACTCAAACTTTAGTCTTCTAGTTGCCAACTTGACTGTTCAAATGAGAAATGTGGTGCTCTAATTTAGAAGCCCAGGTCAGAAAATGGGGCTACCCAGTTTAGCTAGCTCTACACCAGTTGTGTTACCTTTCTCATAGCCAGGGCCGCCCAGAGGATTCCGGGGGCCCGGGGTCTTCGGCGGCAGGGGGCCCTTCCGTTCCTGGACCCGCCGCCGAAGTGCCCCGAAGACCCGCGGCGGGGACCCCCCCGCCTCCGAATTACCGCCGAAGCGGGACCCGCTGCCGAAGCGCAGCCTGGTCTTCGGCGGTAATTCGGCGGAGGGGGGCCCCGCCGCGGGTCTTCGGGGCACTTCGGCGGCGGGTCCCGGAACGGAAGGGCTCCCCGCTGCCGAATTACTGCCGAAGACCGAGCTGAACTTCGGCGGCGGGTCCCGCTCCGTCTTCGGCGGTAATTCGCCAGCGGGGGGTCCTTTCGCCCCGGAGCGGAAGGACCCCCCACCGGCGAAGACCAGGAGCGGCAGAAGCTCCTGCGCCCGGCCGCACAAGAGTTTGCCGGGCATCCCGGAGCGAGTGAGGGATCCCGCTCCAGGGGCCCCGAAAAACTCTGGTGGGGGCCCCTGTGGGGCTCGGGGTCTGGGGCAAATTGCCCCTCTTGCCCCCCCCCTCTGGGCGGCCCTGCTCATAGCTCAGCTGATTTGAGTGATTTTTCTCTGCTTAACTCTCCTCAGATAATATGACCTGAATTTTTTGTCTCATCCATGTTATCGCTGTCATTTTTTTTGTCATATTGATTGATTCAGTTTATTACATACCTTTGTGGCCATTCTCTATGGGATTATGTAGAACCGTCTCAAAGAACATTTCTTTGGCACATTTCTATAGAACTGGTCTAGATCCTCAAAGAAACAACACAGAGAGGGCCAGATCCATCCTCTTCATGCTACGTCAATGACGCAAAGGGGCAGAGGGCTGCTGTAAGAAGGCCACCAGGGATTCCCTTGACATAAGGGGGAATCTCTGCGTGGCATACATTACACCACGGCTCCCCCCAACCCCAAGCATAGAGGTGTGTTGAGGGCCTGATGGTAGGGTGATCAGATGTCCTGATTTTATAGGGACAGTCCCGATATTTGGGGATTTGTCCTATATAGGTGCCTATTACCCCTCACACCCTATCCCGAGTTTTCATACTTACTGTCTGGTCACCCTACCTGATGGGGGCATAATTGAAGTGGAGTCAGAGCACATTCTCTGTACATTTACCTTGCCTATTTAGACTGTAAACCCTTCACAAAGGGACCTTCTTTTTGTCATATGTTTGTATAGTGTGGGAGCTCTAGGCACTTCTGCAATATAAATAAATAATATTAGTAATAACCCTCCAGTCATTCTGAGCCAATGGAGCAGGCCCTGTATGGATTCCAGGGCACTCACTGGAGGATCATAGTTCCTTTAAAAATGTTTTGGTAATCTGGAAAAGTTAAATTCTGCACCAGTGTAATTTTTTTTCCCAAATGTATCAAAAATTGCTCCTCAACACGAAGACATTGTTTTATAGAATGAGTACACATTTCAAAATAGACTTTATTTTACTGAAAATCTCTTCAAGGCCATGAAAAATAATAGTTAAAAACTGTTTGCCCCTCAACCCGCTGTGTTCAACTTACTCTCTCAATGCACCCTGCCCCCGGAAGAAAAGCCTGGGAAAATAGATAGGGTTTGCAACCTGCCGCTGACAGTCGAAAAACTCGAACTCTGTCAGATCAAAGGAGTTGTTGTCATGGTTTTCATGTCATTTCTTGTATCCATGGCCACTGCTGTCTTTAAGACTTCTTTCTCCTGGTCTCAAGTTCAACTCTTCAGTGAACACACATTGCTAGGCCAGATTCTCCAATGCTTCTAGTAAGCATAGAACGGCACAGCACAAGGGGCTAATAAACGAGGTGATCATGTCCCAAGTAAGAAGCCTTGAAGCTCCCTTTGTTTTGCACATGGAATTTGACGGTGCATTTTTCAGGTATCCATTTGGGTGGCATGTGGGGGTGTCAAAGCTACCAGCATTCCTAGTCATACTCCTGAAAAGCACCACAACACTAGGTTGCTTGCCATTGCCCCATGCTGGAAAATAGGATATACTGTTATAGAGGTAAGCTTTGTCCTGCTAACAGTGCTAGGAATAAGAAGCATATCACAATACGGTGCTAGGAATAAGAAGCATATCGCAATACAGATGTGTGCTGTGAGGCATGTCTTGTTCCTTCTGGGAGTATGTGTGTGTAATTTCAAATGCAAAATCAGGTGAAAGAAATTGGCAGGACCTCATTCAGTAATGCAGATGAGCAGCAGGCAGCTAATCCAAGTTCTGACCATTACTATATAAAGGAATTATTATGTTAACTGTATAACAGATCAACAACTTGCTCATCTGTAACTTCCTCAAAATGACCCTTTTTTAGGTTGCTAACCTCCATTAGTAAGTTACACAATGCTTGCAAAATGAGGTAAGCTGATTGAACCTAACATAGCTGTACACACTCATTCTCAATAAGCTACAGCCAAATGACACTGAACACTAATGACACATGGTGGAATGTGCTAATCTAGCAAGGGTCTCCGCCTTTATGATCACAGTTTGAGTCTTTGGCTGGTGCAGAAATCGTAGTCCTTTCTTTTGTAGTTGCTGAAAAAAAATCTCCCTTTCAAAGGTGAATTAACACAGATTCTGTTGCTCACAACTGATAATGTAATTTGCATTAATTTCCAATGCACTCAATAAAAACAAGAGTTTGTGAAGTATGATAAGGACATTGGTTATAATACTGGGGCTCTTTAGTTGGGATGTACTTTGTGGTCCACAATGTCAATGACTCATTTTGCACCTGTCCGAAAGTAGGCCTCTGTTCTGGACGGGGAGCAGGTTATATCTGTTAGACAGAGATACTGCAGAGGTCATTATGGACACATTATCCAAGCCAACCTTGATCACAGCCAACATGTAGAGTCGGGTAGAAGTTGGTACCATCCTACCATTATGGCATTTTTCCTAATGCACTGAGCTTTTTGTAAAGTGGTCTGCAACCACAGTAACTGTTTTGTGTGAAGTAGCTATTTATGTGTGAATGTGCTAGGAATTAAAAATCAGCTTAAGCAAATATCTTACATGTTGGCTGGCTGGCTGGCTGGCTGGCTTTCTTTCTTTCTTTCTTTCTTGAGGTATAAAGAGAATGGATAATACATGTGTCAATGGTGAATACTGCATGCAAAACAGCTTCTCTGATTACGCTGTAGTGTAATATTGCATATAAATAATTATACAGAATTATGCATACACCTCTGTAGTGATTCTGTATTCATTACTAGCATGGTATCTGTACCTTCTAAGCAACTTGCCATTCACTTCTGATTTTATTTGTAAACTGTACTTGTGATACTGACTGCAGCACTACATGACACAGTCCACCTTTCTTCTTTTAGGGCATTGTGATTGAGTATGTGCAGTTGAATTATGTATTTGTAGTGTATGTCATTGAACATTACGTAGAGTCACTGGGGGTATGTCTACACAGCAAAGAAAAACCCGTGGCTTGCCCATGTCAGCTAACTCGGGCTCACAGGGATCAGGCTGCAGGGCTGTTTCATTGCTGTGTAGAACTTTGGGCTGGATCCTGAACTCTGGGACCCTCCCATCCTGCAGAATTCCAGGCTCCAGCCCAAGCCTAGAAGTCTACACAACGATGAAACAGCCCTGCAGCCGAAGCCCCGTGAGTCTGAGTCAGCTGGCAAGGGCCAGACGTGGATTTTTCTTTGCTGTGTAGAAATACTGTGGGTTTGCATCAGTAATTGGTCAGACCTCTACTCTGAATCGAGTGGAATCAACACTAGTTGGGGGTATGAAGCTGCAGGCAGGATTTTTGGTGTTTGTTCATTGCCAGCTAGAGGCTTATTTTCCACTTGTCACAGTATTCACCAGAAATGCTGACATTTTCAGTGTCTTAGCAGATCCAGGTAATCAGAGTGCCAAACACTGCATCCATTGTTAAGAAGTAACAAAGTAAGTTTAGCCTATTAGACCAATTTTAAAAAAAATAAGTCTTTATTTCTGTGGAGATGCTTTTATATATTATGTGAAAAATTTCAGTAGTGATGGCAGCACATATGGAGGTATGTTAAAGAAACCTGTGGCTAACCTTTCCATATTGCTTTATTTGATCATAATTGTATCATTGTATTAATGAATTTAGCTATTTCAACATTAAACCCAGTTTAGGATGATAAGTACATGTTATGGATGCTTGTTTAGGTCATAGATGAATGCTTTCATTTAGATGATATTCGCTGTGCACCTGCTCCCATCACTGTTGCCTGTAACAGGGACAGGTGTGCATACATCTAGAGTGTGACTGATGATGACCATCATGGCAACCTAATTACCAGAAGCATATGGTGTTACAGACTTGACTAAACCTTTTTAATTTTGACTGGTACTAGCAGTTTGGATTTCCAGTTAAGTGATTTATTAGAGACAGTGCACTAGTGGCAATGTGCTAGGCTCTGTTTTGAACTTCTTCTTTTGTATGGCTTGGGTAGATAGCAGCAACTACAAATTTATATCTAAGTTTGATAGCCAGCACATTACCTTCAGGCCCCCAGCAAAAGAATGAAGGGGACATTCAGATGTGATGTGCTCTATGGTTTGTGCCTGGTGACCACAGTCACATACAAGGGTTTGCCTCATTTTCCATTTGAAGAGGGTTTGTTCACATCTCCCATGAGATGTCCTGATGCGATTCAATCTGCACCTGTCTTTCCGACACAAAACCTGGTGGTTCCTCAACAGGATCAACAATGAGCTGTTTGTTTTGAGTGGTCAAAGTGCTCCATGTGACTCTCCATTGAGCCTCAGCATCAAAGTTGGGTGTAAGGATCTTGATACAGTTCCATAGAGGGTTGCAGGATTTTCCCTGAGGGGTGGGAAACCCAAGTCCAGTGATGTGACAGGCACATCATCAGACCATGTTGGTTGACCACTAATGGGTTTCCCTTATAGTGCACCATCTACAGTGAGAAGTAGCAGTTGTATGGTGACCACATTAGGAGTGAAGTGACCAGGGATAGCTCATATGTTTTGTGCTAAGCTCTTTCTCTGGTTGTCTTGGTACATCTGCTATTGTCTAGGCCGGCTATTGCATATCTGTGTACTTTTTTTACGCAGAAGAGGGAATTATTTAGCGCAGGCAAGTTAACATGATGTACTTTGCATCAGTATGCACTTGCATGTGCTTTCACAGTGATCTGTAATTTATGTTGTGGTCAGAGTACTTATGAGTATTGTATGCATGCTGTGCTGCAGTCTCTACTGTGGTGGAATAAACAAAGTTGCATGAACACAAGCTGGTTCTCATCAGCAAGTGGTGAGCATTCAAACCTGGTCTATTGATGATTTTTGAAAAAACTGAGTATACAAAAAAGAATTTACAAGAAGAGCCTGTAGAAGGAGTACAGATGGCATGCATTTTCTCAGACCTGACCACCTCTTGCTACAAACAGCTCTACTATGGAACTTCTTCGACCCAACAAGTAAAATAACATGACTGCTATTTAATGTACAGTACATTATGGAGGATGCAATGCTTTGGTAGCAGCACAATTCTGAATCTTGTCTATCGTTGGTTTCAGTTCTTACTCACAATTACCGGCTCAGATACGCTGTCTGTTTGGTGTCTCCCTAAGTCGGGCCCCAGCCTATCAGTGTCGTAGTGATACTGGTCTAGCTATGATGCAGCTATGTCACATATGCAGTAGCTATGTTGTTGGGAGAGCACCTGGGATCCCTCTCTCATTAGAATGGCTAGTCATAACTGTATACTGAACTATAGAGCATCCGGACACTTGGGATAGAAGGTGAGGCATCAAACATGCCTTTGCATCCTGGCCAGTAACTGTAAATAAGCCCAGAAAGGAATGGATATGCCATACAAGAACACTCCTACTAGTCCACAAAGTCTCCACAGTGAATTCCATTTTAGGAGTGACTACTTTCTCTACACGGTATGCATGGCAGTGCTACATAATCAGGAACTCTCTGTGGAGATTTGATGGAAATGGTGAGTTGGCAATGTAGTCTGATATCAGACCCATCCTTTAGTTTCAAGTTTGAACACACTGCATTCCAAAGCCCCCCTTTTTTTTCCTGCAGTATTCAGGTTCTGCCAGGTACCCTATTACATGTGTCTGTTCCTAATTCCACATTAAAATAGTGTACTGTATATAGACTTAGCCTGTACCATGTGTCTGCCTTTGCATACATTGTATCACTCTAAGGCAGATCACCGGTAATGTGGAGAGAGATATTTTGATGAGTGCTACTGGACTATTTTGCAAGTGATCTGCTTTTTCAGTGACCTTTGTGGTAATAGGTGAGAAGCCAGATGATTGCTTAGGGTATCTAGGTTTGTAATGCATTACCAGTGAGCAAGATCTCTACACTGAGCTGCCTATTGTCAAAATGAGCTTTTCACATTCATAGTTAGGGGAGCCCTTTACATGGTATCTTAGATTATCCTTAAGGCTGAAAGTACCACTGCTAATATGCATCTGTTTTGCACCAGGCAGGAAGGTGAGGATCAGTGTGACATCTTTTTGCACCTGACAGTACTTTGTTTTCCTGTACCATGCCCCCTGAACTCACTGTGCCAGCAGCTGCCAACCTCTGTTTTCCACTGCAATGACTTTATTGGATAGTGGCAGGATTACACTGATGCAGCAGGACAAACTGCCTACTATGCTCTGGAGAGTCTGACGCACTGTCTTGATTAGCTTAAACATGTGGGGGAAATTGCACGTTACAAAACCAGCTTGTTTTATTCCCTTTTGTTTTATGATGGAAAATACTCCTAGCTGTTCGTTTTGCCAAATCAGTGCCCTCAAAACCAAACACAGACAGCAGAGAAGACAGGAAGAAAAAGAAACAGCCAGCCCCTCCTTAGGATCAGGCAACAGGTGGGTGGTGATTGTTGTCAATTCAGGAAAGAGATGGCTCTTTCCATAGGCAAGCAGTGTCCCCTTGTAGTCCCTATGTGCACAGTGTGGAAGGTTGAATCAAGAGGTGAGGTCCACTTCTTTCCAATTCCTACATGATAAGGAGTTCCCCTCTGTCCAGCTGTCAGGACCAGCAGGGACAGGATCTGGTGAGCAGGCAAGGATTCATATCCAGACCTATCTAGGAGGTGCTGTCAGGCCTGAGAAGTACTGTGGCTTGAAGTTCAACAGACTATGCCTTCATTAGACTCCCAACTTGGAACAGAAAATGAAGAGAAGCAAATAAAGGGAGCAAACAAAACTGATGAAAAGCCCCTCCTTCAAAGTCTCTCTCTATTTCATATTTTTTCGGTTGGTGGAAAATTATCTAGATCCAATTGCTGGCATTGGAGGATTCAGCTCTACTGGCCTTCTTGTGCAGAAGTCTGCAGACAACTGTAAGATCTATCTACAGATCTGCCTGATCTCCAATTGGCCCTGAACATGGTGGATCTCAGGCAGTTCTACTTTGTGTGTCTGTGTGTGTTGTAGGAAGCCATGGAACACAGCTTCCTGGGGCTTCCTCTTTCCTATTATTAATGATTTATTAATGTATGTATTATTGTATTTTATTATGTATGTATTTGTGTCATGATAGTGTCCAAAGGCCCCAATGTGGGCTGAGGCTTCTTAGTGCTATACAAATATAACACAGATGGTTCTTTTTGAGTCGCTGCAAGGTCAGTGGGTCTATAACTACATAAATTCACCAACCAGCCACCTTGTGTAGTTTTTGACAAAGCAGCATTGTGCATCTCTGAGGCTGTATTCATCCTGCACAATGGGTTTGATAGGCAGAATACAAACACAGGATAAAAAGATAGTCTCTGTCCCACAGATCTTATGCTTTAAGACAAGAGACAACAGGTAGATACAACAGACAGACTGGGAGAGCACAAGGAAACAAGTTTACCATAGTCTCTGTTCTACCAAGTGCCCTGAGCCAGGCATTTCATTTCAAAGGAGTCACTGCACTCTGAAGTTCGGCTGTGCACTCCAGGATTAGGGGACTGTGTGGTGACCTTCAACCTTAATCTGGTTCAGTTGAGTATGGTTAGATGTATCTTTCTTTGAATTTAATCACCAGTTCTTGATCAGTTGAAAGGTTTGGTGGTCAGTTACAAGGGGTTTAGCCTCTTAAAGGAAAGAACACTTCGCTTTCACTACTGTGCTGAACTCTGCTTGATCAGAAAGTGCATAGTCACAAGCAACAGAAATCAGAATTGGGTATGCTGCATGGCTAGCACATGTACAGAGGTTGGTAAAGCTGACTTTCATGTCTCATTTCTCTGAGTTTTTGCATCAGTTTGTGAAAAAGCAGATAAAAATGCAAATGAAAGTATGCTGGTGTTGGTGTACTATTTCATTTCACACTAACGATAGATTTTTTTTACGTGTCTACTATCTTTGCTTATTTTATGAGTGATGCTTTACCTGTTTGTGTGACTGGCCCAAAATGTTCTGAGGGCTTTGTTAGATAGATTGTAAATTTTGCTGTATATTTTCTCCTTTTGAAATTTTCTCAATTTAATCAACAGGTGACTATGATATTCAGACATGAATGAATCTGAAAATGATAAATAAAATAATTTAAAACAAAGCACATGTAAAATATAAATAGCTGAAGAAACCCCATGCCCCCTTCTTCTGAAGTGGGATATTGGCTTCAACTAGTTTAAATGAGTACATTGATCTATTTATCTCTTCCTGGTGAAGGATGCCTGCATTCTATATCCTTCTCCAGTAATGAGTGTAACATATGCCATTTTTAATATTAAGAGGACACTGATAGAGCTGTTAGGGCTATAACCAGACCTAGCAACTTTCTGTTCAGTTCCTGGGTATGAATATTCACTTGCATTTCTTAATATCCCTCTGTGCTACCTCCCTGCTTCATTCTTGTGAGCAGGCAAGGTACTGAAGTACACAGGACATTGCCCTTGGAGTAGGCTGGGCAGAACACTGGATTGGTAGGATATGTATGCTTGTGCCCATCAGAGACAAAGCAAGTGCCCTGGGTGTGTTGCTGGCAGGTTGCCCAGCATGGTGATTGAGATAGTTTATTAGGAGTGTGGCCCTTTAAACTGATAAACTTTAGGAATGAAATGGACATTTAAAAACATATTATTTTGAGGGTAGAATGTATTTTCAGTCACCAGCCTGGAGAGGATCCATTCAGTTTCTAATACCTGTTCATTTGATTTTTTTAAATAGGTGATAGTAAAGTGATTATTTCAATTCTCATGTCTATTCAGGGTCAGATCCTAGGGTCTGGCAAGAAGTGCTCAGAGCACGTCAGGAGTTGGGGGAAGGGTGCAAAGGTGACTTTAACCAGCTTTGCATTTCCCTGAACTTGGGGCAACTTTGTGCGAGGCTGGTCAATAAGTGCAAATTAGAGCAGCCTAGAGACCAGCATGGTACACAGATGCACCAATATCGGGGAGTGCAAAGATAGCTTAAAGCCAGCTCTAACTTGCAATGGCTCCAAGAAGTTATTACAACAGCTGCATTCCTTTTTCCCTGGCCATGACATCTGTGTTAGCTGAGGATGGGAGCATGGGTAAAGATCCCTCTGTGTTATGGTGGTTTCTCATGTGGTTGGCTTCATCTGCTCATCGCTGGTAAAGTGGTGAAGTTTTACCTCCATGTCTTCTAGACTTGCTCTGAGCGGGGTTACTCAACAGGCTGTAGAAATGCTAACAGCCAGTTTAGTGCTCCCACTGTTGCTAATTCTGGTGGAGTTGCTAATCGCTATGGGAGAGTTCCCTAAAATCCTTGGTGTAGTCACCATTTGGTAGACCATATCTCAGTCTTTTCCACTTCAGATACATAATTTGTTTCATCAGGTATTCCGGAAATATCCTTAATCAATTTTCATTGTAAACCTGTCTGACAAACATATTTAAAAAATCAAAGTATACTCAATACATCTTCAAACTAAATCAATTATTTATGTAGTTTGTCATCTTTTTGGATCATAATTGTTAAATACAATGGTAGATTTTTTTAAATGATGTTAGTTTTGTGTAACAGACCCTGACTACGTTTTAGCTAAAGTACACTTGAAAAATCTTGAGGGGCATGTTAAAAAAAAAGTTCAACTGGTTTAATATTTTCATTAGCAATAAACATATTGTTAATTCCCTATAAACAATAATATTTGTTGTTTTAGGGAAATATTTTGTTCTTGCTATAAGAATGCACAAAAATATTGAGTACAGTTTTCAAATTATTGAGGAAAAAAATTTTGAGCAAAAAAATTACATTTTAGACCAATAATGTTCGAAACCAGGTTTGAAGTATTGGTGCTAGGTCTGTTGCTGCAGTTGAGAAGCAGTTGGGGGTGCGATTTGGATGCTGCTGCATTGCATCTTGTGGTGATGTAATCAAGCCAAAGGAAAAGAATGGAGACAAGTAGAGAAATATATCCTAAAGGAATTCATGTGCATAACTATTGTGGACAAATAGATTTTGCACATGAAAATTCTGCACATGGAAGTGACAGAATCTATAATCTATCTTGTCAGGTGTTAGTGCACCAAAAGTGCATACATAGGGTATATGCATAAAATCTTATATGTGCCAAATGGAGGTCATAGTCTGAAAATCAGGCTCCAAGCTTTCCATTTGTTATTTTTTTATTTGCCTTGCTCTTAAATGTATTTTTCCTTTTTCTGTTTTGCCCTTCTGTATTTTCTCTCACTTCTTTCAATCCCAGCCCATCTCCTCTTTTACCCAAAACACTCTCTTTGCTTCCTGACCCTAAATCACGACTCTTTGTCACCGTGAGGTGCTTCCCCCAAGGTCTTTCTCTCCTTCCATTTGGGGCCCAAAGAAACATAACGTGAGGAATCTGATTCCATGGAGAGGGAGGACATTTTTAGTTTGTCCAGTGTTTTTTATTCAGTCCCTAATTATTTTATGTTCAGTTTCCATTAATTAAAATATCTGTTAGCAGCAGTAGATAATTTCACACATTGAAAATAGGATCTGTGTTTTTTAAAAGTATGAAATATGAAGATAAAATGATGGCAGGTATGCGTAGACATTCTAAATTGCTATCTATCTCTTTGAAAAATCCTATTGAATTTATTATTCAGGGACTGCAGGATATAGTGTTTGATAGTCAGTAGATGACATTCTCTCTTCAGCGTCCATATTGGATCAATGCTCTGACATGTTATTAGGGCGCACTGTGTTTTTTGAAGAGGTCAGCTTTGGATCACACGATGATTACCTGTTCTGTTCATTCTCTCTGGGGCACCTGGCAGTGGCCACTGTTGGGAGACAGGATACTGGGCTAGATGGACCTTTGGTCTGACCCAGTATGGCCATTCTTATGTCCAGAGGTGATATAAAACTGAGGTTTTGACCTCCTGTGGTCATTAAGTTCCCCATGGTACTTTTCACAGGAGAATGGGTGTTAACCCCAGTGCCCCACCCAAATTCCAATTGGGCACAATCTAACTACTCAAATCACTCCTCCAATTTTAATTGTATATGTGGTATTCTTTGTTGCTTTCTGCTATAAAATTATATAGTGTTGCTGTGTGCTGTTAAACAGCTGCTTCATTTCAGTAGCGGACAATATGAGCATTGGGTATAGTTAAAATTTGAGAAGAGCAGAATGAAAGGCAATATATAAAGGCAAGTTATTGTTGTTATTCAAATGTTAGTATCCTGGCTACCAAAAATAACTTTAATGTTTGTTAAAAATTTGAGGCAACAAATTTGAGTCAAAGCCCTACCACCTGTGGCTGAAGCTCAGGGCCCTGAGCCCTACCCCCCAGGTCCGAAGCTGAAGCAATGTAGCTTTGTGGGGGCCCCTGTGGCATGGGGCCCCAGGCAACTGCTCTGCTTGCTATCCACTAACGCTGGCCCTGATTTTTATATGCAGAAAAGCAGTTGTGGCATTGGTGGGCCATGGCGTTTTTATTGAATGTTGGGGGGGGGGGAGAATGGGCTCAGAAAGAAAAAGGTTGAGAACCCCTGGTCTAGATAATACTTAGGCCATGTGAGCGCTTCAGAATTAAGTTGACTTAACTTACCTTGGCATACAGCTGCTGCAGTAATTACATCACTTGTGCATGTCTACTTTGCTCCTTGTGTCAGTGGTGTGCGTCCTCACCAGGAGTGCTTTTATGTATTGTACTGTCAGTGTGGGGCATTGTGGATGCCAGTAACTGTCAACATAAGCGATGCAGTGTCTACACTGATACTGCATCAACCTAACTACATCAGCCTTGACTTTGCTTCGCTCATGGAGGTGGAGTTATTAAGTCCACGTAGAGGGGCAGTTACATTGGTGGGAGCGAAATTTAAGTGTAGACACTTCCATAGTTAGGTTGACGTAAGCTGCCTTGCATCGACCTAACTATGTAGTGTAGACCAGACCTTAGTTCTGCCTCAGTACAGGGGACTGGACTAGATGACCTATTGAGGTCCCTTCCAGGCCTACATTTCTATGATTCTTGTATTTAAAAGCTTCCAGTTATCTGATCAGCCAGAAGAAAACAATATCATGTGACTTTGGTGACCCATCCTACTCTGTGAATAGTGAACCATTTGCAAACACTCTGCTACTTGAAAATTGGCCAGCTAGACAATTTGGTTAATACCTGTGACTAATTAATACTTTCACAGACATCAGGATTGGTTTGCAAACAAACAGTGAACAGAAAAGAGGACTAAGCTCATCAGATAAGTGATTCATAAATTATTTCACCAACTCTAGTGTTAATTTTTTTTTAAATGAAAGCAGGGAGGCCTAATTTCCTGATCACTGGGAACTGCCTGTTTCTGATTCCTTCTTTGGCCTCGGGCAGAAGTCACTTAAGCTCCCTGGGTGAAATCCTAGTTCCATTGACGTTAATGGCAGAACTTCATTGACTTCAATGAAGCCAGGATGTCACCCCTTGCCTCAGTTTACCCATTTATACAATATGAGTTATAATGATAAGTTTGTTACCTGCCTCATGGGGATGTTCTAAGCATTTATTATTTGATGTCTGAATATTGAAAAGGCAACCAAGAGTGGTTACTATTTTACAATGCCTTATATAGCATTTCTGTTGTGTTATTTTAAGATAGAATTATTTTCCTTGTTTGTGATATTACAGGAATTAGAAGAAGCAGTCCAAATAATTGTATGTGATTTGGTATTTATTAGAAAAGGGGACTGAATTAGATACATGGTTAGTGACATGTTCAATGTATCTCACTTTTTTGTAGCTGTCGTTGAAAAGAAGAGGGAGCAAAGACTTGCAGAAATCAGAAAAAAAGTCACAGCAGACACCCACTGAGGTATGTTGAGGTAATAACAGCCCAGATCCTCAGCTTGAGGCTTCAGTGGAGCTACACCAATTTACATGAACTGAGGATCTGGCCCTTTGTTTTTGTTTTTAGTTTTGATGTTTAGTATTATATCATACTGCTGTATGGGATATAGGGATCTTGGGCCCAGATCTGCAGTCTTGACAACTGACCCAATCCTGCACTGAGAACAGTACAAGTGGACCTGTGCATTGACTGCAGTAGGGTGCTGCATGGGCTCAGAAGTTCAATTTGTAGGATCCGGATGAAAGGCAAAACTCCCATTGAAGTCAACAAGACTTTTATCTGATCAGGACTCCGGGACTTGGCCCTTTGGCTGCAGACTTTGAGACTCTTTTCTATATATGTTGCCTTATTTAACTGACTTTCAATTTTGGTTTTTCAGCCTTTTGGGTATGAAGCTTAAAAAGTATCCTCTCACTCTCTTTTCACTTTCCACACATCATGAGCCAATAAAATCTTAGTCTTTCATGAAAGGGTGCTGAAAACGCATGTTTTCTGGGAACAGTTCAGGCTTTCATAGCAAAGAAAGAAGGCTTTTTTGTCTTAATCTCATCTTCAGATGTAGAAAAATAATTGTTATAATTACATTTTAACTTCTGATGGTATATTGCTTTTATTGTTAATCTTTTGATTTAAAGCTGTGTTTGATTTCAAATGGTGCTCTTTGTTGACATAAAATTATTTTCATTTTTTTTTAAGGAGGACAATGAAGATCTGAAATGCCAGTTGCAGTTTGTTAAAGAAGAAGCTGCCCTTATGAGAAAAAAAATGGCTAAAATTGATAAGGAGAAAGACAGATTTGAACATGAGCTTCAAAAATATAGATCATTTTATGGGGATCTAGACAGTCCCTTACCGAAAGGTGAAGCTGGAGGACCACCTACCACGAGGGAAGCAGAACTCAAGCTTAGATTGAGATTAGTAGAGGAAGAAGCCAACATCCTTGGAAGGAAAATAGTAGAACTGGAAGTAGAAAATAGAGGACTGAAAGCAGAGCTTGACGATTTAAGAGGAGATGATTTCTCAGGAACAGCAAATCCCCTCATGGGGGAACAGAGCGAATCTCTCTCAGAGTTACGGCAGCATTTGCAGCTAGTTGAAGATGAGACAGAATTGCTGAGGAGAAACTTGGCTGACCTGGAGGAACAAAACAAGCGCATCACAACAGAGCTAAACAAATACAAATACAAGTCTGGCACCCATGAGAGCTCGAGGCACCATGATAATGCCAAGACAGAAGCACTGCAAGAAGAGCTAAAAGCTGCCCGAATGCAAATCAATGAGCTCAGTGGCAAAGTCATGCAACTTCAGTATGAAAACAGAGTGTTAATGTCCAACATGCAGCGCTATGACTTGGCCTCTCACCTCGGGATCCGGGGCAGCCCCAGAGACAGTGATGCTGAAAGTGATGCAGGGAAAAAAGAAAGTGATGATGATTCCCGCCCTCCCCACCGCAAAAGGGAAGGTCCCATTGGAGGGGAAAGTGACTCTGAGGAGGTACGCAATATCCGGTGCCTGACTCCCACTAGGTCTTTTTATCCTACACCGACTGGGTGGCAGAAGAGCTTCACAGATCGGCAGCAGATGAAGGACATCCGCTCTGAAGCCGAGCGACTGGGCAAAACAATAGATCGCCTGATTTCTGATACAAGTACCATCATAACAGAGGCAAGAATTTACGTGGCCAATGGGGATCTGTTTGGACTCATGGATGAAGAAGATGATGGCAGTAGGATTCGGGAGCATGAGCTTCTTTATCGAATCAATGCACAGATGAAGGCATTTAGGAAAGAACTCCAGACTTTCATCGACAGACTAGAAGTTCCAAAGTCGTCAGATGACCGAAGTGCAGATGAACCTTTGTCAGTGAGTCAGGTAGTTTTTTACTTATTACAGCCTAGAGGTAAAAAGACACTGCCAAATAGTTTAAGCCTTTAATTTTCTCTACAATGCATTAAAATTATTATAATCTGATGAGCAAAGTCTCTGGTTCCAAAATATCTATGATTTAATTTTAAATCCCCCAGTCCATCACATAGGACTTGATCCTCCTACTGGAGTCAATGGGGCTACTCATGTGAGTAATGACTATTCACATAAGGAAGGGTTTGTAGAACCGGGCTCCTCAACATTAAAAAATAAATAAACAAAATACTGTAGCTACTATTATTGTGGGAGACACAAGATTCTTGCTTTGCAGCAGTGTTTGCCAGAGTTCTTCTGACATCACCAATAATGTCAGTGCACAAATGTTCTTTGGCCTGAGGGACTGAAATAGAAGTGTAATCTGGGTGATGACCAAAAACCAACTGTAGAATAGAATATAGCAAGTGTTTGAACAGATCAGATGGTTAATGAAGTATGGTATATGGCATCTAGAGTGACTCAAGCCTATGCTGCAGTGCAAGGAAAAGAAACAAAAAACAACAAAACTCCATACTACATGCAGTGTTGTGCCATGCTGAATTCAGGGAGATAATGCCTTCCTGACCCCTGTGAATATCATCTTATGCCCTGAAGAATAATATTTAATTACCCTTATCTTAACATGAATCACTTCAAATGTTGCTATTGGTCCTAAACTTCTCCAGACTTCGTAGTAAGTCTCATATTAGGTTATATTAACGTTGTATAGTACTTTTAGCCCTACAGTCAGAATTGTTGCCAGGTAAAGCTGAAAGCTATTATTTCTTACTCATATGTTGATTAATATGATTGTTTGTTCCCTTGTATCAGAAAGTCACAGACACAGTCAATTGCTATAAGTGTGACAGGGTGCATTGCATCTTTTAACAAAAGGAAAAGACATTATACCATATTCTCATGCAGATTATGGGCCCGATCTGGCATTTATAATCATAGAATCATAAAATTGTAGGGCCGGAAGGGACTTCAAAGAGTTAAGTCCAACCCCCTGCACTAAGGCAGGACCAAGTAAACCTAGAACATTGCTGACAGGTGTTTGTCCAACCTGTTCTTTAAAAAATTCAATGATGGGGATCCCACAACCTCCCTTGGATGCCTATTCCAGAGCTTAACTACCCTTATAGATAGAATTTTTTTCCTGATATCTAACCTAAATCTCCCTTGCTTCAGATTAAGCCTATTACTTCTCATTCTACCATCAGTGGATGTGGAGAATAATTGATCATGGTCCCCTTTATAACAGCCCTTAACATATTTAAAGTATGTTATCAGGTCCCTCCTCCCCCGGTCTTCTTTTCTCAAGATGAAACATCCCCAGTTTTTTTATCCTTTCCTCAAAGGTCAGTTTCTAAACCTTTTATTGTTTATGTTGTTCTCCTCTGGACACTCTCCAGTTTGTCCACATCTTTCTGAAAGGGTGGCGCCAAGAACTGGTCACAGTACTCCAGCTGAAGCCTCACCAGTGCCGAATAGAGTGAGACTTACATCCATGACTTACATCCAGCACTCCTGTTAATACACCCAAGAATGTTGTTAGCTTTAGTCACAGCTGCATCACTCTGTTGACTCATATTCAATTTGTGATCCACTATAAATAGGGTGACCAGATGTCCCGATTTTATAGGCACAGTCCCGATTTTTGGGTCTTTTTCTTATATAGACTTCTATTACCCTCACACACACACCCTCTGTCCCAATTTTTCACACTTGCTGTCTGGTCACCTTAACTATAAACCCCAGATCCTTTTCAACAGTTCTGCCACCTAGCCAATTGCTCTGCACAGTAGAAACTCCCATTAATTTAAAAGGAGACCTGTGCATGGAGCATTTGAAGGATGGGCTCACACTGCGTAAGTGTAATTGATAACTTAGTATTTTCTAAACAAACAAACAAATATGGTATTTAAATCAGTAATTTGGGGGCATAGCCCTGCAGGCATTCTGCATGCAGACCTCCCACTGAAGCCAGTGGGAGTTCAGCACAGCACCTTTACAGGATTAGACCCTGCTTCACTGCTTATTCTGTTGAAATGTTGAGCTTTCCTTTTTATTAATTAACCGTTCTCTGTGTCTTTGTATTTACTTTCCCAGATGTTCCAGCCTATCATTTTACTTATTCTCATCCTTGTGTTGTTTTCATCCCTTTCTTACACAACAATATTTAAACTTGTCTTCCTTTTTACACTATTTTTTGTATTATAAACCTTTAATCATTTACTGTTCATTGTAGTATTATTTTCAGTTTGTTCATTTTGTCCACCCTCCAAGATAAGAAGTGCAAGAGATATAGTTTCTGTAGTAGCCACTGCTGTAAAAACACTGAAGACTACTTGTTTGCAAAAAAAGAACAAAACAAAGTGAAACAAAAACAAAAAGCAAAACAAAACCTAAAAAAGCCACCCAGTTGAATAAGAATTCTCCTCGCCAAGGTATTCCAGGTAAGCTAACAGAAAATAGGTTTTTTAAAATTTTGTCTTAAGAAAATTGTTTTATACTTTTATAATAAAAATGTTCTTGAGAAAATTGAGCCAATTTAGCTAGTATTCATTCATTTTTATGTATTAGAATTGATAGGGTCATTTTGTTTTCTTTATTTCAAAATATTTGTATTGCAATTCCAAGTGAACAGTAAAATCACCTCTAGTGTGTATGTTACAATTGTTTTTCACTGCTTTTGTACATTTTGTGTGATGGTGGACCCATTTGACAGTGGTATTTTTCACCACTGTGTGGTGTGAATTTGACGCTCAAATCCAAATGATAAGAACAGGAAGTTTGCATTTAGTCTGCCTCACATGTATGGCCTTCTCCTGAGCAAGAATGGACATCCACAGCTTCTGTTGACATCACTGAGAGTTGTGGATGCTCAACACCTTTGAGGATCAGGCCTTTAGAGTGGACATTATGTCCTATCCTGTTTGAGGTCCTTATCCCTTCAGTGGTGAATGGTAGGGAGGAGGTGTCAAAGTTAGAATGGTGTGTAATAAGACAGTTTTGTATGAAAACACAGATTGAGAGATGGCACAGGGATACAAAAACTGTGCAACGTTCACCTGGTCTATCTCTCTGACCCCATACTGATCAGCTCACCAGCCTTATCCTGTCTGTCCATCCCTCTTGGCCACTGACCCTAATTTGCCTCCCTTCTTTACTGTAAGATTTGCTGGCTCACTCTACCCTGGCCTGACTTTTCACCTCCCCACATCTGGTTCCTGGCTCGAGGAGGAAGTCAGGAACTGGCAGCCAGTGGAATTGAGTCAGACATGGAGAGCGAGCACATCTGGCAGGGGTAGAGCCCTCACTTGAAGAGTCCCATAAAGCTCAATCCTCTCCCCTGTATTATTCAACCTGGGACACGGGGACAGCTGGTGGGGACAATATGGTCTGAAGTGACACCAGTACTCAGATGACACCAGTCTCTACATCTCTTTTGTGTCAGATCTAAACAAAACCAACTTCCAGCTTGCTGTGTTCTTAGCTAAATCAGCCCTTAGATAAACAACAACTGATTAAAACTGAGCTCCAGTAAGATGGAGGTGATGCTACTGGGAAGAGGGATATACCTCGAAGAATTGACCTTCTCTGTAATGTACCCCCCACTGAGGCATGTGCCCTCAGTTTGTTAAATCAGTCTTCAACCCTGGAGTCTTTTGGACTCCTCACTGTTCATAGTGGCAAAAAGACTACTTCAATCTGTGACCAGCCTAAAGGCTGCAGCCCACCCTTTTGGCCATGGTGGTCCATGCATTTCTGATTTTTAAGAGTGATCATAGCAACTAAGTATTATCTAGGAATGAAGCCACACATCCTGAAAAAGTGTCAACTAGTATAAAATGCAGCTGCCTTTCTGCTTAGCAACATAGGTTGCCATGGACCTATCACACCAGTGCTCTGTTATCTGCACTTGCTACTAAATAAATAAAGTTCAGGTCAGTGTCTCTGTCCTAGTATTCAAAACCCTCCTGGGGATTGGCCCCAGCTAATTGAAGGAATGTCTTTCAGTGCTAGAGACTCAACTTTCATAGGAGCTTGGACCTAACTTGTGGAATTCATTCCACAGGAGCTAAGAAAGTAGCAACTTCATAGAATTAAACGGAAACCTAATTTCTTTGATTGAGCTTTCTCTCAAAAGCTCTTCTCCCATAACAACATAAATAAAACAAAACAAATAATCAACCAACTCTAATCAAGAAATTTAATCCTATCTTTTGTGAAGAAAGCAAAAGAAACTGTCTTAGTTATTTCATTTTAAATTATTGAGAGGTGTGCAGATGCGATGGTAATGAGCACCACATAAGGAGTAGACCTAGGTTCTCAGCCCTTGGAGGACCTGCTAGTGTGTTGCTCGAAAAAGTGACCTTAACCCATCTTTATTCTGGGACAGGATAGGACCTGGCCTGGTCCCTGGAGTAAGTCAGAGTACCGTGAAGGCTTCTCTAATTCATGCCCAGTTGCTCAAGGGACCATTCCATCAATCAGAGATTAGTGGGGCTAGGGATGCTATGGCTAGGTATCTTCCCCCCAAGGAACGCTCATAATCTCCAAAGGGACATTCACTTATTGCTTGGTGACTTTCCTTATCCACAGCAAGATCACTGAGGAAGAAAGCCCTTGCCTTCTCCCCCTTCCCCATCCCCAATCATCAGGATTTCTCAGCACTTCCTGAGAAGCTTCTGTTTCCAGAGAGTTGCAATGCTGCAATTAAA
The DNA here is from genome assembly GCF_020497125.1 of Mauremys mutica. Classification (NCBI taxonomy): domain Eukaryota; kingdom Metazoa; phylum Chordata; order Testudines; family Geoemydidae; genus Mauremys; species Mauremys mutica. Next base: position 97,283,584 of record NC_059074.1, on the reverse strand, counting down.
AAAAAATATGTCTCCAAGCTAAAGCTTGTCATATAAAAATTTTAGCACAAAGGGATTTTTGTTTGTTTGTTTTTAAATCTCCCTTGAGGGAAAGATCAGTTTGGCACTTTTAAATGTTACCAACTCAATCAATAAAAGAGGAACATTCAGATCTGAGCCTGGAATGCTGGATGTGGATTTTAACTCATACTTTTCTATCTTCTATTTAATAAGGTCCCGATTTTAAATTCCCTCACACGAGTTTAAATCCAGAGTGAGTCCTTTGAATTCAGTAGAGTCATTCAGCTTGCAATGGTGTGAGATCAGAATCTGGGTTAACTCTCAGTTATCTTGATTTGTGTGTATAAATGTTCCTGTAAAGTTATACCCTGGTGCAATATGTTTATTAATTTATAGTGGTCCAAAATTCTTTCTGTAAACAATATGACTGGATTTCTATAAGGGTTTTATGCTTTACAAAAACTAATTTTTTAGTAGCCCTACTACAACAAATCATTCACACAAAACAGCTTTAATCCGTCTGTAAAGGTGTTTGCAGGGATTTGCTTCTATCTCGGAATTCAGCAGCAGCGATGGGTCCAATAATACCCTGAAATTGTGACATCTGAGTCAAGAGGTGGGAATACCTCTGCATAGGACAGAGAATTTATAACCCCATCAATTTCTCAAGATGCCTTCCCTTGCCTGACAATGTCACATCCACTTTTTCTGAACTGAGTTGAACTCTTTCAGTGCTCTAAGTTAGGCATTGGGAAAGCAGACCAGAGTCCAGGTTCCATGGACTTCAGTGGAACTGTGCTGATTTACATTAGCTGAGTATCTGCCCCAGACAGCTGAATATCATCAGCATAGCATATGGGTGGGAGGGCGGCTGAAAGCTCCTCCAGCCAGAGGCGGATAAAGGTTTTGCCAGCGCAAATGTGGGCCCCCCCTTCTGCCTGCAGTGTTGCCCCTGTTCTGACCCTTCTGTCAGCAGCCCTGCCCACAGCGCCCACCCCATTCTGTCCCTTTCCCCATACTGTCCTGCCCAGTTCCACACATGGTCAGCCCCATTCTGCCCCCGCACTCTGGCCCCACAATCTTACTCCTTTCTCTCCCCCTCCCCGTGGCCCCAAGACTGGAGAAGCTCTGTCTCCTCCCACCCACCATGGCCCTGGGCCACAGCGGGGAGTGAGAGTTCCTCTAGCCCTGAGGCCGCAGCAGGGAGTGAAAGTTCTTCCAGTCCTGGGGCGATAGGCATAGTTTGACTGCTATATTTGGAGGGACAAAGCATGCCCATGCACACACGCACACACACACGCATGCTGAAGTCAGTCCCCTTGGTTCACTGGCTCTCTTCCTCTGCCTACAGTGGTACCTGGGCTGCAAGTGCTGGGGGGGACAGGACGGCATAATGGGGGAGCCCCAGTTGCTGCTGGCAACCATTCTGGCATCGGCTGCTGCAGTGATGTCACTGTTCTGGCGCTGCTGCTGTTGCCTCCCTGCTGGGGCTGCTGCTGCCCAGAGTATGCTACATGCTGGGCTCCTGCTTCCCCCTAACCATTCCCGTATCCCCTTCTCTTCCTCATCCCCTCCCCCTTCCTCTCCCCTTCTCTTCTCCCCCCATCTCCATTGCTTTGCCCACCCCACTCACGGTTGTAGAGGAAACAGGTGGGCACTAGGACCCAGAAGGCTGTGTCCTGCTGCTGAGGCAGGACCCAGAGCACAGGGGAAAAGCTGCTCCGTCCTGCTCTGTCCACATCCCACAAGCCAAAACATGCAGGGGGTGGGATTTAGTATGGGAATGACAAAGCCCCTCCCACCCCAGGCGAGCAGAGCCAGGGAACAGGGTTGGGTATGGGGGTGCCAATTTTTCCAGAGCCCCCAGTTAGGGTTACCAGGCATCTGTTTTTTGACCAGAATGCCCAGTCGAAAAGGGACCCTTGCAGCTCCAGTCAGCACCACTGACCAAAGTCCAGTTGGCACGGGGCTGGCAGGCTCCCTACCTGGCTCTGTGTGGCTCCCAGAAGTGGCAGCATGCCCCTCAGCTCCTAGGCAGAGGCGCAGCCAGGGGGGCTCTGTGCGCTGCCCCTGCCCTGAGCGCCGTCTCCGCAGCTCCCATTGGCCGTGAACTGCGGCCAATGGGAGCTGCAGGGGCAGTGCCTGTGGGTGGAAGCAATGCACACAGACGCCTGGCCGTGCCTCTGCTTAGGAGCCAAGGGACATGTTGCCACTTCTGGGAGCCCCTCGAGGTAAGTCACCCGGAGCCTGCACCCTGAACCCTCTCCTGTGCCCCAAACCCCTTCCCCAGCCCTGAGACCCCTCCTGCACCCAAACTCCCTCCCAGAGCCCACACCCCAACCCCCTGCCCCTGCCTGGTGGCCCCTCCCACAGCCTGAGCCCCTAATTTCTGGCCCCACCCCAGAGCCTGCACCCCCAGCCCAGAGCCCATACCCCCTCCAACATCCCAACCCCCTGCCTCAGCCCAGAGCCACCTCCCACTCTCCAAACCTCTCGGCTCCACCCCCCAGCTCAGAGCCACCTACTGCACCACAAACCCCTCATCCCAGAGCCCACACCCCTGCCCCAGCTGGACCCCTTTCCTACACCCTGAACCCCTCATTTCTGTCTCCACCGCAGAGCCCACACCCCCAGATGGAGCCCTCACCCACTCCCGCACCCCAACCCCCTGCCCCAGCGAAAATGAGTGAGTGAGCGAGGGTGGGGGAGAGCGAGCGACAGAGGGAGGGGGTGGAGAGAGCGGGTTTGGGGCCTCGGAGAAGGGTCAGGGCCTAAGGGCAGAGGTCGGGGCAAGGGTGTTAAGCTTTGTGTGGTTAGAAAGTTGGCAACCCTACTCCCAATTGGCCACGGCTCCTTGGCATGGGCCCCGTCAGCCCAGTTGCTAATTCTCCACTGCCTCCAGCCTCGCTGCTGTAGCACTGGCTGGAGGAGCTATCAGCTGCAGCCGCAGTGTTGGAGGAACTATCAGCCCCTGCTGTAGTGGTGGTGCTGGAGGGACTGGGTTAATTATAGGTTGTTATGAAGAGTGTTATAGTAAGGGTGTACTTTACCTACCGCATCCTCAGTGTAGACAGTGGTAGACCTCCCGTGGAGGTGGATTACCAGTGCTGATGGGAGAATCTCTCATGTGGGAGTAGGTAGTGCCTACACTGAAGTACTGCAGGGGCACAGCTGTGCCACTGTAGCCTTTTAAGTACAGATGCCCTAAGGAAATGTTCTTCATTGCTCACTAAATGCCATACTGGTGGAGGTTGAGTTAGCCCTAACTGAATGAAACTGGAGTGTAGCTTACATTTTGTTCAAATGAGGCATAAGCAGGCGTGGAAGAGAACCTGTTTTATTAAAGTTAGTATTAATATTAGTCAACATGATTGTATTTGATTTGATTACAAATCTGGCTTTCATGTTAAAGATGGCTGCAGCATCATCAGCATCATCATCATAATCTACCTCTATGTACTAAATTTCTACCTCTATGTACTAAATTTCACCTCAAAGGAAACCAATTCACTTTACAAATGTACATAGGAATCACTTCGCCAACCGTTGAAATGCAGGCACAGGTGTGGTAGAATGTTATAGCTGTTTTAGCACCAAAATACGTGCAAACATTACCACGCATAGTGCTCATTGTCGTGAGTAGTCCCATCCAAGTAAATGAGACTATTTATGGTAGAAAGGGATACACCCAATAGTAATAATTTGAAGGACCGGTTCTTAAAAAGTGCACAGAAATGCTACACTACAGTTAAGGCAGGAAATGAAAATTAACATCTGTTTGAAGCTGCAGAAGGAATTTTGGTAGGTAGAATGTAATTAACACAAATTTGAATTTGGGCGGAATGGTGGGATTAACGTCCTGCTTTTGCAAAAAATGCCTTGGGATTTGACCACAAGGACTTCCTGTGCTTTATATCTGTCTGAAAGACAGCTCCTCCTCCAGCACAGTGCCTCTGGAGCATTCATTCAATATTGCCTCAGAGGGAGGAGTCCCACTTACATAGGCCTAATTCTGATCTGTAAATCAAATAGTGTAACACCAATGAATTCATTTTGAGAATTGAATCAGGTAATATTTATCTGTAATAAAAATAATAATATAAAGTGAGCAGTGTACACTTTGTATTCTATGTTGTAATTGAAATCAATATATTTGAAAATGTAGAAAAACATCCAAAAATATTTCTAATAAATTTAAATTGGTATTCTATTATTGTTTAACAGCGCCATTAAAACTGCGATTAATCACAACTATTCTTTTTAATCTTGTGGTTAATTGCGATTATTTTTTTAATCGTTTGACAGCCCTAAAGATTACTGCCATGCATGCACCATTATGGTAGCACTGTAAAAAATGGACATTTAAGGTCACTCTCTGGCCTTCACAGATTTCCCACCAGGACAGATTTTGAATGTATTTTTTCTTTGAATACAACCAGAGAAATTTAGTCAAGTCAAGTCTTTTATGATCCAGATGTACATTCTTTTAAATAATAAATGCCTCTAAAATGTTTTCTAAATTGTTACTGCAAAGTAACTTGCACATATGAAAATAAATGGTAGTTTGAAAGATCTTATTCAGGGACAAAGATATTTCTTTCATCTGAAAATATGTTTGCCTGAAGCTCCAGATTACAGATATAATAAGACATGGGTCTGCTGACATCTGTCACCAATGCTTTAGAATCAGAACTGGAAGAGAGCAGGTGCCTGTATGCAGCAAAAATATACCCAGCAGTTGAATAATAGAAAATTGCCAAAACCATAACTGTCTAAATATGCATGATAAAAAAACAAATGAACTGCACATGAACTTCAAGCAGAGCTTTTGATTATAACATGTCATTTCTTCTAATCAGTCCAGAATATAATGGGCTAAGAGGGTGATTTTCAAAGGCAGAAATGTCAGGTAGGTACCTAACACCTACTGACTAAAATTTCTGACACTCTTATTTTCTTTTAGGGGAAACAATATGCAATGCAATGGTTCTACCATTAGATATGGAGTGCTTATTGGTAAACTATGCTGTAATTTAGGAGAGTAAACAAGTTGTAAATGTCTGCCATAGATTTCCAAGTTGCATGATGTAACTGTGACTATGTTCCCCCAACTGTAAATTGTGGATAATATTTCCCTCCCTCATAGAGGTGTCCGTGAAACCAGAGGGGTTGCACAGAGTTTGTATTTTCCACCAAACCCCTTTTGCAGATGGCTTTTAGTTACTAAGACTGCTGATATATAAAAAGTAATAGAATACAAGAATCTCTTTTGTAGCCATGTTGACTCTTGTGCTTACAGTAGTAAATCTTTATTCTTGTCACTAAGGGCTAGATCCGGGGTAGGCAACCTATGGCACGGGTGCCGAAGGCGGCATGCGAGCTGATTTTCAGTGACACTCACACTGCCTGGGTCCTGGCCAATGGTCCGGGGGGGTCTGCATTTTATTTAATTTTAAATGATGCTTCTTAAACATTTTAAAAACCTTATTTACTTTACATACAACAATAGTTTAGTTATATTATAGACTTATAGAAGGAGACCTTCTATGAATGTTAAAATGTATTACTGGCACGTGAAACCTTAAATTAGAGTGAATGAATGAAGACTCGGCACACCACTTCTGAAAGGTTGCTGACCCCTGGGCTAGATAATGCCCAGAATAGGGCACAGTGCGGAGTAGAGTTGCCAACCCTCCAGGATTGGCCGGGAGTCTCCAGGAATTAAAGATGAATCTTTAATAAAAGATTGTCATGTGATTAAATCTCCAGGACTATGTCCAACCGAAATTGGCAACCCTAGTGCAGAACTGCATGCCTCAGTGAGAGTTTGAGGAGGCACATAGCAGATAATAGCAGAAAACTTCTCTGAGCGCTCCAGCTTGTAATGGGAACATGCCTGCTATTACATCCCTTTCTTGGGTGCAGTCTGCTAGCTGGGTGTCCCCATTCTGCTTTGCAGGCTGCTTGGGAGGAAGGCCATGGTGCTGTCTCTGCTTTCCCGCCAGGGGCATGTTGTATGCCCCCAAGAGAATGGGAATTGAGGAGTCCCTGCATTCCCCCAGCACAAGGGCTGCAATTTTGCCTGGCCTTTAAACAGGTTGCAGACGAGGTAAGGCTTCTCATGCCCTCCCAATCACAGCATGTCCATGTAAGAGCCGGATAGACTCTGCCAGCAGGTGCCAGTCACACAGGGATCTTGTCTATCGAATAAGAAGATGCCATTTGAAAACAGTCATTTTCAAGTAGAACCATACTTTAAAAATAAAATGTAGGGCTCAAATTCTGCCCTCACTCAGGCAAATACCCTACTTGACTTCAAGGGGAGCTGCATATGGTTCTTGCAGACAGGGCCGGCTCCAGGGTTTTTGCTGCCCCAAGCAGCAAAAAGAAAAAAAAGAAAAAACTGCAATCGCAATCTGCAGCTCTACCGCCGCTGCTTCAGTCTTCGGCAGCAATTCGGCAGCTGGTCCTTCGCTCCGAGAGGGAGTGAGGGACCAGCCGCCAAATTGCTGCTGAAGACCCGGACGTGCCGCCCCTCACCGTTGGCTGCCCCAAGCAGCTGCTTGCTGGGCTGGTGCCTGGAGCCGGCCCTGATTGCAGAGGTGGGCTAGAAACTTATCTCCTTTACAGCCCCATAAATTTTCATTCAAATCTTCTAACGCTCTTAACTGAATCCAAAGCAGCTACAATCCTTATATACCTCTTTCTGTGGTGCTCACAAGGCCTGGTTATGATCCAGTGCCCACTGAAGTAATTTGAAAGATTCCCAGTGACCTCAGTGGGCCTGGATCTGGACTCCTACTGAGTAGCATCATATTATTCACAGGACTACCTCAGAAGCTCTTGCTCTGCTTTTAGTCAATCCTCACTCAGACTGAGGCAAATCTCAAGTTAATTAAAACTAATTAATTAAAACTCAGTAAAAACTGAGTTCAGGATTTGGCTGAGTCTGTGTTTTAATATTTTGTTTCACAGCACTTGGATGACAACAGGCACTAATTTAGTAAAATTTAATTAAATACATTGGAATTATAGTCTATATTTCAGGAAATATAGGAGTAAAAATTCATAAGATTGTATTCTGCCCTCATTTACCCAGGTGCAACCTTGTTGACTCCATTGAAGTTGCAGTGTTGTGAGAGGAGGGTCTGATCCATAATCCCCGGTTAAGGGCTCAGTCCTGCTCTGCTTTACATAGGCACAGCTATTGAGAACAGTTGGGTTGCCTGAGTGTAAGAGTGGTCTGAGGGCAGAAAGTAGCTCTGGGGTTTTTACAAAAGAAGGATTTCTAAATGAATGGGCTGAGGATTTTCCTCAGGGACGCTCTGTCCTTCAGTCATCTTTGTTCTTTTTTTAAATGGCTTTTGAAACTTGTATAAACAGTCCGAGTCCCATTGCATATCTTTCACAGGGGCAGAATAAGCACCCAAATAATGTCTTCACTGGGACTTACTCACTGACCATATAAGGAGAAAAAATGTATTTTCCCTGCAACCTACTTGGGTGTTTACTGTAGAATGCACCCTGAGCTGAAACCTTTCTACTGTACATATGTTTTAACATAGGCACATCTTGTCGTTCCAAAGGGGGAAATTGCTGAGTAATCAAAGCAGCACCTAGGGCAGACTATGTTCTTGATCCCACAAGCAACTCCTATTGTCTAGAAGATGGTCAAATTCTACTCTTGAGGGCATGAACATTGTTTCCATTCAAGGAAATGGGAATTGCACTCACATGCCTGATAGCAAATGCCCATCTGTGTTCTGTTCAGCACAGACAGAAGCTACCACACACAGCTGGAGATTGGCCATCCACAATATGAGTCAATGCAGGTGTGCAAATGGGTGAGAGCACAAAATGTCTTAGCCCCCAACCTCAATCAGGGGCCAATCTCAATTGCAGTCCCTCAGCACAACTAAGCTACAGAACTACAACTGACTAAAGAGGGAAGTGGGGGCAGGAAAGAGACATGGCTCCATTCCCCTGATGCTTTTGCTGATGGCAAAGTTGTATGCATGCCCACCCCTTTCTCCCCCCACACCCGCACACCTCGGTGCTCCTTGGGGTAGATGCCTGCCAGAGTTCCCTCTGAGGTGATGTAGGTCCACACTATATCCAGCATAGACCAATATCAAGTGAGCATGGAATTTATAACCTACAGTGCAGTGCAACAGTACTATCCAATTAGACATGCAAATAAAAGGATTTGTCACAGTGGGCTAGACACTCTACCCTGCTCCACTCAGACCCCATGGAGAGCACGGGCACAGTGGTTGTTCATTGGTTGTAGCTCCTTGATTCTCTGCTGTCTAGCTCCAGCTAAGCATTGCAGGGTAGCAGCTCAAACTTACTGTATTGGTGTAAGGTCCTTCTCTGATGTTATACCTGTGGAGGATTTTTTTGTAGCAGAACTCAACTTAGTCACACCCTTTCTTTGCCCCAAGCCAATCTTGTATATATCCTCCATCCCCTTGTGCCAGGGTTGAGGGGTGCAGTTGTAAAAGGGGACATCTCCACCATCTCTCCCAGGTTTCTGCCAGTGAAGAGCTCCTCTTTGCAGGGAGAGTCTCTGCTGGCTACTTCTAGCCAGTTTCTGTGCTTCTAAGTGGTCCAAAAGTAGACTTAACGGACCAATATCCTTATAAAGTAGCAAAAATGTTAGTGTATATTCTGAACAAGCCATTGTCAGCATTCCTAGAATACAAATAAAATAAGATTACACAATGACTAGTAATGTCTTATTACAGAAGTGATAACATAATTGAATGCAAAAAGTAAAGATTTTAGTATGAGGGGAGAGTGGGTGTTTTAGGGGAGTTGTGGATCGTGAAAAGTTGCCCTGATAAACAAATGTGGTTTAGCTGCACAGCTCCTAAAGAACTTAAAATTTATCCCTCAAAATTGGGCGTGGAATGTAGAAAAGAATCCTTCTTTAAAACACAGAGTTGCCTTTAACTAATAAAAGAAATCTAAAATTGTCCATTGTCATAGCTTTAACTTTAACATTGGTTGCTTTGGCAAGCTTTAAATACTAGCTGCACTATAAAACCTAAAAATGTCCTGGACTTGAAGTTGTTTACACAAAATGTGAGCAGATATAAAGTTACAGAGCTGGGGGCTGGAAGAGGTGGCTTTAAAACCATCCTCCATGTGCTGACGTCACATGGAACCCAGCTGCCGGGATGATGCCAGACAGAATTGTTTTTCAGTTTGCGAAACTGAAGTTGTGAAGTTAATCAAAGAGAGTTGCAAGCGCTGCTCTGATTGAAAAATTATCTCTTTCCTGGTTTCTTGTTTTCTTTAAGGATCAGGATTCACAGAACTGGAACTCTTTATCCCAGCTAGCTATGCATTTCACTGCTTTCACTACTACACTGAAAAATGGACTGAAAAACTTCTGAAGGATTGTTTACTCCAAAAAGGTAAGTTCTTTTCTTTTCTTTTTTTCTTTTAAAAATCACAGTGGTTTTTGAAGAGTTGTGGCCTTATTTGTGAAATAGAAAAGAACGTTAACCATATACATTATTAAGGCTGTAAACAGTTTGACTAACGGATCTTGTAAACATCTGCCTCATTTTGATATTTGTATCTAGACCAATAATAGTTTTAAAGTGTGATGGTGGTTGTTTATTCTCAAGGAAAGGCTGTTCAATGGTTCAGTCAGTGTTTCCAAACTATGGAATGATTTATTAACAAGACAGAGATGACAGCCCATTTTTGCACATTCGATTTTTTGTTTTTTAAATAGTAGAGTGAGACTCTGAGAGTTTCTTATAGGTTTAATATAAAGTTTATAAAATCTATGATGCCAGCCACTTCTTTAAAAAAATAGAAATAGACCCATCCAGAAGCCAGCACCTTATCTTACTGTGAATTAATCACTTGTAAAACAGAGGAAGATCAGTTTACCTGAATAGCTGTGCACATCCACTCTAGGTAATCTCTGTTGAAAAATAACACCTCCTCTACTGATGTCACAGCAGATTATTTTTAGAAGTTGTCATATTCCAGCAGAGATTAAGTTCAAATTATTTTGCATTTTTTCATATGAACATAGAGGGGAGGTAGAGGGAAGAAAGAGTAACATTAGAGACCAGGAACAGGATAAAACCTTTTTATTTGAGAGGAGAGAAGGGTACAGTGAAAGGAGAATACAGCTGATGTTGACAAAATTGATTATTTGTTTAAAGTTGATTGCTGTAATGAGCTTTTGACCTTGTCTAGGGCATTTGGAAAGTGCCAATACAGCCAGATTTCAGACACTGTACTGCTCCACAAGGCAAACTAAAATCGTGGCTGTGCTGGGGTGATAGGACTTCACATGTGAAAGTAAAAGGTATTTTAATAAAAAGGAAGCGGTGGCTTTTTACATTTGTTTGTTATGCTCAAGCCATGTGGAATACCTGTGGGAACAGCCCAGTGTTCTATACAAACAGTGAGTATATTAGCAGTATTAGAGATTGGGATCTTATTCCTAGCTTCCATGGAGAAACAAGCAGAGAAAGAGACAAAAATAGGGACAGGAGTCAAAGTCCTCTAAGGAATTTAGCCACTATAGCAACAGCAGTAGCAGCATATGTCACCCAGCCATCTGAGCAAACATCAGCAATCATGACCTTCACTATGGGTATGTCTACACTTACATTTTATAGTGCTCTAACTTGCTGTCTCAGGGATGTGAAAAAACACTCCCCTGAGTGCAGCAAGTCTGAGCGCTTTAAAGTGCCAGTCTAGACTGGCTCCAAGCGCTGGGAGAGCTCTCTCCCAGCGCCCGCGCTCGACCACACTCACATTTCAAAGCACTGCTGCGGGAGTGTTCCCGTGGAAGCGCTTTGAAGTTTCCAGTGTAGACATACCCTGTGACTATTTGCATCTTAAGAGGAAATTTGAAGGGCGTAAGAAGTGATATGAACAGGAAAAGAAATCATGGATGAAAGAGAGAAGCACTTTTGAGAGAAGTTACAGTTACAAGTAAATAGCTGCAACTAACTTTTTCGAGGACTTGATTGCATTTTGATGGTCTCCATTCTATTTTTATAAATGGAATCTTGTCTGAGGCAGATGTACATTTTGAAGATGGGTGTAAGCAAGGGAGTAAAACCTGATAAGTAATCACTCTAAAAGAACATCAAGAGTCTTTTGACATGCTAAACTGCTTTGCAAATGTGTACATGACAGGAGTACATTCAGTAAATAATAAGCTGCAATGTAGGCTTTCAGATTGGTTCCAGTAAGATTTACCATTTGCTTCTGATTGAATCACAGTTGTTATTCCTAATGTTGCACTGACAAAGCCTTGTGCAAACAATAGGCAAAACGTATCTCAATCTGTCTCTAGTTTATGCCTTCACACTGTTCTTTGCTACATGCATTTGAATCATTCCAGAGAAGTCAAATGAGTAAATAGATCAGTTTGGTTAATTCCACTGAAGTTTCTTGAATAAGTTAAAAAAGTCTATTAAAAGAGTAAGTATAGCAAAAGAATGAATTACTGCTGTACCTCCCTCCCTCCATAAAAATACAACCTTTGTAGTAGCGAAGTGAAAAAAATATTGATATGGCTGTAGATGTTCCATGAATAGACATTTCAAATGCAACAGATCTTCAGTGCATGGAATTCTTATATAAGAAGTTGTTTTTCATCAACATTTACTGCAATCCCTGGTACTGAGCTAGAACCTTGGCCCTGGAGAGGGGCCAACTCCATAAACTGGTTGGCTTCAACATGAAGCCAGGAGCCTATCTGAAACAACAAACTAATAGCGGACTTATTTCATATTAAGAATGCTGAGTTGTCTTGGAGCAGCTCTGTTAGTATCAGAGATCTTTATTTGTAAAGCTACCATGAATGTTTCTAGGTAGATGAAAACAGAAGTGTTTTGCTGGATCTGAAGTCTGTTTTGGAAGTGGTTCAAGCCATAGGTGCTGACTTTTAGTTTTCCCCAGGAGTGTGCCATCGCCACTCTGCCCTGAGGCCCTGCCCCCACTCTGCCCTTTCCCCCAAGGCCCCACCCTCGCTCCACCTCTTCCCGCCCTCACTCGAGCCCCTTGAGGCCCTGCCCCTGCTCCACCCCCTCCCTGAGCCAATCAGCTCTTTGTCAGAGCCCCAGTTAGCTGATCGGGGGAGCACCAAATAGCTGATCGGCAGTGCCACCGAACAACTGTGGCTGGTGGGTGCTGAGCTCCCACTATCTTTTTCCTGTGGGTGCTCCGGCTCCAGAGCATCCAGGGAGTTGGCACCTATGGCTCAGGCAGAGCTAAAGAAGGAAGAGAAAAGAAGAAGCTTTTGGCAGTCTCAGTGTTCCAATGACAGGTCTGAGTGAGAGCTTGAAAGAGCTGAGCTCAAATGCCGCATTGCACAGGTAAATAACTCTGTGGTATTACTGTGATCTTGAAAGGGAGCGACAGGGAGGTTCAGTGAAGGGAGTTCCTGCCCTCTTAGGCCCCAGTCCAACTTGCACTGAGTCAGAGGCATGATTGCCATTGGCTGTGGTGGCAGTTGAATCAGGCCCTAAGTGCTTGTCAGTTGAGATGTACTGTATCAGGACTTCATCTAATACACTGATGCAAGTAACCTGTTGGTCCTCAGCTGAGCTCACAGCTCACTTGTTAATGAAAGAAGCTGAATCTGAATTAGATGTCAACTTGTCAGCTGGCTGAAAAAAAAACAGACAGTAGTAAGCAGTGATCAGGTAGCAGCCACAGTTGAATCAATCTGCTTTGCCCAGTAAAAGGGTGAGGAGAGCTTTGTATGAGGCACAAAAAGGTAATTACAAAATTAGATGTAAACTAGTAATCACAAACATGTTCAATAAAGGGAGTAGTTTTTGTCACCTGACAAATAACATTGACACAGCCTCTGATCACAAAACAATGCAATCTGCAAGCTTATTGTGAATGGTTATGAATATCTACGTTCACCAGATTAACACAGCAGTCTGATTTGAAACCCAAATTTAAGGAACTCACACAACTGTGCATACAGTACATCATACCATGTCAGGCTACCAAACTCTTGCTCCCAAGAATGAATTAATGGGTATTATTCTGACCTCATGTTGTTGTAAATCAGCAGCAAATATGCTGATTTTTAATGAGCCACTGGTGTAAAAATTGAATGACTTATAATCGGGTCTATAAAATCTATCACCTTTGCTCTGCTGGCAGCATTCAGCTTTTTTTTTTTCTCCCCGATATTTTCTTCATCTCATCTGGTCACCCTAGTCAGAGTTGGGGATAGAGCCCTGTTCTACTGTCTTCCAGACCCATGCCATGGGATTAATATATTTATTTAGATTTGTAAAACCAAAATACATTAAGCTTTTATATTGTGTCTGATGTATATTTATGCGCATAAACGATTTATGGTTTCCCCCCATAACTGCATGTTTTCTTTAAAAAGTATACATATAAAACTAATGTTTTTAAATGTGCCAGTGTAAAGTCTCAATTGTTCTGAGCAAACTTCCTATCTTTAGATTTCTAGTTGTCTTGTGAACAGTTCAAATATAGCACACAGACAGCATTCTTGGCCATTCTGCCTAAAGGTCAGATCTTGGAAGGTTCCAAGGCCTTGAACTGCCATTCACTACAACGGGAATTGAGGGTACTCAGCATCTTGCAAGAGACTGTCAGTATCTTGCAGGATCAAGTGCTGTTATAGCACTTCTGCTTCATCTAAAGGAGAGCACTTTTGAATATTACCCATTTGTAGAACTATTCCCTATGTGTATGCTATTTAGGTACAGCATGTAGAATGACAGACTAAATTTGTTATCAGATACCACTTTGGGGGGGGGGGGGAGAAGGGGTTGGAACTCCTTTTTCTGTTGTGTATTTCAGTTTGTCCATACTTCTATTGTAGTGTATATGTTTATCATTATAATCCTGATACAGATAGCAAGCTTTGATACAATTGAAATTAATGGACTGCGCTGTCTGTTATATTTTTTTTCTCTTCGTTTGAAGCTAGAATCAAAGACAAGAAAGACTTATTCTGATAAAATCAATCGCAGCTTCCAGGAAACATTCAGGAAAGAAGAGGAGCAGAAACACCTTTTAGTTGATACTCATAGTGCAGCAATGAACCTGCATAAACAACTGGAGAATACGGAGAGGAACTGGACCAAAGAGAAGATGGAACTGTTGGAGAGATTTGACAGTGAAAGGAAGGAGTGGGAAAGTCAGTGGAAGGTCATGCAGAAGAAAATAGAAGAGGTACTTTGGATTTTTGAGTGTAAACAACACTGTAAAAATGAACATTTTTCTAAAGCCTTATCTGGTGGCCCAAGGCCACCTCATGGTTTTTCTCTCTGAACCATTTTCCATTTGCGTCTCTGCCACTGTTTAATGGCTGATGGCAGGATTCAAGGTCTGAGCTGTGGGAGTATTTGAGATATTGTTAAATTTTATAACCATGGATAGAGAGTCAAAACTTGAGATGTTACTTTGAAGCATTGGTCTTAGGTCAAATTTGCTGGCAGTATTTACCATAGCCAGAGATTCTGGGCACAGTGTGCATCGTACATGCATTTTAAAAAGTAGCAGACATGTCTGTATGGGGCTTAGGTCATTGGCTCTCAACCTTTCCAGACTACTGTATCCCTTGCAGGAGTCTGATTTGTCTTGTGTACCCCAAGTTGCACCTCACTTAAAAACAACTTGCTTACAAAATCAGACAAAAATAGAAAAAAGTGTCACAGCACACTATTACTGAAAAATTGCTTATGTTCTCATTTTATCATATAATTATAAAATAAATCAATTGGAATATAAATATTGTACTTACATTTCAGTGTATAGTATATAGAGCAGTATAAACAAGTCATATGAAATTTGAGTTCGTACTGACTTCGCTAGTGCTTTTTTTGTAGTCTGTTGTAAAACTAGGCAAATATCTAGATGAATGGATGTACCCCTTGGAAGACCTCTGCGTGCTCCCATGGGTATGCATACCCCTTGTTGAGAACCACTGGCTTACGTGAATGCATGTTTATCAACAAAATTCTAATACAGGCATTATAAAATATACCTTTCTGGCTGGGATAAATTATGCACTACTTTATTCGTTGACATCAAAGGGAATTCCATGAATCAAAGAATGAGTTGCTCAGGAAATGAGAAATTTATTCCTGCAAGGACCTGCTATATTTACTGACGACATTTATTAGAAAAAAGGATTACAGTAAACAAAGGCTAGACACAAAGAATATTTACACATGTTAGCGATCATTTACTTTCTATCAATTCTAATTCACTTCCTTTCAAGGATAGCATAAGTAATTTATTTATTATTCTTTTACACCAAAGTTGTCATCTGAACAAAACCTTCTGCCACTTGCTAATGCACAAATTTATTCTAATATACACATGAAAATATTCTTGCTTGCTTTCTGCAACCACTAGGAATGTAAGGAAGAGATTGTTCGCATGAAAGGAAAATAATAAAATGGAAAAGGAAAATGGAGCCAAATGACTCACAAACATATGCTGCTCTCAGGCTCCAATGTAACTCTGTGATGTCTGCCTCCTAGGTTTCAGCTGTGATTTCTATTGGATTTGAATAGAATATTCTTCTCCACTTCCTGCCTTAAATGTGATTTGTTAACTAGTTGCCTTATTTTGCCACAGAAGTGACTACATTTCAGTGGTTAGTAACGTGAGCCCTATATGTATATATGTGCTGTTTGGGGCAGGAATCAGATTTCCTTTCTGTCATTTACAGCATCTAGATCAATGGAGCCCCAGCCTGATTGGGACCTTCATATGCTACTGTAATATAAATAATAAATTATTATTACAGTTAATAATCATCTGCTATTTTGTTAGTTGGCTCTATGGTGTTGGAGATGATGGGCCTAATTCTCAATTACACTAAGGCCCTTTGACACAGCTCTTGCAGCGTAAAGGGACTTTAAAGTGAATGTAATTGTAATTTATACACACTGTAATGCCCTTTTATGCTGCCAGAGCAGTGTAAAGCAGCCTTAGTGGGAGAATCAGGCCTGATAGCTTTTGAGTGAGATGTAATGACCGCTTGTGGTCATTAACAAGTCCACCTCGCTTTTCAACTGAAAATAGGAATGTGTAAACCTCAGTGACCTAGCCAAATTCCCAACTCTAGTAATTGCACTCTACCTACTCATATTTGCTATGCAGTTTCAAGCAGATGCAGTATTTTTCTTTTCTGTCTGTCCTAAATTGTGTTACAGACTGTGCTGTGCACTGTTAAAGAGCAGGTGTGTTTCAGCTCAGAAACAGCTATATCCCTTGTCTACCTCACATGGGTGTTGTGAGAATTAATTAATGTTGGTAAGGAGCTTTGGGATCTTTGCATGCAAGGGACTGTAAATGGAAGCCTTTGTATTATAATTCCCCAAATTAGAATATGCCAGGACACCTGAGTTAACAATGCCTTTGCTTTTACTAGTGGAGGCAGAGGATCTCAAGACCTCATCAAAAAGACACCAGCACATTGCCATCCAACACCATCCTGGAATTTTGATTCAGTATTGATTCATAGAGAGAGTGTCACTTGTTTAAGACCAGCAGAATGTGCTGGAGCACATTGGTGTTTCCTGGCAGTTTACCACCTAATTACTGACCCAGCTCAGAGGTGCTTAACTTGTGAGATCTTCTGGAACCCCATTCCATAGCTCTAAGCCATAGATTAAAATATAGCAAAGATCTGGGGAATTGTAACAAACCTTCTCCAGACCTTGTGACAATAGAATGACCCATTGGCCATTCCACTTAGGACTCAGCATCTCTTAGCTAAAAATACATATCAAGTCTTTCAGCCCACAAGTGATTTTACTGAATGAATGCTTAGGAGCTTTGTAACACAGTTTAAAACAGACGATAAATATGGTCCTTTATCCTACAAGCTCATAACTCTACTTTGATTAAATAGGGTGTTTTATTGCCTTTTCAGCTTTACCAGGAGGTAAAACTAAGGCGGGAGAGCAATATGAATGTCCGGGATAATAAGGCCATTCAAAGCAAGATGCTGCAGCTATCTGTATATTCCCCTACTTCAGAACGGAATGACACAGCAGAACTGAACTGTCGACACAACTTGGCAAATGACTGGATGGAAGAAAAGAGTTTGCTCAGTAAATCAGAACAAGAATGTAAAGAAACTAGAACTCAGAGGAAAAACAGTGTTTTATTAAGGAACAGTCTGGCCTTTGACAATCAGGAGAAATATGAAGATCTCCTCAGCTTGAAAACTCCTAAGAAAGATACCAGTAGTTACGGTGGTGATCTCAATGCAGTAAGTACGAGAGTAACAGTCTTTCAGCAAATGTGGGGAACATGATGAAATCCTTCTCTCTCTACCCAAAGTATATGTCCTCTGAGTCTCAGGGTGCAACAACTTCCCAGCCGGGGAATGTTTCCCCTTCCCCTTCAGTTTGTTACTGTTGAGTATATAAACTTTTGTTAAATATACTAGTGCCATGCTATTTACCTTGGTCCATAACTTGGAGACTTTTCTGTGCTACTTCCTTCTGCACAGGACTCTCCTGTGTAAATCATCATTGGGTGTAAAATAATTCTGGAGATTATTGTTCATGCTAAGGTAACATTATTTATATTTGTAAAGGCTCTTAAAGAACTGGCGAAAGTTAGTGAAGAGTTATGCAGCTATCAAGAGGAAATTCGAAAGAAGCCCAACCACAGAAGGTAAAAACACATCTGGCCTATTTATGTTAGGGGAAGAATGGCAACAATGGGCCTATTCCTGAGCCCATTCAAGTTAAAGGGAAATTTGTGATTGAATTGGTCAGGAGCTGGATAGGGCCCAGTGCTCAGTTTCTCAGTGCTCAGTGTAAGGAATCCCAGTGAAAACCAAAATATGTTTCAAACTCATATTTTAGTTGCAAAAAATGCAGTGTACTTCCAAAATATATAAACTGATATCTGTACTTACATAGGGCTAGATTGTGCCTAGCCCTAACACAGTAGTGGAGTAGACAGGACGAAAGATTTTTGTTCCCACTCTGTGTCATGTTAGGGTTACCTAGATCTCAGCACTGGATGCTGGAGGGACTGCAGGGGATTTGCACCAGATACTCCCTACAGGGAGCAAGGGGGCAGGGAGTGACTTCCCTCCCCCTCCCCCCCCACTTTGCGCACACACACACACACACACACACACACACACACACACACGAGGAGATGGCTGGCCACATCAGGGAGAAATAAGCTGCATGCTGAAAAGAACAGTAGCAAATGATTTTTCCCCTCCACCAACACCCCATCCACTGCAAACATAGTGCCCTTGGGTTCCTCATGGGGAAATACTGCTAGGGACCGCTCCTTACACAGGGATGTACATAAAATGCACAGAGGGCTAGATTGTGCCCTTGGTGTGACAGGCTGTCTGGCAGGGGTTTGGTGAGGACACATGGCAGCCGAGTACCCGGAAGGTTTTTTGGCTGATTCTGCCAGAATTCCTCCTTGGGACTCCTGGGAAGCCCACACTTGTGTGGCAGCTACACCACTCTTGGAGAGGATGCATTGTGTTTCCCTCTCCGTGCTCAGCAAACTCTGATGAGCACAGACCTGACCTCACCCTGTCATTTTCTAGGCAGCTAACACCTGTCGCCTTGTAGATACATACACACATTGTGCCAGGCTCTTGCTGAGAGGTTCAGGAAGTACAGAGGGGTTCCTTGGAGTCTTCCCCCAGCACATCCATGCATGGGCAGTCCACAGTCCTTTCCACAGTGTATGATTACTTTAACATCAATATCTGTGAAGGAAATGATGTACACTTTGTGAATGTGTGCTGGAAAATGTGATTATTGCATGAACCATAAATGACACATTTGTGCTCTCACCGTGAATATTAAGACATTTGCACAAGCCAATGACTACATGCAGAGGCTCTCCTCACTCAAATACTCATGCCAACTCCCACTGAACTCAGTACAAATTAGAGGGGCTGTCCTCCTTCCTACAGTAAAACCTGTTAGAGGGGACCTAGATGGGGGGGTGGAGGGGAGGAATACACTGCAAGATTCCCTTTGCTGAGGTTCCTTCAAACTCTTCCATCATAGGGTGGGACTTCTTCCCTGTGTACATAGCAGTGGAATTGCCCCAAAATCTTTTCAAACATCCAATCTTAAAGACCTTCTTCTGGGCACCTGTGTACTGGGAGTGGGAAGCTGTGCTGGGGTTAACCCTTTGTTCTGCTTAGAGGTCAGGCAATGCCCTTGTGCTCTGTCACATGCCTAAAGGTTAAGCCTTCTCTTCCTTTTCCCCAGATGACTTCTTAGGACGAACATCCTCATAACTTGTCACTAAAAACGCCTCTTCTTTTATGTACAGAATGAAGTCACTTCCTTTTCTGGATGAATTTGAAGAAACCCAAAACACAGTTATTATGCCTGAGATGAACCGCATGTCCAGCAATGAACCACAAACTTCTTCCCTCACCTTTGAAACAGAAGGACAAAATAACAGGAAGAACTTGATGAGTGCCAGCAGGGAGTTGAAAGATTTGCCTTGTAGCTCTCTTACTGGTGATAGAGGAAGCGACTTCATGCCCTGGCCAAAAAAAGGAGCCCCCCCAGTTCCTCCACGGAGCACTTCTCGACACCTGACAAGCTCACTTTCTGCAGCTGTACATGTCTCTGAAGTACCCATAAAAGATTCAGGCAGCAGAAGCAACTATAAGGTTCAGGAGGGTAGGAATGGAAGGAAATGTATTAATCCTTCTCTTGCAAAACAGAGTGAAGCTCCAGTGGCACATGTAAATGAAGGGAAGTCTGTGAAAGGTGGTGCAGTGGTAACTGCTTCAGTACCTATAGCCAAAAAAGAGAGAGTCTCTGAGTGCAGTGTAGCGGCAGGTTTTTGTCACAACACATGGTCATGTGATGTGGGCAAGCTTGGAAAAGGTACTCAGAATGGATCTTCCCCATTGTCTGCCCAGAAAAGCTGTTCAGATGGAAATATGGTGCAAACAGAGAATGTGCACAGGAGACATTGCCCTAAATCTCCTAATGTTCTACAATATGGTAACGACTCCTGTGACCCTGCAATGCTGCCAAAGAAGACCCAAAGAAATGAAACATTGGCAGCAAAGATTGATGAATTTAACAGGACTGTATTTCATACAGATAAATGCAACAAATCTTTGCAAGAAAATCAGAAGCTTCAAACACCAACTGGAGATCATAAACACTGTGGCACAGGCTGTGACTGTATGGTTAACAGAACAGAAGCTGTAAATGCATCTTATGTTTCAAATCCCAGACTCTCTGCAGCAAAGAAACAGGATCCCTGCAATCCAACCAAAACTGCCAGAACAACAGGACAACAAAAGCAAATAAATGGACTTCTAAGCACCAGTGGCTACCAGCATATGCTTCACGAGCATGACTGGAGACCAATTAATTTATCTGGTCGCCCGCGTTCAGCTGACTCAAGGTCAAACTATGGAGTTGTTGAAAAACTTTTGAAAAACTATGAAAAATCAACAGTGACTTCTTTGTATAATTCTAAATGCTGCAAAGATAAGTGGACACAGTCAGATTCTGAGTTCACAGATGGGAGTTGTGAGACATTGAGTCAGTATTTCGAAATGCTCCAGATAGACCAAGGAAAGCAAGAGTTTCAGAGGAATTCAGCCAGGTGTGTTGGGAAGCAAGTCAAACAAGGCAAAGAGAGACAGAAGTTACCAGAGGTAAGATTTATATCCAACTTCAGAAACAAGCCACTTAAATGGGACAGTCCAAAATATCTGTTTATGTAATATTAGACACTTTGGGTGTGATCCTTATCTCATTTACACCCATGTGAATCAGGAGTGATTCCATGGAAGGTAATGGGCTACATCAGTGTAATACAGGAGTCCTATGGGACCAGATTCTGATCTCAGCTACACTGGTGTAAACCTAGAGTTTAACCTCAGTGTAGTTACTTGAGATTTGCAGTGCTATAACTAACATCAGAATCTGGCCCATTCCCCCCTCCCCCAATAAGACTTTTCAAAAACCTATTCAAAGGACTTTAACACAGCCACCCATGGCAAAACCTACAGGGGCTGAGAGAGCAGTATCCAGAATGATTGCTGTTGCTTGTATCCTGAAGGTGCCATGCTGGGGCTTCTATAAGTTCCAGTAACGGAGGATTCTCACACATTCTTCCAGCAGACTACTGGCTGGAAGCCCGCAAAGGAAAGGATGTAGAGAAACTGGAAAGAATCCAGAGGTGAGCGACAAAGATGATCAAAGGGATGGAATGCCAACCATATGAGCAAAGGCTGAAGGAACTGGGTATGCTGAGTTTGGAAAAGAAGAGATTAAGGGGGGATATGATAGCAGTCTTCAGCTGCTTTTGAAAAGCTGCCATAAAAAAAGTAGAGAAAAGTTGTTCTCTCTTGCCACAGAGGGCAGGACAAGAGGCAGTGGGTTCAAACTGCAGCACAGCAGATTTAGATTAAATCTCAGGAAAAGCTTCCTAACTGTAGGAACAGTAGGACAATGGAACAGACTGCCTAGGGAGGTCGTGGAAGTTCCTTCACTGGCGGTTTTCAAAAGGAGGCTGGATAGAGCCATCTGGCTTGGATGGTTTAGACACGACAAATCCTGCATCTTGGCCGGGGGTTAGACTAGATGACCCTTGCTGTCCCTAGTAACTTCTATGATTCTATGACACCCTCATTAGCTCCTCACAGAAAAGGGGTAGACTCACTTGGAGCTGTGAAACCCCATAGGGAAAAAAAGCATGTCAGATCGTCAACTGGTATAATTCAAACTGGCACAATTCCATTGACTTCAGTGGAGCCACATTGATTTTAACAGCTGAGAATTTGATCCTATAGATTTTCTTCTGACCAAGGTCTGAGCCTAACATAAGGGTGTTTTTGTTGGTTTGGGGGTTTTGGGGTCAGCTTCACCAGTGTGCAGCAGTGGCATTGGAACACTTTTCCAATAGTGGGGTGCTGAAAGCCAGCCCCTTACCTCTGTCCATGCCGCCCCTAGAGCTGGGGCTGGGAGTAGGGCTGTGTCTCCAGGAGTGGGGGAGTGGGTAAAGGGGCTTAGGCTGGGGCCACAGCTGGGGGTGGGAGTGGAACCAGGAGCAGAGCCCCACGCATGGGGCTGGCAGCCTGCATCCCAGGGGTGGTGGCAGCGGAGCCCCGGGCACAGGGCTGGCAGCCGGGACCCCGGAGTGGATGAGACAGCTGGAACCCCACATAAAACCTGGGGGTGCTGCAACACCCCCTGCACCCCTAGTTCCCGCGCCTATGGTATGCAGCTAGTTTTCAGTAGAAACAACTTTGTTCTACCATAGCCAGAAAAATAAAAAAAAAATTAAAAAAATAAAAGAGAAGAGAAGTTTCTGATTTTTTTGCTCTGTGCAAATCTGATAGGAAATTTCCTCAGTGAATATTTGAAGCAAGAACAATGAGCCAGAGTCTGATTTTATTTTTACTGGCATAAATCCAGAGTAACTCTACTAAAGCCAATGGCCCTGACTCTCTGCTGTCTTGCTCCTAGTGTAGTCATTTATGCCTATGTAAAGTGGGTGTAAAATACTAACTAATCAGACTGGCAGCATTTTAAACCTACTTGCACTCACTTTGCAAAGGTATAAAGAACTACAGATGGCACAGTGCAGAATGCACTGAAGAATCACATCTATGGTAACTACTCTGTATTTACACCACTGAAACAAAGAACAGAATCTGGACTGTTGTCTTTCATGTGTTTGTGAAGCTCTGCATGCAGCTATGACACTATATTAATAAATAATCATTATTAACAATTTATGAAGTACAAACATCTACACGTAACAGTAATGGAAACACAGTCCTGTATACTGAGCCTTCGCTGTTACAACAGGATCCATCAAATGATATCTGAAAGGTACATGGAATCCTGTTTCAGTTATTGTTGCATATTGAGTTATGTTTATGAACCAGCACAAGAGTTCATCCACATAAGTTCCAAAAATGAAAAAGTGCCTGCAGGCTCAATTAATTTATGCTTTGCATATGGGTTAAAATCTTATATCTTCCCTTGTATCTAGCATCCATGTCAACATATCTCATGCTGCAACTAATGTAAGAATTCCTATATATAGAAGTGTCTGTTCCTTTGCATTCTATACATTGCTATGTAAATACATCCTCACGTCCTTTTAATAGCCCAAGACCACCTGTTCTGAGGTATGCCACTTCATTCCTTTTACATTCCATGAACGACTGTTATAACTTGTTAAGGCAAGTAAGGCAAGTAGTTTCATTTGTGTTCTAGATATCTGTGCCAGCTAAATGTTCAACTGGGAAAGGCTTCTCCCGGCCAGCACGACCAGCAAATCGACGCTTACCTTCCAGGTGGGCATCCAGATCACCTTCAGCACCACCTGCTGTGAGAATGACTGCACACAGTTATTCTCTCTCACTTCAGTCAGAGACGGCAGTTGTCTGAACTCAAGGATGAATTTGATGATGTTGTGAAATGTGAAAGCTCTGCGCCTCTTTATACCTGTGTGTTCTGTGGTTGTGATAGCAACCAGTTCTACACTGTTGTATATCGTCCAAGAGTAATCCTGTCACTTGACTTACTGGGCAAAGCATTTTCAATCTTAGATCATCATTGCAGTCTTCAGTGTTTTTATTGATGAAATAATTATACCCCTTGTTCTTTCTTTCTTTCTTTCTTTCTTTCTTTCTTTCTTAAATGGCTCACAAAGAATTCCTTTTGAATGACGTCCTCCTTGGTTTGCCAGTCTTTTGAGTTGATACAATGTATAGTTGTGTATATTCTGACTTTGCTGCAAACAGCAGAAAGTAAAGCTGTATGCATGATCATGTGTTTGTAGGTGCATGTGTTGGAATAGGAAGTATACAGGTCTGTATTTAGAAGAGACAAACTCTGTGCTAGTGTTGACACTGAAATTACAATATATATGCCTATATATACTTTGTGTTTATTTAAAAATTTTGAAAATATAAAGTCCTAATGACATTTATATTTTGTACATCTTTTATATAGGTTCACAGGTGTAGTGAATACACTTTTTTTTACCATAATTGCAGCGACAAGGGCTTGCAGAATATGTATCAGAAGCAGACTAGCTTAGTGGATTCCTCAGACATGCTTGATGGCATACTTGTTTGGTTTTTCAACCTTTACGATGCTAGGGTCAAGGTAGATGGGCATATTTTTTCTGAATTAAAATACTATATGATTAGTACTATATTAGCCTTTTTCATCACCTGAGATATTCCTAAAACGTTCCGCTGCCTTAAAATGCTTTATATGTGCCATTTAATATAACCCACTATAGGGAATTAACTCCTATACTTTCAGCTATATTGTAATATACAGTTTATGGAGGAAGGAAAAGGATGGTAAGCATGGCAATTCTTTCAAATTTGTTTTCTTTAAACACTGTATTTAAAAGTATAGCTACATCAGAGAAATTTAACCTGTTTACTTTCAGTGACAGCAGGAGAATAAGGAATGCTATGATTACCAAATGCTGTAGTTATGCTTTCTTACTTTGATACTGGACTTCATAGAGTGTAAGCCAACAGCTAACTTACTGCTCCCGTGAATGGTATAAGTGGCAGTCAGTTATGAAGTTTACTTGCATTCTGGCAACAGCCGACGTACAGTACATAAATATTGCCTCAAGAGCTGAAGGAGATATGATCATTGTGTGCCAGGAGTCCTAGACTGATGGCATTAGAAGTATGTTTTTGCTCTCATCTATCTGTATATTATTGGCCGCTAGAATACTTTGTGTGTAGGCTGGCTTATTCCCTTCCCACCGTTTGAATGAAATATTGACACTATTCAGCATTTTTGTTCAACTTTCATAATGACAGTGTTCTCCATTCCAGAAATTTTGTACCCACCATAAAGTTGCCAGATGCATAGTGTAGCAGGGGTGATAATAATTTTCCTTGAACAACCAGTTAAGATATTTCTTCAGTTTACTGATATTTACTGCCTACTTTTGATCATCAACTTGCTGAATAACATAGAAAGGAACAAAAACCTGCTGTATTCCTTGGTGCATGTAACTTTAATTAACAGAAAGTTATGGAGGTAAACAAATATGTCAAGGACAAGTCCATTTTGTCAAGATCTTCTGAGTCCCTCTAGTACATATACTTTGGTTTTGACATCTAGAGATCTCAGTAATTTGTGCACTATAAATACCCTAGAAGGCTATCTGGACATATTGATTTTAGAAATATACAACTACGGCTGTTTAAAAATGAAGTTGTCTTTGCAGGAGTAAGCACGGCAGAGCCAGTTCCCAGCATTGTGATAACCACAGCTTAGCAGCTGTCTTAAGTAGCCTTAGTGATATGACATATGTTCTTACTTGCTGTAGAAGGGAGGGGGGTACTAGTTGGCTTTCCAGTTTCCCCAACATGAGCTAAGATTGAGAAGAGCTGCCATGCTGGAGCTTCTGAAGGGACAGAGCCTCCAGAACAAAGAAATCATAAATCTTCAGAGTGGGACATAACTTTTCTCCCACATCTGATTTCACCAAATGAAGGGCTCCACTGCTTTTGTTTTGTGAGCCTACTGTCAAAATGACAGGTTGAATGTTATGTGTTGGTTAAAGTCTCTGTGTAGATGTACACTCTTTTTATTTACTCTCTGGACCACTTTGAGATTCTTCATACTGCTCAGACTAGGAACATGACTATATTTTACTTTGGCCCTGAAATAAATCCAGTAGAGAGTCTGCAGAGTTCTAAAAGCCTAACCGGCAACAGTTAAATAGAAACCCCTCAGGCACAGTGGAGTTCGCTGCCAACCCAAACACTTACCAGGTATTGAAAATATGTGAATGTCACTATGAATCCATTGCCTCCCCTCTTTGATGCTCAGTTATTTGTATTGAACACAATCACAAAGGAATTGTGGCTTTGTCTACACATAAAAGTTGTATGAGCTTAACAAAATCAGTTTGTACGCCAATTTGGTTAAATCAGTGTAAAACCTATGTATAGACCAGGCCTTCAAAATAAGAGAGAGACACCACCCCAGCCAACTTCCCTTGGCTGAAAGGACTGGTTGGCCTGATACAGAGCCCTTGGGCAGGGGGAGATGGAATAAAAAGGTGAATCTCCGAAGAAATGCTCATATATCCTTTTGCCTCTAGCTCATCATTCACCGTCTAGTTCTACTTAATGTTTTATCTTTGCTCTATAGTCTTAGTTATAGTCTTCCTACAAAGAGTACATTTTAACCGATGATAAAGGAATGAAACCAATACTTTGCTTATTCTCTTTGAGCCACAGAATTAGTGTATTGACCTTTACACATACGGTAGGGGGGGGATTTGGCCATTATCAGAATAAATTGCCAAGATGTGTAATCTAATTTTTCAATGTTCTTTTGAGCACCAGTTACTTTCTACTGCCCTTTGATTCTGTTCAGTATGTACACAATTGTCTATTTAAGAATATGTTTCTGCTGAAACTGTAAATAGGGATCTTGCATCGAAATGGCCTCAATATTATTTTTGCAAAGTTCCACAGCATTCCAGCAGGCTGGCTACCTACATCCCAATTTTAAGTTATGGACTAAGTATAAATTCCTTAGCATGCAAAAAGTATGCAATTTTCGCAGTGTTGCTATGAAAAGAATTTCTTTGGCGTTGAGGCCTGCAATATACAATTCTATCTAGTATACTATCATTATTCTTTCTTGGAGTAATCTGTAATATTCTCTTTGACTGTGTATGTCCTCTTTTAAATGAAAGGCAGAAGACATTTACTTTTATTTGCTAAATCTGAAAACCTTTTTTGCATCTGGCCTTTCCACCACTTCTTGATTCCCAGTGGATGTATGTTTTCTGTGTGGTTCCTTGCCAATGGTCCATATGTATTTGACATAGTGTAGGATTTTTTGTTTGTACTGCACTCAAGATTTTTTCCCCAATACATCTTGTTCTTAAATCTGTTGATACTGTTGCCATCCATAAATATATTAGATCTTAATTTACTGTTTTGCGTCATTTGAAATGCACTTTCTTCATCAACTGTTAATGTCATATACTATATAAAACTTGTTAGTCTTATAGTTTAAGGATGGTTAATCTGTTTCCGAGGTTGCTTTTTTTTTCTTTCTATTTATAAAGCATTTACATTAGCAGGAACATGTTCCTAATGTGCATTGTACAATCAGCAGCTATGTGACTATGACATTTCATACTTATAGTGCCTTGATAGGATGTTACTCTGAAAAGTATTGTACTGGAACTTCCTTATAGTAACACAGACTGAACCCACAATATGAACAAAGTCAAGTGTATGAATGAAAATCAGGAACATAACAGAAGAATCAAATATCAAGGCGCTACACTTGGAGTAAATGTGTGGCTAGTTCTTTGTTTCTAAGGAAACATCCCATTGTACTGCCTGTAGCGTATCCTTTGAAATTTCCGGTAATGTGGTTTTTTTTCACCTGTGCTTTGTGGATACCAAATTCCAGTTTTTCTGCTTTATGTGCTTTATAACAGCAGTTGATGTTGGCGATTTCAAATTCTCACCCATTAATGCTAAAAACTATGCATTTTTGCTGAGTGTTTATCAGCATCTGTATGGTTTCACATGTTAATCCTTCTAGTGTCATTATTGTTTTACCAGCAGAGATGCTATAGCACTCATGATTTGGACATTATGAAATTTATGACCTATAGTCTCAGGTCATCAAAGGTGTTTAAGTGCCTAACTCCCAATGACATCAGTGGGAGTTATATACTTAAATACTTTGGAGGATACGGGCCAAACACCTTTCATTCACACACAAATCCCAACACTTGCAGAGAGAGGAGCCCTGCAATACTGCTGAAGTGTGGCTATCCCTGTAAGGTGGAATGTGACTGGCATTTCCCTCCAGCACACCATGGGCTATGATGTAACTCCACCCCCATCCCCCATTGATCATGCAAGTTGTGGGGACTGTCTTCAAGCAGCTTTACTCCCAATCCAGCATGTCTTCTCCCATACAGGGACAAAATTGCAGCTCCTGTGCTCTCTCTGTTAAGGACCTGCTCTCTGTTAACACTCCCAGGGAGACGGGACTCCCAAATAGGGCTGGGAGGAGGCAGGGCCTGTCATGGGAGGCAAAGCTGGCTCGCTGTGCAGGGGGTACATGTTTTACTCTGTAAGGGCCCATGCAGGGTGTGTTCTCCCCTTAAGTGCCTCCCAGAGGCCGTGGTGCTGGAACAATTTTTATAGTGGGGATGCTGACAGCAGAAACCCTGTATTTGGGTTGTTATTACTACTGCAAGTCAGGGGGTGTGGCAGCACCCCAGCACTCGTAGTTCCAGCACCTATGCCAGGAGGTGCTGATGCCTCACCTTCTCTAACTTGTGTCTACACCTTCATGGGGTAGTCTGACCCCACATAAGAGTAAGGGTGGGAAGAATCTAATAAAGGTTTTTCTTATGTGGTTGAAATGATAGAAAAATTACACAGGCCCGAATCAGTGGCCTTTAAAGGAATTCAGCCAAGATGCGGTGTGTGTGCAGGGGTGGGAACTCCTGCACTTCCAGTAAGGTACCATGGGACTGAATGGTTTGCAGAGGGGAAATCATCACATTCAAATGGCAGCATCTGCCAGGGTGACAGGCCATATTTTAACTAATGATTTGGATAGGTATGTTGCAAGTACGTTGCAGCTTGCACTGGTATTAAATTCCCTGCTATTTGCTAGGGAAAGGGAGAGTAAAAAGACAACTGTGTAACTGTAACATGGTAGCTTAATGCATGTTACTAGGACTCCACGTGTGGCTGAACTTCTGCAGCTTTTCTCTCCCACCACTCATCCTGGATTCTCCTCAGTTCAAACTGGGTCTTGCTCTGTAGGTACTTAAACCTCTCCTTCTTTGAGATGGAAGTGAGATCATTCTGCTTGTCACTTTGGAGTTTGGAAATGTCCTCATTGTTCTCGTTGAACCATTCCTGGTGTACCCTTTTCTTTGGCCCCAGCACTGATTTAACTATCAAGAATCACACCTTTGTAGTTCCATTTTTCTGTTGGGTTTCCAGAGATTGGTGGCCATGAAGAAAGCTTGTCATCAAGTGACTGCTGAAACTGCACATGATGGGTGATGTGTTTGAGCTAGGGTTGTCGATTAATCGCAGCTGACTCACGTGATTAACTCAAAAAATTAATCGTAAGTAAAAAATTAATTTAGCTGTTAAACAATAGAAGACCAATTGAAATTTATTAAATATTTTTGGATGTTTGTCTATATTTTCAAATATATCAATTTAAATTACAATGCTGAATACAAAGTGTACAGTAATCATTTTATATTATTTTTATTACAAATATTTGCACTGTAAAAATGATAAAAGAAATAGTATTTTTCAGTTCACCTCATACAAGTACTATAGTGCAATCTCTTTATCATGAAAGCA
This sequence comes from Mauremys mutica, assembly GCF_020497125.1. Classification (NCBI taxonomy): domain Eukaryota; kingdom Metazoa; phylum Chordata; order Testudines; family Geoemydidae; genus Mauremys; species Mauremys mutica. The sequence continues at coordinate 97,254,171 of NC_059074.1, read as the reverse complement.
CAGCTTACAAATGTAGCTTTTTTGTTACATAACTGCACTCAAAAACAAAACAATGTAAAACTTTAGAGCCTACAAGTCCACTCAGTCCTACTTCTTGTTCAGCCAATTGCTAAGAGAAACAAGTTTATTTACATTTACCGGAGATAATGCTGCCCACTTCTTAATTAAACTGTCACCTGAAAGTGAGAACAGGCGTTCACATGGCACTGGTGTAGCTGGCGACGCAAGATGTGCTAAAGAGTCATATGTCTTTTCTTGCTTTGGCCATCATTCCAGAGTACATGCTGATGATGCTTGTTAAAGAAAAATGCATTAATTAAATTTGTGACTGAATGCCTTGGGGAAGAATTGTATGTCTCCTGGTCTGTTTTACCTGCATTCTGCCATATATTTCATGTTATAGCAGTCTTGGATGATGACCCAACTGATGACCCAGCACATGTTGTTCGTTTTAAGAACACTTTCACTACAAATTTGATAAAATGCAAAGAAGAGTCCAATGTGAAATTTCTAAAGATAGCTACAGCACTCGACCCAAGGTTTAAGAATTTGAAATGCCTTCCAAAACCTGAGAGGGACGAGGTGTGGAGCATACTTTCAGAAGTCTTAAAAGAGCAACACTGTGATGAGGAAACTACAGAACCCAAACAGCCAAAAAAAAAAATCAAACTGCTGCTGGTGGCATCTGAGTCAGATGATGAAAATGAACATGTGTTGGTCCGCCTTGCTTTGGAGAGTTATCAAGCAGAACCCATCATCAGCATGGACGCATGTCCCCTGGAATGGCGGTTGAAGCATCAAGGGACATATGAATCTTTAGCGCATCTGGCACATAAATATCTTGCGTTGCCAGCTACACCAGTGCCATGTGAACGCCTGTTCTCATTTTCAGGTGACATTGTACACAAGAAGCAGGCAGCATTGTCTTCTGCAAATGTAAACAAGCTTGTTTGTCAGAGTGATTGGCTGAACAAGAAGTAGGACTGAGTGGATTTGTAGGCGCTAAAGTTTTACATTGTTTTGTTTTTGAATGCAGTTATATTTTGAACATAATTCTACATTTGTAAGTTCAACTTCCATGATAAAGAGATTGCACTGCAGTACTTGTAGATGAATTGAAAAATACTATTTCTTTTATTTTTATAGTGCAAATATTTGTAATAAAAATAAATATAAAGTGAGCACTGTACACTTTGTATTCTGTGTTGTAATTGAAATCAATATATTTGAAAATGTAGAAAACATCCAAAGATATTTAAATAAATGGTATTCTATTAATGTATAACAGTGTGATTAATTTTTTTAATTGCTTGACAGCCCTAGTTTGAGCTTTGCTATGTTGAAGGCTGTTCAAGTAAGCCTGGGGCGCTTGCGTTGTGAGGGGCTACATGGAGGTTGAGCATTGCTCTTACCAATCTGTAGTCTGTCCAGCATTCTGTGTCATGCATGGCTCTGGTAATTCTGACATCATGGATGTCTCACTGGCGAGTGATAACAGTCAATCAGGTGCCATTGTTTGGACCATGGGTGCATCCATGTCATTTTATATTTATCATTTTGCCTAAAGACAGTGTTAGTGATGAGCAGACAGTTCTGCACATTTACCCAAGAGGAGTCCGTTGCTGTTCATCTTTCCCACTCCATGTCATCCTATCACACCTCTCCAGTCACTGCTTTCTCTACCAACTCTAGCGTTGAAGTCTCCCAGCAGGGGTTGATCTGATGATGGATTACAGGTCAGAGTAGAACTGCTCCTTCCTTTCCTCTGTGCTGGTCAGTGTAGGCACATAGGCACTGATGAAGTGACATGCCGCAAAGGATTCACGGGGAGTCAATGTTTCATGAGCTGTTCATTCAGGCCAACGGGGAGATGAGGAAGTTGTTTCAGGAAAGATGTCCTAATTGCAAATCCAACTCCATGGATCCTGTCTTCATCCTCTGTTTTTTGTTTCCAAAAGAAAGTAGTAGCCTCCTAGATCACTGATGGAACCTTCTCCGGCCAGTCTAGTCTTACTCAGTGCTGCAATATCAATATTATAGTGGGCGAATTCTCTGGAGACAAAAGCTATTCTTCTCTCAGGCTTTTGTGCATTGCCTCCATCCATAAGGGTGCAGACGTTCCATGCTTCTAGAATGTTTATTGGTTTTTGACCCACTGTAGGATGATCTGTCAGCCATCGTAGTCTGACCAGATGTTATGGGGCAGGCAATGTTTAGGGCACCTTTTCTAGCCCCTTCCTTTAAAAGGGTGAACACAACCAGCATGGAGGAAATGCTATTGAGAGCACAACTTAGATGGATGCGACATGTCATCAGAGTGGAAGACCGCTGTCTCCCAAAATAGATCATGTATAAGGAGCTGAGTCAGGGCAAAAGAAAGAAGAGTCATCCATCTAAGCACTTTAAAGACAGCCTGAAGAGCAGTGTCCAGTGGGCTGGTATTAATCTCAAAGAACTTAAGCAAATGGCTCAGAACAGTACTCGCTGGTGATCTCTGACAAGATCAGCATGTAACAGACTTGAGTGGGGTCCACAAAATCATCTCCAGGCTGCATCATCAAATATCATAGATATGGACTTCCCATGACCTCAGTGCGGCCAACTCTGTGCATCAGGGTTCAGACTTCAGAGTCATATGCGTAACCAGAGATGAGAATTGTGAAAATATCATTGTCATCATCAGCAATGGGCTACCAACATTAGGATTTCTCCCAGTGGCTAACCACGGGTTACTATTTTCTTTTTTAGCTCAAGTGGTAGAAGCCCATGTTTTTTGTGCTGAAGACCCCAGAGTTAAATCCCAGCTTATGACTGATGTGTGTGTCAGTGTGCGCGCATGTGCACACACAGCCATGACTCGTTACAAAACAGCACTCCAGGTGGGACATGAAATCCTGTGCACTTCATAACAATGGTCTCATGGTTTAGAGCAGGGGTCAGCAACCTTTCAGGAGTGGTGTGCCAAGTCTTCATTTATTCACTCTAATTTAAGGCTTTGCGTGCTGGTAATACATTTTAATGTTTTTTAGAAGGTCTCTCTATAAGTCTATAATATATAACTAAACTACAGTTATATGTAAAGTAAACAAGGTTTTCAAAATGTTTCAGAAGCTTTATATAAAATTAAGTTAAAATTTAGATCTTATCAGTTTACTGTGATCCTTGCCCTTGCTTTTCCTTGCTGAGTTTTCCAATGTCTGGTGGCACGTATTTGGATACTTTAAGCTGCACACAGGCTTCTGAGTGATCAGTTGTTAACCAGCTCCAAGAGGGACAGAGGACAGATTTCATGTGTGAAAATACCTGTTCACACAAGTATGTGGATTCAAATGCTGAAAGCATTGCAAATGCAATTTTCTTCACACAGTTACATTTCACTGGCAGGGACATCCAGCAGGTCAGAATTGAGACCCCATGATCTCTCTCGGTAGCTTTAAGTGCGCTCCGCAGATCTACAAACTTTGATGCCCACAATTCTGAGCTTTTTAACTGAATGAGCTGCATTTCAAAATCTTCAACACCCATCCACTGAAATACAGACAAATCCAAGTCACTTTTGTTGAACTTTTCAGGTTTAATTAGGAAAAAAAGCATTGGGCCAAGTCGCTGGAAATCTTGAAATCTGTCAGAAAATTCTGATTCCAATTCTTGCATGTACTTTCCAATCTCATCAACACTGACAGTGCAACGTGTCGATAGCTCTTTTATGTGTTGGAAGTAGCAGAAGGTAGAAGATTTAATAGCCCTGGAAAAAACTGCTAGTTTCACAACAAATGCTTTCCAGGCTTCATAAAGATCCAGAACTGCTTGCCTTACACCTGGGAAACAGAGGTTGAGTTCGTTTAGGTGAGTGGTGATATCAGTTAGAAACATGAGCTTACACAGCCATTTGTCATTATCCAGTTCAGGGTAGTTTTGTTCTTTTTCTGACAAAAAGGCCTTGATTGCCTCAAAACAGTTTACAAAGCGCACCAAAACCTTGCCACGACTTAGCCACCGAATGTTGCTGTGAAGTGGGATGTCGTTATAAGCACTGTCCATCTCTTCTAGCAGTGCTTGAAATTGTCTGTAAGTCAAAGCAGATAGAGCAACAAGGAAATTCACAATTCGCACCACTGTATTCATCACATTATTAAGCTCTGAATTAGCACACAGGTTTTCTTGATGGTTGATACAGTGAAATATGACTGATGAATGGCCAATTTGATCTTCAAGTAACTTTACAAATCTCTTCTGTTTTCCAGCCATGGCAGGAGCACCATCTGTTGTCACACAAAATATTTTTCTGAAGTCAACTCCTCGTTCTTCAAAATGGTTTACAAAACTTTCCAGTACATCTTCCCCCTTTGTTGTGCCATGCAGGGGTTTTAGGCAACAAAGTTACTCTTGGATTTCATTGGAAGCACAATATCTTGCAACAACTGCCAAATGTGGAACGTCGTTTATATCCACGCTCTCATCAGCTGCAACACTAAACACTGCTGTGTCTTTCAATGCAGTCATCTGCTTTTCCTTAATGTTTTCTGCCATTTCACTTATGTGTGTCTCAACTGTTCTGGCAGAGATGGGCAGTTCTTTTATTCTAGATACGATTGTATCTTTATTTGGCAAATCATTGAACAAAATCTCCGAACTGCTGAGAAAAACTTCTTTTATATATTTCCCATCTGTAAACGGCTTTCTGTTTTTTGCAACGCACTGTGCAATCTTGTAACTTCCTTCTGTAGCTTGATTTTTACTTACACTTAACCTTTTAAAAACACTGCTTTGCTTCTCATAGGCTGCCACTGCCTTTTTGATTGATTCAGTCTTGTCTGCTTCGTCAAGAAAGGTTTTCTCGTGCTTTGTTTCAAAATGTTGTCGAACACTTGATGTGCGACAAACAACACTTTCATAACAGAAAGCACAAATAGCATGGTCCTCCTTTTCAATAAATCCAAATGCGTCTGTCCAAGCAGGCTGAAATGATCCGATATCTAGCTTCGCTTTCTTAGGAGCTGCCATTTTGTCAAATGTTCCCTTCAACTCTCAGTGGGGAAAAAAATGGCGATAGAAGGCAGGCACAAGGTCAAACGCAGTGTGGTCTGAGATAAGCAATTTTAAGATGGGGGTGCTGAGCTGCACCCCCTCTTGCCTTGTGTGCACCCTCACTGTCCCAGGCTGGAGACAGTGGGCCACAGCGGGGAGGCTGCAGAGCAGTGATCCAAGGCCAGGAGCAGAGCCCAGGGTGGTCTGCTGGGACTCCAGGCCAGAAAGCAGGCTGAGCAAGGCTGGAGATCCAGACCCCGGCTGCAGGAGGTCAGCGGCTGGAACCCAAGATTGGCAGCTGAGGTGAGTGGAGCTGGCAGCTGATAGGTAGGTTGCCGACCCCTGTTTTAGAGAAAGTTACATTGGTCCTATGAACAGTTAAAAGCCAGATATTCTTTTCCAAGAGATGCCATTCAGTATTAGCACATCTTTTTTTGTCTAGACTGTCCTATTTAAATAGGAGAAATACTCTAGTAAGCCCTGGAGATGTAACGCTGGAGGCAGCACATTGATGCTGCATGATATATGAGAAAAGAATAGTTCAGTAATCCAACGTGCTGCCCCCCCAAGTATACACACACACACACACACACACACACACAGATTTTTTCTACCCTTCCCCCTAGCATTTCCACTTTTAGTCAGTTGTGTGGGAACTCTAATTAAAGTCAGAATGTTTTGACCCACAGAGGGGCCTGAGTAGTTTGAATTACCAAGCAGCCGTCCGAGAGAGTCTAAATGTCAGTAATACACAACGGAGCCTGACAGGGCCAAGGCGATCATGGCTGGGTCACAACAGAAGGTGAATTGCTGTGTTCCCTGAATGTATTGACATCTTGCCTCATCTGTTTCATAACCTGGCTGTGAACAGAAGAAGCTGTCTGTGCTCCTGTTGATCAAGCAGCTTGACTGTTAACAAGAAGAGAAGGGGAAAAAATCTCTATTTTTTTTAAACAGGTTGTAATGTGACAAACTTTAAAATGATTCCATGATACGAATGTGCTAAAAACTGTAAATCCTGTGTAGGTCTGAATCCTACACTGAACTGCCTATGGATAAATGCCTGTGCTGAGCTCTGCATTGACTTTTATTGGGATTCCACTCAGGCATATGGGTCTGCCCATGCAGAGCTCAGTGCTGGATTGGGGCCTTACTTTCTCACAAGATCTGTTGGGACATGCTGTCAAGAACCACAGACTGGGGTCTGCAAATGTATTTCAGAAGCATTTTCCTAAACTATATGTTGCACTCAGAGCTGGCCATGTCCTTTCTCATGAAAATATATTCACTTAGGGACATTTGCTTATACTGACAATCAAAGACAATGTATTCTAAAATAAAAATGACAACTCACAGTCGCAAAACAGACTCATAGGAATCCAGAGTTGGTTTTACAAAAAAGAAGAAAAATGAACTTAGAGCCTGATCCAAAGGCCATTGAAGTCAGTGGGTTTCAATTAATTCACTCAGGAGCTTTGGATCAGGTCCTTAGTGCTGTCGAAAGGAGACCCAATGACCTCTTTGGGGGCTGAACCCCACTATTTAGCCACAGTATGTGTTTGTACCACATGGGTAGCAGCAGCGCTAGCTTCTTTGCCTTGCTCTGCCTCACATGCGCACCAGTGTATCTCCACTAGGAATGCTGGGAAACTTTGTGATTTTCCTTCACAGCAGTGGTTCTCAACCTTTGCAGATTACTGTACCTCTTTCAGGCGTCTGATTTGTCTTGTGTACCCACAAGTTTCACCTCACTTAAGAACTACTTGCTTAAAAAATCAGACATAAAAATACAAAATTGTCACAGCACAGCATTACTGAAAAAATGCTTACTTTCTCATGTTTACCATATTATTATAAAATAAATCAATTTGAATATTAATATTGTACTTATATTCAGTGTATATTGTATAGAGCAGTATAAACGAGTCATTGTCTATATGAAATTTTAGTTTGTATCTACTTCACTAGTGCTTTTTATGTAGACTGTGGTAAAACTAGGCAAATATCTAGATGTGTTGATGTACCCCCTGGAAGACCTCTGTGTACCCCCAGGGGTATGCGTACCCCTGGCTGAGAAACACTGTTTCACAGGGTTTCATGAAAATGTTTTTTTTGTGCCATTTTGATTGTGTTTGAACCTTGTTCCCTCTACCATGAGTTTTGACTGTGAAGAGAGGTGAGCCACACTGCAAGATTTGGAGCCAGAGCTAAACTTTTCCAAATTTAGGGCGCTTGGTTGCAGAGTGTTGGTTCAGTCCATTACTACACCGGAGCCACCTGGAAAGATCATATTCACATTTAGAGAGCCGAACCGCTGCATAATTTGGAAGGAGCAGAGTGTTCAAATCCAGGACTGTAGCTCAGGCTCATCTCTAGTTTTGTTTTTGAACCCACCCAACACCTCAAAGGAAAACTCAAGTGAAACTGCCAAGTTTTCCCTACAGAAACTGAATTGTACATGATTTTGAAGTAAAATTTAAAAAATTGACATCTGTTGATGAGTAATTTCATATGGTTAGGGTTCATTGCAACCATTTCACACCCTTGGCCTGACCTGCAAAGCTTAACTCCTAAAATAATATACATTTGCGGCAACATCCCAGGTAAGAACAGAATGAAAAAGAAGTGGCAGTACTCGGCCCAAGCTCCCCTTGCATTCTGGGTGTTTCTACTAAAATTATCCACAGTGAAGTAGCTAACAGTGTTGACATTCCAATGGTTATTGTTAGGCTTCAAAGTTAAGAATATATCACTCTGGATAGCAGCTGAAAGGGAAAGGCATTGTACTGAGCAGTGTTAGTGGAACCACTCAATAGGTCCTATTGAATTCCCAACATTGCACCAAGTTCATAGTGTGAGAGGAATGGCTCGTGGATCTATATTGAAATGTGTTCTGTGGCACTAAGGAAATGCAAAGTGGTGCCCCCATAAATTGGCACTCTGGGTGACTGCCCTGCTCACCTGCCCTAAGGCCAGTCATGCAGAATCCACTGGGTCCAGAATCCCATTTTCCTGGAAAGGGAGACAGCTGGGTGAAGAAAGATTTTTCCTCACTGTTTAAGTAACTTAAGGTTACCTGAAGGTGAACAGTAGCTCCTTCCTTTTCTGCTGCAGTAAAGAAGCTAAAATTCAACCTCACCTCTATTGTTGTTGAATTTCTTCCTTTATGTGCTCTGTAACACTTGGCAAAGAAGAAAAATATTAATTATGACAGGAACGTTATCTAGTATTTGCTAATTGAGTATCACAGAAAGGCCAGCAGTAGCAGGACAGGAAGAAAGAAATACCATTCCTGAATTTCTCATTTATTTGGCAGAGATTTTGCATAGGGCTTAGTCTTCATTTTCTTTGGCTGTAATATGGATAAAAACCATATTTGCTTTTTGCTTCCTGTTGGATAAATATGAGCAGAGTGTTCTTCCATTTCCATAATTTCTTAGACAAGCTTTGGATTGCAAAATTCTTGTCCTGTATCACATGAGTATGTAAGAGCATAAGAACGGCCATACTGGGTCAGACCAAAGGTCCATCTGGCCCAGTATCCTGTCTTCTGACAGTGGCCAATGCCAGGTGCCCCAGAGGGAATGAACAGAACAAATAATCATCAAGTGATCCATTCCCCATCGCCCATTCCTAGCTTCTGGCAAAACCGAGACTAGGGATGCCATTCCTGCTCATCCTGGCTAATAGCCACTGATGGACCTATCCTCCATGAATTTATCTAGTTCTATTTTGAACCCTGTTATAGTCTTGGCCTTCACAACATCCTCTGGCAGAGTTCCATGGGTTGACTGTGCATTGTGTGAAGAAATACTGCCTTTTGTTTGTTTTAAACCTGCTGCCTATTAATTTCATTTGGGGGGCCCAAGTTCTTGCGTTATGAGAAGGAGTAAATAACACTTTCTTATTTACTTTCTCCACACCAGTCATGATTTTATAGACCTCAATCATATCTCCCCTTAGTCGTCTCTGTTCCAAGCTGAAAAGTCCCAGTCTTATTTATCTCTCCTCATATGGAAGCTGTCCCATGCCTATAATCATTTTTGTTGCCCTTCTCTGAACCTTTTCCAATTACAATACATCATTTTTTAGATGAATCGACCACATGTACATGCAGCATTCAAGATATGGGTGTACCATGGATTTATATAGAGGCATTACAATATTCTCTGTCTTATTATCTCTCCCTTTCTTAATGATTCCCAACATTCTGTTCACATTTTTGACTGCCGCTGCACATTGAGTTTTCAGAAAGCTATCCACAGTGACTCCAAGATCTCTTTCTTGAGTGGTAACAGCTAATTTATACCCCATCATTTTATATGTATAGTTGGGATTATTACTTCTAAACTCTGGACTTTGTTTTGAAGATGGAATAAATTACTATTGTCCACAGCTGAGTCACAAATTTAGAGCTAGAAAAGACCACTGGATCGTTGAGTCAGTCTTCCCGCAAGGACAGGTTACAGAAGATAAATCAGATATTAGATCATAATGTTATGCCCTTACATATCGTTTTTCGTAATGTACAAATATTAACTATTTATGGCCCCCTCACTCCAATAAGGCAGGTAAGTATTGTTATTGCCATTTTTCCTATGGAGAAACTGAGGCACAGAGAGATGAAGGGGTAGATTGTGCTAACTTTACATCACTACTCAGGGAGTAAGGCACTATTCATTGTGAGCAAGGCTGAAAGAATCTGGCTTTTAGTGATCTGCCAGGGTGTGAGTGTCAGAACCCAGATTAGAATGCAGGCGATCCTAGAATCCTATGCTGTCAAATCTACCTAAGTTTTTATACCTTGCTTATCACCATGGTATGTAAGTGCCTCAGACCTCTCTCTCCGTTACTATATATTAACATTACATTACACATTTAGAAAATATATATTGATGCTATACTTTATTTCAACCAAAGGAATAGATTAGTAGAGTCCAAGAGCAGAAGGGACCATTGTGATCATCTACTCTATCCTTCTGTATAACACAAACCAGAGAACTTCCCCAAAATCATTCTTAGAGCAGATCTTTTAGAAAAAAAATCCATCCTTCATTTAAAAATTGTCTGTGATGGAGAATCCACCACAACCCTTCATAAATTGTTCCAAGAGTGTATTACTCTCACCGTTAAAAATATATGCCTTATTTCCAGCCTGAATTTGTCTAGCTTCAACTTGTTATACCTTTCTCTGCTAGTTTGAGGAGACCATTATTTAATATTTGTTCCCCGGGTTGGTATTTATAGTCTGTAATCAAGTCATCCCTCAACCTTCTGTCATTTAGCTAAATAGATTGTGTACCTTGCATGTGTCATTCTCGTGGTTCTTCTCAGAACTCTGTCCAATTTTTGACGTCCTTCTTGAACTGGGGACACCAGAACTGGACACGGTACTTCAGTATATTTTGGATCAGGCCCTATATGCGTAAGATTAGCTTTCTGCGAATATTCCTCTCAGTACATTTGTTTGTTTGAATATTGGCAGGAAGTATTCACAAAGGGGACATGAACAGAGGTGAAAAGAATGCAATTAATCATTTTGAACAAATGTTTCTGAATAACCTTTTTACAAGATTTGCTCCACTCAAGTTCTGGTACTGGGAAAATGTTTAGGGTATCCCAAGTGCCAACTGATAGCCTCTAAAGCCTTTTAAAGGAATTTCCAATTAAAAGGCTATTAGGGTACAGATAGCAAAGATTATTAAATTGGTCACATAAGGAATATTGAATTCAAAGGTGAACAGTTCTGCATATGTCAATAGGAGTTGACAGAATCCATGTGATAGGTTCCAACTCCACAATATTTTATTCTCCTGCCCTGATTCAGATCTTGGGTCCACACAACACATATGTAATTGTTTGTGAAAACTCTTCTCAGTTAAAAGCCCTTATTTAATCAAGTGCTTGGCAGCCACATTTACCACAATCAGATGTTCTAATGAAAGAAAAGAATTTGGAGCTATTGCCAGCAGAGATCATGCATAAACAGCCTAAAAAAGGAAGACAGGCTGAAGGCTAAAAATGTTTCTATCTCTTTTACTCTCTGTAAACACCCCCTTGCCCCTTCTTCCCCATTGACGTTCCCTAACTCAAGAGAAAGCCAAATTGTATATGGTAGCAGGGCCTGCATGAACTGGAATTAGACAAGGAAGCTAGTATTTGTATGAAATGTTGGATCAGTGACAAATGAGAATGACCTGATTATTCAAGCATGGTAAAATATAATGCCACACTGCATCTTGTGATTTTGCCATGTGATCCATATACACTTTCTGGGCAGGCTAAAGGATCAAAAAATACAGCATTCCCCTTTTCCTCTTACTACACTTGTTACAACTGTTTGGTGCTCTATGTGCAGTTATGTCCAAACTTTGCTAAGCCAAAAGCTACAGTAACAATTTGCTGGGACGTTGAGGCCTAAATCTGGTTATGGTCACCCCCATATTCATTATTACAGCTGGTCAGGACTTTTGGATGAAACAGAAAATGCCAATTCATCGAAACCAAAGCTGTTTGCAGGAACATACCCAGTTCAAAGAAAGGTTTATTGAGAAAGGTCTCTGAGGTCCAGGGTGCAATTTCTGGTCAGAATCACACACAGATACCCACCAGGCAGTTACAACACTCATGGGGGAGAGCCAAGTTCAAGTCCATGCTCCAAACAAGGAGCTTCAACCCAGGCCTCCTACATCCTAGGTAACCTAGGTAACCAGCACCAGACTGTTGGCTACTCTGGTTGGATATTTCTCTGTATGTGTGTGTGTGTTTTGGTTTTTGGTTTTGGGGTTTGTTTTTGTTTTTTTGGTCAAAAACTTGAAAAAGTTTGTGGTTTGTCCTAGTGCATCATGGGAAAAATTTCCAAACACTGATAAAGAGCGATCTGGATCTCTTGGTAAGTGGGTGTGTGGTGGGGTGTTCACTCCACACTAGCTCTGAAAGGGTTAAGGAAGCTGATAAAGGGCAAATTAGTGTGATAAGCCACACATGAGGGGCTTAATCTGGAGAAGCAACCCCAATTGGAAGATGAAGCTCAACTGAGCAGGTGTGGGCTGGGCTAGTATAAAGCCAAGAAGCTGGCTAAAGAAATGGTTGTTGTGAAAGATGTCTGCAGTTGTTCTCTGTGCATTAGAGAGAGAAGGAGCCCAGGGAAAGAGTAGGACCCTGGAGAAGGGTGCACCTAGAAGAGAGAAGGGTGGAGAAGAAAGCCTGTGAGAGGAAGGTTGGAGGAGAGAGCAGCAAGATTGGGGACTGAGCAGACCTTGGCTGCATGTTGTAGAGTCCCTCAACTGGAACGTGAAGCAGTGGGCTGGCCTGAGTTCCCATATCAGCCACTGATGGAATGGTATTGCCTGGACAGTGAGTTCAGTGAGAATCTATACCCTGGAGGGAAACCACATAGTGACCTGGCTAGAAAAAGCAAGCTGCAGCTCCTGGAATGAGAGAGAGGCCATAGAGTAAGATGGAATACTATAGTTGAGAGACTGAATGGAGAGGCATCAGACCAGGAAGAAAGCTACTCCCCAGAACAGCCAGGAGGAAGTGCTACCTGCAATGAGTGAGTACCCTGCGACAGTATGTGTTTTGGTATTTGCAAGCAAACGGTATGTGTTTTGGTATGGTTAAATCTAAATGTATAGATCTAGGAACAAAGAACACAGGCCATACTTACAGGCTGGGGAACTCTATCCTGGGAAGCAGGGACTCTGAAAAAGATTTGGGGTGTGGGCGGTGACTAATCAGGTGAAAACGAGTTTCCAAAGCAACACTGTGGCCAAAGAGCTAATGCAATCCGTGGATGCATAAATATGGGTATCTGGAGTAGGAGTAGAGGTTATTTTATTTCTGTATTTCGCACTGTGACCACTGCTAGACTATTGTGGCCAGTTCTGGTGTCAACAATTCAAGAAAGATGTTGGTAAATTGGAGAGAGTTCAGAGAAGAGCCATGAGAATGACTAAAGGATTAGAAAACATGTATCAAAGTATAGGCTCAAAGAGCTCAATCAAGTTGGGGAAGTTCTATGGCCTGTATTATACTGGAGATCAGACTAGATGATTACAATGGTCCCTTCTGGCCTTTTCCATGCCTTTAATAATTCTCTGAATCCTCCCTAACTCTATCCTCTTTAAAATGGAGTGGCCAGAATAGAACTGAACAAAGTATTCCAGGGGGGGGGGTACATAAACTGATTTGTATAATAACATTATAATATATTCCATTTTATTTTCTATCCTAGTTTAATGCAGCCTACCATTTTGTTTGCTCTTTTGACTACTCTGCACATTGAGGCAGAGGTTTTCAGTGAGCTACCCACAGTGATGCCCATGTGTTTTCCCTGAGTCGATACTGTTAATTTAAATCCATCATGGTGTATTAGCACTTGAAAACTCTCCACTATCTTACACGTGCACACATGACAAAAGAGATTAGATTTTCTATTAAATTTGCAAAATAAGGGTAGAAAGAGAGTGGAGGAAGGGATTGTCCAACTTGTGAAATGGGATCAGAAAGGGTCAGCATCAGCTAATATCTAGAGTGCTCTGAGACTGTTAAACACTTTCACAATCTGAAAGGAAAGGTTCTACGTATACTTGTCTGGATATACATTTGCAGGGCAATTGCAAGTATGGTATGTACATAAGTGTGACAGATTGAATCCTTATATTCACCCCTTTTTTTCAAGACTAGGATACATTTTAAGACCCATACTAGGGGGAGGGATAGCTTAGTGGTTTGAGCATTGGCCTGCTAAACCCAGGGTTGTGAATTCAATTCTTGAGGGATTGGTCTTGCTTTGAGCAGGGGGTTGGACTTGAGGTCCCTAATGATCTATGATTTTGACCAAAGTATGCCTGGTGAGGTATCACTTGAAAACTCATAATTTGCTGATCATTATTGTTCTGGTAAAATGTGTGGCAACATTGCATGTAATGTTATAGTATTCTACTGTATTATATTACTAAAAACAAGTTCTGTGTCTGGGGGAAGAGTCACAAACCAGTTCCACAGAGACAAAAGGTTAGCTGATGCCTCAGCTAGGTGTCAACAAAATCAAATGAACTATCACCTGAGTAAGTGGCCATTCTTTGGCAGGAAAGAGCTGGAGGTTCCCATGCCCACACATTTTCTGTCTCCTGAATCCCAGCTGGAGATGATTCTCAAAGAAGGGAGTGGGGAGTACAAAGAGTGGAGAACAGATGCCCCCAAGTTATTCCTTCCTTTCTCTCTACCCATGGCAGCCACAAGACCCGAGAAACAAAGAAACAGCTTTCAACTAAGGGAGGGATCCTGCTTCAACATGTAGTGAGAGAGACTTTTGCTTTGAATTCACTTAGCTTGTTAAGTTAGGTATTAGTTGCATTTTACCTTTTTATTTCTTTGTAACCAATTCTGACTTTTATGCCTCATTACTTGTAATCACTTAAAATCTATCTTTATGTAGCTAATAAAGCTGGTTTAAATAAAACAAATGTTTTGGGGAAACTCTATTTGAGATAACAAGATTGGTGTATAGCATTTTCTGTTAATAAATGATGGACTTTATATGAGCATGTGTTGTCCAATAAAGGGCTGGGCAGTAAAAAACCACACATTTCTGAGGGGAAGTCTTGGGACTGGGAGTTTGCTGGTGTTGCCCTGCAGAGTTATTCATGGGTGGCTGGCTACAGTACTCATACAGTATAGCTGGGATTAATTGACATGTTAGAGGCATGTGTGAGCAGACCAGGAGTGGTTGCCCTGAGAGCAAAGCAGTGTAAAAGGCACTCCAGTTGGAGAATGGAGGGGACACAGCTGTTCAACAATTCAGATTGTACCCAGGATAATGTCACAATAAGGCTCTAGCAACATCCATCAATAGTTAAGGGCAAGGACTGATGGAAAAACTGGGAAACACTTCTGAATCTACACCTGTGGCAGATTAATAGAGATCTGTCATCTGCCAACTCCATTCTGTTTTGTGAACATTTGACTGTAAGCTGTTCTCTGCTCTTCACTCTTGCACTGTATCCTCCAGCTTGTGCTGGGACACCCAGGAGATGTCAGGAGACACACTAGCAGAGGGCCTAACAATGGGAAAGCCATCTAGAATGATCAACTCTCAACCTGGTGGACCAGGGGGCTGCTTTTGATGTGGTCCCCGTTCTTGGATTTGTCCAGCTTGGGTAGTCCATACAGGAGTTTAAAACGGTTGCTGTTTGGAGCCTGAAATTTAAATTATAGCTTTCTTGAAGATTAGGAATTTCCAATAGGACTCAAAAAGCATATCTTAATAGAATTGGTAGATCTGTTGAACAAAAGATATTAGGCAGTCCATCTCATTTCAACACTACTTAATCATGTGATCAGCACCTGAGACCTTGTTAACAAGCCCTAGAGGTCTTGCAGAGCTAGTCAGCACTGTGGGATAGTTTCCCTGTCATACAAGTCTCATTATAGCCCACTTAGCTTTTATATTTTGTTTCTCTAGAAGTTCATTTAACAGGCAGCAAAATTACCCTAGCTATTCGTTATTTATATAGTTAAAAAAACATTCATGTGAAAGGACACGGTCTTGTTTGCTTTAAATAAACTTTCATTTCATTTTGTATATCAGCAAGCAGTGAATGCTAATGAAACGCTAAGAACCATATTATAAATTCAATGATACACTTCTTCCTTGAGACTCATTCTGCTTCCATTAAAGTCCACAGGAGTATTGCTGAAGACTGGTAGAAGTAACATCAAGCCCCCTGACACACAAGCAATAAAATATACATGGGGAAAATAAACTGAAAGCTACACTTTAAAAAACAACTATTTAAACAATTAGCCCTGTTCATAAGGGATGCAATGTGTCTTCAACTAAGTTTAAATTGTTTTTGTTGAACAAGTGCTTTTGATACATTTCAATACAAAATAAACAAAATGCAGTAAACAGCATCTAATTACTTAGGTCTTGATCCTGCAAGGCGCTGAGGACTGTGGCCCCAAGCTAGCAAAGCACTGAAGTATGTGTGTGCATTTAAGCATATGAGTGCTTTGCTGGATCGGGTGAGAGCACTTAGCACCTGCAGGATTGAGCCCCTAGAAATGTAATACAATTCAAAATGGTGGTTTTTGAAACTAATAAACTCCCATATTTGATATGACAGATTGTCAGAAAGACAGATATAAGTCAATAATGCTACACTGATTTACAGCATCCGAGTATCTAGCCCAATATATACGTGTGTATATATACAGTGCAGTTAAATATTTTCTGCCATTTCACAGGTAATAAATAGGAGTTGAGCGTATTCAGCACTGCCCAGAAGCAGATCTTACAGACATGAACAATATAGAGCAATAAAATGGATGGAGAGAGGAATGGTCTTGTTCTAATGCTGAAGGTTTTCATTCTGGACAGAATTAGATGGAAACTATCCCTGTGGAAGACAAGGATCTGAAAATATAAATCTACAATATGTATAACTAACACTTCCACCAATGCCATAACATATGATTACACCAAGAGGAATCTTGTGTCCTGCTACTCTTAATATTTTGTTTTCATAATTGTAAAACACTTTGATGCAAAGTGAAATTAAATTTCTTCAAAATTAGCTCAGACTTGACTTAAATTCAAGAGCTCAACAATATCCCATTTTGGGATGACCAAGTAATTGTAGATGTATTGAGAGTATCAGGTGTGATCACCTCATATCCTCCTGGATTTACATATTTACCTTGGTGATATTGTTTCCATAGCTGTGGATGTTCTATCCCCAGAGTACCTATGCAGGCATAGGTACTGCATGTGCAACCTAAGTTTATGCATCAAATATATTATGTGCCATCATTTAATGTCATGGATACTTTATAGTACCTGGCACTTATATGGCATTTTAGATCTCTTAATACACTGTGCAAATGTAGATTAAAAGTTAATTAACATTAGTTAATTTAGAAATCTCCACTGTTCGACACTCAAGCAAAGTGTAATGGTTGCATAGCAATACGTAGCTTTCATAACTATATAACTACTACTAAGTGTTCTCTGAAGCAAAAAGTTAAAGTTTCTGCCTCTCAGTGTGGCTGCAGTAATACCTAAGTCTGATTGAGGAGCCAAAAATATATCCTAGCTGCGCAATAAAGTGTTGAGTGTTGGGCACACCCAAGGCTAACATGGAACACAACTCCCACGTATATCCTGCACTCTCAGGCATGGACTAACCTGCCAGTCCCCTGGCTTATGATGGTTATAGTGCTTGATCTACTTTTATCCATAGGCTAACGATGTCTAGGAGACAAATGACCTTGTGCTTTCATCTTTGATTCTACCTCACATCTTGTGCCCAGAATCCACCCGTGATGTTGGCAGACCAGGTGCCTGCTCATGCCAAGGTCCATGGGCCTCACTGACCATTTACAAATGTCTTGCTTATCTGTGTGTTAACGTTATCAAAATAGATTTTAGAGTTATAACAATGTGTTTAGTGTTTATGGAACACTTGTAGGATACATGTATTAATCCTACTTACAACATCAGTATCCCATGGAATAAGGTAATGTTTACATGTTTGCTCTGTAACTATAAAAATGTTTGTAATTTCCCCAGAGTCAGGGGAGAAGCGTTACCAAGTGTGAAATATTAATTTACCCCAAGAGGTGTTATCTCCTGTCCATCAGGAAGGACTGTAGAAATCAAATGGGTCATTGTGGAACAAAGACTTTGTCGATTGCTTCCCCTCCCACCACCCATGAAAAGTTTACTTGCAGGAGCATGCGTCCCATCATCTTAGATTCGGGGAGTGGGAGATTAAATATCCCTGACAGGGAGAAACTGGATCTTTTATGCTGTCTGGACTCTGAGGGGCAAAGATTCCTAAACATAAGCAAGAGATCCCCATGCTGCTTGGCATGGGTCAGCCCTAAAGGACACACAGAGCTGCTTATTATAGAAGCTTATATTACCTTTTTAAATCCAAGACACTGTCTCATTTGTGTATGTGGTTCCTGACTTAACCTTGTGTTTCATGTCTTAACTCTCATTTCTTTTCTAGTTCATAAATATTTAGTTTATTACAGGATTAGCTACAGGTGTTGTCTTTGCTTTGAGATCTGAAAACAATTGACCTGGGATTAGTGACTGGTCCTTTGGGACTGGGAGTAACCTGAATATAGTTGTGGCTTTGGTGTAAAGTAACCATCTATCATAGTCCAACTTGCAAGATAGACTGGAATGCCTCAGAGGACTATCTGTGACTCCATGGTAAGACTGTTATAGGGCTTTAGGAGTTCACGCTTGTTACTGAGTTGGTGAAACCTAAGTATAGAATATACAATCAATTTGGGGTTTCTGTCCTGCTTTTTGATATTCTTCCCTTACGTTAGCACTCTCAGTCATGAGTCATGTCAGACAGCATGTACTACCTTCCTTCTCTCTTTTCTTTTCTTTGTCTTTACCTTGTAGCAGACAAAGAAGTGAGGGCACAAGAATTGTCTTGGGATTTGCCACATTATTTCTTTTGTTTTCATGTGCCATTAGTTGCCATAGCAACCATATTATAGCTGGCCATGCTTTCCTGTAACAGAAAATACATCCTGACTCCTTACTACAGTTGGTCAGAAAACGGATTTTCCGTCCCGCAAAATAAATGTTGAGATCTCAAAAAAGAGTTGTCTCAAATCACGACACAGGCAACACTTTTAAAATTTTCACTAAATTAAATTCTTTTAAAAAATTCATTTGTGGTCAACTGAAACATTTAGTTTCAATTTTGACACTTGATTGTATATTTAAATTAAAAATTAAATTAGATTTTGAAAGTCAATAAACAAAAATCAACATTTTTAATTCCAGAAGTGTTGAAATGGGAACTTTTTTGACATTTTTCTAATTTCAATAACAATATCAAATCTTACGTTGAAATCAATATGATTTTGCCAACAATTTTGATTTGGTCAAAATGGCATTTTCTGACAGAAAACAGTCAACTAAAATCTTCCACCCAGCTCTACTCCCTGCTTCTGTCACACCCTCCACCCCCCAACAGGCAATTGCCAGAGCAATGTGGTCTTTAAGAACCACATACATAAATGGTGCTATGCAAATATGCAGAAATTACATGATCATAATAATTGTTCATACTCACTGAAGTACAACTCATGTTTCCAACTTGTACCTACCTCTTCATGAATACATTTTTTAATACATTTGAGCAAACTCCCTTAAGCTGTTTGGAATCTAAACAAAAAAAAATACATTTTCCCCAATGTTAAATAATTCTAGATGCATTTCTGATGAGGGATGCAGCAAAACTGGCTGGCAGTTTTATGGGCATGGACCTCACTAAGGACTAGTGCCCTTGTTTGGCTTGCTATAGCAAAGTGATGAGCATTTGAAAACTGCACACTGAGCATGTACTGCAGATTTCCTCAAGTCTACAAGTGCATATTTAAAAATAGATGCATGAATTGCACTAGACAGATCGAGTGACTAGGTCACTGCACTGGGAATCAGGAGACCTGGGGGGGTCTCATCACAGCTCTGCCACTGACCTATTGTACAACCTTGGGCAAATTACTTCACCTGTTGTGCTGCTGTTTCCCCTCCCACCTCTTGTCTGTCTCGTCTTTTTCGAGTATAAACTCTTCAGGGCAAAGGCTTTGAACACTGTTTAAAACAATCGGGTGCTGCTTTTTGCAGGGGTCTCTAGGCGCTATCATACAAATTAATAATGAGGCATGTATGTGCATGTAGTTGTGCACCCACATGGTTCAAAGACCTCAAACATATCCTAGGGAAGCCAGCAAACCTTGTAAACTACACAAGTAGCTTTGGAGACAGGCACCTATTTATTGCGCCATTCATTGTTGTTGCTCCAACGCCTGTGCACAAAGGCAGGCCTTTAAAAACAGTAGCCATTAGTATGAAATATTATTAAATAAATTTGATCCCTAACTGAAACATTGCTATAAATAGAGCCAGTTCTGAAATATAAAGACTCCTCTGTCAGATATAATAAATGTAATCAGAGACAGACTGTTGATTAGAATGCATTACATTAGAAAGCATCCTTTTTATATCTATTTATAGGATGTATATCATGTGACAGTCTATAAAGCTTTTCCAGCCCAGTTACACCACAGTGAACAAAGCATTAGAAACACATTCCAGTAAGTACACTAATGCCTGCCTCTAACAACAGGGAGTAAAAACACTCATTAGGAAAGACATTCTTTCAGGTATGCTAACTGAGCCTATAAGGTGACATAGAGTTTGCTGTGGTAAGTTATGTGGTTAGCATTTCTGTGAGGTTTTTGCTCTTACTGTATGTTTAGGTATATGAATTTATATTGACAAGACATTTTTAGGGCAGATGGCCCTCAATGAGTCTCTTTTCTTTGCAGAAATGACTCTTTGCCAAGCTCAGCAGTTTTCCCTATAGCAACTTGATGAACCTGCAGTCACAAGGGAAATATTTCTGAAATATGATTGCAGCAGAAACAACAGACTTGTGCTTTGCCATATCTGTTACATATTTAACTCTAACTAGGAAATACGGAAACAAATATTGGTTGACTATTCTGTATGTAGTAACAGAATGCATAATAGCTAAGTACCTTTAGGCTAATGCAGTGCGACTATTGACCAATTCATGTCCTCTTAAGGTAAGTTCCCTATGCCTCAATTCAAGTGCTATCAAGGGTTTCATTTTTAAAGCAGCCTCAACTGGGACAGATTGGTAGTCCAGTGGCAATGCTATGCCAGTGATTTAGATCCTGCATGGAGAGATCGTGAAGTTCAGTTCCTGAACCTGGTAGTTCATGCCTCCAAGTGCATGAATCAGCCAGGTGTGCTGCCAGAGCAGTGTGTGCAGTACCTAAGGGGAAAGAGCACCTTGAAATGCTCTCTAGCAAATCCCTTTGGGGTACTGCTTAGAGCAGTTCTAATTGGCTCCAGAGGGAGGGCTAGAGAGACAGTATAATACAGAGAAAGCCCTTTCTAGTGATGTTGGGAGAGTAAAGGGTTAAGGCCCCAGTTCAGCAAAGCACTTAAGCACATGACTAGCTGTTTAAAGGGCTTGGCTGAACTTGAGTCAAATAGATGTCAGCAGAGCACTCAACAAAAACACTGTCGTACCTTGCTGGATACAGTTAAGAAAACCCTTCACAGTTCCTAAACTTAGATAAAGCTTTCTTCTTACCGTTCTGTCCTATAGCATAGCGGTGCCCTATTAAGCAGTTGGGACTCACCTTACAGGTGTCTACATTTGGTAAGAGGGGCTAGGTACGAGTATGGGGCAACTTATGATGATGATGATGATGATGATGATTCTTAGTCACAATATCTTTCAGACAGATCTGAATTTATCAGAGGACGAGTGGACAACAGCAGAGGATAAGCGACACTGAAAGACAAGTAAAGTCACTTGCTAAAGAAATGAAACTTGCTCCAGGTTTTATGTCCTTCTGCTGTATTAGAGCCCAGTCGTGAAAGTATTTCTGGAGCACAGGGCTCTCTGTTGGGATTAGCACTGGGAGGTTAGACAGGGTGGGAAGCTGCACGCCACTTGGTAGTAAATGTTTTCAGGATCAGGCCCTTCATTTGGCCATTCATGGTATTGTACATTATATTTACATGAAATATAGTTTGACATTTTGGGCCTGGTTCTCAGTTACACTAAAACAGTCCTCTGACCGTAAAAGGGCCTGACATTTGGCATAAATATACATCTACTTCAAGGCCTTTTTATACTGCCAGAGTTTAAATGAGAATTGGACTGTTGGTGTCAGTGTCCACAGGTGGTCAGTCACGTTTCTCAGCATGGCTTTGTCTGCTTGACACACCTGATAGACTCCTTATTTCCCAGTGTCCTCACTCATATTTATGAGCAGGGCCAGTCCCTGATGTGCACTGTCTCTGCAGTATGTTTAATGATTGTGTTGCATTTTGAGTTTCTGGTTAAGATGGCTTCGGGGTCAAGGAAACAGATACATTCAGATGAAAGAATGCATGTCATTCCTGATTCACACAGAGAAATGGGATACACCCAATAGGATTGCTTTCTATGGATGCTGGTGGGGGAGGGCTGAGAGCCAGTGTACACATTCCCACATCACACATACATTGCTTCCTATCAAGAGTTAGAGCACAGGCACTGCCCCTGTGGAGAAGGCAAGCATGGACTTGCCCTGCTCCAGGAAGAGCCCAAGGAAGGATTGTGCCTCAGGATGGCGCTCTCTACTCTGGCTAATTCACTTAACTCACTCTGTGGGTTAATGTAGGTGAGATGAGATGACACGACACGGTCACACCTACTTCTGGCCTCATTTGAGGCAATATGTGCTAGTGAGGTACATCAAGGGAGCAGTTCCTGTCCTCTCCAATCTACAGGGCCTGCAATTACTCCTGGTGTCATGGGTAATCTGGTTCCAAATAAGGACAGGGCAGGTTGGTGTTGAGCAGCAACAGGAATCTTCCATTGGATCCAAGCCTGCAGCAACTGGAGTCAATGGCAAAACTTCTATTGGCTTTAGTGGGAGCATGACTGGGTCCTTGCTAGGCAGCAAGCTCCTCTCTGGGCTCAAACTCAAGGGGGAAAAAAGGTGGGGGTGATCTGTATTTGTTAGCAAGACAGGAGAACAGAACGTCTCCATTTTATTAGTAACTCCGTGACACCCCAGCAAGCTGTCACGAGCACTAGCAGCATCCAGCAGTTGAGTAAAGGAAAAGATCACCCAGGAAGGCAGCCAAAGGGACAGACACAGTTCCAGATGCTGCCGCTGATATCAAGTGCATTCCAACTGGCATATGAATCCCTGTAGCTGCCAGACATATCCCATGTGGAGCTAAGGGTCCCTTCCAATACTGGACCAGTGAAAGAGAAAAAAATCAATAGTGGCAGCAACAGGAGGAAGCATTGCCAAGTTAGGACAAAAATAATGTGTATGAGCCAATTTGCTTTGTAGTTTCTTTTCTTTGTAGATGAAGCTACATTATGCCTTCAAGAAAGGAAATCCATATGTCCAAATGCCCAGAGCAAGATGCTTCTCTCATTAGCACTGCTGTAAATCTGGATTAAACTCCATAGACCTCAGATGTGTTACTCTGGATTCATGCTGGTTTAACTGAGAGAAGAATTTGGCCCACGGTGGTAATCTCTGACAGTTGTAGCTTTACCAGGTGGGCAGTCAGTGAGAAAGAGGCTGTTGATTTAGATATTCACTTCAGACTACACTAGAGAAGTAAGCAATAATCAGGAAGTACCTTTTATAGATCCCCTAATAATCTAGGATCCCAGCCTTCTGGGTCAGCCCAAAAGCTATGATTCACTGAAGCAAGTTGTGGTCTGCTTCACACTGCTACAATATAAGCTTCCACTTCTTAAATTATACACTCTCCTCTAAGTAAAGCAGTTTGAGAAAGCTTAAAGTCTATTTTTATCTTAACTAAAACCTTAGGGATATTTTGCAATGAATTTTAGTTAGCACACTTAAGATTTTTTCACTTCTGCTCAGTATAACAGCAGGGTGTTTACCTTCACCTGTCTTGGTGCAGGGGTGACTGTGGTGTTGAAATAAAGGGCCCCTCTTCCCTGGGCAGAGCAGTTAGCCAAACTTTAAAGCTTTGCTGGGCTGCTTCTCTTAGAATGAGAAATCAGCTATATGAGTCAGGTATAATCTTGAATGTAATCTTTTTTTATTTATAAAAAATGTACACACAGTCCTGTTTCCCTGAACAGGGTAGAAATAGGGTGACATCCATCCCATTTTGGCCAAGACAGTCCCTTTTTTAAGCTCTGTCCAGGCTGTCCTGACTTTTTTGGCAAAACTCTGCATTTGTCCCGCTTGCTCTTGCTAACTGATGATCTGTTGGCAAGAGCAAACGGGACAAATGCAGTTTTGCCAAAAAAATGGGGTGTGACCCCCTAGCAGGGCACAGAGGAATGTGGGGGCGGGGGGGGGGCAGAGAAGCAATGCCAGCCCTGTAAGGGAGGAAGGGCTTGGGAGAGGGGCTGGGCCAGCCCTGTGTGCAATGGGTAGAAGGGGCCTCAGGCTGGCCCCACATGAGGGGAGTGGGGGGCCTTTGGCCAGTCCCATGTGATGTCCCAGTTTCCCTTTGGGAAAATATGGTCACCCTAGGTAGAAACAAACAACAGGCAGTTTCCTTGCTCAGAAATCCCCAAGTCTGTCACTCCAATGAGGTCTGTGTCCTGCAAATCTTATCTCTCTGCTTCCTCTCAGGACCACACTCAGAACTCCCCCAGCACACACAGCGGCAGCTCCAGGCACCAGGCTCCAAGCGTGTGCCTGGGGTGACAAGCCGGCGGGGGGCGCCCTGCCAGTCCCTGCAAGGGCAGCAGTCAGGCTGCCTTTGGCGGCTTGCCTGCGGGAGGTCCACCAGTCCCGTGGATTTGGTGGCAATTCGGCGGTGGGTACGCCGAAGCCATGGGACCGGGGACCTCCTGCAGGTGCGCCGCTGAAGGCTGCCTGACTGCCGTGCTTGGGGCAGCAAAAAAGCTGGAGCCGCCCTGAGCGCACACAGCCTGCAATTGATATCCTAGTCCCTATGCCTGCAATCAGGAAATTCCTCTGTCCACACAGCTTAGCGCTGACCTGCTATGTAGCCTACTGCCTTGGGGACTGGGGAGGGGAGCACTTCCATTGTCTGCAGCTGCTTGTACTACATAATAGGGCTTCATGCTATTTCTGTTGAGCCGGCAAGAGTTTAGCACACCCTGTGTCCCAGAAACATCTTCATGCCAGATGGCAAGGGGGCACAGAAGGGATGTATAGGAGTCACAAAGATCTCTTGTGTCTGGTATTCACAAGGCACTCTTTTGGTGAACTAGAGTATAAAGTAGTAATAGTCTGTGTCACACTGATTATCAGTATAAACTCAAAACACATGTAAGGATGTTGTGTAAGGAGTTAAGTATATACACTGAAAATCACATTCTTAAGGTCTGTGTCTAGAGATTGGTCACCAGGAAAGCTGAAAAACAAGCAAGAAATGTTTATCTGGCTGTTTACATGTAAGTATTGTATGGCTTACAATCGGCCTCCTGTCACCAGTCTGAACCAAATGCTGATGGATTGTGAATCTCTCCTCAAATTTAGGTAAGAGGAAGAATTAAACAGTGGAGGGGTTGGGGAGGGGAGGAATGAGGAGGACTCTTTCTTGAGGTGCATATGAAAGGTTTGTTCTGGTATATTTAGGGGATGAAGAAGACAACCTAGGAAGTAAATGGCCAGCCAGTTCTCTTCATGGCAAAGAGGTCTCCTCCAGGCTTGCTTGAAAATGCTGGTGAGAACTTTGGGTGACACAAGCTTCTTTATACAGGAGGATAACTTGTTAGTTAAGTTTAGTCTCTGTAACAGTGGTGGGCAACTGCAGCCCGTGCTGCTTCCCACAGCTCCCATTGGCCGGGAACAGTGAACCGCGGCCACGGAGAGCTGCGAGCGGCCGTGCAAATGTAAACAAACTGGCGGCCTGCCAGTGGATAACCCTGAGGGGCCGCAGGTTGCCCACCACTGATCTAGAAAGTGTTTATGATTTTTGTTTTATGTGTAACCATTGGTTTCCAATGCTCTATCAGTTGAATATCTATTGGGTTTTTTTAATCTTAGATCTATTTATAGTGAAAAACAAGACTAATCTGCTGGTGTGTAGTGTTCCTTTGGGAACAGCGGGCCTGCTAATTCTGTGAGTGTTCTGTGGGTAAGGGACTGAACACTACAGAGAACGCGTCAAGGACTCTGAGTTTGGTGTGTGTCTATCACTAACCTGTAAAGAGGATATGGCCTGGAGGGCAGTGCTTGTCTTGCTAGTGGCAGGTGATTTGAGGGAGCCGACCCCTGACAGGCACAGACACTAAGGGCAAGTGGTGGTGAGGGCCTCACAACCATGGGTACTCCTGGGGAGTGTTTCTCACCCAGTGGTTTTAATCTGTGATTGTCTTTGGATCCAAAACTCCTTAGTACCTTTCATCCTATCGATACATTTTCCAAGGATTAGCCTGATTCCTCTGAAAATAAATGTCAAAAGATTGATTGAGAACTTTAGGATTTGTATTCCCAAATGGATCTACAGGCAGCCCCAGTGGAATAAATCCCAGATCTAAGCATAGCTCCAGGCTCTAGGGCTGAATTATTTAGGCTTCTAACTTCCACTGGTTCCAAAAACTCCTGTTGAGGATCTGGGCCTAACTGTCTGTCTGCAACAGCAGATGTTGCACTTAATCCCATGTACTTGTATCAGCTTTTGGACTTGTACATGCCTCTTATTTAAGGCTGCTCACCTCCATAGCCAGCTGCTAGGCGCCACCAAACATAGCCCATCTCTGGCTCCTCTCTTCTAGCTTATGTTGTACACCTTTGTCTAATTGTTTGCAGTTTTTTTCTGTATTGTGTTAAATGTTTCTTTTCAATCTTTGTTTATGGGTTCCCAGCTTTCTTTTTGTTTGTTTGTTTGCTGGAAACATTTGTCTCATTTCCCCTTTATTACCATATTAACTTTGTTAGCCATCCTGTGCATAATGACAGGCTGCTTTCAGGGAATCCATAATGGATTCCAGTGGAAGGAAGGCAACAGATTGGTGGATGTTAAATTGCCAGTAACGAGGGGCACAGGCCAAAATCTTTCCCCAAAACTCAAATGGACTCTGAGCCAACAGCTTTTAATAATGCTTTATCAGAAAAGGAACTCTTGATATTGGAAAGTTTTTGATTAGTTTGTTTTTTCCATTATTTTCATTGTTCTGTCTAGTGCCTGAGGCTCTCTCTGCTTCTGCCCCTCAGGTATTTGTAAAGGGTCCATCACTTAGCATTTAGGCATCTAATGAGTAATTTCAACAAATCATTGATTGTTTGTCTGTGAAGCAGCTATTCATTCTGATTCTTCTGGAATACCGAGGGTGCAGGTCTTCAGAAGTGAAATCTCATATCTGCATGTGCACGTACGTGCACACACCCCGATGGAGTGGAGGGAGACAGGCTTACTATTAGGGGCAGGGCTTCTCAAAGCAATTCAGCTTATAGATTTTTGCTTCTAGATTCAGTTTTTGAAAACTGAAAACCTTAATACAAAAGGTTTCAGGTTTCAGCTTTTTGTCACAATAAACCTCCAAAATCTGCTCTGGAAAATACATTTTCTGAGCAGCTCCCTCTACTCCCCTGTGTCCTGCTTCTTTGCTCACCAAGCCTCATTCTGACTTGCAGGGCCATGTCTCCTGTGTGGAAAAGACTTGAGTAAGTCTGATGTGTGACTTTGGGAAGATCAA
The DNA here is from genome assembly GCF_020497125.1 of Mauremys mutica. Taxonomy (NCBI): domain Eukaryota; kingdom Metazoa; phylum Chordata; order Testudines; family Geoemydidae; genus Mauremys; species Mauremys mutica. The sequence continues at coordinate 97,226,896 of NC_059074.1, read as the reverse complement.
TTCCCCACTCTGTGCACTAGATGTTACCTGATGTGAAAAGAAGATGACACTACCCATCTCACAGGGGTGTGCTGAGGATTAATTCATTAGTGTCTCTACAGCCCTTTGAGCTACTCAGATGGAAGGCACAATAGAAATACAAAGTACTATTATTACACTCACTACATTCCACCAAAGCAGCCTGTTTCAAAATGCTGCCAAAGAAAAGCCTGACTGGATCAATGGTTGAATGGGATGCTCTGCCCTCTAGTGTTGGGCTAACAACTAAGAAGTTCAAAAAAGATTGCAGTGGGTGTGTAACATTTGCCATTCTTCCAGATCTGATATTGGATCTGATGTATGTGTTGGAAGAGGCAACTTCCCCTAATCCAGCAGTATTGTTTTCATTATGAATTGCCTTCCAAGAACAACACTGCAGCTTGCTCTGCTTTGAGACGGCTGGCTCTGAAAGCTTTTGCACAATGCAATAGGAAGGTGGAAATAATACAAATATAAAAATGAGCAAATTTCATTTTGCTCCAGAGCTTCAGGATTTCAATACTATAGCAATTCTACTTCTATCGCATTAGGGATAAATGACCTCTACACAAACAGAGTGCCACATCATTACAAGTGTTGCGTGAGTGAGAGTTAGTGGTTAACACCATGGGACTGCAAATCACGTCCGCTGGGTTAGATTCCTGGTCATGCCACTGACTCAAAGAAACAGAGGCATTTGGACTGGTATAACAGGGGAAGGGGAAGCTGGATGAGTGACCGGGGAAAGGAACAGACAGAGGAAAGGAACAAACAAGACAGGATGATGGTTGTTAGAATGGGGTTGAGCAGGGGGAAGGGAGAGAGTTGCAACGGCAGAGTGGGGGTGGGGTGTTGGGAAGGGAGAGAAAGAAAATGGGCATATGGAAGTGGAGAGAAGAGGGAAGGATTTGAGAAATGGATGGGAAGGAGGTCTGACCTAGGAAGGAAAAAGGTAGGGGAAGGAATAGGGAGAGAAAATTATTGGACTCAAGGGAAGGATATTACAGGTACGGAGAGGGAGGGAAATGGGTTGGGAAGGAAAAGAGAACGGGGGTCAGATGTCAAAAAATGGGAAAACAAACTCATTGAGGAAATTGCATCATAGGCTTAAAGATATTGGGGAGGGTCAGATGGAAATGGATGGGCAGAAGAGAAACAGGGTTATAGCTAGAGTAATGGGAGGAGAAGCATAGAGGATGAAGAAAGATGGTGGGGAGAGAAAATGGGAAAAACAGGAGAGGGGAAATGGAGGGAGAGAAAATGGAGAATTAAAGATAAAGTGGAGGGTTAAAGAAAAGGGAATAAAGACTGAACTGGAAAGAGCAAGGGAACACAGGCAACTTTACAACAGTTACATTTGATATTTATTCATGTTCATTCCTGCCCATTTCTTACAGCTGGCGCTCAGGATATTAATTTTCTACTCCTAGCACTCTGGTGCTCTGTGACAGATGAGCCCTGCTTGTAGGAAAGTTTCCTCTAATATGGAGCAAAATGCCTGCAAATTGGCATATTTCCTGGGAGACACCGGAGATATGAAGAAAGGGAAACAACAGATTCTTCTGCAAATACAATAATTATAACCACATGTCCACACAGTAGTCAAAGGCATTTTAAAAATTTTTCTAGTATTTGTCATTTTAACTGCCACTGGGGAGGAAAAGGAATTTATTATTGTAATGAACTGGATGGTGTGTATTTGTACCACTGGCCTCTACTGCATGGAATTACAACTGCTCGTTTGTGTCATAGGCCTTATACTGCTAATAGCTAATTGAGAGTTTTCTTTACCTCATGTAGTGTACAGGTCTGTGCATCAAGGGCTAATCCAAAGCCTGCTACTGAAGTCATTTTGGACTAAGCCCTGAGTTGGAGGATCTGATTTCTATCCTTGCCCACTGACATTCCAAGTGCCCTTGCTATGCAATGCACTGATAGCTACCAAGTTCTTAAGTGGTTGTGGGTTTATTACACTGTGCTATCAAAGTTACAACCCAAAAAAGCAATGTGATATAAAAATGTACATTGCAGCATATTACAGTTTGGAGAAGCACATTTGTTTTGTCACAAACTTAGTTACAAATACTTTTACTTTGTAGGCTGGGCCTGTGAGTCAGTTTGAATAAAAAATAACTGTTTTCAGTGCACCCTCTAGAAGAGCAAGCATAGGTTTATATTATGAATGCAATGTGCAGACACAGTGGATTGGAAATGACAGCTGACCAATCCAACAGGCCTGGTGGGGGACTGTGAGTAGGAGAGAGCAGGAGCATATGTAAAACAAGACATTGAAGGGATTCAGTTTGCAGACAATTACTGTGTCAGGGAGCCAGACAAGTTTAGGCATTTTGAATGCTTAAAAGAGTTGAGTGGCGTATGTCCATTCTCGGTGTGCTCCACTGAGGTCCTGCAGTGGAGAATCATATTGGCAGTGGATCTGGCTGAGAAATGTCAAATTTAGAATGTTTCCAACAAAAAACTGCATACACTGTTCATGAAAACATTTGTGGAAAAATGTGTCTCTTTTTTCCACCAGCTGTAGGTGCCAATGCCTCTCCTTCACCACTCAGAGGAGCTGTCACCCACCCAGTACCCTTGAGAACAAGGTCCTTCTCACCTCCTTAGCAACCCTGCTAACTACCAGAAATATCTCACTACTTCCTTCATCACACTGATAGCCTCATGCTCCCCAGTTATTTCTCCTCCACCATCATGTCAGCCCTATTGAACTGAGCTGCTCCATTTCACTTACTTCTCTGCCCCAGCCCAACCTGCCACTCCAACCTACCTGCCTACTGTAAGTGAAGATGAGAGGACAGGCTGGGGAAAGAGGGAGTTCTGAAAAGGGGGGAGGCTGGAACAAGAAGACACTTACCCTGTCTTCATTAAAGCCTTAACCTGCTTTGCATCTCAGTCACTAGAAGTCCTCCTTTCATTTCATCCCTTCCACAGGGCCAGGCAATCTCCCATCTGTAAATAAATTAGCTTGTTCCTAGGTGACATTCACCTGGAAATTAACTAGTTTCCAAAAGATTAAGGTTCCTATTTGGCTTCTCCCATTTCAAAAGTCTGAAAAAAGTAAGGGAAATCAGAATAAAAGGGCCCCAAGTTCTCCTGTCCGTAGCTGAGATATTGCCGCATTCTCAGAGAACACACCCTGTAGATATCAGCAGTGCTGTAAGAAACTAATCACCATGGCGCAGCTTTGAATGTCCTGCACTGTGAGTTTTACACGTTCCCTAAATGCTATTTTAACATTGGTTTTAATCTTGAATATGCTTTAAAGCATTGAGTGGTTGATCTTCAAATGTTTAATTCATATCCTATGAATAGAGTGTGGGAAAGAAAGATCACATAAAAAGACAAATGTTTGCGGCAATTTTTATGGAGGATTGGTTCAGTTCTTCAGCCACTGTCTAGAGAAATACTCAGCTGAAATTCCACTGGAAAAATATTGCAAAGAAATAGAGAATAGCTCTGTGTGTGTGTGTGTGTGTGTGTGTGTGTGTGTGTGTGTGTGTGTGTGTGTGTGTGTGTGTGTGTGAGAGAGAGAGAGAGATACATAACAAAGAGATGACAAGCTTATCTGAGTGATTACACTGCAGAAAAAACTACCAGTCATGGTAGAGCACAAATGATCCATAACCCTTTTTCATAACCATTGTATTGTGGTTTTCCTAATGGCTACAAACAGGCATATTGCCAACACCACCAATCATACTTTAGGACTTTTGAGCATAGGCTGTTTATGATGCCTGGAATGAATGAAGTCAACAGATGGTACCGTCAGCTGACTTGTACTACAAGACACAAATTGCTCAAAGGCACTTCTCCAGTGAGTAGAGTTATACTGCTATGGAATTACTGTATGTTTGATGTGTTGAAATGATAGCTTTAATAAGTACTAGCATATTTTATAGATAATTACTCTTCAGTATTTAGAATGTTGTTTATTTTATGCTGTAGCTACTATATAGTGATTCAAATTTTAATGTTACCTCTGAACCTCATTTGCCTATTTTAAGAAATATATAAATAAATATGTATTGAAATATATGACATACGCTGTGGAAGAGAATATATACAATGAAAACATTCACCAAGGCAGTAGTTAGAATCCACTTTCCAAAAGGAAAGAGGTGCAGCTAGAATATTGCTAGCGTGAGGACCCTGGGATAAATATCTTTGTAGAAAGGGTTTTATATTGTAAAATTCTACATTTAGAAATCACTTTTAAATCTTGTTTGAATGTGTGTTTGTGGTTGTACTTGTATTGAGTGTACATTTGGTAACAGATGTAGCAAGTAGGCTAGTTAAAAATTTTCTCTCAGAACTTTTATTTGTGTGTTTGATTAAATGAACACTTTCATAGAAATTGTCTGATTTCCTTGAAAAAAAAGCTTAAATGGAAATTTGAAAACCTGAAAAGCAAAATATTTTCAAGAGCTTTTTTTGGTTTAGGACTGACCTCTTTTTGACATTTAGCCAAAATTCACAACCGGTGGGGGAGGGTCCAATTTTTTGTTTTTCAAGCAGTTTTCAATAAGTTCTAGTTCCAAGTATTGTGTAATTCAGGGCTGTGTGAATAACTGGGGTTTTTTTTTCCCATCAACAGTTCCAAAAAACTAGTGGGGAGTGTGTCACTTTGGGTTGACCCAAAACATTTTTTTAAAACCTTTTTATTAAACTGAAATGTCAGAAAAATTAGGTTTGGATTGAACTAAACATTTTGTTACACCTAAAATGAAATGTTTGCTTTTGATTTCAAGCTTTTTTTACATTTTTTTTTAATAAAAAGGAAGGACATCTTGAAATAAAAAGTTGGCTTGAATTGAAAAATAAAAAGGGTTCACTTAGAAAATGTCAAAACAAAATGTTTTGATTTATTTTTCAGAATTTTTTTAATGAAATAATTCAGTGAATTTAACATGAATTTGCAAAATGTTTCAGCTGACTGAGAAAAACTTTCAGTTTAAAAATTTCGCCCATTGAATGGAAGTGTAGGAATGGCAGCTACCTCTTTAAGAGAGGGTGAGGCACTTTGCTGCTGATGAGAAACCCAACTGCCTCTCTCTAGCATGGGGAAGCTCCAGCCTGTAGAAAGCTCCATTAAAAGAACAGTCAGAACTCATGTAATAAAATTATTGTTCAAGGGCCAGATTTTCAAATGGTCTCAGCACCTCACACCTCCCAATGTGAAATCTGTGGTCAGTATGCTGAGCTCCTTGAAAAAATCTCCATGAGAAACAAAATTTCTTCCTTGAAGGTGTGACGTTAAGCCACTTCCCAGCATATAAACTGTACTAAGTGAATTATAGCTGAGATCAGGGCCGACGAGGGGGGGGGGGGAAAGCCGGTACAAATTACCGGGGCCTGGTGGTCCAGAAGGGGGCCCGGCTTCTCCAGCTTCGTTGGCCCTGTTTAGCCGGTCCGCCCTTGCTGGGGGGCCCCAAAAAATTTTTTCACCGGGGCCCGAACCCACTCTTGGCAGCCCTGGCTGAGATAAAGGGACGAATGGGAAAAGAATGGTAACAGCAAAGGAGCAAGGTTAACAAGAGGGGAGAGAGGAAGGAAGAACTTTACCCTTTGATCATGTCATCTGGGTATGTTTGGCTCCTTAGAATCACCTCTGTTTACTGACTCAGAAATAGCTTCGTTCACTTAATAACACCGAAAAGGTTATTGGGCCTTAAAATTACCCCACCACAAGATTTCATCCTGGTCTTCTGGATCTTTCCTTAACAATGTCAGCAATGTTAATAAACCATCTGGGCTACAGTGCTACATTAAAAATAAAGCTTGCCTGACTGTCTACTGACTGTAAATAAACCTGACTGTACTCGTGCTGTCTCCTATCCCCAGATCCTCACAGTGAAGTACATGCGTACACCCAATCACGTGCACACACGTGCACATACACAAAAATGCACACTTATTCACACGCACATCCATGAACGTGCAGATGCTGTCTCCTAGCAGAGGCCCTGATGCTGACAGTGGATGCGCGCCCATGTATGTACACGAGTACATGTGTGCACATTCATGTGCACACAAGTAAAGAATGAAAGCCATATGGGATGATTCCCAGAGGTCCTGAGCACAAACAACACCCATTGACATCAGTAGGACTTCTGAGGTTTCAGAACTTCTGAAAATCAGGGCACTAATGTGTTGCACTGAAAAATCAGTCAGCCTGGCAAAAGCAGCTCTCACCTGACCAATATCCACTTTCAGATTCCCTGGGCCTTCCACAGACCTTTACTTCCGGTGATGCGTTCAGAATTTGAACCCACTCTGTACTGCAAAGACATGCATTTCCCTGCTCTGATCTAGCTGTGCTAGTCTGGTTGTCACGTATTTATTGATTATTTGTATTGGGCTGCTGTGGAATTTGCCCTATTTCAATACTTCTCATGCCCACTTATGCCGCTCTGCAGGCTTGCACGTCCAACTATCATATAGCTTTTGTCATCACAAACTGACCTGGCTGTATGCCACAACGGCATCTTCTTTGCTTGTACAAATCACTGACTTGAATGGGGCTACCTATAAGTCACAAATGTGCTTAAGTGCTTTGCCGGACTGGGGCTCGGGTCTGCCATTGCCACATTCCTTCCGCCCCAGGCTTTTAGTGCTCCTGTTTCTGCACAGGACATGAGAGCATTTGGCCCATAGCATGCATGAGGCAGTTTGCACAGGAAATCACATGAAGCAGGCAAACTACACCTATAACACCTAGACACTATAATTGTACCATGTTGGATCATGGACCAGTTGTCTTTTAGCTGAATGGGGGCAGAACTTGGTGCAGTAGTAAGTTTGGACAAGAACAAACTGTTCATCATCATGTTAGCTAGCTGAAATTAAACCTTCAGTGTTAGCAAGAGAACAAATAAAGCTGAAGAGGTCAGATGAATTTCACTCTCCTAGTTGGAAGCACACTGATAAAACTGGCAAAAATGGTGGGATGAAGCAGAAATTCTTTACTGAGGCAATTAATGCTCTTATTGGGTTTCTTGTTGAATCACAACAAACTTTCATGGGTTAAAGAAATAAGAAGGGATAGTGTAGAAAAAATATTTGGAGCTCGATATTACTGGCTTCCTTTCTTGGATTTTTATGGAACTGTGCGCATAAGTATGTTAACTGTCATCAACACATTGGGATGTCTGAAACAGATGGGAACAATGTGATCCTAATCATTCCCAACCAAAGCTGATTGCAACACACATGGTCTTATATATTTCAAAAGTATGTTTGGATTCTATAATTCATCCACGGGAAAGAGGAGCATGCAGCCTGAATGGATTAATCTCAGTTTTCAAAGGGAGATCGTTCAGATTTTAGATTTATTTGACAATCTGAAAATCATTAACTTGGTGAAGATTTTTTTTTCTGGATTCTAAATCTTTGTTTTTCTGTTTAAAAGCCCATCTTTAAATCATTTCTGAGAAAAAAATTTAAATGGCAAACAGCTTTTCAGGACCCACAAAATGTAATTGTATGCGAGCTCTCTTTCTTGGTTCTGCAATATTTAATTAACCAGTATAAGCCCCAGTGCTATGATGACATCAATGGGTACATTGGTGTGCTGGGAAATAATAATAGTAATTGGTTTCTGGATGCTGGAGGAATTATGGGATTTTGCAGGAGGGATTGTGGGAGAGTTAAGAATTTGACCTCTTCTCCCGCAATCCCTGGGAACAATTGCAATACTCCAGTTGGAAGCAGTGCTAGGCACTCTGGGATGCATGCCCAGAAGGCATTCCCGCTTAAACAATTGAATGGAGCATGAGTGTGAACCTGGGCATAACATAGAGGGTGAATACAGTATGTGTGTGCAATGACTGCTAACTAGCACAATTTAAGTACCATCAAGGTAATTCTGGAGTGTGGAAACACACTTTCATGCACAAACAAGGGGATTGGATTGGGCATTACTTTTGTGTATGTATTAATGGTGGGAGGGGTTTCTTGGTTACAATCTGTCCCTGCAAGCTGCATAACAGCTCAGAGTGCAGCAGCTGAAAGAGCAATAAATACATTCTAAGTTGAGGTCGTTCTTTAATTTCACTTCTTCTTTGCTTTTCCCCAACCCTGTTCTGCTAGTTCACATACAGCAGCACGTGGCAGGGATGGAGGGGGGTAGGGAAGTGCAGCAGCTGGAAGTAGAAGAGTTGAGCAGGGGGAAAGTGTGTGTGTGTGAGGGGGGTGATCAGAGGGAAAGTGGAACAGACATTAGGAGTGGGACGTAATCAGGAAATAAGGCGGGATGGGGAAGAAAAACGAGAAACAGCCAGGAAATAGGATGAGAAAGGGGAGTGAAGATGAACCAAAGGATGGGAGAGAAGTAGTTAAAATTGGTGATGAAGAAGAGAAAACATAATACTTTGTAATGTCACAGTGGCTGTCATCCGAGGATCTCAAAGCACTTTATAGATATTAATGAATTAAGACTTATAACACCCCACGAGGAAGGTAAATATTATTATTCCCATATTACAGATAGGGAAACGGGTGCAGAGAGGCTAGGTGATTTAGCCACGGTCACACAGAAAGCCTGTGGCAGTGGTGAATACAATCCAAATTTCCTGAGTCCTAGTTCTGTCTCTTAACCACAAGAATACTGCCTCTGCTAGGGAATGAGGATGGAAGCTTGGGGAGTGATTATCTCTTCTCTCTACTTCCCTCAGGGATGGGCAGATGAATTGTTGGTTGGTGAGTGGCGGGGGGGGGGGGGGGAGGGGAGCCAGAGTTGTGGGCATGGGTTGAGAGGAGAGAACATAGAAAAGGCCACAATTGATAGAATAGACTTCAAGTTTTGGGCCTCAGGGGTCACACCCAAAGCTTATGGCAGTCACTGACTTCCATAGGCTTTGGATCAATATCCCTAAAGGGGAATTAGAAACAGTGGAAAGGAAAAAAACCCTTCAATTCTCTTTCTAAAAGTACATGACAGTGTTCTTTTAAAGGACTTTGCCCTCATAATACCAGGAGCTTGAAGTGCACGAGAAACTATTTTTCATTTTATTGCCCTTCTCTCATAGAGCCTTTGTCCTTCATTTTTGTATGCAGAGTTGAGAAGTTGTGATCTGAGTACAAAGGAGGCCAAGTGCAAAAAGAACAGCTGAACACATCAGTAAAATAAAAATAGACCAGGTAACAGCTTGGTGTGGGGGGACACTGAAACCCTCCAGTCTTATTCCTCGAACCTCTTAGTTCAGAAAATCGTAGACATTTGAGATGAGGGGGAAATACTTCTGTATATTCTGTCTTACAAACATCATGCAGCGAAAAGGATACTGTTTCTTTACAAATGTGTATCTAGTGAAAAAGGAGCCACTGCAGTAAATTGTGTGTCGGTTGAGATTATGAAGTTTTGTTCAGTTTTGTTTTCTTGAAAATATTATGATATAGATGTACCAGTTATTTCTCTTGCACACTTATAGCGTATTAGAGAGAGAAAATACCAGTGAAGTCACTTACTCCATCCTGATGGCAATGAGGCATATTCTATAGTGCTCTCCAGTGCTTTGGTTTTACATTTCAGGCCACTGAGCTTCCACCATGTCCAGTTGAGACAAACTGACCCAGCTGCATCCAGATTTGGATCCGTATGTTGCAAAAGCTAGGATTCAGGGCAGGAATTTTTATCCGAATCCCAACAGCAGAGTGGATTTGAATTTGGCAACAGAATGAAAATGATGTAATCCCTAGCAATTGTGCAAGGGCTTCTGGAACTTGTATTTCCAACAGGCAGCAACTGTAATGATTCCTGCCCTGTGGGAGGGTGTGAAGGAGGGCAAGGTGAAAACAGGTACGTGTGTTTAATAGGCTACTAGATCCCAGAATCTCCCTATGTGATTGGACAGCCCTGGCCTGGCCTAGAACCTCTCAAAGCAGCAGGCAGTTGGGACCGCTGAATAGTTCTAAAGATAAGTGGTTTCACACTTGCATGCCCAGCTTTTCCCAGCTTGATCTGTGTGCCCCATCTTAGAAGATAAAAATGGTGAATGAGGATGAGAGCAATGGTGAGAGAGGGGCCTGAGTAGGGCCTTTTTCGGTTTCTGAATTCTGGTTGTGAAACTTGTCTTTTTTCAGGTTTTTAAATTGATTGTAGTTAAACCTGGAAGATGGATCTGGTGTTTCTGATCCCAACCCCCCCCCCCCCCAGTAAACATTTTTAGATTAGAATTCCAGGACAGGCTTTACTTGGGAGATTGTTCCATGGAATGACAGATCTGACTGTCAGGAAATTTTTCGTAACTTTCAGCCTGATTTTCTCTTTTCTTAATTTCATCTCTTTATTCCTGGTTACATTTTTAGCTGTGTTCCATGTTGTTAGTATCACATTGTTGAAAAGAGAGAGCAGGGGATTTCCTTCTACCACCTCCTGGATTACGCAGAAGGACAGACAAACTTCCTTGAGCAGGAAGAACATGTCCCATCATGAATACAGTGCTGTTGCAGGTTAAGAACCAAAATCTGTCCCTAATCTTGCCATCCCAGCCAGTATGTACAATATTGCTTTGCTAGGCATGCAAAATTATAACAGAACTATCATTGCATACTTTTTAGAGCTGGGAGTAATACACCATGGAGAGAACAAGCAATGGGAATATGGTTAAAATGAGGATGGAAGGAACTGGGGAGGAGAGGGAAGCAGGACACTGATAAAAATCAGGTTTCCATGTTAGCTTGTTTTTCATTACACCTCTGGAAATATTGCTCTAGTTCATTCCTGCAGTCAACAGGAAGACTGTAAACATATTTGTTTGGGGCATGGAAAAATTATGGGGAAAAAAAGCCAAACAAGTATAGATTAGACCAAAATATATTAGTGGGTTTCCCACTAACCACCCTTTTTGGCCTATGACAACGGGCCATTTACCTTGAATGGTCCCTATTTATGCTAAACTATCTGTTCGGTCTTGTTTTTAGCTGTGCCATTCCTGGTATCTTTCCCAGACCTGAAGAAGAGCTCTCTGTGGAGCTTGAAAGCTTGTCTCTATCTCACAAATAGAAGTTGGTCCAATAAAAGATATTACCTCACCCACCTTGTCTCTCTAATATAGACCAGTGGCAGCTGACATTTAATTTGTCTAAAGAAAATGACCTTGAAAAAGAGTTATCTTGACGAGGGAGGTGTGATGGTGGCAGACCAGGTGCCAGCTCTTGCCAAGGCTTTAGGCCTCAGCTGAGCACTGGCAAATTCATTCCTGGAAACCAATCCAGTTCTCCTGTACGTTAGTATGGTTAAGATGGGTATTGGAATTATAACAATATGTTTAGACTTTGTGAAATGCTTGTAAGTTGCTACAAGTATTAATCCTACTTATAAGGTCTGTATCTCATGCTATAAGATAACATGTAAGTGTTTCCTATATCGCTGTAAAGCATTTGTTCTGAACTATATAACTAGAGCCCTACCAAATTCATGGTCCATTTTGGTCAATTTCATGGTCATAGGATTTTAAAAATTGCAAATTTCATGATTTCAGCTATTTAAATCTGAAATTTCAGTGTTGTAATTGTAGGGGTCCTGACCCATAAAGGAGTTGTGGGAGGGAGGGTTGCAAGGTACTGCTACCCTTATTACTGCACTGCTGTGCTGCCTTCGGATCTGGGCAGCTGGAAAGCAGAGCCACGGCCAGCAGCAATGCAGAAGTAAGGTTCCATGGTATGGCATTGTCATCCTTATTTCTGTGCTGCTGCTGGCAGGGCGCTGCCTTCAGAGCTGGGCACCCAGCCAACCGCCACTGCTCTCCCGCTGCCCAGCTCTGAAGTCAGTGCAGAAGTAAAGGTGTCAATACTATGACCTCCCTTAAATAATCTTGTGGCCCCCTGCAACTCCCTTTTGGGTCAGGACCCCCAATTTAAGAAACGCTGGCCTCCCCCCTGAAATCTGTATAGTATAGGGTAAAAGTACACACAAGACCAGATTTCACAGTCTGTGACACATTTCTCATGGTCGTGAATTTGGTAGGCCCCAAAATATAACTCACCAAACAAGAAAAAACTTTGCCTAGTGCTAAATGCTAAATCCTTATGAATTAGTATTTTCTCTTGCCCATCAGGAAGGACTATCAAAACTGAATGGGCCACTGTGGGACAACACATTACAAAGACTTTTGCACATAGCCTTTGCACGGGCAATTAGCAAAGGGCTTGTCCCATCAGCTTGAATTCTGGAAGAAGGAAATAAGATAGCCGGCATGAAAATTTTTCTTCTCTTTGCTGCTTGGACTCTCTCAGGGTTGGAGCTAGGAAACAGAAGCAGAGATCCCTAGGGTCAAACTGGGTTAGCCCTAAAAGACATTCAGTGCTGACAGATTGCTTCAAGTATGTGACATTTTGGGACCATAGCGTGTAACTCATTTGTGTATACATGTTTGCCTGCTTTAACCTGTAAATAACTCTCTCATTTCTTTTTCCTAGTTAATATATCCTTAGTTGGTTTACTGTAGGATTGGCTACAAGTGTTGTCTTTGGTGTGAGATCTGAGGTACAAATTGACCTAGGATAAGTGACTGATCCCTTGGGACTGGAAGCAACCTGAATCTTTTGTAATCTTTGGTACGTGGCAACCAACAATTACCAAGTCCAGCTTGCCTAGGTGGCAAGATAGAATGGAATGCCCAAGGGGACTGTCTGTGACTCCTTGGTAATACCGTTATAGTGCTTCAGCAGTTCACACTTGTTACTGGGTTGGTGAAATCTAGTTATAGAACATACCCCCAGTTTGGGGTCTCTGCTCTGCTTTTTTGACAGTCTGCCCTGAAACTGGCACTCAGAGTCATGAGCCCCTCCAGAGAGCAGTACAGAGGTTTGTGTGCTCTGCTGGGCAAATGTATAAAACAGGCCACACCTGTGGGCAGGAGACATGGGCCTAGCTTGGAGACGCTCTGGGAGTTTTACTGCGTATTTATGTTCCCTCATACCTGAAACTGCTTCTGTCTCCTCTTAATGGCTACGTCGTCGTTTTCTTGGTACAATGGGCATTCCACAAAACAATCACATGCTCCATACGCACCTTAGCACTCATCATGCCATGTTTTACTCCTTTGCCCCATAATGCCAGCTGCCCCCTCTGTCTACCACACTAATTTGCTCCTCTAATATGTAGGGCTTTTCTATAGCATGCTGATACTACACTTTAAGGTTTCCTCATTCATTCATCCATCTCTACTCTGCCAAACCTAAACAACATTCAACAAACATCTAAAGACTCCTAAAACTATCACAGAATATCTCTGCCCAAAGTTTCAGCTGGTATAAATTGGTGCATCTCCCTTGAAGTCGATGACTTGCACCAACTAAGGATCTGGCCCCTTCTCTTTACCTGTGTGTGGGGCAGTGCAGAGGCTTTCCCCCATTTCCTCCCCCCCAAAAGGATTTGATGGATGGGTGCACCACCCTCCCAGGATTCCCAACTCCCAGCAGTATGATGAAAGCCATTTTCTCCTGGTCACCTGGTAACATCAGTATCTGACAATACGTGCTAGCCAGGTACATGGTGGTCACACCTGAGATTTTCTGGCACTTTTACTTAGGCCATTCTCTGTGTGCTTTTCTCTCACTTACGGATGAGATCACTCTGTAGCCTCTTCCTTCGTTCTACTGAAAGCTCAGCCAAGACAAAGACACAAAGTTTACAGATGTAACCCCTCTATAGTAAATGACATCTCTATTTAAAATCAGGTGATTTATCTAGTCAGACATCTGTGATTTGGCATTATACAGCACATGGATAAATGCCAAGTAGAATTAACCACTCAGAGTACAATAGCTCCCTGAAACAAATTGTCTAGGGTGTATTAGTGATATTATGACATCCAGAAATATAAATACATCATATAAGGTGCACTGTCTCCCTCTAGGTATACCTAATAAGGCTGTAAATCCGTCAGGGAGTGATGGTGTTATAACAAGCCATGATGCAATGTCCCAAGGACCCCTCAGTAGAATCTCTGTATATTTTGGGGCTATATCTTTAATGTATGTCTTTTGTCTTCCTCCTCTTTCTCCCTTGTCTCTGTCCCCATTCTTTGTCTCCCTCACACATTTCTGATTCTTGACAATCTAAATGATAAACTTATTTAAATTCCAAAAAAGTACATAATAGGCTTCTTGGGATACCTTTTATCATGCCAGTATATATGAATAATAATGTTAGAAGCAGATGTTTTTACTGAGTTGAGTGCAGCCTTTTGCTGCAGAACTGAAAAACGGTCAGCCAGCACCAATTGTGTCCTAAGGCCGAAAACCATTTCATAACTCATATTTAAGGACTGATGGCTAAAAGTGAGGAGAGTCTTCATAGCCTTCCCATGCTGAATATAGGGCAAGCAGGTCAGTTTCTATGAACATGCAAGCATGCCTACAAATTTCATTTTGTTCCCAGAATATACCCCCACATATGTCCATACATGACTCTGTATGCACTGAAACAGGCCAAAGACAAGCATTTGTTCTGATTGAATATTTGTCCCAGGACCTGATTCCTGTGCAACTATTGCTAATGCTATTGGTAAAAGTCCTGAGATTTATTTAAAAGATTCATAGAGTTTAAGGCCAGAAGAGGCCTTCTGATCATAAAAACACAGGCCATTAAATTTCACCCAGTTTCCTCAGTACTGAGCCCAATAAGTAGAGTTTGCTTAAAGCATATCTTCCAGTGTGGCATCGAGTCTTGATCTCAAGATATCAAGAAAAAGTCACTTGATAGTTTATTCCAACAGTTAATCACCCTCACAGTTAAAAATTGTGCCTCAATTCTAACTTGAGTTTGTCTGGCTTCAACCACTGGTTGTTATTATGCCTTTCTCTGCTAGATTAAAGATCCCTTTAGTATTCAGCATTTTCTCCTTAAGAAGGTATATACACTCTGTGATCAAATCACCTCTGAAACTTTTTGGATGAGCTAAAAAGATGAACTCCTTATGTCTCTCATTGTAAGGCATTTTCTCCAGCCTCAAATCATTTCTGTGGCTCTTTTCTGCACTCGCTCCAGTTTTTCAATATCCTTCTTAAAATGTGCACGGCAGAACTGGACACAGTATTGCAGTATTGCTCTCACCAATGTCAGATACATAGGTAAAATCACCTCCGTACTCTTACTCACTGCTCCGATGTTTACATCCAAGGATCACATTAGGTCTTTTTGCCACAGTATTGCATTGTGTGATGGGAGCTCAACTGTTTGTCCACTGGTATCTCTAAATCCTTTTCAGAGTCACTACTTTCCATTCTGTAGGCATGACCTGCATTCCTTGTGCCTACATGTATAACTTTGTATTTGGCTGTATTAAAGCTCAGCTTACCAAGTGATCCAGATCATTATTTACCACTCTGCTAATCTTTGTATTATCCTCAAATTTTATCAGTAGTGATTTTAATATTTATTTCCAGATCATTGATGAAAATGTTGAACAGTGTTGGGCCTAGGACTGATCCCTGCAGGATTCTACTAGAAACCCCTTCACCTGCCATTCAGTGACTAGTTCCCATTGACCCACAACTTTTTGAGAACTATAAGTTAGCCAATTCTTAATCCATTTAACATATGCTTTATTGACATTGTATAGTGTTCATTTTCTAATCAGAATGTTGAGTGGTATTAAATCAAATGCCTTACAATAGTCTAAGTATATTATAACTACACAGTTACCTTTATCAACCAAATTTATAATATCATGAAAGAATGAAACCAGGTTTGTTTGACAAGACCTATTTTCCATTAAGCTATCTTTGCTGGCATTAATTATATTCCTGCCCTTTTCATTCTTTATCAGTTGATCATATATCAGCTTGTCGATTATTTTACCTGACACTGATGTCAGGTTAACCATCCTATAGTTACCCGGGTCATGGTTCTTGCCCTTTCTGAATATTGGCACAACAGTAGCACTCTTCCAGTCTTCTCGACTTTCCTTAGTATTTCAAGATTTATTAAAAATTAACATTAGAAAGCCAAAGGTCTCCTTAGCCAACTCTTTTAGGAATCTTGGATGCAAGGTGTCATAAACAGATAGTTAAGGGTTAAGGTCTCTTTTACCTGTAAAGGGTTAACATGTAGTACCTGGTGACCACCTGACCAGAGGACCAATCAGAGATAAGATTTTTTCAAATCTCTGTGGAGGGAAGCCTTTGTCTGTGTGAGAACTGTTTTTGGATCTAACAGAGGACAGTCATGTCTCCAAATTCTCCTGGAGTAGTTTCTACTAATTAATAGTGAGTATTAATTAGAAAGGCGAATTAGTCTTATGATTTGATTTCTATATTTGCAATTGTGTGTTTGCTAAAGGAAATGCTTTATTCCTGTTTGCTGATATTGCTTTTACTGAGAAAAGGGGGAGAGGGGATTCTCTCCAGAGATTGATAAGGTTATACCCTATGAGTGTCCAGCTTGGGCTCATAGAGATTCTGTATTTTCTTTTTGTTCTCTTAATAAATTCTTTTCTTTTCTTTGGACTTGGTTAATTCCTTCCCTTGGGGAAATTCAGGGGAAGGGGAGGGGGAAGTGGGCTGCTTCCCTGTGTGTGTGAGATTCAAGGCGTTTGAATCCAGGCAACTCTGTCTCCAGAGCAGGCTGGAGAGAGGGAAGAGGGGGGGGAGGTTCCTCCTCTGTGAATTGATCTGTGTTCCCAAGGGGGGAAACAGGGGTGTCCCGGCCCACGGAATTGACCGGGTGGTGGCAGCCGAAGGGGAGACCTACCCTAGGATTTTGGGGTGGGGGAAGACATGCGGGTCCTCACTTTGAAACCGCCCAGTTTCAAGTGAGGGTAGACTCCTGACATGGTGGCAGTGGTGTTTCGGACCCAGAGAGAGAGGCTAGGCTTTTCTACCAGAGGCACTCTGAGGCAGTTTCAGGGTTACAAGTATTTTCAGTTTTTTGCAGGGCTTTCTGTTACAGTACTTGCGTCCATTGTGATACCAGGTACCACTCAGGATTCCTGAGGTGGGGGGAAGTGCTCGCCAAAGTACATTCCCATCCAACAGGAAAAGCAGGTTTGGGGGTTGGAGAGAGAAACCCTCCAGCCAGGTTTTTTTTCTCCCTGTGTCTTTTAAAAGGATCAGAAGACAGGAGAACACAAATCCCTGAGGAATAGACCACATTTTTCTCAGGGGTATTGTTAGCAGCAGCCTTTCAGCTGGGCTGCTGAGTACAGCAACTCAGAGCAGAGGCAGTTTACAGTTTCAGCCAGGTTGGCTGGAGGCAATTTAGTTCCAGCAGGCTTTGTTGGAAGCAGTTTTCTTCTGGTTGCTTGAGGCAGCTTGAGGAAAAGGCAAGTTTCAAGCAGTTTTCAGGGTTAGGAGTAGGTTTTTTTCTCTGCTGGCTATGCTGAGGAAAAACTCTTCCCTAGAGGTGTGTCCTTCCTTTGTGATATCAGGTATCACTCAGGATTCCTAAGGTGGGGGGAAGTGCTCGACAAAGTACATTCCCATTTAGCTGAGGCATAAAGGTTTCTAACACGCTGTGTTAGAAAAGGATTTTTTTCCTTCTTCTTTTCTTTTTTCTCCTTTTTTTTCTTTCTGTCTGCTTAGAAACAGCTAGGAAAGAGGTGCAAAGTTTTCTAGCAGGCTTGTTAGAAAGAACCCCCACTGTCAGGTACTTAGCAAGTGCTAGAAACAGGACAAACCAGTTTTTTTGGGTCTTCTCAGTATATCAGCAAACAGCAACTACACATTTGCAAATGAAAAGGTTTTGTTTCTTTTCTATTCAGTCTCTCTGGAATAGAGAGGGTTAGGAATTGGGGAAACCAATTCCCTGACTGCAAAGGGGTGTGGCCAGCACCAAAAAGCAACACCAGCAAGCCACACATAAAATTCACTGACTGCAGAGGGGTGTGGCCAGCACCAAAAAGCAACACCAGCAAGCCACACATAAAATTCACTGACTGCAGAGGGGTGTGGCCAGCACCAGAAGGCACTGTTCCCCATCCCAAGAAATTTCCCACCTACATGGCAGGTGAGGACACTAAGGCCTTCTTCAAAAAGGTTAAAAGGACCTGCCATGGGTACAGCATCCCTGAAGACCAGTACAAGGACTGGTCAGGAAAAAGGACTTTTGCTGTCTATTACAATTATTCCATCCCCATGTTACTGGGGGAAGACTTGGCCAACCATGTGCAGCTGGCCAAGAGGGGGGGAGTGGTCACCCGCGGCCAGGCCAAACAAGCAGGCACTCCCAACCCTGTTCCTGAGCCATCCACCAGGACCCTGTCTGTGTTACCAGAGACCCAGACAGAGGTGGTGGAACCGGATCCCATGCCAACAACTACAGCAGCCATAGTACATCCAGTCCCAGGACCGGAACTGGAAAAGCAACCAGCGGCAGAACCAGCGCCAGCGCTTGCAACTCCACCGCCAGGGGGCGCCAACGGGCCTAAACTGGCAGAAGCAGCAGACAACTCTACCCAAGAGGCTCAGCCAGAGCCTGAAATATCACCTTGTGCACCAGCGGAGAGCGGTCCACAGTCAATGAAAACAACCTCATCACCTACATCGCTCCCAGAGGAATTGGTGTCTCCCGCCTCAAGGGAACAGTTCCAGACTGAGCAGGAAGCCGATGACAGCCTTAAGAAAGCTTTGGGCGGCGGCACGAAGCAACCCACCGCCTCTCAGCTCTTCTACCCAATTCCAGTTTGTTGTAAAACAAGGACTTTTATATAAGGACATTCTTTCTGGTGGACACCAGGAAGGCCAGCATCCTCAAAGACAGTTGGTAGTTCCAACTAAGTACTGGGACAAGCTCTTAAGCTTGGGCCCTGACATCCCAGGGGGCATTCTGGGGTCAACAAAGCAAAAACAGGTTAAAAACATTCCTTCCACTGGGAGGGGATGGGCAAGGACAATGCCAAGTATGTCCGCTCAAATGCATACAAAGTGTTCTTCAGTGTCAAAAATCTTGTTGTTTACATACTTAGTAGTATATGTAATAGTGCATGTGTTTTGTTTATCTGTTTATGTTACAGTGCTAGGAGGAAATCACCACCAGTAGTTCCCACTGTTGGCGATTTGGGGGGCGTGTCATAAACAGATAGTTAAGGGTTAAGGTCTCTTTTACCTGTAAAGGGTTAACATGTAGTACCTGGTGACCACCTGACCAGAGGACCAATCAGAGATAAGATTTTTTCAAATCTCTGTGGAGGGAAGCCTTTGTCTGTGTGAGAACTGTTTTTGGATCTAACAGAGGACAGTCATGTCTCCAAATTCTCCTGGAGTAGTTTCTACTAATTAATAGTGAGTATTAATTAGAAAGGCGAATTAGTCTTATGATTTGATTTCTATATTTGCAATTGTGTGTTTGCTAAAGGAAATGCTTTATTCCTGTTTGCTGATATTGCTTTTACTGAGAAAAGGGGGAGAGGGGATTCTCTCCAGAGATTGATAAGGTTATACCCTATGAGTGTCCAGCTTGGGCTCATAGAGATTCTGTATTTTCTTTTTGTTCTCTTAATAAATTCTTTTCTTTTCTTTGGACTTGGTTAATTCCTTCCCTTGGGGAAATTCAGGGGAAGGGGAGGGGGAAGTGGGCTGCTTCCCTGTGTGTGTGAGATTCAAGGCGTTTGAATCCAGGCAACTCTGTCTCCAGAGCAGGCTGGAGAGAGGGAAGAGGGGGGGGAGGTTCCTCCTCTGTGAATTGATCTGTGTTCCCAAGGGGGGAAACAGGGGTGTCCCGGCCCACGGAATTGACCGGGTGGTGGCAGCCGAAGGGGAGACCTACCCTAGGATTTTGGGGTGGGGGAAGACATGCGGGTCCTCACTTTGAAACCGCCCAGTTTCAAGTGAGGGTAGACTCCTGACACAAGGAAACTTAGTTAGTCTCAAAAATACACCCTTTCGTGTGGTAAGATGGAGACATCTTTGTTTTACTAACACATACAGCAGCAGGTATATCCATACAGCAATCCATGACTGCAACCTATAGAGCAGAGAAATGTGGTGGGTGGGTGTCAGTTGTTGTTTGTGAAGTCCTAAAAGGTAGCCCCCGGCATGCATCAGCTTTAAAACCAAGGTGCAGCCATAGCTGTAAATTGTTCCATTTTTAATTAGATATTGTCTTTGGTCCTCCTAGTGTGGGAGAATCCTTGGCTGGCATCGAGGGTGTGATGGGATGGGGTGAGACGAGGAAGCATGTCAAGGATGGGAGATGGTGGGACCAGAGCATAATGTGCTTCAGCTGTTCTGATTGGTGGAGTGGCTCAGGGCTGCCCAGAGGGGGGACAAGTGGGGCAATTTGCCCCAGGCCCAGCAGGAGCCCCGCGAGCCCTGGCCCGGCGGCGGTCTGGGTCTTCGGCCAGCATTTCGGTGGTGGGGGGCCCTTCAGTGCTGCCGAAGATGCGGAACGACCGAAGGGCCCCCCGCCATCGAAACGCCCCGCAAGCCCTGGCCTGGCAGTGGTCCGGGTCTTCAGTGGCATTTCAGCAGCAGGGGGCCCTTCAGTCGCTCTGGGTCTTCGGTGGCATTTCAGCGGCTGGGGGCCCTTCAGTGCTGCCAAAGACGCGGAGTGACTGAAGGGCCCCCCGCCACCAAAACGCCCTGCAAGCCCTGGCCTGGTGGTGGTCCAGGTCTTCCACAGCATTTCAGCGGCGGGGGGCCCTTCAGTGCTGCCAAAGACGGCGGAGAGACTGAAGGGCCCCCCACTGCCGAAATACCACCGAAGACCCGGACCGCTTCCGAGTTAGTACAAGCATCGCAGCTCCCCGGCTTTGCCCAAGGCCTCCTGAATCCTCTGGGCGGCCCAGGAGTGGCTCACTGAAGATTCTTAGTGCAAGTTAGAGCAGCCCTGAGGCTGCTCTGACCAGTGCCAGGAGCTCCTCCCACAGCCCTCAGGATCGTGGGGAGAAGAAGATAGTAGAAAGTGCTTCTCTGACAGGCCTGGGGTCCAGCCCACAGGTTACACCTCTTCAGGGCCTGCTCCAGGGGTTTTGCCGCCCCAAGCAGCCAAAAACAAAAAAGCCGCAATCGCGATCTGCGGCAATTCAGCAGGAGGTCCTTCGCTCTGAGCGGGAGTGAGGGACCCTCCGCCGAATTGCCGCCAAATACCTGAAAGTGCCGCCCCGCTCCGGAGTTGCTGCCCCAAGCACCTGCTTGATAAGCTGGTGCCTGGAGCCGGCCCTGCACCTCTTTTTCAGACAGGGGAAGCCATAGCTGAATTTCTGCCTTAATTTCATGAGGAAAGTGGTCAGATCTTTGTACAGCTTGTTTAATTGCCTCTGTTTCAGGATTCTGCTGGGGCTTTTGAGAGTCTTGTCCCGGTGTTGTGCCAAGCCATCTCCCATCCCATATATCACTTCCAGCATGAACACTAAAGGGTGAAAGCTTACATTCTCTTTTCAGAAGTATTCTTGCAAGTAAAACTCCATCAGGTGAATGCTCTTGGAAAGTGAACCCTAAAGTGGCAGGAGCATGGTTGGAGTTAATCCATTTTTAAATTCAAGCAAATACTCATGGATATTTTTTGCAGTATTAACTCGACTCTAGTTACCTACTGAGATGAGAAACATTTCAGACTGTCTTGCCCATTTAGGCTCCAATAGCCTATTCATTTCCTATCACCTTAAATTCAGTGCTGCTTATTTTTTCTGCCTCTGCATTCAAACCATTCTATCAGCATCTCACAGGAGTTTGGGAATGTATTGGGTTATTTCAAAGTAATTTTGCTCACAACATTTCATTACTTTGACTGAATTGAACTGCTCAGCTATCCAAGAGCACCCAAATTACAGTTTCATGCAAATACATATTTTTATCAAACCAACAACATAATAACAAAAGCATACACAGCATTTGCAGCTGATGGATTGCATGGTTGTTATTCTAGCTACACTATTATGCAGTCTTGGATTTGGCTGATGAACTTTTTAAAAAAGGAAATCATCACAGCATTAATATTTTACTGCTGAATTTTATGCTAGCACTCAGAAAAGCTTTCTTTAATAACCAAACTCTGCTACTGTTTTTTTTTAAAGAACTTGAAATTTGTGAGTCCAATGCTCACTTACACCATGGCCCTTTACACTGCTACAGAAGTGTAAAAGGACGTTAATTTAAATGAGAACCAGTCCCTATGAGACTGTGGAAACCTTTACTAAGATTTTGTCATTAGACCCCTATGTCACCCCTGTTCTGTCTCTTTACACTGATCTACCATTGAAATCAATGGAATAATTGTCAAAACTGGAGCTGTACAAAAACTTGGCACAAACCTACTTGGTTGTATGAATTGGCACAAACGGTAAACTCAGATCAGTTCTCAAAGCGTAAACCTATGCCTGGGCCTGTTTTTTGAGTGAACTCAGGTAGATTTATGGTTTTGCACCAAAATCACACAAAAATTGTCAGTTTCCCTCATCTTGATATAAAACTCTGTGAAACTTGAGAATTTGAATGACTTTTCCTTTGATCCAAACAGACCCTTATCTCAGTCTTTCCCTTCCTCCCCATTCCCATTTCTGGTCAAAGAATATACTGAGCAATAGCATTTTGATCTGACTGAATTTTAGCAAACAAAATGGTTGTGTAGGAATGCTCTAATGCAAATAAACTGTTACTCTTCTGTCATGGCATCTCCAGCAAAATCATGATTATGATACCTTCAGCATCCATATTTTGAGACTCCTAAAAATGCAAATCCATTCATGACATATACAGATGTAGTGATCCTCAGCTACTATAAAATGCATGCATGTAGCACTGGAGGCAGAACACAGATGTTTAGAACATAAGAATGGCCATACTGGGTCAGACCAAAGGTCCATCTAGCCCAGTATCCTGTCTTCCAACAGTGGCCAATGCCAGGTGCCCCAGAGGGAATGAACAGAACAGGTAATCATCAAGTGTCGCCCATTCCCAGCTTCTGGCAAACAGAGGCTATAGTCACCATCCCTGCCCATCCTGGCTAAAAGCCATTGATGGACCTATCCTTCATGAATTTGTCTAGTTCTTTTTTGAACCCTGTTATAGTCTTGGCCGTCACAACATTATCTGGCAAAGAATTCCACAGGTTGACTGTGCGTTGTGTGAAGAAAGACTTCCTTTTGCTTTTTTAAAATCTGCTGCCTACTAATTTCATTTGATGACCCCTAGTTCTTGTGTTATGAGGAGTAAATAACACTTCCTTATTTACTTTCTCCATACTGTCATGATTTTATAGACCTCTGTCATATCCCCCCTTAATCGTCTCTTTTTCAAGCTGAAAAGTCCCAGTCTTTTTAATCTCTCCTCATACGGAAGCTCTTTCATATCCTATAATCATTTTTGTTGCCCTTTTCTGTACCTTTTCCAATTCCAATATATCTTTTTTGAGATGGGGTGACCACATCTCATGAAGTATTCAAGATGTCGACGTACCATGGATTTATACAGAGGCAATACGATATTTTCTGTCTTATTATCTATCCCTTTCTTAATGATTCCCAACATTCTGCTAGCTTTTTTGACTGCTGCTGCACATTGAGTGGATGTTTTCAGAGAACTATCCACAATGACTTCAATATCTCTTTCTTGAGTGGTAACAGCTAATTTAGACCCCATTGCTTTATATGTATAGTTGGGATTATGTTTTCCAATGTGCATTACTTTGCATTTATTAACATTGAATTTCATCTACCATTTTGTTGCCCAGTCACCCAGTTTTGTGAGATCCCTTTGTAACTCTTCACAATCTGCTTTGGACTTAACTATCTTGTGTAGTTTTTTCCAGATCATTTATGAATATGTTGTCAAAGGCTTTCTGAAAATCCAAGTACACTATATCTACTGGATCACTTTTCCACATGCTTGTTGACCCCTTCATAGAATTTTAGTAGATTGGTGAGGCACAATTTCCCTTTGCAAAAACCATGTTGACTCTTCCCCAACAAATCATGTTCATACACGTGTCTGATAATTCTGATCTTTACTATAATTCAGGGCCGCCCAGAGGATTCCGGGGGCCCGGGGTCTTCAGCGGTGGGGGGCCCTTCCGTTCCTGGACCCGCCGCCGAAGTGCCCCGAAGACCTGCGGCGGGGGCCCCCCCGCTGCCGAATTACCGCCGAAGTGGGACCTGCTGCCGAAGCGCAGCCCAGTCTTCGGCGGTAATTCGGCAGAGGGGGGCCCCGCCGCGGGTCTTCGGGGCACTTCGGCGGCGGGTCCAGGAACGGAAGGGCCCCCCGCCGCTGAATTACCGCCGAAAACCGGGCTGAACTTCGGCGGCGGGTCCCGCTCCGTCTTCGGCGGTAATTCGCCAGCGAGGGGGTCCTTTCGCCCCAGAGCGGAAGGACCCCCCGCCGGCAAAGACCGGGAGCGGCAGAAGCTCCTGAGCCCGGCCCCGCACAAGAGTTTGCCGGGCCCCCCGGAGCGAGTGAGGGACCCTGTAATGGAGTAGGAAGCACAGACTGTCTGTGTGGGGGAGGGGAGAGCCAGAGGTTTAGGTGAGATGCAGGAATTCAAACTGTGAGCTGAACTGGGCCTGGGGGAGGGGAGGTGACACCTCTGGCCAGGGCAGACACAAAGGAAGGAGGCTGGGGAGAGAGGAGGGGCCAGAGGGGACTGACAGACTGAAGTTGGCTGAAGAAGAGAGAGGAGGCAGGGAGACCGAACTCTGATCCTCGGGGAGGGGGGGGCTGTGAGGCCCCCCAAGATGGGGCTAACCGGGGGAATCCGGTTATCTGTGCCTGCAAGACCTGTGTTGGACTGTGTTCCTGTCGTCTAAATAAACCTTCTGCTTTACTGGCTAGCTGAGAGTCCTGGTGAATCGGCAGGGAGACCGGGGGTGCAGGGCCTGGCTCCCCAACACTCCGTGACAACTGGTGGCAGCGGTGGGATCGACTGCACCCCGCGGACGGCGCTTCCTGCAGTAAGTGACTGGGGAGCAGTAAAACGAAGGGGCGATTCACCCCTGGGCGAGTGTGACCAGAGAGAAGGACTTTGCAGTAACAGGGTTCCCCGGGGGATCACAGCGAGCGATCCCAGGGGCGGAGGAGGCTGCTGCTCGACCCTGGCAGAGAGGTGGTGACCTGAAGGACTGGCACACTAGGGGTCCCCCTGGAACCTGTGGGGAGCGGCGAGCACCCCGGCCTGCGAGCGGCCAGCAGGAAGATGTATGCCACGCAGCGCAAGTGTGAGCTGGTGGAGCTGTGCAAGCAAGGGGGCTGCACTATGGGAAGCTCACCAAGGCCCAGCTGATTGCCCGGCTGGAGGAGAGAGACCGCGTCAATGAACCGGACCCGGTCTCTGAGGGAAGCAGCCCGGCGGATGCAGCGCAGGCACCAGTGTCTGTCCCCGCTGGGAGTGGTCAGCCGGCTAATGAGGGCCCCCCGAGACCTCCCACCCCTAGGCGTAGGGGGAGGGGGAGGAGGAGCCCAGCTACGGAGGGCACCGTGACCCCCCCGGCCAGCCGGGAATCATCCCGGCGACGCTCGGCCTCCGTGGAACTCAGGCGGCTGGACTTGGAGAGAGAGATCAAACTGATGGAGATGGAGGACCGGCAGAAGCAGCGTGAATTCGAGGAAAGGGAGAAGGAGAAGCAACGCGAATACGAGGACAGGGAGCAGCAGCGCAGACATGAGCTGGCCATGGCCCAGCTGAACAACAGTAAGGCCCCGGCTGCGGCGAGTGAGAGGGGGGCCAAGCCTACAAAGAGCTTCGATAAGAACTTCCTGGCCCAGCGTAAGGAGGGGGAGGACATAGACACCTTCCTGACGGCCTTCGAGAATGCCTGCGAGCTGCGCCAGGTTGACCCTGCCGACAGGATCCAGTTCCTCACCCCCGTACTGGACCCCACCGCCGTGGAGGTGTACAGCCGAATGAGAGGGGCGGAGGCGAGAGACTACAACCTGTTCAAAGAGGCCCTGCTCCGCGAGTTTGGGCTGACCCCGGAGATGTACCGGAAAAGGTTCCGGGATCAACGTAAGACCCGGGAGGTCACCTACCTACAACTGGTCAACCGGGCGCAGGGATATGCCCGCAAGTGGACGGCTGGGGCCCAAACCAGAGAGGACCTGCTTGACCTATTCGTACTGGAGCACCTGTATGAGCAGTGCCCATCCGACCTGAAGCTGTGGTTGATGGACCAAAAGCCGGAGAACCCGCAGCATGCAGGCCAGCTGGCCGACCAATACATGGACAGTCGGGCAGGGGATAATAGGGAGGCGTCTCGAAGTAGCCGGTCGGCCTCGACGCAGAGGGAGACTCACCAGGGAACCTCCCAGACGGGGCCGAGGGAGGACCCCCACCAAAGGGAAACATCTGGCGTCAGGTCCAGCCGTCCCACTCGAGGGGACCAGCGAGACATGGGCTGCTATCAATGTGGCCAACCGGGCCACATACGGGCCCAGTGCCCCAAGCTCCGGGACAAACTGAGCAGACCAGCCCCACACCGGGTCAACTTGGTAGAGACCCAGCAGGATGAGGGGCAGTGTTCGCAGGGAAGGGGGGCTGGCCGCGTACCCCCTGTGAAGGAGGGGGGGGGCCCCGGGCTGTCCCCTCCGAGGGGCTGGATGCTCCCAACCCTGAGTTTTGGGTTTACAGGGTGGGCACGGGGCTGCCCCTCCGGAGCGAGTGCCTTGTTCCCCTGGAGGTAGATGGGAAGGAGGCCACTGGGTACTGGGATACGGGCGCAGAGGTGACACTGGCCCGGCCCGAGGTGGTGGGCCTAGATCGGATGGTGCCCAACACCTACCTGAACCTGAGGGGTGTGATCGGGACCCCATTCAGGGTACCTGTGGCGAGGGTACACCTAAAGTGAGGGGACAAGGAGGGCCTCAAGGACGTGGGGGTGCACCCGCATTTGCCCACGGAGGTGTTAATGGGGGGGGATCTCGAGGACTGGCCCAGGAACACACGGGGTGCCCTGGCCGTGGACCGTAGTCAGAGTTGACGCAGGGCTCTGCACCCTGACACCGGGGAAGGCACTCTTCCCGGGGCACCGGACCCTGACCTGGTGGGGAGGAAACGCCCAGGGACAGGGCTCAGAGAGGCTGTGGCCCCAGACCCAGCCGGTGAGAGAGAGCAGATTCCCGCCCCTGCCCCAGCGGCTGAGTACCAGGCCGCGGTGCGGGAAGACCCCTCCTTGCGGAGGATAGGGGACCTGGCCAACCTCGGGGGGGGACAGACCATGGGACGAGGTGGCCGGAAAAGGTTCCTGTGGGAGAAGGGGCTCCTGTACCGAGAATGGGCTTCCCCAGGGAAGATGGAGTCAGGGGGGATCAGGAGGCAGCTGGTGGTACCCCAGGAGTATCGCCACCAGCTGCTGTGCCGGGCCCATGACATTCCCCCCTCAGGGCACCAGGGAGCCTGGCGTACCCAGCAGAGGCTGCTGCAGAACTATTACTGGCCTGGGGTCTTTGCCCATGTCCGGCAGCACTGCCGCTCCTGTGACGTCTGCCAGAGGGGGAGGAAGGCCCGGGACAGAGGGAAGATGGCTGTAAGGCCCGGGCCTCGCCCCGAGGAGCCTGTCCAGAGGGGGGCCAGGGTCAGAAGGGGGGCTCTGAACCGAGAGAACCCGAATCACAGCCCCCCAGACTGGAACATGGGGGGAAGACCCCGGCCCAGCGTACACCCCAGGGGTATTGGGGTGGGGAAAGGGCGCGGGCGGCAGAAGGTTGTAGGTGGGTTCGAACTTCCCCGGGTCACTGGCTGGAGTGACCCCGCTCAGTTCAGTCTCGGAGGGGGGAGAGGTGTAATGGAGTAGGAAGCACAGACTGTCTGTGTGGGGGAGGGGAGAGCCAGAGGTTTAGGTGAGATGCAGGAATTCAAACTGTGAGCTGAACTGGGCCTGGGGGAGGGGAGTGACACCTCTGGCCAGGGCAGACACAAAGGAAGGAGGCTGGGGAGAGAGGAGGGGCCGGAGGGGACTGACAGACTGAAGTTGGCTGAAGAAGAGAGAGGAGGCAGGGAGACCGAACTCTGATCCTCAGGGAGGGGGGTGCTGTGAGGCCCCCCAAGATGGGGCTAACTGGGGGAATCCGGTTATCTGTGCCTGCAAGACCTGTGTTGGACTGTGTTCCTGTCGTCTAAATAAACCTTCTGCTTTACTGGCTGGCTGAGAGTCCTGGTGAATCGGCAGGGAGACCGGGGGTGCAGGGCCTGGCTCCCCCACACTCCGTGACAGACCCCGCTCCAGGGGCCCCGAAAAACTCTGGTGGGGGCCCCTGTGGGGCTCGGGGCCTGGGGCAAATTGCCCCTCTTGCCCCCCCCCTCTGGGCGGCCCTGCTATAATTTCACCATTTTGCCCTTTACTGAAGTTCCGCTAACTGGCCCGCAATTGTCGGGATCACCTCTGAAGCCTTTTTTAAAACTTGGCGTCACATTAGCTATCCTCCAGTCATCTGGTACAGAAGCTGATTTAGGTGATGGGTTACATACCACAGTTAGTAGTTCTGCAATTTCACATTTGAGTTCCTTCAGAACTCTTAGGTGAAGGCCATCTGGTCCTGGTGACTTGTTACTGTTTAGTTTATCAATTTGTTCCAAAATTTCCTCTAAACACACCTCAGTCTGGGACAGTTCCTCAGATTTGTCACCTAAAAAGAACGGTTCGGGGTGTGGGAATCTCCCTCACATCCTCAACTGTGAAGGCCGATGCAAAGAATTCATTTAGTTTCTCCGCAATGGCATTATCATCCTTGAGTGCTCCTTTAGCATCTCGATCATCCAGTGGCCCCACTGGTTATTTAGCAGGCTTCCACTTTCTGATGTACTTAAAAAAAAATGTTGCTATTACTTTTTGAGTCTTTGGCTAGCTGTTCTTCAAAAAAAATTTTGGCCTTCCTAATTATATTTTTACATTTGCCAGAGTTTATGTACCTTTCTATTTTCCTCATTGGGATTTAACTTCCACTTTTTAAAGGATGCCTTTTTGCCACTCACAGCTTCTTGTACTTTGTTGTTTAGCCACAATGGCACTTATTTGGTTCTCTTACTGTATTTTTAAATGTGGGATATACATTTAAGTTGAGCCTCTTTTGTGGTGTATTTAAAAAGTTCCTGTGTAGCTTGCAGGGATTTCACTTTTGACTCTGTACCTTTTAATTTCTGTTCAACTAACTTCTTCATTGTTGTGTAGTTCTCCTTTCTGAAATTAAATGCTACCATGGTGGGCTGCTTGTATACTCTGGGGGTGGGTTTATATCAGCAAAGCTACACTGGAGTTTGAAAATGGTGCAAGTTATTTTTTTTGGTGGCAGAGTATCTACACTAGGGGGATGCCCTGGTGAAGCCTGTAAAAAGAGGCTCCATGGTGTAGCTATGCCAATGGTTAAAACCCCAATGTGTACTAGCAAGCCCTAGGACTTGTGGCTCCAACGTGGTGGTGCAGCAGAGTTCCCAGAGGCCATTTTGGTTTCCTGAGACACCTCGCCTCCTTGTGCTCCCATAGATGCCATTTAGTTCCATTCAGCCCTCAATGAGCATAGCAAATAACTGCTGCATTTTGTCCCTTAGGGTAGATGCACTCTTTTTAACATCCTGTTATACCCAGTTCCCATGTCATTCATTTAAGTGGCTTCAGTGTGGCTCAGTTGGGGTGCTGACATTTGATATGCTGTCAGTGAAATGAAGATAGAATGCCTGGCGGGAGTTAGTTGCATCCTTCTAAGTTGTGACAATGGCTGCATTATTCATCGGTCATTACAGAGAGCCTGGAAAGATTAGGGAGATTGTGATTTCAGAGGAGCGGCAAGTACTTCAAGTTTGCAATTTGGTGTAGTTCATTTTATGTGGTTACCCAAACACAATTCTGAAAAAGGCTTTTCTTGCCACTTTTTTTTCCTGTGGTGGCCTGACGTCATAAATTGGTATGACACACAATTTTATTTCTCAGTATTTATCATCACCGTTTAATATCAGCGTCTCACATCATACCCTTTCTTTATTTGTTTTAGCTTTTTTGGGTAGCTGATCAAAAAGGAAACAGAGTTCCTGGACTGGAGAGGGAATGTTCTTGTATCATGTTGCAGCAGTTCTGTTTGGCAGCTCTGGTTCTTATTTCACTCCCAGCACTTCTCCAAGCCCCATGAGTGGTATTCAGTGACACTTCGGTGACCTTGTCATATCAGCGTGCAGCTGTCATGGTGGCATAATAGCCATCAGAGGTGGTTCACAATAGACATACCAGTTATTTAACACTTTGCACTGAAAAGAGAAGCACTTAACCTTTCTGTAATGTCTTTATGACACCTTTACCTAGCCAGACTGATGCTCTGATGAGCTGGTGTCTCCCCACTATGTAGCTTTCACTCCATATTGTTAGCATGGCAGGGAACACATCCCACCTCATTTCCTCCCCTTTTAAGGAATAAGGCCCCAGAACTATTTCTGCTCCTAATAGTATGAAAAAGGCTTCAATAGCTCTTTGCAGTCTGTTCCATAGGCTGCCCCCAAACCTCCTTGCAAGCTGCCTCTAGTGCACCAAACCAGCACTTTTGTTTTTCACTCTGGGCCTTCCAAGGGAGACGGGTAGCAGCTTCACATTTGATTTTCATGGTGACTGTATGGGAGGGAATAGAATATTCCCCTGTATAGTAGGGGAACAATAGTAGCACAATAGTACAGTGATAATAGTAATTGCTGACTTTATGCTGAGCAAACTCCCTGCAATCTCTACCACTGAAGCTCTCCCACAGATCCTTTCCCACAGTGAGACTTTTTCACTCTTTCTTTGGATTCCCACACAGGCCTAGAATATCTGATTAATTCTTTGTTGAGATTCACCACTATGCTTGCAGCCACTTGGCACTGCACCACCCACACACAGGCGATATAAACCCTAGGCTTAGTGTAGAGCTGCTTTGCATTGCTGGAGGTCTCAAGTCCTGAACAGAATATACCTGTACAGACTTTGAGGCTTGGGTTTGGATGCCCTGGGGCATAGGAGAACATTCAGGGACCTGGGCCAGCCCCCATGGGAGGCAGGGAGGAAGCACCACTCAGCCCCACTCTGCCCCCAGCTCTGCTTCTGCCCCAGCCTGGGCCCCCAGCTCCTGGCCCTGACCACAGCTCCTCTCCCAGCCCCGGATATCAACCACGACTCGGCCCCTGGCTATGGCCACCGCTCGGCCCCCGGTTCCCAGCCACAGCTCCCAACTGTGGCTCCTGAGGGACGCGGATAGATTCAATTACTGGTGTGTGTGTGGTGGTGGTGGGGGACTGCATTAGACAGCTTGGACGATTCTCAGCCTAAAATGACAAATAAATACCGTAGATTTTTTAATGTTTGAAACTAAGATTGTCATTCATTTTCCAGCTAAAAGCATAGAATTCAGAGATCTGTATTTCTCCAGACATACTAGCATATAGCAGCTGAAGCAGTTACAGTGATCCTGCCTTCTTACATAGTTTTAGGTTATGAGTGAAATAATCAACAGAATCTTGAACTCAGATCTTGGCAGGTAAAAAGCCTTCAGTCTGTTTGTGAACATGAATATATCAGCATTGGAATCCTGGACATTATGCATCTTGGGCCCAATCCTTACGTACCCAAAATTCCCATTGACTTCTTTGCAAGATTTGGTTGCTCAAAGAATGTTTGATTTGGCCTCCTTGAATTAATTGCCAAGTTCTTCAGAATTGATTTATAGTGCTTTGCCTATAAGTTACCACGGTATCATATTGTGTCAAAATATCATGTATGTGTAACTGCTGGGCATGGAGGGTCATCAAGAAACAGTAAATATTATACAAGTAAATTATGCAAGTGAATTCCTGAGATATTAAGGTGTTGATCATTCCAACTGTGGAAAGAACCGTACACCTTCTTTCTGTCCCTTACCTGTGTCTGTTAAGTTTATTATTTTATTTCAATAAGGAGCGATGGTTTCCCTGAATTCCACTTCTCATTCTAACAGTAAACATCTAAACGGCATCTAATGTGCTTGTGCTGATTTATAACTTTTTTCCTTTCTCATCTTCTAAGAAGGCCATGTTGCCAGCTGTTGCAATTTTAACATGTCTTGTGATATTTGGTGTTTTCCATAAAACCCCAGCTCCTGCAATCATGTGATTAAAGTCAGAAGCTCAGATTTCTATTTTCTTTTTAAGTAATTTTCTAGCCCTTAGGGTTGCAGACAAAAACTTGAAAACATGTACTCTAAAGGCTCAGCAACCAGAAGGCAAACACAAAGAACCTGGCATTTATTATTTTCAAGCCAATCTCATGATTTTTGAGGTCTCAGTCATGAGTTATGAATGTTTGGGGTTACCAGTGCTGAGAAGGTAAAGATTATTGTTACACAGTATTATGATGGACAGAGACAATCTGCTTTGTGTAACTGCAGGCATCATGAATATTGTAACAGTTAGTTAATAATATAGATTCCATATTGGTTTTACAGAACACCAGAAAGGAGAATACAAAAGTTCCATCATGTGCACAGCAGGGCTTCAATTCAGAAGCTATTTGTGGATATGGGTCTGTGAACAACCTCTCTCCTCTGAACATGCCTGAATTTTAGCAACGTTTGTTGCTCAGCCCTGTCACAAGTATTGCTGCATAATATGATCCTACTCAACACCAAATGCAGGACAAATGAAACTAGGAGTTAACTATGTATCCGAAGTAGTGGCGCATCAATAAAATGCTATCGTGGTTGTTAACTTTGAATTTATACTTCTCCTTCTGCCCGAATATCTTTCTCTTATCTCCCAAGAACAGTACTTTGGAAAAGTAAAGCACTGTTATAAGCACTAAGTGGAGTGCATATTCTAGTTTGGCACTGTGAGCTTTACAGACATATTATCTTCCTAATTATTATCTCCCCTCCCGCAAGGTATTCCAAAACACCCGCATAATAGGTGTGCTGAGGGAAGGCTAATTTTAGAGCAAACTCATCTTAAAACTATCAGATACTTTTTGGATTGTCTCTACCACTCCCCTTCACGTGGAGACTCAAAGTAGCCCTTGCTGCATTATGTAAGTCTATAGCATCTTTGTACCCCCAGGTTATTTAATGGGTTGGTCCCCTTTCCAGCATAGTGCATACTGGAAATAACTGGCCATGAACTAGTTTTTGGGCACTGTTGGGACAATAGACAAGAAACATTCTCCCAAAACAGAAATAAAGACCATTTAATGGATCTTCTATTGGATGGCATCTGAGATCCCTCAGAGTATGGACTGAGCTATCACCAGTCTGATGATTACACCCAGACCAATCCAATTATGCTGACTTAATGCTTTGCTGTCCAGCTGCCTGACTATGACTGCAGGAGTGAATCAGGAACAGCCAACTAAAGCTCAGATTGGACAGGTGAGAGATACTATCCTGTATTACTGTTGACTGCAGAGAAATATCGGATGATTCTCACTTGTTTGGTGGCTGCTTTATCTGTTGATGGGATTTGCCCTTGCCAACTTAAGACAATGCTTATTGACTTAGGTTTCATTAAAAGTAACTCTAGTCACACGTGCACACGCACATGCTTGCACTGAAATGTTCAGAAGTACCTGCTTTTTCTCCTAGACTCACAATATGTTACAGTGATATGTGCCTTTTGGCCTCTAGGCTAGACTACTGTAATGTGCTCTATTTGGGCTTGCCCTTGGAAAGCACTCATAAATTCATAGATTTTAAGGCCAGAAGGGACCACTAAATCGTCTTGTCTGAGCTCCTGCATATTCCCGGTCACAGAATTTCATCTAGATAGCACTGTATTGAGCCCAATAACTTGCATTTGGCTAAAGCATATCTTCCACAAAGGTATCCAGACTTGCTCAGAAGACCTCAAGAGATGGAGAATCCACTACTTCCTTGGGAGTTTGTTCCAGTGGTTAATCATACTATTAAAAATATATGCCTTATTTCTAAATTGAATTTGTCTGGCTTCAGCTTTCAGCCATAGGTTCTTGTTCTGATTTTATCTAGTAGAGTGAAGAACATTTTATTGCCCCAATATTTTCTCCCCATGAAGATACTGATACACCATAATCATGTCAAGTCACTTGTAGATTGTGGCTAGTGCCGAATGCAGCAGTGCAACTTTTCAAGAGATTTCACCCGTGAGTCAGTGCTGCCCAAGCTTCACCACCTGGACTGGCTGCCTATGTGTTCAATGAGGCTTTTCAACTAGTATTGAAGCCTTAAGTAGTATAGAACTAGTCTGCCTGAGGAAATTGCTGTTATCCTAACTGTCCTGATAACTGAACTCGGTGGAAATCCCACAGTATAATCTGGAGAGAAGAGGATGGGAGGCAGGGCCTTTTCCATCAAGGGTCTGTATCTCTTGAAGTGTATAGCTTGAAATAAACCTCTGACTTCTTTCCATGTAAGACTTTGTTATTTCCCTCTTACAGTGTGTCTGTTCTGTGTGCACTGGCCTAGCTTCTGCTGTATATCAGCATAGCTCCATGGGCTTCAGTTGTATCAATATACACCATCTGAGGGTATGGTCTAATGTAATATTTTACTTTGTGCATTTATTGTTGTATGGATACCTGGATTTCCAGTTTCTTTATTTCCCCTTTGGACATATGTTTGGGCTTGTTGCTGTACGTAATTTATGTTTCCGTTATGTTTTGTTAAGGCATTGATCAGAGACTCAGGTGCCATACATTAACGATTATTATTTATTAATAATTATTATTGTTCTGCAAGAAATATTGAGCCACCAGGCAATTCCTTCATTTTTTTAAAAAGTAACCAAATATTTATTATCACAATGGTTCAACTACTGGCACTAGTGGAATCTGAGGTCCTCTCTGTTTCTTGCCTAGCTAAAGTGCGGGCAGTCGCTCTGATAACTTTCCCACACTGTCTACAATTGCTGTAGAGTCGTCTCTCTGTGAAGCTGAGGGGTAATGCAGTCTCCATGCCAGATAAGATTTAGGCTGTGTCTAAGACCAGACTACATGGTGCATTTAGCAATGAATCATCTTGTTTATATGATCTGAGAGGCTCTGGCACTAAACTGAGCCTTCTCAACTCATTTTCCTTAGCACCGCAGGATGGCACATAAAGGACATAATCAGTAACATTAACTAACTGTGTGTTCCATTCTATGCATCCAAAGAAGTGAGCTGTAGCCCACGAAAGCTTATGCTGAAATAAATTTGTTAGTCTCTAAGGTGCCACAAGTACTCTTGTTCTTATTAACTAAGTGGATGCTTTTTAAGTCTATCTATAACTAAATCTAAGATGATTCTTGAACACTGTAAGTCTGACTTTCACTTCTATCCTGGAGCTGGCCTAAATGGGACAGGGGACTCACCACTATCAAAATGTGTCACTCTCAGGAAGAAACATACAAAGGCACAGTTGGTCCACATTTCTGTTATATTTTTATCAGTGATCACATCCTACTGTGTCCTCTAGGCAGGTCACCATTTTGAGAAGAAATGTGACATGCTAGGTAGGTTCATTTTGGTTTTCTTACTTAAGTGTCTTAATTTCTGACCTAATTCAAATAGCCATCCCAATGAGAAATTGGCATTGATAGATGATGATGATATTATTAAGCAGTAAAGATTTGCTTGGGCAGACAGATTCAGCCACTGCAAACTTTAGGATTCCGTTTTTTGCCATGGATCCAAACTGATGATTCGTCAAAAACAGTGGCAAATGGATTGGAATATCTCATTTGGCCAGGCTGAAACAAGAACTGTCTGCACAGCACAGCAATCCACTTTCACCTCCCACCTTTTTTTTTTTTTTTTTTTTGCTCTTCTGACACTTACCTTCTGCCTTCGCTACATAAACTTGCCATTATTATTAATGTTTCTTGCTCCTGTTCTTCCTTGGCTTTACTATATATGGAAAGAACAAAGAAGGAGCTCCTTGGGAAAAAAAATGTTATTACTGTTCAGGGATGAAAAACTCACTGCTTCCACGTTGCAGCCCGAACAGTGCAGCTGTACTTCCCAGGCAAAGAGAGCTCAAGTGCAGGCGTGTCATGTGAGCCATAAAATCTGCTAAAGCATGGCAGGAGTTCAGAGAGACAGTTCTGAATGTCTTGGACAAATGTTACAACAATAAAACTCCTCCGTGAGCACATCCTGCTCATAGGCAACGGCTATGTAACAATTGTATGCTGGTCTTCTGTGTGGTGGATCAATGCTGAAAGGAGCTGCTTATTCCAGAAATGGTGCAAGTCAAAGTACATTATAGAAATGGCTTTGTAGCAAAAAGTCTCGGTGCTGCCCTTGGATACAAATAACTGTAAGCGACAGATGCCTCTAAGCCACAAAGCTTGGATGTGGAAATGAATCCCAAAGTACCCGGGGATGTGAATGAGCCCCTCCAAAACATATTGCCACACCATGGAACTCAAGTGGTAAAAACTGTCCATTAATATGTGAAAGAGGTTGGCTTTGTGTTAGCTTTGGTTTCCCCCTTTAATATGTTTTCTCATTAAGAGTTCTTAAAATGCTGTTGTTTTTAAACTGCTATGTTTCTTTAACAGACCAGGAAAAAAGAAGATTTTTGTTTGTAACCCTGGCTGGCCATATACCTGTATGGAGAACACCTGTAAACTCTATAAGCAATGGAATAAGCTGTCTGATGGAGGCACTAGTGTAAAAAATAGTAATAATAGTTGTTCCGGGCAGACGTGAGCAGGAACGCCAGCTTCTACTTCAGCGAGGCTTAGTGAAACTTCCTTTTTGCAGCCCCTTTTGAACTTACGAGTGTATTTCTTACAGGTTTACTACTATGCAGAGTTGACACTTTTTGCATGGCTCCTAATATTTCCTTTTGCTTTGCCTGAAAGCCCCAGCTTCTGCCATCTATTTATGTGAGAATCTCAGCTTTCATTTTAAAAAATAAGTTTCTAGCTCTCATGGTTGCAGAGAAAAGCTTGAAAATGCCCTGAGTATGACCTATGGGCTCAAAAACCAGAAGAGAAATAAAAAGCATTCAAGATTTATTATGTCTAACATAATTTCATGATTTTTAAGCCAATCTCCTGATTTGGGGGCCTGCCCCATGATTTTTGAACCATTGGGGCTGACAGTACTATGCCAGTCAGGGTTATAAAACCTTCTTTTCTCCTAGTCTGTTACAAAGCCTTAATCACCCCTCAAGGCCAGTGTGACAAGATAAAGGCACTGCAGCCCATAAAGGGTTAACAGGCCCCGGCTGGTCTCATGGCTGCTTGAAGGCAGAGTATAAAAAGAAGGGGAAGCTGGCTCAAAGGGAGGCTAAGGGGTGGTTGGAGCAAGGAAAGCCTGTGGCGAAGCATTGCCTGGTTGTTTTTCAGTTGATTTGGTTTCGGTTTTTGTAGCTGTTTGGTGGATATTAAACAAGCCCTGGGGAAAGGGCCTTAAAAGTACTGAGGCTTGGAGCTTTATTTCCAATCCCTGGCTGGCGAAACTGTCCACCAGCTTCCAGTCATGCAGCTACCTTGTGCTCATGGATAGGAGCCCTGCTAGTGGATGCTGATGTGAAATAGGGTGATTCAGATTACCTCCCAGGTGCCCCATCCAGTCTCTGCCACTTTGTAGGCTCATTTGAGGTTTTTGGCCAAGCAGGATGTTCAGGCCATTGGTGTTCCAGACTCCGGGCAGATTTCTACCCCTAGGGGGCCACAGCCTAGCTTCCATCAGTGCAACCCAAGCTGTGTATCTGCACATGGTTTGGATTAAGATGCATTTAAGCATGTTTTAGTTTGCCGTTTTCTTAAGGAAAATTTGATTAAGCTCCCACCTACCTATTCCTGCTTGAACAAGAAAAGAACGAGTTCAGCACAGCATGACATGCCTGAGTCACAGAGCTGTATCAATGCAAATATATTCCATGAATATCTACTCCGATTTTAGTTTTAACAATCCCTAGCTCTTATATAGTGCTTTTCCTCAAAGCACTTTACAAAGGAGGTCAGTCGTATTAGCGCCATATTACAGAAGGAGAAAATAAGGCACATTTTAAATGCATTTGATTTAGCTGTGCTCTCCCCTTGGGAAAAACCCTTCTATTCACTCTCTGTGAACATTTATGTATTCTAGTGTTATTGGTATAAACATCATCAGAAGCTCAGGACCAGATCCTCAGCTGGTGTAAACTGGCATAGCTCCATTGGCTTCATGTGGATTTACACCAAATGAGGATCTGCCCCCCAAACTTCAAATTTGCAATTATAAGCACTCATGTCAGAATCCCTGGTATGCTCATGCAATCAAGCAGCAGAAACAACATTGTAATTTATCTGACCAACCACAATGAACCAACACATGTTGGATAAAAAAGAAATACTTGCAGAGAAAACTTTGCCCAACCCCCCTCCATCAAATCTCTAAAATGATGAATAAATTAATGGAAATTGCAATCTGCTCACAGATTTTCCATGAGTAGAAAAATAAGTGAAATTAACTGGATGCATTATTCAGTGTGAATTATTTGTTCACCTCCACAGAGTTGTAAGAAGCTTGTGAAAATTGCTTTCTCGGTTTGATAGTGTGAAATAAGTGTTACCTTAGAGTCAGAGAGACATTGCGCAGTGAGTCTGGATGCAGTTCTTAAATGACCCTGTTAAATTCTATTTTGTTTATGTATGTTTTGAGAATTTATGGCTAGATGTGTTAAAGCAACATGGTAATCTGTGCAAATATGTTTATGCTATATCTGTCCACTGTGCTGCTAGCTGCTATCCGAAGGCTAGCAGTGTTTTGAGATGGAGTCCACAATAAAGCCCTGGGAAAGGCCATTCAAATGCAGAGCCAAAATCACCCTTGACATAAGTAAAGCAACCCTCTGTGTGGCACCTGCTTATGCTAGGGCTCACTTTGGCCCACAGTGTGAATTATTTAGTTGACGCAGCAGTGCTTTTGTGGCAGTGATAAGGGAGGACCAACCAGTTACATATACCACAATTAGATTATATATGCTTGGACTGTTGTTATCAAACAGAATCAGAATGCCCAGAAAAACCTCACAGGTACAGGATCTAGTTGTAATCCTCTTTACCTACTATTTCATCTTGGAGCATCTACCTCCAAAAGTTCCATTTGATTTTGTTATCCCTCACACAACAATGAGACACAGGACAGCAAGAGAAATAAAAGTATAATCTACTTATATATGAATGGCACTTACAGGAAAACAGGTTTGTTCTAGCTACAAAGGCCTTCTGCTCTTGGTTTTATTTCACAGCTACAGACACTGAAAGTTGTGACATCATAATCATAGGAACCAGTTTGGAAGTCATAGACCTATAGGATTATAATTTCATTTGAGGAACAAATTTCAGAAGCAGATTAATTCCTAAACAAAAATATTTTAATGTTATTGAGTTTTAATATGAATAACCAGGATAATTAATAACCAATTTGTTTTCTCGTGCAAAACCAACAACAGGGTAGGAAAATACAGCAAATCTGCCTACACTGATTTCTCTCTAAATAAAACCTTTTAGAAAGTATTTCCTGGGATGTCAGCAATTCTTTAATAGTATTAAAAACATTTTTTAACTCTATACCATAGGGACAGTTAAACCTATTCCTATTAACAGCATGTTCCTTTTAATGCTACAACATTTCCAAACACTGGGCTTCTACATAACAACTACTGCATGATACGCTTGAAGCCAAATCCTCAGCTGGTGTAAACTGGAGTCACTCCATTGAGGTCACAAAGAGAGGGCTACAGCAGTCCATGGAGCTACGCTGATTTACACCAAGTGAGGATCCAGGCCTACTTCTTTTCAAAAAATGAAGCGACGTGTTTATCAAATGATATATACAGTATTGCCAACTTCAGGAGATCAAAGATCATGAGATTTTGTTAAAAAGTTGATGTTGTGTTTTTTAGGTCAGTCTCTTGATTTCTGAACTCCGCCCCCCCCCCACTCTCCCAGATGTACTGGGTAAGGTGATTTTGACCCCTGCTGTAGGAGCTCTCACCCCCACATCTGCCTGTCTCCTGCCTAGCAATGAATCCTGTCCCCCATCATTTCTGTCCCCACCCAACCCCCCCATTCAGCCCCCCATCAGTTCAGCCCCCCACCCCATCAACCCCCACCGCCCTCAGTTCACCCCCCCCAGCACTCACCCTGTCTGCTCAGAACCCACCATCAATACCCCGCCCCCCACATCAGCTCCCACCATACTCACTTTAGCCCCTCTGCAACCCCCAGACCATAGTTCAGCTCGCCCAGCCTCACCTCTGCTCCTAAGGGTTCTTCACCCTCTGCAGACCCAGAGGGGCTGCAGTGGGATCCTCTCTCCCACTTCCAAGGCTGACAGCGAGAGCCCCGGCTGCCCCAGAGCTGGGGCTGACAGCGGGAATTGCAGCCAACTGGGACTGGCTGACAGTGGGAGTCTCTACTCTTGTTGCCCAGGGATCCCACTGTCAGCCCACCATGCAAGGAAGGGCTCCGTGGTCAGCCCCAGGTAGCTCTGGCTCCTGCTGTCAGCCCCAGGGTCAGCTGCGTCTGAAAAAAAAAATCCTGACATTTGAGAGTTCTGTCATGCGATCATGAGTCAGGCTTCATTTTACTTAGAAATCGCATCTCTCACGATTAATTCATGAGAGTTGGCATGTCGGTATATCGTGAAAACATCTTGTTCAATTGCAAGGGCCAAAAAAGAAGAACGATGAAGCTAACAATGTTACTTGGTTCATAAGTGCCTGTTGACATTGTTTCCTTTTTATAAAATTTGAACTATGGAGATAATAGAAACAAAATAACAGTGAGCAGAAAAGAAAGGAACACAGAACAACAAAGAGGTAGGAAACGAAGGGGATATGTTAAGAGATTTTTCAGTTTTGTCACTGTTAGCGACCATCTCAGTATCACAGAATTTTTTTTTTACCATTTTACCTGGAATTTCTGAACCTGGCAGGGGAGTAGGCTAGCACAATAAAGCTGTATGAAAATGCCTCAGTTCTTAGTATTAATGTAAACACTTTCCTGCTGCATCCCAAGCAACTAGCACTTTCATATAATTCAGTCATATGCCATCTAGTGACCTTTCTAGAAGTTACGACATATCATTTATTAAAAACGCCTACATTAGACAGGTAGCCGTGTGGGTCCCCAGATATTAGAGTGACAAGGTGGGTGAGGTAATACCAACTTCCCCTGGTGAGAGAGACAAGCTTTTTGAGCTACACAGTGCTCTTCTTCAGGTCAGGGAAAGACACTCAGAGTGTCATAGCTACATACAAGGTGGAACCGATCGTTTAGCATAAGTAGTTATCATATTATAAGAGACCATTCAAGATGAAGTGCCTCTGCAGTCATCACACACAAAAATGAGAGCTAGAGGATTACAGATTGTTGTAATAAACTATAAATCCAATGTCTTTATTAAGCCCATGAATTTTTTTGTCTAACAGTTATGAATTTAAACTCCTGTAGTCGTCTTTTGAAGGTGTTGACATTAGACATGAGAATGTCTGAGATGTTCTTCTCTGCAACAGTTGATACAAAACTTTTTAAGGGTTCCGCTCAAAATTAATCGTAGTAGAGGAGATCCATATGCTAAAAGCTCTTATTGTAAAATATATTTTGTTTTTTGTTCATGTGTTTTAATATTGTTCATGCAAATGCTATAGCACTGGTGGTGTTTTGTAGAGCTCCAGATCACTAAGGCCCCACACCTACAATAAGCCTACCCCAGATGGACCCCATTGGGGATTGGGACCTAAAACCTTAACATACAGATAACTGTAATAACTGCTCGTTAAAAATATTTAATAAGCTACCAGGAATGGAATGGGGTATGAAGGAAGGAAATTTAGCAGGCAGAAGGGCCCTGATTCCAAAAGCACTTAAGCATATGCTTAAATTCCACCAGAATCAATGGGACTATTTATGTGCTTAAGTGCTTTGCTGAATCAGGACCAAAGAGAGCAAGTGAGGATGGGTAGGTGGTAGGAGCTTTATATAACTGTAGTCTGGAGCATCTGGATCTTCTGTCAAT
The DNA here is from genome assembly GCF_020497125.1 of Mauremys mutica. Lineage (NCBI taxonomy): Eukaryota > Metazoa > Chordata > Testudines > Geoemydidae > Mauremys > Mauremys mutica. Next base: position 97,185,038 of record NC_059074.1, on the reverse strand, counting down.
GCATGTGCACCCCTTAATAAATAATTGAGGCTCATGAAGATTTCAAAGGGAGAGCATTTCGTACTCTATATCCCTGACACTGTAAACGCTTAAGTCTATGGGCTATGTTACTCACAAAAGTAGTCCTATTATCTTGAGTGGAGCTACTTGTAAGTAAAGTTACACACTTCATTAAGTGTTTGCTGGATCAGGGCTGTATTTTGTAACATGTTGTGTTTGTTCATTTTTACTAAGGTTATATAATTTCTATAAACATCTGGATCTGATATTAAAGCGTTCTCTATTGTAATGATGTTTTTTATATTTCCAGGGTAACATTTATTTTAAGTACCCTTTACCATTAAATGACAGAACAATGTCTTTGGTGAGTTACAAAATGTGTTAGCTTTTTTCAATTGTGCTTTTTATGTGCAATTTGGAGAAAAAAATCAGACAAATCAAAAATAGCAAATGAATCGACACCTTGTTATTGATGCAGGAATGTCTGCAATAATGATCTTATTTACTGGTTGGCCAGAATGCATAAAGAGGATCTGTACTTGCCCTAATTAATGGCCTATTTTCAGGGAATGCTTTTAATTAAAACGTGACATTTATGCAATGGAGCAAAGTGATGCATGATTATCACTTGGCCTATTTCTGTGTGGTTCTAATGCTCTTGAAGAAAAAGTGGGGTGCACTTTTTTTCCTGAAAGTTTTGTAGAACACAGAAGGAGAAGTGAGGAAGGAGGAATGAGATGCAGGAGACACAAACTTGGTGTATATGTTTGTATGTATTTTAATGTGCTCAATATATTTCCATACAGAATGATGACAGTCAGTGTCATCCCTAGTGAACCGAATATGGTAATGTGACTGGAATCCAGAAATTCCTGAGATCTAAGACGTCTTAAAATGTCATTCTAAATGATGAATCCTCATTGCGTGGGTGTATTTACAGTGGGCTCCTGCAGGGATTGGTTCTTTGCCCTATTTAACATTATGACTTGGAAAATATGAGATCATCGCTGAAAGTTTACAGATGACACAGAAATTGAGGGAGTGGAAAATAATGAGGAGGACAGGTCACTGAGAGCAATCTGGATTGCTTGGTAACCTGAGCACTATCAAACAATATGCATTTTAATATGGCTAAATGTAAATGTATACATCTAGAAACAAAGAACGAAGGCCATACTTACTGCATGGGGACTCTATCCTGGGAAGCACTTTTGAGAGTTGTGGTGGATAATCAGCTGAACATGAGCTCCCAATATGACAATGTGGCCAAAAGGGATCCTGAGATGTATAAACGGAAATCCCAAATAGGAGTAGAGAGGTTATTTTACTTCTGTATTTGGCACTGCTGGAATACTGTATCCAGTACCGGTGCCTACACTTCAAGAAGAGTGTTGAGAAATTGGACAGGGTTCAGAGAAGAGTCATGAGAATGATTAAAGGTTAGAAAACATGCCAAATAGTGATAAATGCAAAGAACTCAGTCTATTTAGATTAATAAAGAGAAGGTTACAGGATGGCCTGATTAGTCTATCGGTATCTACATGAGGAACAAATATTTAATAATGGGCTCTTCAATCTAGCAGCGAAAGGTGAAACATGATCCAATGACTGGAAGTTGAATCTAGACAAATTCTGGTCTTGGTCTAAGCCTGAATCTACCACTGTCTTGCTATGTGAAATAGGGTTCTACTCTGAAAAGTGACTACAAGGAATAGCATTACAAAGTTCCATGTGTTTTGTAGTTCAATAATGTTTCTAACTGGCAGCCTTGCAAACTCCGCCTGGGATCTGAAAGTCGAGCTTTGTTCTTTCTGGCTGGTATGCCATCAGCACTAATAATGGAGATGCTCAGGTGTAAGTGATGGTGAATTTGGCCCTGCAGTTGGAATTTAGTTAACTGAGATGATGACTTCACTCCCATAATTGTATTGGTTTTGCAGTGTGAAAAGGAGAAGATGGGAGTATAGAAATCAATGGGGCTACTTGCATGAGTGAACAGCTACACAAACTAAGGTCAGATCCACATCCTTTACTACCCTATCTGATGATTTTATTGTTTTAGAGTCTTTCTCTTGTCATAATACAATGTACAGAAAATAGATACAAACCTGCTCAAGGGACTCTAAACTTGAAATACATCAATATCTTAAATTCCCAAAACAGGAGTGCCATTAATTTCTATCCACGTTCCTCCATTCCTAATTCCATTATCTGCCACCTAGTTCTGTACGGGACACAACAATACCAGGACCTACCAGACTACCACAGAGTATTGTTTATGAAGCAATGGTCAGGTTTGTGCTACTTACCCTAACTGCTGCTAGGTGGCAATATGCTACCTAGAAAACCATGAGATTTGCAGTTTTCAGGATCTCTTTGCTTAGGCGTAGCTCTCACTTTGCCATAGATCCTGTCCTATTTATTTATTCCCTTTCCCATTAGCAGGACCTACAGAAAGCCACATCCCACTCAGGAGATTTCTAAATTAGGAGAACTGTTTTCCAGAAACAGATGTAGAACTAAATGCTGTAGCTATGTCTATATTAACGGGGGGAGGGAGGGAAATACCCTCAGAATGGAAGGGGAAAGACTCCCTGAAAACAAAGAAGGGGTCATAGGCCCACTGCTGCAGTATTTCCCTTTCTACTACCAGAATTAATAGGAATTAACCCTTTGGTTGTTGGAGGTTATTACAACTTGAGACTGGGCGATTTCATGATTCTACTGTTCTCTTTAAAACTTCCTAAGGGAATTCTATAGTGTCCTCACCAGACCTAACTGGTGCTTTTTAACAATACAAAGGCTTTGGGGGTATCTATTCAGATGAGAGAAAATTCTACCCAAAATGAATTCAAAATGCACATTTTCACTGAAGTCCCTTATGATTTGGCCATTTTGTGTCTCTTCTCCGCAACATCCATTCAAACTTTAAACTACTCAAATCAACATTGAGGTAATATTCAATGCCAAAGTATCACCTACGTATGTGTTTTAAATCACCATATTTTAATTAACAAGACCAATGTCAGGAATGTTTGTATTTGACACCTGGACTGAAAAACTGTGTTAAAAAATGTGAAGATAAAGTAGATGCAAACCTTCCACCACAACAAACACATTAAAATTATAAGGAGAATGGGGAGCTGGGGGGGGGGAGGGGAAATATTGGTAGTGTGTATTAGCACAGCTATAAAGGGACATTGGGAGAATTAGCTCATGTTTGCTCAACACTTCGAAAATGTAAAGTACTATATAAGAACTAAGTATATGTATTTTCATCTCCTGTACACACACATCTGAATACAAAAGGATTAGATTGTCTCTTCACACTATGTGTAAATCATGTGAATTGAAGTGAATGGAGTAACACTGGCATTAACATCAGAATGAGAATGAAACCCTAACATCCCAGTGGAGCAATATTGTAGTGACTAATGAACAGTTGTTTCACTTCTGGGCTGTGTTCTCCATGCTGAAATAAGTATCATATTCTGAGCTAGTTGCACTATTGTTCTGGAATGAAAGAGAGATTAACCCCTTTAATTAAATTGACTTTGTATTGAAATGTGGTTATATTTAGTAACCCAGATTGCTAGAGCTGCAAAAAGTATTTCCCATCTAAATGCTTATCAATCTGGCATCTAGTAAATGTCTGCTCTTGCTGAAACGTTTTATTCTAGGCTGATTTTATAATGCCTGTGGGTATCTGTGTGCAGATACCATTATTGGGATTATATAGCCTGAGCAATATCAATTTCTCTTGTTGATGATCTTGCCACTTGTTTGTTTTATACATGTGTATATTTCTGTATTGCACTTTGAAAACATTTTGGGGTTTAGAAGTATTTTTATTGAAAAAATACCTTTAGTCCTCTCCCCAGCAAATATGAACCGAGAAACAGAAACATTAAACGATTAGATCAATTAGATTTTCTATTAACTTCAATTTAGACAGGATTTCACCCCACAAGTTATTTTAGAAAGCAATCACCTTCATTATGCCAAATCAGATGTGCACAAGTCAGTGAGAAGATAGGGGAGAGGGAGGTTGCATTAACGAGGCAGAAGGCTAATCTACACTGTGTTAGAACATGCTAACCAGCATTTAAGGTTTTGCCATATGGGTATATTACATGGCAGTAACTTTAGTTAGAGCTTGTCTACATTTAAAATGCAACAGTTGCACTGTGCTGCTGTAGCGCTTCAGTGTAGACACTACCTATGCCAATGGGAGCGATTCTCCCATTGCTGTAAGTAATCCACCTCCCGGAGAGATGATAGCTATGTTGACAGAAGAATTCTTCTGTTAACCTAGTGCTGTCTACACAAGGACTTAGTTTGACTTAACTGCACAATTCAAGGGTGTGGATTATTCGCATCCCTGAGTGATGTAGTTATGCCGACCTAATTTTCTAGTGTAGAACAGGCCTTAGTTGCCTTGAAGTACCTTGCATCCACACACCACCTTTTTTTTTTTAAAGCAAATTATTTGGCCTCTGGGGTTGCAGTATGTAATCCTCCTTGGAACAGGAGTAACTCAACTTTGCAGTGTGTTTGTTTGCATTAAGGCTCATGTGGACCCATTCCAAATTATTTAGCTTCTGGCAATCCTCCAACTACAATCTCTACAGTGCATTGCTTCAGACCTAGATCAACCTGTCTTTGTGCCTGTGCATGCCCTCAACTTCTCTGGAATCATCTTAACTGGATGCCATCTCTGGGTTTCAATCCTGGCACTAGTGAATTCACATACCCATTAGAGTAGCCATCCCCCCATCCCCCGTACTTCCATGTGGACCCCTTCAGAGGTCCTGGACTTGATGGCTGTCTTTGGAGAGCTGCATGTTCAATCCCAGCTGTCATCAGAATGCAAATATCTAAAAGTTGAAGTCAGAGCACACGAAGGAGAGGGATCACTCCTGAAGCTGGTCTCAGTGCCAAAACAAAGTAAACAAGCTCTGACACAAGTATCTGTGGAAAAGTGACCAGAACAGGGCCTCGGCTATTGCAAAAGTACAGTCCAGGTAGTGGGAGCAAGTGATACTACCACCGAATCAAAGAATGATGTGGTAGATAGTTTTCCACAAAGCCCTGCAGACAACTTGGCCAGCAACCCAAACCCTCTACCAATGTATTCTATGGGACCCAACCAGAAGGAGATTTCACAGGGCAGCCAAGAACAGTATGAACCAGGAGATGTGGAGATTATGCAAGAGTCCCAGCAGCCAGCCTCAAAATGCTGCAGAGGAGATCTGTATGTGTAAGTATTATGTGCTGGATTATATTACTACTGCATAGGGGAAATTAAACTACTTTTCTGGGTATACGCTGTCCACTGCTATGTTGGGCAAAGCCAAGGGCCTCTCTCCACCTTTTTCAGCATTTAACAAACCCCCAGTGTGCTCAAAATGGAATCTGTTTTATTTCCCTGTCATATCAAATTCCATAGTGTGATGGAATGCACTCCTGTATTCACACCCTACACACTATTGTAGTAACCTTTGTACAAAATAGGCCTTGAGGTATCATTTGAAAACTAATAACTTGCTGGTCAATAATATCATGGTGAAATGTATGTAGCAAGATTGTATGTAAAGTTATGAACATAAGCTGAAATTGTGACTGAAGTGTGTTTACCAGAAAAGTCTGGGAAGTGCGTAAACCTGTTTCTCAAAGACAAAGGACAAGTTGACGCCCCTAGCCAGGTGGCCTATCAGCTTTGATGACATCACCTATCAAGTGGCCATTCTTTGGCATCGGAGGGGGGTAAGGCAAGTGGCAAGGGAGGTCAGCATTTCTGAATGCACAGGTGAAAAGAAACAGCATGGAACTTCCTCTACCAGATTCCTTGTTTCTTTGCTCTCAGCTGGAGAGAACTTTATCTAGGGGTCACTTTCAGGAAAATGCATTTTAAAGGGAAACTGGACCATAAAAGTGAGGGGCAAAACCACCCCAAGTTCTCTATCCCAATCTCTCTCTCTTTTTCACATAAGAGGCCAAAAGATGCAGCCATTGGACCTAGGGAACACATCCTGGCCTGAGAGTTTGGTCAGCAATGTTACTTGAACATGTGGCAAGAGACTTCACTTTGAACCAAGTCTAAATGGTTAAGTTTAGAAAGCGTTTTATCTTTATTTTTCCTGTAACTATTTATGACTTTAATGCCTTATACTTGTACTCACTTAAAACCTATCCCTTTGTAGTAAATAAACGTGTTCTATTCTTTAATCAAAACTAATCCAGTGTTGGACTATGTGGGTAACTCCATCTGTGGTGGAAAACTGTTGTATCATAATCCCCTTAGAGGGGCAATGGACCTAGGAGAGGGCTGGACAGTGCAGAACATATGTATTTTGGGGGGGAAAAACTTGGGACTGGGAGTGTTTTGTGGTCACCCTGCATGTGGTAACCAAGTCTGTTGGAAGCCAGAGAGTGACTGGAGTGTTTGCTAACAGGTTGCTGGAGTCAGAATTGCTGGACGAGGGTTATGGCTATACAGAAACTCTTAGTGTGACCTGCATGCTGTTTGGTTGTTTGTGAAGGGCCCAGGTTGGGGGCCATAGTAGCAGCGAATTGCGAGGCACTTCAGGTTGCAGGGCAGGTGGTGACAGAGCCCCTCGCTGGTCTGGATCGCACCCTGGAATGTCATATACAGTCATTGGATATACTTGCCACCTCCATTCTTCCCCAGCCCAAATTGCTGCCTGCTCACTCTCCCTCCCTCATCCCCCTCTTCCATGGCCTTCCTCCTCCTCACTCCAGATGTCAACACCATGGGGATTAAAAAATCAAACGTGCTACATGGCAAATGTGTAGCAGCAGATACAGAAAAAGAAAAAGCAATAGGAAACAGAGAAGTTACCTTGGCTAATGGTTTCATTAATGCACTCAGTTTTTAGTACAGTTGAAATTTCATTAGGTAAATGGCCCAAATGAGGCTACAGAGACATTTCAAGCGGCAGAGAGATCTTAAGCTATTTGGGTTTAGAACAGTTACTGCAGAATTGTATTAATTTTGCAGTGAACTTTATGCTGATCTATAGCATAAAAGAGAACTTAAAGCAAAGATAGTGGCACATGCACTGGAAGGCAACGTGTCTTGGGACTGCCCACATAGCTAGTGATTCCTTTTCACTCCTGCACCAGCTCGGTGGACACCATCCTGGTGAATAGCAGCACTGCATATCTTGCTGGCTTGCCCATTGCCTTTTTAAACAAGACCCCTCTGTCTCCTGGGGACTTGCCTTTGGGTAACACCATCCAATGAAAAGGCAGATTGCTGGGGGGCACATGCAATTACTAACCTGCAGACGGCTGTCTCCTTCTCACCTAAAACCAAGACAGGCACCCAAATGTCCACCCACTTTTAGCCCTCACCTATCTGAAACCAACATAGCTACCCAAACATGCATCCTTTGCTGCAGGGACCCTATGCAAGGGGGAACTAATCTGGGAAACATCTTACCATTGCAAAGGGAGTTCCAGCGTGTGAAGAGCAGATGGGAATGGTACTTCAAGATGGTGGGAAAAGAAACATTATATCATTGTTGGCATGGAGACTGGTTTTGGGACAATAAGTACTTGTGCTTTTTCTGATTTCCCTTAGCAATTGTAATGCCACACCCCATGAGCAAGAAGAGTCTGAAAGCTCTCCAATTAAACAATCAAAAGGCAAGAGAAGATATGCTCCAGGAGCTAGTGAACTCAACCCAAAAGATAGTCATTAAGGCAGACTTGTGGAGGGATGGTTTCCTGGAGCAGTCTCAAAGGACTGAAATGGAGTGCTTGGCTCTGGAAAGGAACATGATGCAGACAACTCAGAAGCAAACAGCTGTGATAGAGCATGTTGTGTTACAAAGGCCAAGCCTCCGGCCATTCTGATGTCCTGCAAATTGTAGAGAATACACCACACTGACTAGCATTTCAGTAACTCTAATGACAAGCCCTTCCCACAACAATCAGCCCTCCAGGAAATGAAGGAGAACCCTTTCAGCTGTATCACCTGCAGGGGTTTGTGAGCACTCCTTAAGATGGGTATGCCAGAGTTCCATTGGTTTTATGTTTGCTCCATATTCTTGTGTAATTGTTTTTGTTTTTATCCAAGAAAAAACGTGTTACTTATGTTTTTTGTTAACTCAGTACATTCATTTCGGTACAACTCTACTGAAATATGTCATCCAGGGTATGTCTACACTGCAAATAAAAACCTGTGGCTGGGCCATGTCAGCTGACTCGAGTCCGGCTGGGGGCTGTTTCATTTTGCAGTGTAGACGTCTGGGCCCAAGCTGCAGCCTGAGCTCTGGGACCCTCCCACCTTGCAGGGTACGAGACCCCAGTATTTGCAGTGTACTCCAGCCCACGCCTGGAAGCCTACACTGCAATTAAACAGTCCCTTAGCCCAAGTCCCGTGAGCCCAAGTCAGCTGGCACAGGCCAGTTGCGAGTGTCTAATTGCAGTGTATTCATACCTTGAAATACCATAAATGACAACAAATTCCTCTCTCCCTCCCTTTCCCGCCGCAATTCCCCATAAAAATCAAACCAACACATTTCCTTGGTTACAGTACATTCATTTCCATAACTACCCTCCTGCTTTCACAGAAGGAGCACACTACATCCCTGACCCTCTTTCCTTGGCCACTTGAGACATTTTCCAGAGGCACCCTCTCTGGGTGTCCATAACGTTCAAAAAGTCTCTCCACTCCACCATCTGCTCCCATCCAGCCTCCATGGCCTCTACCGCCAGCTTCCCTTAGGTCTTCCAAAAGATTCCCCTGACATTCTGCAACAACTCAGGATAAAGTTAAACTGCTCCTTTCTCTTGTCCAAGCAGCCAGTGAAAGGCTTCATAAATCAGGGAAGCAGAAAGTAAGCTGGGTCTCCCAAACTGACCGGAGGAATCATAACTCCATTAACAGCCATACGAGTCTGGGGAGCACACACTCCCTTGCTCATCAAGCAAACAGGTGTGAATTTCTAAATATCCTGACATTAGGATTGCCAACTTTCTACTCACACAAAACCGAACAACCTTGCCCCACCCCTCCTCAGAGGCCCCACCCCACTCACTCCATCCCTCCTCCCTCTGCTGCTCGCTCTCCCCACCCTCACTCAGTCGCTCATTTTCACTGGGCTGGGGGGGGGCTCCAGCTGTGGGTTCAGGAGGGCGCTCTGGGCTGGGGCAGAGGTGTGGGGGGATGTGAGGGCTCTGGCTGGAGGTGCAGACTCTGGGGTGGGGCTGGGGATGAGGGGTTTGGGGTGTAGGGGGGTGCTCTGGACTGGGACCAAGGGGTTCAGAGGGCGGGAGGGGGATCAGGGCTGAGGCAGGGGGTTGAGGTGCAGGGGAGAATGAGGGCTCTGGTTGGGGGTGCGGGGCTCTGGGGTGGGGCTGGGGATAATGGGTTTGGGATGCAGGAGCGGGCATCCTGAGACTGAGGGGTTTGGAGGGTGGGAGGGGGATCAGGGCTGGGGCAGGGGGTTGGGGTGCAGTGGGACAAGGCAGGCTCCCTGCCTGCCATGGCTCCACGTGGCTCCTGGAAGCAGAGGCATGTGCCCCCTCCAGCTCCTACGCGGAGGCGCGGTCAGGTGGCTCTGTGCTTTGCCCCATCCGCAGGCGCCACCCGCACAACTCCTGTTGGCCGTGGTTCCCGGCTCTTGCAGCGAGGGCAGCGCATGGAGCCTCCTAGCTGCCCCTACGCGCAGGAGCCAGAGGGGGGACATGCCGCTGCTTCCGGGAGCCATGCGGAGCCATGGCAGGCAGAGACCCTGCCTTGTCCCACTGCGCCGCCGATCGGACTTTTAACGGCCCAGTCAGTGGTGGTGACCGGATCCGCCAGGGTCCCTTTTTGACTGGTCATTCCGGTCGAAAACTGGATACCTGCCAATCCTACCTGACATTATGGACCTTTCCAGACCACCGCACATTCACCAAGATTAATCTTCCACAGTGATCAACCTTGCAACACTATACGAAATGCATCTTCCTAAAGTCTTTGGCCTGGTGTGGGGGGCAGAAATAGGCAAGCATCCTCTGATATTAGTCCCTGTGGGAATCACATCCTTGGCAAGCCATCGGTAACCTCCTGTGCATTACTGTACTTTGTGACACGACGGCACCCTCCTCATAGCATCACAATCCTCCATGACGACAACCCCGACAGTTGATCTACCACCAAATTGGTTAGCTACTGACTGGTAACTTCCACCTGGGGATGGCAACATGCTGCTTCATGCTGAAAGGAGCTCTCATGTTGGTGTTCTGGTGCTGAAGCTCCAGGGAGATCTCTGTCCAGGTTTCCAGGAAAGTGTCCTTTGTCATCCTGAAGTGCTGATACTACTGCTGGTCAGTCCAGTTTTGAATCACTACACTGTCACACCAGTCACTTCTAGTTGATTGAACCCAGAAGAAGTGCTCCACTGAGTAAAGATGTTCCAGATAAATACCCTGCAGAACTAACTGCTCAATTTCTTCCTCCTCCTCTATTCGCCATATCCATAGCATCAACAGCACTATGAAATCACTGAGCCGCATCCACCCATCAGTCTGACTGCAAATGCGTGTGCATCATCCTGTTTGTATTAATGACTGTCATGATCATAGCGCTCAGCACTGGATCCTCCATGCTGCCTGTCAGCAGTTTGAAAATGGTAATGTCAAAATTAACCGCTGCCAGGAGAGGAATCATGGGAGTTTGTTAGTCTGTTCCCCAGTTGCAGAATTCCTGTAATTCCCAGTAGGCATCCTGAAAATCCATTGCATGAAAAATTACAGAGCATAGAGCGAAGTTACACTGTGAATTCAACCAGTGACCTGGAGAGATAAATGTATAAACTGCTAAAGCTTGAACTAAAGAGTCAAATCTCTATAACAATGCACATTCTTGGCAGAGGCAGATTGGCACAAAGGAGGCCCTGTAACACACATTCACAAGTAGGTTACGAGTGCAGCAGGGGATATCTGTCCAGGATGCTGAGTGGTTAATTTTAAAAATCAGAGCTGTGTAGATGCAATGATTAACAAGGAAAGTACCTTAAACTGGTATAATACCAGCATTGCCTAGTGGAGAGAGTTCTGCAGGGGTTCTATCCTTGGTCTGTCACTGGCATGTTAGAGTGGGTTGACACAGCAATTAAACACTCATGACTGGCAGCTGGCTCCGTCTGTTTAATTGTGGCATCGACATTTGGGCTTTTACTGAAGCCTGGATTCTCGGGTCCTCCAGCTTCGCAAGCTCGAGTCAGCTGCCACAGGTATTTAATTGCTTTGTAGACATACACTGAGATGGCATTGGGTAAATCACTTATCCCATCTACCTCATGTTCTGTATCTGTAAAATGGGGTTAATTATAGTGATTTCCTCAGTAGATCTCAAAGTGCTTTACAAAGGGGAAGTACTATCCGAGAGCTAGGTATTATTCAGCTTCATAAAGTTAAATTGTACTTTAGAGATAATCCAGTGTAACCTCCTTATGTAGACATGGCCCCTGTGTAAACAAGGACTGTCATGTTTAACATTGTATTCCCACCTTGAACCACAATCATTTGATATAATGGTGAGCACAGGAGTTCCTCTCTATACCGAGTGATAAATCACATTTAACATCATGTTAGTTGCTATGACTCCTCAGGGTACTGTCTCACACTGTGAGAGATAATTGAGCAAGGAGATTTAAAAATAAAATGATGTGTGAGACTGTAAGTGTCCACTTAAATCAGACACAGAAAAATGTCCTTTTTTCCCAGCAAGACACTGTAAAAAAATATAGCAAAATGCCCCTCACTGCCCCCCAAACCTCAGTCCTAAAAAGGGATGTGAATACATATAGCAAAATCCTGGTAGGCAGGGGAGAAAGATGGTAACACAAAAAAGAAAACTGATATCCCTGTCACATATGTGCACAACAAACATGTGCAAACGTATTTAAGCAAAACTACTTACAGATAGTGTTATATTTTGAAGGACTAAATAACAGAATGAATGAATAACCAAAACTAAGGAGGGAGTCATTTCTATTAAGCCGAACTTTACTGTAAATGTTCATACTTTGACAAACTTACCTTTGGTCCTGACAAAATACTGCAAGCATATTGAGTACCCCGCACACAATTCAGTGGGCGAGGGTGACATCACTGATGGAGAGTGGGTGTCCCATATGTCCCAGGCATATTCTCACTAAGCAATTAGGGCTTTGAAAATATGTCTCATTTGGGGCAATCTGGTCTATCCCAAAGGGAAAATTATTGCTCTCCAGAAGTAGTGTGATGAGCCCCACAGATAAGCTCTCTCTTAGCAGCATGCACGCAGGAGCAGGATGATCAAGCAGAGGCAGGGTGATCAGCCCAAGGTTCCCTGTAGCTGGGTGGCGGCATTTTAACACCTCTCCACGCCAGATCACGAGTGGGTCACAGCCTCCCGCCCTGCGGCACTGACCCCCTGCCTTCCCCTTACCCCAGGCCTAGTCCCTGTGCCACACTCAACATCAGCAGAGTCCCAGCTCCTCTCTGCTGACCTGACTGGGCCCTTTTACACACGGTGCTGGTTTCCGGAGGGGGCCTCTTTCCCCGATGCACCCTGTGCTGTGCTGCTTGTCCTGGAGCTGGAGCAGCAACTTGCTGCAGGGAGCAGAACCAGGTCGGTGACTCGCTGGGCTGGAGCTAGTGCACCCTCTGTTAACCCAGGCGTAGGGAATCTCAGCTCCTGTGGGGTGGCTCCTCTCCATACATCCTCCAATCTCTCTCCTCTGCCCCAGGATTATTAATTAACCCTGGGATTGTAGGTTCTCATCTGTCCCACCCTATCCCTGATATTAACCCCCTCCAGGTTGGCGTCTCTTCTCCTTCCCCAGTGTGAACCCCTGGAATTTGGGTTCTCCTCTCTGTCTCGCCCCCCCCTTGCTCCAAGGTAAAATTAGTACCTGTTTGGTTCTCATCTCTTTCTCCCCCCCCCCATATCATATTGTCCCGCTAAATCGTAGTCCTTGATGTTGATATTTAACTCCCACCCAGGTAATACTGGTCAGTTTGCTTTCTCTTTCCCCTCCTTGGCTATATTTATATATATTTTCCCCGTGGAGTTTTAGAAAGTACTTTAGTTTGTTTTTCCTGCCTTTGATAATTAAAAAGGCAATTGTAAACGGTGATACAAAATGTGAGGGTGGGTTGGTTGGTTTGATGGTGGGTTTTTTTTTGTTTTGCCAAGCTGTTTGGAAGACTGTTGTAAAAGCATTTAGAAATCTGACACGTGATTTGATAGTGAAATGGGAATGTGCAATATTCACAGAAAATTAGGCAGCTTCAGGCACCATTTAAAAAAAATCAAACCCATTATTTTGGTTCAAATCAATCTGTGATTATTCTAAGACTTGCCACAAATCTTTGTTTGTTTCTCTTCTCCCATCTTTACAAACTGCAGGTTAAAATGGAGCTAGGGTAGTAAATATCTCTTCATTACTTGAGAGAAAAATCCTTAAGAGGAGCTCCTAGTTTTCACAGAAAGTGAATATTACCTGAATAAATTCAGAGCTAAGGTTACACTTCTAATCAAACACTAGAAATATATGCAAATGTACAGTCAGGGTCACCTGGACCATCTTAAACCTTCCTAGTGTTAGGATGGGGTTTTAATCTTAGTTGCTGGAGTGGATCAAATGCTGTGAATTTTGAAATGCTAGTGACTTTTCCTTGGTTCTCCCTGCCCCAGGAGATTTTCTGGTATGAAGCTGTCTGTAGTCTCATGAGGCTGCTTGTTTTCTGTCTGGATGTTACTTAATAGTGTTCAGACCCTATTCCTTTTTAATGCTAAGCTCTGCTGATTATTAACACCATGTTTAGGAGCTCTTGCCACAATATAATATCTGTATCACTGGCTGAATTGCTATTTCACATACACATTAAATGCAAAACAACAATCTTTTGAAGAAGGAGGGTTTGATAAGGATTTTAAGGTGTTTGCAGGCTGTAGACATTTCAAATCCACTTAGAAGGTGAGGAGCTCTGGGGTACGATGAAGTGGGTTTTAGCCCACAAAAGCTTATGCTCAAATAATTTGTTAGTCTCTAAGGTGCCACAAGTACTCCTGTTCTTTTTGCTGATACAGACTAACACGGCTGCCACTCTGAAACCTGGTATAATACAAGTGTATCTAGGATACCTAAGTGTAATCTCACCTCGGTATGCGTCTGGCATGTGAGCTATTAAATTTTTGTTAGAGGCTTGTAGTTCTAGATATAGCTGCTATATATCTATACTAAGTGTCATAACATTTGAAGAAGAGCTCTGTGTAGCTCAGAAGATTGTCTTTTTCATCAGCATAAGTTGGTCCAATGAAATATATGACCTCACCCACCTTGGATCTCTAACATTTTGGGACAGGGCCGCCCAGACAATTCAGGGGGCCTGGGGTCTTCGGCAGCGGGGGGCCCCTGCTGCTGAATTGCTGCCGAAGACCCGGCACTTCAGCAGCGGGTCCCAGGGCAGAAGGACCCCCCACCGCGGGTCTTCGGGGCACTTCGGCGGCAGGTCCCAGAGCGGAAGGACCCCCCGCCGCCGAATTGCCGCCAAAGACTCGGAGCGGAAGAAGCTCCGGGGACCTGAGCCCCACAAGAGTTTTCCGGGGGCCCTGGAGTGAGTAAAGGATCCTGCTCCAGGGGCCCTGAAAAACTAGTGGGGGCCCCTGCGAGGCCCGGGGCCTGGGGCAAATTGCCCCACTTGCCCCCCCCCCCTCCGTGGGCGGCCCTGTTCTGGGAACAACGCTCCAAATAACAACACTTTTACATTTGATACTATGTGGGGGAATTGTCCTGAATTATTGTCTGGAATCCAGTAACTTTTGGTGAAGAGTTGTAAAACCTGTCACTTTTTCAGAAATGTGTGTTGTGCTAACAAAGGCAGGAACAGTTTGGTGTATCTTAAATAGGCAGGTGCATTTAGGATTAAAGGGACACCTGTCTGGAAAATTACACTTCTATCTGAAAAGCTGTACCTACTATTGTTACAGAACCTCTGCGATTAGTTGGGGATTGGTCCTGCTTTGAGCAAGGAGTTGGACTAGATGACCTCCTGAGGTCCCTTCCAACCCTGATATTCTATGATTCCTAGAACAGAGCATGGAGAAAATACTTATTTTTCTCTGGCTTTTAAATTTGTATACTTTGTGCAATTTGGCAGTGTCATTTTTGCAGATGATCAGTTGCATCACTGTCATGCACTGCCTGACAGCGGCTCAAGTGTATACTCTGCAGGCGACAGCCTTGCGTGGGGGGGAGGGGGACGCCTCCCATTTTCTCTTTTGGAAATATGGTCACCCTGCATCTCCCAGCTGCTGTGGGCTGAGTGGGGAACCCCACAGCTTCCAGCCCGCAATGGTGGTGGGGAAAACCATGGAGCCACAGCAACAAAAGTCACAGATAGGTCACGGCTTTTGTTTATTGCCTGTGACCTGTGTGTGACTTTTACTAAAAATAACCATGACAACATCTTAGCCTTATTGATAACCATCACCAGCCATTGGTGTAGATATGTTAGTGATCACTTGTAATATGCCAGAGCTCTGGCAAGTTTAAAAACATGCTAAAAATACTAATAGGCCACAAAGCTAATTACTCCTGTGTTGACCACCTGTGACTTCTACAGGAAAGTTTGTCATTGAAAAAGTTATTCTATAAACTGATTATGGTACAGATAATAGTGGAGCGTAGCATAGCCTGTTAGACTATACTTCCACTAACAAAGTCCTAGTCAATCTCACGTACTTCTGTGGCCCCCACCATTCTGAGCACCTGCCAATCTTTAATGTAGTTGTCCCCATTTTACATATGGGGACGCTGAGGCACAGCAAGTCTTAGTGACTTTGTTTACAGTCAGTGGTGGAGCAGGAATTGAACCTGGGTCTCTCAAGTTCTGTTGGGCCATTCTATCTTCTTGGCCAGTTTATTCTGTATAGTCGTGTTATAATCCGAGAATTTAGCAATTTTACTGGATTGGTTTAACAGAGAATATTTATAATTAAAGAATCCAAACAGCATTTGTTATATTTACTCCACTCTGTTGTACTCTTACCATAAACAACCTGCAAAAATCAATTCCAGCCATTCCGTGGGCTGCAAGTGCTCCACGCTGACTGAAATTTTGCTTTTCATTTGTTAGAGATCAACAAAAATCCCTTTGGTATGAAAGAACGAAATGCTTAAATTCCGAGCTTGTCCTACGTGGTCTCTCAAGTCCTATTAACCACTTAGACAAACACCTAGGACATCTTTCTCAGATTGAGCTATTAAAAAATCTCTTTTCATTGAATTAAAAAAATGTTGTATAGTGACCAGTATTATGGAGGATGGTGAAAAATTATTCCATGATAATACCTTGTCTTGTATGAGTCATTAATCATGACTCATGATCAGCAGGCAATGATGTCCAATTTGTTTTCTAATCCTTCACTTGCTGATGCTCTTTATTGCCATAGCAATAATAGTAACAGAGCCTGTTAATGCATACAGCACACAGAATTTAAATTGTCAGATTTTTTTTCTGGAATAAAATTTCCACAGCTTGAGTCTATTTTGCTCTTAACTTATTTTTAACAGGCAAAATTTAAGAAATATCAAACGTGATCATACAGGTATAATTTGGCAGTGAGTTAAACTAATAAAAAGAGAGGTTTGGGGGTTTTGTGTATGCTTTGGAGGCAGTCACTGACTGCACTGACAGTTAAATGTAATGTATTGTTTTTTGTGGGGACTGCGAAAATTTTGAGTCTGTGAAAGTGGGGGACTAATAGCACTGCAGTAAGTCAAGCATAATAAACGAAAGCATAGTGCAAGCTATCCCACACAGCTCTGCTAACACACCTGGATCATTCCTGCTTCTCTAGTCTGTCCTCCTGAGCAGAGACTAGCAGCTGTGCAGTAGCTTTTATTATGTGGTAGCATGTCCAGTATAGACTATAAAGGGTCAGAAGATTGAGATCATCAACCTATTTTCATCTGTGAGCTCAGGTTGCCATAATGAAAAGCTAGTGAATTAGTCCACTTTGTCATTTATGTGTGTATGATGTATTCTTCTTCTTTGTCTTATGGTAGTCCTGAAAGGCCTGTTATGCTAGGTGCTGTGCAAACAGAAAACAGAAGATCTATCAAAAAGACCAGACAGAGAAGCAACTTAATTTAAAAAAAACAGCTTTGGAAAACTGTTAAGTTTATACTTGGAGCAGAAAAATAATTTAAACAGTTCTAAAAGGTGATTGTTGAAATGTCATGGGCAGAAGGAGGTGTGTGATTAAATAGAGTTTGGAGTTATAAACAGTATAAAAAGATTGATCTCAGAAAAACAAGTACAAATGAATTCATCACCAACTTGGTAGCTTTTTTTTTTTAAACTCTCTCTTTCTCTCTTACATTCTAATGTAAGATGGAAATAGTCTGTAATGGATGAAGATAACATCTTGTACTTAGCATGTAGTTCTGTCTTTGGAGGTATTTTAGGGGAAGCTTTCCATAGCTATCCCTGTAAAATGTACCCTTTCCCTGCTGCTGTGCGTGTCAATATACGGGTGCGCGCACACAAACACACCATTTTTTTTATTTACGCCTCTACTCCGATATAACGCTGTCCTCGGGAGCCAAAAAATCTTACCGCGTTATAGGTGAAACCGTGTTATATCGAACTTGCTTTGATCCACCGGAGCACGCCCCCCCCCACTCCCCACCCCTGGAGCACTGCTTTACCACGTTGTATCTGAATTCGTATTCTATCAGGTCGCGTTATATCGGGGTAGAGGTGTATTTGGGGTAGAAGATGCAAACACAAGGTTTATGGCCTCAACAATGGTTAGTAGTCTTACAGCTATCTACAATATACCATGAAAAGTCAGAAATCGACCGAGAGCTCACAGGTGAACAGGTGTTGGCCACTCAGTAAAGGGTGACATTGCTGGCTGCAAAACATAAAATCTTCATTGATATAGTTTGTGGATGACACACAAATTGGAAAAAAAAAAGTGGTAAATAATGAAGAGGACAGCTCGCTGATACAGGGCAATCTGGATTGCTTAGTAGTAAACTGGTCACAAGCAAACAATATGCATTTTAAAACAGCTAAATGTAGATGTACATATCTAGGAACAAAGAATGCAGGCCATATTTACAGGATTGGGGGGGGCTCTATCCTGGGAAAAAGCTTTGGGAGTCATGGTAGATAATCAGCTGAACATAAGATCCCAATGTGACCTTGTCGCTAAAAGAGCTAATGCGATCCTGGGATGCATAAACAGGATATTCTTGAGTAGGGGTAGAGAGGTTATTTTACCTATGCATTTGACATTGGTGTGACATCTGTAGGAGCAGGATTTTATATTTGTACTATAAGAATTAATGTATGATTTGACTTCACCCTGCCAGCCACCCTTTTTGAATAGCAGAAAGGAATCACCCTCTGGGACATTGATAGAAACACATCTGACAGACTGCCAGTGTCTATACTGATGTTAAGGCAGGGACAGACCAGAACAATCCTTATGACTGATTATGGTCACCCTTTTGTTTTAGGATAAGTTATTATGTCTACTATGGTTTCCTATATGTACAGTTGAACCCTGTTATGTCGCCGGCCTAGGGGTTTGCCAAAAAGCGTCGAGATAACCGATGATCGAGATAAACCCCTATCCACCCCCCCACCCCTGAACTCCCCTGCCCTCTCTCCAACACCCCCTCCCTGCCCCCTTACCGCGGTGCCTGCACGTGGCAGGATCCGGCGAAGCGGGACGGGGAAGCGGGGCCGGGCGGCCGTGGATGGGGACCCGGAGCCGGGCAGCCAAAGAAGCGGGACCGGGTAAGCGGGTTGGGCGGGCGGGCGGCAGGCGAAGCGGGGACCAGGTATGCGGGGGCGGGGACGGGCAGGGACTGGGTATGCGGGGGCGGGCGGCGAAGCGGAGCCGGGCGGACGGGCGGGCGGCGAAGCGGGGACCGGCGAAGCAGAGCCGGGCGGGCAGGCGGCAGGCAAAGCGGGGACCAGGTATGCGGGGCCGGGCGGGGACAGGCAGGGACCGGGTATGCGGGGACGGGCGGGGACGGGCAGGGACCGGGTATGCGGGGACGGGCGGGCGGGGACGGGCAGGGACCGGGTATGCGGGGACGGGCGGGCGGCGAAGCGGAGCCGGGCGGACGGGCGGGCGGCGAAGCGGGGACCGGCGAAGCGGAGCCGGGCGGGCGGCAGGCGAAGCGGGGACCAAGTATGCAGGGCCGGGCGGGGACGGGCAGGGACCGGGTATGCGGGGCCGGGCGGCTGGGGACACGGTGGGTCGGGGACGCGGGGAGCCAGGCTCGAGATATTAGGGTTCGGCGAATCGACATAACGGATGAGAAACCCATAAGACAAAGAGGGAGTTTGGCGGTTCCACTTGTAAAACGTCGACTTAATAGGATTGGCAAGTTAACCGAGGTCGAGATAAATGGGTTCGACTGTATTATAAATTAGGCACTGTAGTTAAATATACATTTCTTTGTTTTGAGGTTTAGTAAGAGACAGGATCTTTTATTGTGTCTATGTTAAGGAGATTAGAGGAATGTTGAATGCCCGGGCCACAATGTGAACTGTTTTGATTACAAGATTTAGTAAGGTTTAATTTACAATGCCTTTCTTGCTCAACATAAAAACTGCTGTATACCTTTGAAGGTCTCTGTAAAAGACTGTTTGTGTGAATGAGGAATGCATGCATCAGGAAAAGATAAGGTGTGAAGGCCATTGTTAAAGTCAGATTGTCAAAGAAGGAAGAGTGAAGAAACTTAACGACACCAGAGAACCATCAACGCACATCCATAAGTGAGGAAGGGCACATTGATGACCCTGAGCTGTAGGCTGGCACCTCTAAAGACAAGACAATTGATTAAATCGAAACCAGGACAGGATGACCCTCTTGGAGGTGTTTTGGAATGTTAACGTCAAAAGATAACACCAATTAATGCTCAAATAAATTTGTTAGTCTCCAAGGTGCCACAAGTACTCCTGTTCTTTTTGCGGATACAGACTAACATGGCTGCTACTCTGAAACCAATTAAGGAGTAACTGGTCACAAATCCATAGACTTCAACAGAGAAAAAAAGACGATAAGAACAGGGTCCTTGGCCATGTGACTTTGGGTTCGTTTTGCCACAACTCCAGGAGCATCAGATCCCAACTGACAGAGCCCAGCTCCCCTCTGTGACCAATCTGGCTGGCCACTAGATTGATCCAGACTCTGGACTGGTAACTATAAACATTAACTGGCAGGACTGTGTGTGTGTGTGACTGAAAAGCATATGCTAACTGCTATATTCTGAATAAATGCGGCATGCTGCCTTCTCCTCTATAAAAGATCCCATGTGCTTTGTTTAAGCATAACACATCTGCTGGAATACAGTGTTCAGTTCTGGTTCTCACAATTCAAGAAGGATGTTGATATACTGGAGAGGGTTCAGGGAAGAGGCATGAGAATGATTAAAGGATTACAAAACATACCTTACAGTGATAAATTTAAGAAGATCAATCTATTTAGCTTAAAAAAGAGAAGGTTAAGGGGTGAGTTGATTACAGTCTATAAATATCTACTTGGGGAACAAATAATTGATAATGAGCTCTTCAGGCTAGCAGAGAGAGGTATAACAATCCAGTGGCTGGAAGTTGAAGCTAGACAAATTCAGATAGGAAACAAAGTGTAAATTTATAATGGTGATTCCAATTAATCATTGGAACAATTTACCCACGGTGGTGATGGATTCTCCATCAATGGCAATTTTTAAATCAAGATGGGATGTTTTTCTAAAAGATCTGCTCAAGGAATGATTTTGGGATTGTTCTATGACCTGTGTTATACAGGAGGAAAGACTAGATCAGGGTTTCTCAACCCCTGGGTCAGGACCCGAAATTGGTTTGCCAAAATGTTTCAGAGGGTCGTATGACAGCAGGTCCATAACCAGGGTAGGACAAGTGGGGCAGCCACTCATGGCGCAAAGCTGGCCGGGTGAGAGGGAATGCCAAAAAAAATGCAATTGGGGTAGAGCCCTGCAGCGGGTATGGTATTGCCACCCTTACTTCTGTGCTACTGCTGGCAGTCGTGGCGTTGCCTTCATAGCTGGCTGGGGCGTTCATGTTGTTTGTGGCACAGGAGTACTAATTTTTTAATTCCACTCCTGCCCCACCCATGCAATGCCCACGCCCACCCGCTCCTGCATTGTGTGTTGAATTTTTATCCCACTGCCATAATAATTCAACAAACAATGAGGGAGCAGGTGGGAGTGGGTATTGTGGGGCAGGAGCAGGATTAAAAAAATAGTCCCTTGCAGGGCTCTAGTAGGGGGCGCAAATATGCTTGCTCGCTGTGGGTGCTAAAATGCTTAGTTACAACTCTGCATGGCAGCTCTCCTGGCTTCTGTCCTATAGGGCGGGCTGGGCTCGCCTCCTTACTCCAGGCACTGCAATCTCTGTGGTCCCACTGCTACTCAGGCTTGGCCCAGCCATCATGATCCCAGTACTCCAGGTAGGCCAAAGTTAAGTATAGGGCAGTTCAACCCCATGAGCCAGGTCACAATTCCACTCTCACAAATTTGGTCCAGTGTGGGGGAGTGGGGCCAAACCTGAGTGGTGCTGCAATCCTGGAGGTTGCAATGCCTAGAATGGAGAGCTGAGCCCAGCCTCCACAGCACAGGAGTTGCAGGAACCACCACTGTGGGGTGAGTGCTGGGCAGGACCCCCGCCCCCCAGATGCAGGACTTGACTGAAACTGCCCCAGGGCTTCCACCCCCAGACTATTTACTGAGTCACAACAGATCATAAACATTTACAAATGAGCCCAAAAAGGTTGAGAACCACTGGACTTAGATGATCACAATGGCCCATTCTGACATTGGAAGCTATGAATCCATGAAAGACAAACCTGCCAGTAGCAGAATTGTTCACCCTTCACTCTTTTTATTTAGGTTCTAAAAAGTGCATGTGCATATATAATTATTAATTTGCTCTATTTTTAACCAACACATGTCCATTCACCCTACACGTGACTTAAAAGCCAGCTATCAAAAATTCTCTTTATTATGAATAAATTTTGGTTCAGGTTCAAATCAGAGCTGCTTTCCAGAAAGAACCCTTAGGATTGACAAAAAATTCCTTTGGCTTTTTGTCCTATTCTGACAACAGAAACATTGCAGAACATCTCTCAGTGGTCTTTCTTAGGCTATGTCTACACTAGCACTTATGTCGCTCAGGGATGTGGACAGCGCTATGTCGGATGGAGAGCTTCTCCGGCCGACATAGCTACTGGTGTTGGGGGTGGATTAATTAAGTCAACGGGAGAGCTCTCTCCCGTCACCTTAGAGCGGATACACGAGAGATTACAGCAGCGCAGCTGCATGGGTGCACCTACACTGCTGTAAGCTCTCTAGTGTCACCATAGTCTCTTATGGTCCTCTCCTTGTTCCCTTTATACTGGTTCTTGTCTAAAACAGTCTTCTGTGGTTTTAAAGGCACTGGCACAAATGGTATAAACACGTATTATGTCTTCTGTGTGGCAACAGGACACTCCAGAGTTTTCTTGGACAGGACTGGGCTAGCAAGTTATAAAGCAATAATCATACTGAAACCCTTTCCTTAGATCTCCTGGGAACACTTTTCTTGACCTCATATGACAGCATCCAACAGACTTTTTTTCCTCAGGTTAGCTGCCTCCAGCTAACACAGATTCCCCCCCCCCCCCGCCCCCAAGTCCTTGTGAAATCATTTGTGGACAATTATGCCCTGTTAGAACCTTCTCTCCATGGGGAGGAACTTTCTGTAATTTTTAGATTTTGATCTCGGTCAGTTAAAATATAGGGCTACAGTAAAGTTACGGTTGTAACTATCTGGTTATTTTTCACATACACGAACACAACAAAGTATAGCTCCCAGGAAGAGACACTCTGCATACCAAGATTAACTGGCAAAAACTCTTGCAACCAATAGGAAACTTGTAAAACTAAGGGTTCATCACAGAAAAAGCTGATATATCCGTAACAATATTGATGCTTTTGTATGCCACTATAATTACATCGGCCACTATAATTACGTATATATGGTTATTCATTGTTCTGGAAGAGAAGTCCTTTTCCTCACACTGCTGCAGAGTAAGCAGCTAGAAAACATCAGTAATTAACTATGTTTCTTGATCAGGTCATTCTGGCCTCATCCTCAAACCCTCTTGGGTCTCATCTAAAGGTTCTTTAATTACTTTAAGAGTGGAATTTCCAAACGTACTCAGCATAGGCCTAACCGTTCTCCCATTGAAATCAGTGGTAAAACAGGAGTTGGGAGCTGAATTAGACCAAACCCGAGTGCTTTTGCAAATCTTATCCTATGTATCCAGCTTCAGGTCTGTGGCTTTTCTGTGACTGTTACACTCGAAAGGTTAATCTTACAAGATCCCATTTCTCTGTTGCAGGACTGGATTGGGTCTGAAAGGGAGAAAATACCTGAGGTGTGATCATTTTCTGCTGTGTGTTTCCTTCCAGAAATGGCAGTCGCTCTTTGGAAAAGTTTACTGCAAACCACAAAGAGTAGACTGTCCCTGCAAAGAGGTATGTCACTGTATAACAGTGCCCATGGCTTTGAGGAAGAAGAGATAAAGAAAAAACTTCAGCAGTTTGGTGGTGGATCCATCAACCTTTCTAAGGAAAACAATGGCATTGGAGTCCTGACCTTGAACAACCCAAAGCTAATGAATGCATTCACAGGTACTGACAATGTGTGAGGATTATATATATATATAGAGAGAGAGAGAGAGTGTAGTTGCCCTAGATTTTTGCTGGTCTCATTTACATTGATCTTGTTTCTGTTGTTGGATTTCGTGTGCAGGTGCTGGGGGGACTTGGTGGCCTGTGATATACAGTAGATCAGACTAAATGGTGTAGTGGTCCCTGTATGACTCTGAAAAATTATGCCCATAACTATGTCATGGTTAGAAATAAGAAGTCATGACTTTTGATTAGAGATGCATTAAGTGATTACTGTTCTGCACAATAAAACCATAATAATATGTTGTTATAAATGTATAAATAAAAACACAAGAAACTTCAGATACCGGACAAAGCAATCTATCAGAACATGCTTGCCCTTTTTTCAGTCAGCTCAGTCCTTTCTCTCTGGTCTTTCTCTTTTATACTTTGTTCCTTTCATCCATCCCAGCTATTCTAGAAGCAAATAAAAATAATCATGTCTTTCAACTCAAAACACTTTACAAATGTTGGCAGATATCATGATGCCCATTTTGTAGATTGGGAAATTGAGGTGCAAGAAGGGCTTGAACGTAGTTCCTCCAACTTGCTTTCTACTCTCCAGCACCTTATAGTTTGGCCTTTTCCAACCACATATACCAACCTATCCACCCTTTCTTCCTCCATCAGTTTGACACCTTACATATCAACTTATTTACTAAAGGATGAACGTTCTGAGCCCAGTTAGAAATATCCTAAGAGTTATTTTCATATATCCTTATGGTCTGTCTGCCCCTACTCTATCGTAGAACTCTGGATTCTCCTACGAGGAACTTTCCAGTTGGGCAAATTAATTGCAGATTATACTCTTTATTCTTAGATTAGTTAATAAAGGGAGTTTTCAGACTAAAACCTATGGTTCTCAATATCTCCAGCCTACATCAGTCAGTACCTACAACATATACGGTATTATACCTATAGTATGTCTGACATCATATGAACAGGTCTGTATGTCTATTTACTTGATCAATTTAAGCATATTTAAAAACAGGACATTCTAGTGATGCTGCTCTAGTGGATAATACAGGGAACTGGGTTAAAGATCATGGACTTTATTGTAATCCCTGTCATTGACTTGCTGTGTGGCCAATGGGCAAGTCATTAATCCTCTGTGTCTGAATTCCCCATTTTTAAAATGGGGATATAAATCCTTACTATATCTCTTCTGTCACTTGCATTCCATGGGAAAAATTTGGGTACATGCCAGAAAAATAATAATCACATGAACATTCTAAAGGCGACCCACATCACTGCAGAAGCAGTAGCAAGAGCCATAATTCTGGGAATGCCTGGGAGCTGCTGAAGGATCTCTAGTAGCAGGAATAGGTGATAGAGCAAGAAAATTAGGAGAAGTTAGGAAATGCCAGTTTTAAGGTTGTCTGTGCAACCTTAATTCATATCAGGATCCTGATACGGGCATTCAGGGCTAATGGTCAGAGCAGTGTCAAACCCGGGCCTGAGAGTGGTGAAGGAGTTAGTAGTCAAGTGCCAGGCCGAGGTTGATATCAAGGGTCAGAGTCCAAGTCAGGGTCAGGAAGTGAGGTCCAAATTAAGCCAAGGTCAAAACCAGGAGTTAAGAGCAGAAAGCAATAATGGTCATCGCAGCTACAGAAGATCCACCCTGTTGCCGGACACTTCCTGGAACACCATTTGGGTTTATGTAAGGCAGGGAGTCAATCAGGAGGCATGAAGCTACTGCCTGTCAAATCCCTTGAGGCAGGACTTCCTGTGGTTTGTGTATGTAGATAGTCATGGATAGTGGAGCGAGCAGTGACTGCTGCTGCTGGGTGGCAGCGTGGAGGTGTTTGCTGCCTGACAGCTCTGTAGCCTTAGCTTTGAGACCTGCAGAGCCTTACAGTTCAGCCCCCTTATGTGAATACATCATGGTACAGACTTTAATTGCACAATCATGTGCTGTGTTTTCCACAGGATCCCTGCCTCATTCAGTACATCCAGGATATACAAGGTGGCTGAATTAAAGTTGTACGGGTACTTGTAAATCTGGCATTTCCTAATATTTGGTTCTCTTTATTTTTGTATGTAATATACCAATGTAGGCACATTATGTTTATTTTTAGCCCATTTAATATGCATGAAAGGTTCTAGACTGACAGCCTTGGAAATTTGTATTCATCCATGAAAGAGGCGCAGCTAGAAAGCTTCCCCACCAGTGTGCTTCAAAATCCTCACCTCAAGGAAGACCCTCTAGGAGATGAGATGACAGTTAATTCATTCTCTGTGTTAATTCAGTCCTTCGCCTTCAGCTGAGTGGAATATGTTATTGCAGCACTTTAATTCACTAGCTATTTGCTCATCACGGCAATGTATTATTATAATAGGCAGGGCTGGTTGTTCTACCTATTATTAAGTTTGCCAAACATTCCCCATTATAAGACTGTTTTTGGTTGCTTGTAATTTTCCTTGTCAGCCGCAGGCTGAATTATTATTATTATTAAGTTTATTTTTGAAAATTTCAGTCAAAGCAATGAATCAGTTTCTGAGAATGAAGCTAGGGAAAAATGTTGTTTTGTCCACATTATTTTTTTTTTAACTTTTTATTTGAAAAGTTCTCATGCCTGCATGCTTTTGAGTAGGGACTTGAACTATAGAGGAGGATGTCAGGATATGCCTTTTGGTGTCCCTGTTAAAATCCACCCAAATTTGGCTAAGTTATAAGTCTTTTAAAAAAAAATGAAGTTTGTACATGCTCAGTAGGGATTTCTTAGATTTTAGTATCTAAATTCCCCAAGGATTCTGTCCACCCTGGGCATGCTCCAGCCTTGAGATGAACAGAACTTTCCGTGCAATTTCAGCTCTGGGTAGCAGACCATGCCCGGTCTGGGCATCTGAACTGAAGGCAACGGAGCCTTTCTCTCAGGTGCTCTCAATGAGACCCTTCTCTGCCTAGGCAACCTGGAGGAGCTACATGATTTGGAATCAGGGGACAAAGAGTAGGAGCTATGGAGGGAAACTGGAACTGGAGGCTGGGGGTGAGAAAGGGTGTGGGAAACTGGGACTTGGAATTGAGTTGAGGGAGGCTGGGACTGGCTGGACTAGGAGACTGGGACTTGGGAGCCAGGGAGGGAAATAGTGTTTGGAAGCCAATAGGTAGATGGGGAGACTGAAATCAGATGAGGAACTGGGGGGAAACTGGGATGGGCTGAGCAAGGAGACTAGGACTGAGAACCAAAGGGAAGGGAGACATTTCTGATGAGGAGCTGGGATACATAGGTAGAACTGAGACTGCCTGGGCAGAGACTGGGTCAAGGAGCCATGGAGGGAGTGGGGGACACAGAAGTTGGACAAGGAGCCTGGGGGAAGAGAGTGAGTCTAGGAGCCAGTGGACATGGAGAGTGTGTGTGTGCAGGAGCGTAGGGCATATAATAAGAGGTCAGGGTGGGCAGGAGAGATCGATCAAATGAGGATCCGAGAAGGAGAAACTGGGAGTGGCTGGGAAAGGAAGCTGGGGACAAAGATCTAGGAGATGGTGGAGGGAATTGGGAATGGCTGGACAAATGGACTGGGATGAGAAGCCTGACAAATAGAAACTGGGCCTACCTAGGTGAGGAGAATGGGACCAGAGTGAGGAGTCAGAGATGGGGAAGAGAGAAGGCTGGGACAGGAGCTGCTTAGAGAGGACAGAGAAGAAGGGGTGGGAGAAAAATGGGCAGAAGAATCAATAGCCACTAGAGAACACTCCCCTTCAGGGACTAGAATAAAACCCAAGATTCCAGTGTCGCCATTCCTCTTGTATCAGCAAATACCGGTGAAAGCCACTTTCAAAGTGTCCTGTCCCCCTCTAGTGCCAGTCCACGTAGAGCAGTGATTCTCAAACTTTTGTACTGGTGACTCCTTTCACCATTTTGTTTGACTAACCTGCTCTGAGTGCCACCCCTCTTATAAATTAAAACACTTTTTAATATATTTAACACCATTGTAAATATTGGAGGCAAAGTGGAGTCTGGGGTGGAGGCTGACAGCTTACGACCCCCCCCCATAATAACCTCACGACCCCCTGAGGGGTCCCGACCCCCAGTTTGAGAACCCTGGATGTAGAGGATGACAACCTATTACACTGCTATCAGTTGCTCTCTTAGTGCAAGTGGCTGAAGTTTGTATCATGGATCTAAAGGTTCCAACCCCACTGATGACCGACGTCAGTGGTAATGTGATGCCAGCATGATACAATTTCTGTGGGATTTTTTTTTTCAGTTTTTAAAACCTTAAGAAATTACACACACAAATCTACATTGTTAAGGTTGCAAAATCAAGCACTGAAAAGTTAGAAAATGCCAGAATTCTGCTTGTCTATGTAACTTTAATTTGGCCCCCTTCTGCATAAGGATTATGATACATTCTTTGATTACATGCTCACATATTTTTTCCAAATTTCATTCCAATTTTGTGTGTGTCTGTAATTATTTATATTATGCTAGTGCATAGAGTCGTCAAGAAACCAGTGCCCATTGTGCTAAGCAGTGTACAAACACAGTAAATTATAGTCCCTGCCCCAAAAAGGTCTTGTCAGAAAGAGCCTATTCTTGGATACCTGGCTTCTCTGAATAGTCACACGTGTGTGTAATATATATAAAATGCACATTTTTGTTAGAAAGCTTAAAAATATCACTAACAAACTGTAGCATAAAAACTATTTGCCAAACAGTCACTTTATACAGCAAGTTTTGTCTCTTAGGAACAATGTTTATTCTATGCTTGAACAACTCATGGAACAGAAAGCTGAGCAAGAATATGTTGGCAAATAGCTGATGGACAATATGGATATAGTCTTGCTATTTTTTTTTTCTAGTTAGAATCTGATAGCCTGTTTGAAATGGTCTTTGGAAACAAATGCTCATAAAAAACGGTTACTTACCTTTGTAACTGTTGTTCTTCGAGATGTGTTGCTCATATCCATTCCAGTTAGGTGTGTGCGCGCCGCGTGCACTTTCGTCGGAAGACTTTTACCCTAGCAACCCCAGTGGGTCGGCTGAGCGCCCCCTGGAGTGGCGCCATAACGGCACCGCATATATACCTCAGCCGACCCACCCGACCCTCAGTTCCTTCTTGCCGGCTACTCCGACAGTGGGGAAGGAGGGTGGGTGTGTGTGGGAATAGAATGTGAAATGCTGAGATTGTTTAGGCTTCTGGGACGAGCCGATTACGCTGGGAACTGTGTATAAAGGGCTGGCCTTGGGCCCGCTCTCATCGGCCAGCTAACTGTAAATAGGATGATAAGTCAAACAGGTGTCTAGGATGATAATTACCCTATGGGGTTACAGCTGCGGCTGTGTAAATTTAATTAACCAATTAGCAACTGTTTGATTGCTTGCCATAATTGTATATAAGAGCATGCTGGAAATGAATAAAGAACTCTCTGCTTATGATCACATGGGTTGTCAGACTCTGTCCATGCTCTCCTGCGATGCAACAGGTGTGGAATGGATATGAGCAACACATCTCGAAGAACAACAGTTACAAAGGTAAGTAACCGTTTTTTCTTCTTCGAGTGATTGCTCATATCCATTCCAGTTAGGTGATTCCCAAGCCTTACCTAGGCAGTGGGGTCGGAGTGAGACGTGGCAGTATGCAGGACCGCAGAGCCAAAGGCTGCGTCACCTCTCGACTGTTGGACCAGGGCGTAGTATGAGGCGAAAGTATGGACGGACAACCAGGTCGCCGCTCGGCATATCTCTTGTATTGGTACTTGCACCAGAAAGGCAGCGGAGGACGCCTGGGCCCTGGTAGAGTGGGCGGTGAGATGGCCCAAGGGGACATTAGCCAAGTTATAGCAGGTGCGAATGCACTCTGTGAGCCACGAGGAGATTCGCTGCGATGAGACAGGAAGACCTCGCATCCGGTCAGCAATTGCCACAAACAGTTGCGGGGATTTGCGGAACGGTCTTGTCCAATCAACATAGAAAGCCAATGCCCTGCGAACATCGAGGGAGTGAAGTCGTTGCTTTCTCGGAGATGCGTGAGGCTTTGGAAAGAAAACTGGCAGGAAGATATCCTGGTTATTGTGGAAGGCGGACACTACCTTCGGGAGAAACGCCGGATGTGGACGTAGCTGTACCTTGTCCTTATGGAAAACGGTGTATGGTGGGTCCACCGTGAGCACCTTGAGCTCAGAGACCCGTCTGGCGGATGGGATAGCCACGAGAAAAACCGTCTTCCATGAGAGGTACAGCAAGGAGCAGGTGGCCAGCGGCTCAAAGGGCGGAGACATGAGCCTGTTGAGGACCAGATTGAGGTCCCAGGTGGGAGTCGGATGACGCACCTGGGGGTAGAGACGATCAAGGCCCTTTCTGAAGCGAGTAGTCAGCGGGTGAGAGAACAGCGTATATCCCCCCTCACCGGGGTGGAAAGCGGAGATGGCCGCTAAGTGCACTTTGATGGAGGACAGTGCAAGACCTTGTTGTTTTAGCGACCAGAGATAGTCAAGGACCATCGGAAGCGGGAGTTCCGAAGGAATAGCGTCACGCGCTTGAGCCCAGCAAGCGAAGCGCTTCCACTTGGCCAGGTAGGTAGATTGAGTGGAAGGCTTTCTGCTGCTCAATAAAACGTGCTGCACGGGAGCAGAGCAGCGCAACTCCGTCTGGTCCAGCCACTGAGGAGCCACGCCGTGAGGTGGAGGGCCGGCAGGTCCGGGTGACGGAGAGTGCCGTGATCTTGTGTTATAAGATCTGGGTGAAGCGGTAGAGGAATTGGGCTGGCTACCGATAGACGGAGCAGCGTGGTGAACCAGTGTTGCCTGGGCCACGCTGGCGCAATTAAGATGAGACGTGCCTTGTCCCGTCGGAGCTTCAGCAGGACCTTGTGTATGAGGGGAAATGGAGGAAAGGCGTAGAACAGGTGACGAGTCCATGGAAGGAGAAACGCGTCCGACAGAGAGCCCGGTGCCAGGCCTTGAAAGGAGCAAAACTCCTGGCATTTGCGGTTCAATCGGGACGCAAACAAGTCTACGTGGGGAAATCCCCACTGTCGGAAAATGGCCTGAGCGATGTCTGCTCTCAGCGACCACTCGTGGCAGAGAAAGGACCTGCTCAGGCGATCCGCGATGGTGTTCTTGACGCCAGGAAGGAACGACGCCACCAGATGTATCGAGTGGGCTATGCAGAATTCCCACAGTAGCATCGCCTCGTCGCAGAGGGGGGATGAGCGGGTCCCGCCTTGCTTGTTGATATAGTACATGGCCGTTGTGTTGTCCGTAAAGACCGAGACACAATGGCCGTGGAGGCGAGTCTGGAACGCTCGGCAGGCCAGGCGTACTGCCCGGAGCTCCCTGACGTTGATGTGCATGTTCAATTCCTGCAGCGACCAAAGGCCTTGAGTCCGAAGATCGCCGAGATGGGCTCCCCATCCAAGGGATGAGGCGTCCATTGTCAGGGACAGGGAAGGTTGAGGAGCCTGGAATGGGACCCCCGCACATACGTGGGACGGGGTCAGCCACCAATCCAGGGATTGAAGGACATCCGCTGGAATGGTGAGTAGGGTATCCAGAGGGTCCCTTTGTGGGCGGTATCTGGAGTGGAGCCACAGCTGAAGCGGGCGGAGGCGGAGCCTGGCAAACGGAGTGACGTGTGTGCAAGCCGCCATATGACCGAGGAGGCGGAGGCAAGCACGGGCCGAGGTCATCCGAGAGGCCTGTAGGTCGCGGATTAGCTGCGTAAGGGCCTGGAACCGGAGCTGCGGAAGGAAGGCTCTGGCTAGAGAGGAGTCCAGGGTCGCGCCAATAAAATCCAACCTCTGAGTTGGAACTAAGGTGGACTTCTCTATGTTGAGAAGTAGGCCTAGGTGCGTGAATAAGTCCTTGATCTCTGCGACATGTTGCTGGACCATGGCCTGCGAGTCCCCCCTGATGAGCCAGTCGTCCAGGTAGGGAAAAACGGAGATGCCGCGCCGACGGAGGTGGGCGGTGACAACGGCCATGCACTTTGTGAACACCCTTGGGGCCGTGGAGAGGCCGAAGGGGAGTACCGCAAACTGGAAGTGTAGGTGAGCGATTGTGAAACGGAGAAAGCGTCTGTGCTGTGGGAAGATGGCGATATGAAAATAAGCGTCCTTCATATCGAGGGCGGCATACCAGTCTCCTGGATCCAAAGTAGGGATAATGACCCCGAGGGATACCATGCGGAACTTCAACTTCAGCATGTATGCGTTGAGCCCTCGCAGGTCGAGAATGGGTCGAAGGCCTCCTTTGGACTTGGGGATCAAAAAATAACGGGAATAAAACCCCTTGCCCCGTTCCGCGTCCGGAACCGTCTCGACCGCTCCGATGGCTAGGAGCGAGTGCACCTCTTGTAAGAGGAGTTGCTCGTGAGAGGGGTCCCTGGAGAGGGACCGGGAAGGAGGGTGGGAAGGTGGAGGTGAAACGAATTGGAGTTGGTAACCACGTTCCACAGTGCGCAGGACCCAGGCATCGGTGGTCAGCCGGGCCCACGCCGGGAGGAAATAGGAAAGGCGGTTGGAAAAAGGCAGGGAGGAATTTGGAGGAAGAGCTGGTATGCCGTCCCCGGGCGCATCTTCAAAAAGATGGTTTAGGCCCCGGTGGTTTAGAGGGGGTTCGCCCTTGGGACGGTTGGTTGCCAGGCCGTCGCCCACGGCCCCCGCGACCCCGCCGCCGACCAGAGTCTTGCCTGTAGCGAGGCATATAGTAAGGGCGGTTAAACTGGGGACGGAACGGATGCCTCTGGGTAGCCGGGGTATGCATCCCCAAAGTGCGGATGATAACCCTGTTGTCCTTTAGATTTTGAAGCTTGGAGTCCGTCTTTTCTGAGAAGAGCTCCTTCGAATCAAAAGGAAGGTCCTGAATGGTATATTGAACCTCAGGAGGAAGCGTCGAACTCTGGAGCCAAGAGATCCGGCGCATGGTAACACCCGAGGCTACAGTACGTGCCGCCGAGTCAGCCGCGTCTAAGGAGGCCTGTAAGGAGGTGCGTGCTACCTTTTTGCCTTCTTCTACGAAGGCTGCAAACTCCTGTCGGGAATCCTGAGGCAGGAGCTCTTTGTATTTTTCTACCTCAGCCCAAGTGTCATGGCCGTAGCGGCTTAGCAAGGCCTGCTGGTTAGCCACACGGATCTGTAGGGCACCGGCAGAGTAGACCTTGTGACCAAGCAAGTCCATGCGCTTGGCCTCCTTCGACTTAGGAGCCGGGCCTTGCTGGCCGTTGCGCTCTTTGTCGTTGACCGACTGCACCACTAAGGACGAGGGGGCAGGGTGCACATACAAATGTTCGTATCCCCTGGAAGGGACCATGTATCTGCGTTCCACCCCTCGGGCTGTGGGCACAATAGACGACGGAGTCTGCCACAAGGTATCAGCGTTCGCCTGGATAGTCCTTATGAAGGGGAGAGCTATGCGGGTTGGAGCGTCCGCGGACAAAATGGTCACTATCGGATCACTGACTTCCGATACCTCCTCAGCCTGCAGATCCATTCGCAGTGCCACCCTGCGAAGGAGCTCTTGGTGCGCCCTTAAGTCAATTGGCGGGGGACCCGCTGATGACGAGCCTGCCACAGCCTCATCCGGGGGAGAGGAGGAGGAAGAAGTTCCGGGCAGGATGCCGTCTTGGTCAGCATCCGGCCCCTGTGAAGGTTCCTGCCCCAGAGGTTCCTGGGCAGGCTGAGCCCCTTCGTCTGCACCGGATGGTACCTCAGTGTCAACTGGGGGGCGGCTTACGGTAGCCTCTGGGACGCGTGGCTCATGCGATACGGTGCGCATAGGAGGCACAGGAGGGCCTTGGCTTTGGTGGTAGGCCCAAGGGGTCCAATAACCCCACTGATTTGGGTCCTGGTCCGCAGGATGGGATTGCCGGAAAACTCCCAAAGGGACCTGAGAGTCATGGTCATCGACATAGTAGCTGTCGGCGTGTGAAGAGGCCGAAGCGTGTCGAGAGGGCCAAGGTGGAGCAGATAAGCCTTGCGCCGAAGTGCCCACAGATCTCATTTCCCGCCTTTGTGGTGAACGGTGCCGGGAGGCATCTTGGTATCGAGAGCAGGAGCGAGAATGGGACCTGCGACCAGCGCGGTGCTGGCAGGTCGACCGGGATCTCCATGATCGGTGCCGGGAGCGACTCCGCGAGTAGCGGCGGCCATATTGGTACTGAGAGCTTGATCGGTGCCGGGAGTGACGGGTCGGAGAGCGAGAGAACGACCGGTGCCGCGAGTCTGACCAGTGCCGCGTGGTTGAGCGGTGCCGGGACTGCGAGCGGCGGTGCGATCGACGGCCAGATCGGGATTGGTGCCGGGAGCGGGAGCGGCGTCGAGAACGGGAACGGGTTCGGTGCCGGTCAGAGTCGGTGCCAGCAGGTGGCCTAAACATGGACGGCTTGCCCATGGAGCGGGGCGCCCGCACCGGCGGCGCCGGGGGCGGTGGCACAACCGGTTCTGTCAGCGCAATGAGGTCCCGTGCCACCTCGAAGGTCTCTGGAGTCGATGGCAGTGGCATCTCTACCGCGGCCGGAGCCGGGGAGGTTACAGGTGCCGGGCTCGACGGCCTCTCCGGGGCCGGAGTCGCCGGTGCCGGCAGAAGCGTCTGCGGCAGAGGAACCGGTGCCACGACAGGTTTCCGTGCCGGGCGGTCCGGACGGGGCGCACTCTGGTGCTTCGGAGCCGGCGGTGCCATGGAGGCAGCAGCCTTTCCCTTCTTCGGCGAGAGAGAGCGTCTTTGGGCCGGTTTCGGTGCCGATGGCGCTTTCGGTGGCACCGCAGAGTGGCCCGGCGCCGTGGCGGCGCTGCAAGAGTCCGTTGGGACAGCGGGCAGTGCCGCGGCCGGAGGGGTTAAGGCTGCCTCCATTAGGAGCTGTTTCAGCCTAATGTCTCTTTCCCTCTTAGTGGGAGGCTTGAAAGCCTTGCAAATTGGGCACTTAGTAGATAAGTGCGACTCTCCTAAGCACTTCAAACAGGAGCTATGAGGATCTCCTGTAGGCATAGGCCTGCGGCAGGCCGAGCACGGCTTGAAACCCGGGGAGCCGGGCATACGCTCCGGTCCCGGGTGCGGGTGGGGCTAACCCCCAAACCCGCTAACTATCTAACACTAAACTGATTTTAAACTATCAAAACAAGAAAACCTAAGCTAAGATAAGAACTATGTGCAAATATTAACAGAGAAACTATGAGGAAGCTAGGGAAGCGGAGGTCAGACAAGCTGCACTCCGCTGTTCCAACGACCGACACGGGCGGTAAGAAGGAACTGAGGGTCGGGTGGGTCGGCTGAGGTATATATGCGGTGCCGTTATGGCGCCACTCCAGGGGGCGCTCAGCCAACCCACTGGGGTTGCTAGGGTAAAAGTCTTCCGACGAAAGTGCACGCGGCGCGCACACACCTAACTGGAATGGATATGAGCAATCACTCGAAGAAGAACATCAGTTTAAGCCTAGTGAAACCAATTTCAGCAGCCCACACATCTTGTTGAATTCTAGTTTGACCAAATTTGAAAGGGAAAGGAGCCAAACTCTAAGGACTGAGATAGTTTTTAACTGTCTAGACTCCAAAAATGGTATCCTATTTGCATTTTTTTTAAGTTAACACTTTGATCTACTCTGCTGCAAAATAGGAGTAGGCCAGTGTTCACCAGATGACTTTTAGTGCACAGTAGCAGGGACCACATGCACAGTTAGTGCACAACACGCTAGTGCTCTGTAGACTTACACCTCAACTTACTGCACACTAACTGTTCACCTAGGCAAGACCTGAGTTATTAACAATGAATTCTGCTTATAACCTGGCCTCTGGATGTTCATTTACCAGTTAAAACATATTTGCTGTATATATGTGCTGATCTTTTTGTACCTCCATTCTAATTGCCTTAGGGAGGAAGAGAGGGTCCACGTTCACCATCACTAGCTTCCTTCTTCATGATCTCCTTGACTTTGTCTGTGTGTTTCTTCTTTCATCTGTTGACTATGGCCCTGGTCCATGAAAGCACTTAAAAGCTTAACTTTAAGCATGAATAGTTCCAATGAAGTCAAGTTATTCTTTCTGTAAATGCAGCATGAGCATTGTGGAATTCTCTAAAAATTCCTCAGGACGTCAGAAACTGAATCTTCCACCAAAAATGCTATGCATGTCATTACTTCTCTGGGAAAGTGAGTATTGCTTTGATGTCATTTATAACGTGCTTAATATTAATCTCATAAGAAGTGCCTTACAAGTCACCACTCAAAGTTAAGCATGTGCTTAAGTTCTTTGACGGATGGGACCAATATGCCAAACATTGACCCAACATCTCAAGGTGTTGCTTTACTTTAAATGTTTCCAACAATCATTTACTACTTCCCTGTTGGTATAAGGTATTCTTGGTGATGCACATTTTAAATATCAAGCAGTACAGTAAGATTACACTCTGATTGTGTCCCCATTGACACAGTTGTGCTTTTCTCCCCTAATGACAGGCACTATGATGCTAGAACTCCAGGAGAGGGTAACTGAACTGGAAAATTGGAAGGATGGGAAAGGTCTTATCATCCATGGTGCAGAAAACACTTTTTGCTCAGGATCTGATTTGAATGCTGTCAGAGCAATGTCCAGCCCACAGGCAAGTTTATTATTATATTATTTATTATTATTATTTAGCACATGGGAGCCTCTTTCATGGAAGAGCACCTCATTGCTCTAGGCACTCTACAAACACAGAACAACAGAATGATCCCTGCACAAAGATCTTATAATCTTAAGTATATGATGAGACAGCAGATGGATACAGACAAATGAGTGAGCAAAGAAACAATGATAAAATATTAGCATGATCAGCAGTAGTATCAGCACATTAGTGGCCAAGTGATTAATATACATTTCATTTTTGGTAGAAGACGCAATCTTTGATGTTTTGAGGAACTCTTTTTTTTTTTTTTTTCCAAGCAAGGATGTTCCACAGTGCTCGTGCTATGATTATACATAGAAATCTCCATTTATGTCACACAAGTGTTGTTATAATAAGTAAAAAGTAGCTGAGTCTTTGCAAACTTGTTCTTGTAATTTGCAGATTAAGCTTTCCCTTTGAATTCCATGTTTAATCATTCTCGATGAAGTGTCTATTTCCATATAAAGTCTCTTTGACATTCAGAATTCTGTTTATACAAACTGGATCCACTGCAACAGGGGGAAAACGGATGCAATATGGTTCTCAGTAGACTTACTGAGAGGAATGGAATGGATAGGTATTCATATGACATTGTTCAAAGAAAGTACTTCCTCTCCAAGAAGCCAAATCACATACAAGAACTAAAATAAAACCATGAAAGCCACAAGAAGTGGCCTGAGAACACTCCAAATACACTTTTGACCTTGGCTGTATTCAAACCAATTATTCAGATATGAGAGATTCTTTAAAATTGCCGATCCCTGAAACATGCATCCACTGGGATTTAATATCTCTGACAACACTAAAGCTGTGTAGCATGAGAAATAACATTTGCTTTTAATCCAACCTTGCAGAACTCTGCTCTCTCACTCGTTGATGGAGGGTGGAACATTAGGTTTTTGATCATCCTCATGGTGAAGGTCGCGGAATAGCTTTTGTGTCTGGGCTGGTACCTTTTCATTGCATTTTTGCACAGTGGCTTTTCTCCATGGCATTGTTGTCTTCATGCAATTATTGAAAAACACATTTTTATTTGACTAATTTGCTGATTTTTTTCCTGTGATTGTTCATAAATCCAGCACAAATCTTGCATTTTTCCTCTGGTACAGAGAGGCAGAAAGATGGCCCAGAAAACTGAAGGATTTTCACGCCCTCTAGTGGCTCCTCCTCCCTGCCTATTTAATCTCTTCTAATCTGAAAATAAAAAATGATAGCACAGAGGTAACGCTGGCTAGGAGACAGCCCCTGTTCTTTCCTGGGACAAAGTGCTTTCTGCATGGGTGTCATTGGCTTGTTGACCAAATCACAGAAAACAAATGAGCAGGAATGGTATGTTTAAAAAAAACTTGTTTTTCTGTGACTTTGCCTGCAGGAGCAGACCCTAGCTTATGAATAGCAATCCCCTTACTTTTCAGTAAACCACAGAGATACAGCTAACTGAAACAGAGGGGAAGCTCTAGCCGGGACAGGTGAGAAGAATGGAGGAGACTCACACCTCTTCTTGATCCCTCTCTAGAAGCTGTAAGGTTCCTGATCTGCAATTTGTAGCCTACCGAGCACTTGCCAGTGGTCTGTGGAAAGCTTGTTGTAGCTGAGATTATAACCTAGGTTGTTTGACGCTTAGAGGAGCAGTGATGTTCTAAGGCCATCAATATGGTTTCATATTCTACTTTCTCTGTGAATGGGGTTTTCGTTCCCCCAACAAACAAACTTGTCTTTGTACCATCAGATGGTTCACTTATATATATAATATTTTTTTCCTTTGTGCACTTTGATTAGTTTTCTTCTTACTCTGAGGATACTATTATAGCTGAAAGTGTGATTGTTCCTGAGTCTCCAAAGAACATGTTTCTTACTCTGATAAAGTACTGTGTCTGGTAACCTACTTTTTCTTTTCTTTCTGTCTTATCAGAAAAGCCTGTAAATATAATCAGTCAGAGCTGAGATAAGGTTTTTGAGAGTTCTTCTCATAGTCTTTCCATGTGAAATAGACAAATCTTTCTACCGCCTGATAGTTATTCTGAAAAGCACCAGTAGGAAGAAATTTGTTTTTGTCTACTGAGTCACAGAAGTGTTTATCAAAATGTTCCACCCGATTAATCTTTAGTTTCCATTTTGACTTTCAGCATGAAATTAAAAGTGTACAAAAGTGCCAATTTGAATGCAAGGACTCCACTGTGGTGTGATAAAGTATAAACAAATTCCTCCAGGACAATTTGTTTGGCTGCATCCTGATGATTATTGCATATAAAATGCAGCACTCTGGTCTGAGCCTGAACATTGTCATAACATAAATATCTGCAATCATTTTGAATTTTTTCTTCTTGCACAATAATACTAGACATGATCAAATAGGGGCTTACTCCTGCACCAGCTGGGAATGGGAGAGCTGCCATTGACGTCAATAGGTGCAAGATCAGCCCTATAGTAATAGATAAAAATCTGATATTTTTAAATACTGTCATAAATACTGTGAAATGTCATTTCCAAGCAACCTTTGAGTTGTTATGGGATAGAGCCACATAAATGGACTTAAATGGAGCCATGACAGTTTACACTAGCTAAAGATCTGTCCTAAAATATTAAACTGCTAGTTGGCTTCATAGCAGTGGTGTCATGTTCTGCTCTCAGAAGCCCAGAAATAAATGGCAGAGAAGCTGAAATGTTCTTCCACCTAGCAGGTGGATTCATTCTAGTTACTAGTTAAGACATGTTGGCAGGGCAGTATGAAATAAGCTTGATCTGCTTGCACTATACTTGCTGTGAGTAGAAAACTTCAGTCAACACAGCACCTTTAACTAGCACTAAAACTGAGTTTGCAAAAAATACATATGTAAGCAAAATGGAGCTGTTTATTCATCACGTTAAAATTTGTTTTACTTGAAAGACTGAAGCAAAAATCTGTTTCCTTATCCACAGATTTGTTCCGGCTCATCCACACAACTACAGGACTAACTAGCGTGCTCACTCTCTCTCTCTTAAGCAGAATTGAAACATTTGTTCTAGAAATACATATGTGCAATTCAATTAATAGACTTTGCAAGCTGATATAAAAGGGGAGACTAGTAGATGTTGTCAGAATTTTGTAGTTGAAACATTTTTAGACAAATAAAATTTTCATCTCAGTCTAAATTTTCTGGTTTTTTGAAAAGCAAAAATTTATACTGAAAACTGAAAATTTACACTCAACATTGAATTGAAATCTTGGGTTTTGGTTTTATTTATTTTATGGAAAAAACAAATAAAAAATGTCCTGTGAAAGATAATTTGGCATTGTTTGACTAACTCTAAATATTTTGAGTCTATTAACTTTGACAAATATTTTGTTGCTAACTTTGATAAATATTTTGAGTCTACTAAATTTGACAGTCTCTTATCAACACTGTTCTTAATTCTAATCTCACATCAATATAAATCAGTAGCAACTCCATTGATATCAGTGAAATTTCACCATAATAAACTAGTTTGAGAGCAAAAGAATTTTCTCTACCTTTGCTGTATCTTAGGGTGGTTTGATCTGTTTTTTTATATTTTTATTTTAATTGTTTATAGGATGGAATGAACATCTGCATGTTTATGCAAAACACCTTAACCAGACTCAAGAGGTAATATTTTCTCTTTCTTCTTCTCCATGAAGAAATCATGCAAAGACTGCAATGCATTTCTGGCTACATTTTCAGAAGTGGTCTCTAAATTTACATACACAGTTTATAATTGTGCAAGCTTTTGGAACCCAAAATCTCATATTTATGTGTGCAAGTTGGGTAGTGATGTGTGTGTCTCTAAATCTGATTTGCACGAACAACTCTGAGTTTTAGGTTTTGCAAAAATTTGCACAGATAAAATTGCAGGCCTTGATTTGGAGGGCAGGCTGAAGTCACTTTGAAAATCTGGGCCTTCACGTTTTCTATAGTTAACTCAGTGGAGGCTGATGAGCTTTCAAAAGTGGGAAGGCAAAACTTACACAGACTACCCAAGTGTGGTATTTTATTTTTTTAGGTCAGCCACTTCATGGAAGGAACATGTGCAGATGAGGGGTATATTAGTTCACTTTTATCACTGATAGGTTTTCATACTTGATGTTTGTTCTCTCTTGTTTGTAGCATCCCTTTAGAAATCAAGAAATAGCATTTCTAATGAGTCTGTGCTGTGGATTGTTTCTGTCCTTTATTTGTCATTAACATTTTTCAAGATGTTTGTTGGGGGCACTTGGAAGATAAAAAGGTTCTATATTTCCAAACGATATATAAGAGAGCATTGATATGGGTTAACTGCCAAGCTCCACATCTTTTTGTAAGCTTCCCCAGGAGATCGTAGACCTGTTGTTTGTATAACAGTAGTGCCTAGATGTCTCAGTCAGAACTGGGACTCTATTTGCATGGATGCTACCTAATACAATCAGAATAGACAGGACAGACAAACGATGGCATAAAGATATTATTTAACTGAAGCACAGAGAGATGAAGTGATTTCCCTAAATTCTCACAGGAAGTTTGTGGTAAATCTAGGAATTGACCCCATATTTTCTGATTCCCATCTGAGTGCATTAACAAGACCATCCTTCTTCTCCAATAAGCTCCTTGTGCCTTGTCTCTGTGAATGCGAGACATACAGGCATGAATGCTTCTCTAAGGGATGGCTCCTAGGCGTTGTTGGGGGCTGAAAATTGTCCCTGCTACTGTGGTTTTATTCCCTGTCTACCCACGATGGAGAATTCTGAAGTTTATTTTTGAATCTAGGTTTCTTCTTTAACCTCACAATAAACTGCCCATCAACTCACTGAATTACCTTTAGTCAGGCAATTAGACACAACGTATTGTGTAGAAATGTAAACAGGTATTGACCAATTGCTTCAATTTCCTGGTAGGCCTCAAGTTAGTTAGTGTGATTAATGAAAGTATTACTGACCTTGAAGTAACAGTGGGACGAGACTCCCCCCAGCGGGTACAGGTAGATACGGCCATCGCAAAGGCTACAAACTGCTTCTGCCCTTCAGGGGTTCTGCCAATGAAGGGCAGTTTCATTGATGAATGAGACTCTATAGGAGATGTGCAGGCAGAGGCTGCCTAGAAACCATTCCCAATCACAGAATTCTTTCGGTGTCCTAGCTACACTCCACCTCATCCAGCCCTGCCCACTTTCTGTACTCTGCTGGATGACTTCAGATCAATCTAGTGTTGCTGACCCCACCACTACTTCCTAAAGGCAGACTTTTTGCCACAGAGGCCCCATAGTCCAGGCTTCTGCTGGTAGAAAAGGGAAGTGGATCAAATTCAGTATTTTAAAAAATCATCCCAGCCTTCATGTAAAGCACCCTCAACCAAAATCCTCAGGATGTTGTGATAAATGAAAGCGGGGAGGGAGAGCTCCCTTTTATGGACACCCTGCCAGCTAGTAGCTATAAAATCCCTCTTAGTAGCTGTTCTCTAATTGCTCTACCTGTAAAGGGTTAAAAAGTCTCAGTGCAATGCAGAGGTAAAAAAGGAAGTGAGTGGCCACCTGGCCAAAAGAGCCAATGGGAAGACTAGTACTTTTTAAAATTGAAACAAGACTTCCCTTTTACCTGTCTGTCTGTCTGCTCTCCCAGGGAGAGGCAGACAGGGAGCAGTTATGCTGTGAGAAGCTTGGGCCAGGTATGAAAAATTATCAGTATTATATCTAGAAACTACTCATGTAAAACTCTAGATATGTAAGTAGATCAGGAAATGTCTAGGAAGACGCAATTAGGTTTATCCCTTTTATTTCTTTATGGCTTGCGGATTCCTCTGTGCTAACCCCAGGGTGCTTTTGTTTTGCTTGTAACCTTTAAGCTGGACCTCAAGAGAGCTATTCTTGATGCTTAACTCTTGTAGGTTTATTTATTTATTTATTAAATCTAGCAAAAGCCTAAATCCGGGATGCATTTTCTTATTTTTTTTAATTAATAAAGTTTATCTTTTTTAAGAACAGAATTGGATTTTTCTGTCCTAAGAGCAGGGTTACTCAAACAGGGGTCGCCGCTTGTGTAGGGAAAGCCCCTGGCGGGCTGGCCTGGTTTGTTTACCTGCTGCGTCCGCAGGTCTGGCCGATCGCGGCTCCCACTGGTCACGGATTGCTGCTCTGGGCCAATGGGAGCTGCTGGAAGCAGCGTGGGCCGAGGGACATACTAGCCACTGCTTCCAGCAGCTCCCATTGGCCTGGAGCAGCGATCCGTG
Organism: Mauremys mutica; assembly: GCF_020497125.1. Taxonomy (NCBI): domain Eukaryota; kingdom Metazoa; phylum Chordata; order Testudines; family Geoemydidae; genus Mauremys; species Mauremys mutica. Next base: position 97,142,495 of record NC_059074.1, on the reverse strand, counting down.
GCCAGTGGGAGCTGCGATTGACCGGACCTGTGGACGGGGCAGGTAAACAAACCGGCCTGGCCCGCCAAGAGCTTTCCCTACATAACCGGCGACCCCTGTTTGAGAAACCCTGCCTAAGAGGGTTGTGCACATGTTGTTTAATTAGCTGGTGGCAACCACTGATTTCCTTTGTTTTTCTTCTCAGCTCTTCCTGGGGAGAGTGCGGGGGGTGAAAGGGCTTGAGGTTACCCCACAGGAAGGAATTCCCAAGTGCGCCTTCCTGGGTTCTCAAAGGGGTTTTGCACTTGGGTGGTGGCAGCATCTACCAATCCAAGGTCAGAGAAAAGCTGTAACCTTGGAAGTTTAGTACAAGTCTGGAGTGGCCTGTATTAATTTTTAGAGTCCTTGCGGGCCCCCACCTTCTGCATTCAAAGTGCCAGAGTGGGGAATCAGCCTTGACAGATGTGCATGTTATTTTCCAAAAAAAACCAAATGACCTTTCTGTTGTAACCCATGTCCTCCGTTTCTCTTACCACCACTCCCAATGCTTGTAACCATCTGTGAGCACATTAGGTCTCCACTTAATCTCATTGAGGTACTGGAATGGACTTTTATTTGTCTCAATGCGCACTTACGTGGCTAGATAAATAATTAACAATATTTTGTATAATTCATTAGCAGATACGTTTCACGGTAGAATAGTGGGTTGTTTCACTAATGAAGATGACTCTCATATACTTTAAAGCCAGAAGGAACCATTGTGAACATCTAGTTTGACCTCCTGCACATTGTAAGTCACAGAACCTCACCCACCCACTCCCGTAATAGACCCACAACCTATGGCTGAGATACTGAAGTCCTCAAATCATGATTTAAAGACTTTAGATTACAGGGTATTTAGTTTAAACCAGCAAATGACATATGCCCCAGGCTGCAGAGGAAGGCTAAATCCTCCCAGGATCTCTGCCAATCTGACCTGAGGGAAAATTCCTTCCCAATCCCAAATATGGTGATCAGTTGGACCTTGAGCATGTCAGCAAGACCCACCAACGAAACACCTGGGAAAGTATTTTCTGTAGTAACTCAGAGCCCTCCCTATCTAGTGTCCTATCACCAGCCACTGGGGATATTTGCTACTAGCAGTTGTCGATAGGCCACATGTCACTGCAGGCAATCTCATCATACCATCCCCTCCATAAACTTATCAAGCTCAGTCTTAAAACAAGTTGTTTTTTTGTCCCTGCTGCTCCCCTTGGAAGGCTGTTCCAGAACTTCACTTCTCTGATGGTTAAAAACCTTCATCTAATTTCAAGCCTAAACTTGTTGATGGCCAATGTATATCCATTTATTCTTATTTCAACACTGGTGCTTAACTTAAATAACTTCTCTCGCTCCCTGGTATTTATCGCTCTGATATAGTTATAGAGTTCAATCATATCTTCCCTAAGACTTCTTTTGGTTATGGTAAACAAGCCAAGCTCCTTGAGTCTCTCTTGTAAGATAGGTTTTTCATTGTTCTGATCACTCTCGTCGCCCTTCTCTGCAGATGTTCCAGTTTGAATTCAACTTTCTTAAACACAGGAGACCAGAACTGCACGCTGTATTCCGGCTGAGGTCTTACCAGTGCCTTATATAATGCTACTAACACTTTCCTGTCTCTACTGGAAATACCTCACCTGATGCATCCTACGATTGCTTTAGCCTTTTTCATGTCCACATTGCATTGCAAGCTCATAGTCATTCTGTGATCAACCAATACATGCAGGTCTTTTTCCTCCTCTATCACTTCCAACTGATACATTCCCAGGTTATAGTAAAAATTCTAGTTGTTAGTTCCTAAATGCATGAAATATTAAATATCATCCCATTTCTATGACTCCAGTTTACAGGGTCATCCAGATCTTCTTGTATGATATTCCGGTCCTCCTCAATATTGGCAATACCTCCCAACTTTGTGTCATCCGGAGATTTTATCAGCACGCTCCTACTTTTTGCACCAAGGTGATGAATGAAAATGTTAAATAAGATTGGTCCAAAGACCAATCCTGGAGGAACTCCGCTAGTAAACTCGCTCCAGCTTGACAGTTCACCTTTCAGTATGACCCGTTGTAGTCTCCCCTTTAACTAGTTCCTTATCCACCTTACAATTCTCATATTAATCACCATCTTCTCCAATTTAAGTAATAATTTCCCAAGTGGAACTGTATCAAATGCTTTACTGAAATCAAGGTAGATTAGATCTACTGCATTTCCTTTGTCTAAAAAATCAGTTATTCCGTTAGATGCTTTGTTCTCTTGGTGTTCCAGCATGGTATAAATATTGCAGCATAAATGCAGTGATCAGTTTTGTTCTGTTTACATGTATAGATTAAGAGATTGAAGGCATTTGAATGATATGACTTCTGTTTACTTCAGAAATATAATGCCTGAGTCCTTTCATTATTTGTACATTGGTATTAAAAATATACACTCTGGGTATAAAAATCCTCTCTGTCTTTCTCTCCTGTGTAGGCTGCCTCTGATTAGTGTTGCATTAGTTCAAGGAAAAGCTCTGGGAGGTGGAGCAGAATTTACCACAGCATGTGATTTCAGGTAGGATTAAAATCTTGTTGAATAGACTCCAGACAAGTGACAATGACTGAATGGTTGTCTCTGTGGGACATGTCATGTTTAAGGTATTATATTCCATTGCTGATCACTGTCTTACAACCCATAGGGAAATGACTTTCTACTAATTCGCTAAAACCACCAGTTATTATAGAAATCTGAGGAATTAATAAATTCATGACATCTGCATATGGATTCCTAGATTGCACCAGCACTCATATCTGTGAACCCCCAGGGCATTTATAATTTTGCCTACTTGCTGTGTAAGTATACTAGGGTTACCATATTTGAACATTCAAAAAAGAGGACACTCCATAGGGGGTGTTGGCCCCGCCCACAGTCCTCCCCTGCTCCGCCCCCACTCTGCCCCAGGACCCGCCCCCTCCCCACTCGGCCCCGCCACTGCACCCCTCCTCACCCCCTGGCCCACCACTGGCTTGCTGCGTCCCTCCTCAGTCCCTCACCCACTGCTCGCCTCCTCCCTCCTGCCACTCACTTCCTCACTCCCCTGCCAGAAACCCCCATGCCTGCCCCGAGAACCCCTGCCTTCTGCTGACTCACCGCTTCTTGCCTCCTCACCCCCGCCTGCCCACCCGCCGCTGGCTCCCTCACTGTTCGCCTCTTCAACCCCCACTGCCCACCGCTGGCCTTTTCACACACCCCGCTCACCTACTCACCCCTCACCTACTCAACCCCCGCTGCTCACCGCTTACCTCTTCACCCCACCCCGCTTACCTACTCACCCCTTCTGCCGCAAGTCCCTCTGGCTCCTAGGATCAGGGGCAGCCGAGGGGTCTCCATGTGCTGCACCTGCCACAAGCGTGAGCTCCGTGGCTCCCATTGGCCGGGAAAAGCGCCAATGGGAGCTGCTGGAGCCGCAGAGGGCGGCTTGCAGGCACCGGCAGCGCGCAGAGAGCCCTCCGCCCCCCCTCCCCCAACCCTAAGAGCCAGAGGGACCTGCTGGGGGATGAGGTGGGGAGTCTCGGTGGTGCTTACCTGGGGCGGCTCCCGGGAAGCATCCGACAGGTCCCTCTGGCTCCTAGGGTTGGGTTGGGTCTGGGGTGAAGGGGGAGGGCTCTCTGCCCGCTGCCGGTGCCTGCAAGCCCCACCCCCGCAGCTCTGATTGGGCAGGAGGGAGCCAGTGTAGCACGCGGAGACCCTCTTCGCCTCTGTGCCTAGGGGCCGCCCACATTGCAGGCTCCTGCTGGCAGGCGGGCGCCGGGAGCTGCCCCAAGAAGCGCCGCCAGCCCGGCGACTTTGTTAGGATTACCATATGTCTGTATTTTCCTGGACATTTTTAGATATTTAAAAATTCCTCCCGGACAGTGATTTAAGAACTAAAAAGCCAGACATGTCTGGGAAAATACGGATGTATGGTAACCCTAAAGTATACCATGTGTGGAAGAGAGGTTTGGGTTTCCCGACATTAGAAAGAGGAGAGATACTTTACATAGTAGTTCCAGACTGGCGATCCTGATGCGGGGGAAGAACATAACCACCACTGAAGCCAAGCCAAGCATCCCACACTGGGCAAACAAGGAAGCATCTCTTTATTCACTTGATGGGATCAGATATCTGTGAACAGGATAGTATGCTACCTCAGTGTTAAGCAGACTACAACACATTTTGGGGTAAAAAGAGCTCAGCCTTTAGTGCTTCTTCTGCCACATGACCTCTCTCATCTGCACTCTGGGCTCTGGTTTGTGTCGGTTACTCAGTGAATACCCTCAGATACGCCGCAGCAGTGACTTTAACCATTAATTCTCTATGTTACAGAAGGGTTAGCTCTAACTTCCTGTTAGGGGCTTATTCCTTCACCCGCTCACTTCCCTGGTCTTTCTCGCATTAACAGAGAGCAACAATACCCGAAGTCTGAAGGTGCAAACAATTCAGTGTTTATTTGGGGGGAACTTCCAGCAAGCATGATTCCAGTTTCTTTCCTCAGTGTCCCCCTTCCCAGCTCTGACACCACAGAGCCTTGCCTGTGTCCCTGTTCCCACTCCCGCTCCCCATAGCAAAACATGATTCCAATTCCCCGACCCTCATTCCCTGTTCCTATCCCCCCCCTTTACTTCCTGATTGACTGCAGGCTATATAGTAAAACTTGAGTTCTGCTTAGCTATACCTTAACCAATCATTTTACTGAAATTTAACTAACCAATCCTAACATATTGTAACATGATTATTTAACCAATTAACACTTCCCCTCCCTGATTTGTAAGTGTGATGAGTGCCACATTGCGTATCACCTTACGTCCCTACCTAGCTGCTGAATTTTTGTACCCTTAAAATGTACCCAAGCTGAGGAATCCAGTTGCCATAAGTAAAAGGAATTTGCTAAGTCTCCGTTTCTTTGTAATGTGATATGAAAGGTTACATCCAGGGTTGTTTTATAAGCACTTGTTTCCTGGACTGTACTACTGGGGAGCTGCATACAGTTTTTGGTGCACCAGTGTTGGAAAAATGCCAGCAGCTGGAATTCAGGGGATAGCAAATGAGGCTCCAGTCCTGCAAGCTGCGCAGGGGGCTGTCAGCATGAAGCAGTCTGCAGGAGCAGGGCTTTAATTATTAAGAGGCTGAAGGCAGAGTGGGGACTGAGAGACTAAAATAACGGTATATTTGTCATTAAGTTAAATAATGTTTAACAGGGATGTGAAAACAGTTTGCTGGCACAAGGAGCAAAGGGATAACACAGGTGGCTCCCTCTGAAATCAGTGGGAATTATCCATGTGCAGCTAAAGGGAGGAAGACATAAATGCCTAAATGGAGGGGCTTAGGACAGTCCGGAGAGGCACTTAAAAGCAAAGGTAATGGTATAAAAATGAGCAAAGGAAAATACATGCTGGATATTAGAAAGCACCTCCTGGCAATCAGTTCTATAAGAATTTAGAATAGGAAAAGGTGGAAGCCATTTCACTTAAGCCAGTTGAAACTAGAATAAACCATGTCTTTATAAGTATCTATACAGCTCTTAAAAAAATGAGACCCCAGTTCTGAATATTTGACATATAAAACATTAACAGGAGCATACACTTAAGAGGACCTAAGATAAGGTTTTTTTGGTTATATCAATGGATCTAGAAATGTACCTGCTTTAAATATCCTTAACATTAATTTGGCACTCTGAACAATATGTAATATAAGTCAGTCCCATCTGGTAGTACAAAACACATCTTTTGGCTTTCTAAAAACAATTTAATATTCTCTAGTCTTACTGCAGCGATGCAGTTTTGACACACTGTACAATTATAATCACTGTCAAGTAGTTTCTGTTTATATGAAGTGGGCAGCTGGAATTCCTTTCATATTCTGCCATAATTCTCCTTGTAGCTGTAGCTGTGGATCCATCTTCCATCACTTTCCAACATCCCAATCCAGTACAACTAAATAACCAATGCAGGAGCACCAGGTGGGATTTTAATTAATAACAAAGGCAAGATCTTGATTGGGGTAGGGGGTTAGAGAGAGAAACAGAATCTACTGCAGATACTCCTCTGGAGTTCTCTCATGGGAAGAAAATCTAAGGGAAAAAGTGGTTCAGTAGAGTTGGCAGCTTCTCTAAGAGACAATATTAAAGGCACAACTGCAAGCTAGCCCGATGTAAAGGAAAGATAGGAAGAACAATAAGAGGCCAATATGGCTCCATCAAGAGCTCTTTAATTACCTGAAAATCAGAAAGGAATGCTACAGAAAGTGGAACCATGGACAAATTGCTGAGGGAGGAGTAAAAGAATAGCATAAACATGTAGTGACAAAATCAGAAAGGCAATGGCACAAAATGAGTTACACCTAGCAATGAACATAAAAGGCAATAAGAGGTTTTTTTAAAATATGTTAGGAGCAAGAGAAAGATGAAGGAAGGTGTGTGCCCTCTACTTAGCGGGGAATGAGAGTAAATAACTGATAACATCAAGAAAGCTGAAGATTTTAATACCTGTTTTTCATCAGACTTCACTAAAAAGGTTAATACTGATCAGATACTCAACAATTAATATTAACAACAAGGGGAAAGAACGCAAGCCAAAATAGGGAAAGAACAGGTTAAAAAATATTTATATAAGTTAGCTGTATTCAAATTGGTAAGACCTGATGAAATTCATCCTAGGGTACTTAAGAAACTTGTTGAAACAATCTTGGAACTAATGGCAATTATGTTTGAAAACTCATGGAGGACTGGTAAGATCCTAGAGGACTGGAGAAGGGCAAACATAGTACCTCTCTTTAAAAGAGGAAAGAGTTGAGGAATTATAGACCAGTCAGCCTAACTTTATTACCTGGAAAGATACTGGAACAAATTATTAAATAATCAATTTTAATAATAATAGGAGATATACCTACCTCCTAGAACTGGAAGGGACCTTGAAAGGTCATCAAGTCCAGCCCCTTGCCTTCACTAGCAGGACCAAGTACTGATTTTTGCCCCAGATTCCTAAGTGGCCCCCTCAAGGATTGAACTCACAACCCTGGGTTTAGCAGGCCAATGCTCAAACCACTGAGCTATCCCTCCTCCCAGTGCCTACAGAAAAATAGGGTTATAAGGAATAGCCAGCATGGATTTGTCAGGAACAAATGCCAAACCAACATAATTTCCTCTTTGACAAGGAAACTGGCCTAATGGATTGGGGGTGGGAGGGTGCACATGCTTTAGGAAAGATGTGGACAAATTGGAGAGTGGCCAGAGGAAAGCAACAGAAATGATAAAAGGTTAGAAAACCTGACCTATGAGGAAAAGTTTAAAAAAAAACAACTGGGCCTGTTCAGTGTCGAGCAAAGAAGATTGAGGTGAGACCTCATAAGTCTTCAAATGTATTAAGGGCTGTTATAAAGGGGGTGGAGATCAATTGTTCTCCATGTCCACTGAAGGTGGGACAAGAAGTAATGGGCTTAATCTGCAGCAAGAGAAATGTAGGTTATATATTAGGAAAAAATCAAGGGTAGTTAAGATCTGGAATAGGCTTTCAAGGAAGGCTGTGGAATCCCCGTCCATATAGGTTTTTAAGAACAGGTTGGCCAGACATCTTTCAGGGATGATCTCGGTTTATGTGGTCCAAGAGGGCTGGATTTGATGACTTCTCAAGGTCCCTTCCAGCCCTAAATTTCTTCACTGAAGTCAGTGACAAAACCTGGGTCAAAGAGGAGCTTAAGGACATTGAAAACTAAGAGTTTTATTCATTTTCTCAAGTAAACTACCTGTTCCTTCTTTCTTTTTTGTAATTAAGTTATAGCACTTGGCATTTGTACAAGCTAAACCTGAAAGTTGCAAAGCTGTTTCCATTTTCAAAGTTACTGAAACATTCACTACTCAACTAAATTTTTCTCTGTATGTTGTCTGTCCAAAGGCCTTGTGTACACACACAAGTTGTACCACTTAAAGTATACCAGTATAGTTAACAGTGGGACAACCCCCTAGCGTGGATGCAGTTACAGCAGTATAAAGGTGCTTATGCTGGTATAGCTTTTTCCAGTAGGGCAGGGGAAGAAGCTATGCCAGTATAAGGCACCATTATACTGGTATAACAGTGTCCACACTAGGGCTGGTACAGGTTAACTATTTCAGTTAAAAAAAAAAATCACACCCCTAACCAACGCAGTTATATTGAAACAAAAATAGACCAGGCCTGAAGTTGGTTTCTGATGTTTGAACAAAATCCCTTCATCTTCTTTATGTGATGGAAACTGAGGAAAATAAATACTTTTATCACTGTAATAAGAAACAAAATTCTAGTGTCCCCTCACTATTGTTTTAAGCTGAATTACCTCAAATATATATGTGTATGTGTGTGTGCACACATGTGCTCATTGGGCATCAAAGATTTTTAGTTTTAGTCTAATGAAGCTGGACTTTCTGTGACATTATTGCACATTTTCTCCAGCCAATTTGACAGGCCTGGAAGTTGCTGTTCCCAAACCCTAGCTGAGTCAATGTGCATTTGCAATTTTACATGAGATTGTAGCACTCATAGAAAAACACGAATGATTATCTATTGTCGAATCACCTAAAAGCCCTGATCAATGCATTTTACAAAAGACATGCAAAATGAAGACAAGTCCCTGTCCCAGCACTGCAGAGACTTAAGCGTATGCTTATTATAAGCGCTATTCATAAAGTAAAGCACAAACTTTACAGGACTGGGGCCCTGGAAAGCGAATGATCTCTGATTATGACACGATGCATCAGGTGGATAAACAGATAAAATGGAGGTAGGGTGAGGGACAAGCTAATAGTAAAGACATGACGATTTGCACAAATTAGTAGTCTCTAGGAACATAATCGCTGCCTTAGGCAGCTATAGTGAGTAGCAATTTGTAAGCACCATAGTTCCTGTCTTTCATTGACTTTAATGGGAGTTAGGAGTTTAACCTGCTGAAGAACTTTTGGAAATCCCAGTAGCCACCTACCTGCATCCTTAGGCCCGTTTGGAAATCTAGCCCTAAATCACTTTTGAAAATAGGTTCCTATGTCACTTAGGCATTTTTGAAAATTTTGCCCCGTCTTATCTCCTTCCCTAACACACACACACCGCCCCCCAAAGATACTGCAGTCATAATGTAGATAGATGTGTTAATCCAGCCTCAGAGAAACTGTCTTCAGACAGATGACAGCAACAACAAAGGTTGGAAATCTCCCATTCTCATAACATTGACCTGAATTTGGTATAAAAGTCTAATTGTGATCATTTAAATGCAAACATTACTAGGCACCACTAAATTCTTTTCATTTCGTAAAAGAAATAAAGGAAATTAAACAAAACAGTTGTTTAATGTAACATTCATATTGCACAATTAAAATTACAAGGAGCCCAATTGTAGTACCATTACTTTGGGTGAGCAGTATCTTGCCGAGTGATCCGTCTCTTCTGTGTGAGTGATAGTAGCAGAATCTGGCCCAGAGCCGGAAAAAATAATGCTAATATCTTATTAACAATGTTAAATCAGCCAAGTTCCATGTATATGGTGTTTTTTATTCCTGTATTTCTTGTGAAATATGTAGCTTAATATATTATTGTTTATGGTATAAAATGTGCACCATAAAACATAATTCTTTGCTCCTAAGAAAGCTATAAAGACATTAGTATTCTGAAGCAAGCTTTTCCAAGAGTAGGTTTCATAGTGTTAGAACACACTAAATTAGCTTCTTTGGAAACTTTTTGCCTTGTGTAAGGATTTCAGCTTGTATTTCTATCAGAATAGCGTTTAGGTAAACAAGATACTTTTTATTTGAAATAGTAGCTCTTTTCCCAAGGCAGAACATGACATGAATTTAACAAAGGGCATTCATATATTCATGAGCTCTTCTTGGGAAGTCCAGGCTGACAAAGTACTTTTAACCAGATGCAGTACATTTCCAGGGTGACCGTTGGGGTCCAGAAATATCCGAAAAATCAGTGGACATTTTCAGGAAAAGGAAAGTTGGTTAAATCTAGGCATGGATTCTGGTAACTTTAGCTGTTTGTTTAATATTCCATGGGTCAGCTGATTTATTTTAACCATGTACATATTCTTAAAAAGTCAGTGCACAATTTTAAAATTTCACTGAATTATCCATGCATCACAGCACATTTTTTAAAAAAGCCCGGGAGCTTTGTTAGTACAATTTTCTGACAGATTTTCAAAGAGCCAGTTTATAGTGTTAGAAGTTTCAGATTCTTCAGAGTTCCAGGAAGCATTTCCCTCAGACTGTTGTTATTTTCCTTGGTCTGGTACATTTGACTGCTGCTTAAATAATCACAGCAGTATTAAGGGTGGGATTTTTTTCCCCCTGAACTACCAGTCTTAATTTAATTTTGTTGTAAGCAGGTTAAATGCCCATTTTGCTTGGAACAGTTTATACACACATTGTCTAGAGTTCCAATATATTCCATTCTCAGAGTTTGGTTTTAATCGGGATTTAAATAACAGCAAAACATAAACTTCATTCTACATTTTCGTTCCCAGCTTGGTTGTTCCTTGTGGCACCTTAGAGACTAACACATTTATTTGGGCATAAGCTTTCGTGGGCTAAAACCCACTTCATCAGATGCATGAAGTGAAAAATACAGGAGCAGGCATAAATACATGAAAGGATGGGGGTTGCTTTACCAAGTGTGAGGTCAGTCTACGAGATAAATCAATTAACAGCAAGATACCAAGGGAGGAAAAACTTTTGAAGTGTTAAGAGAGTCGCCCATTACAGACAGTTGACAAGAAGGTGTGAGTAACAGTAGGGACAAATTAGTATTGGGGAAATTAAGTTTAGGTTTAGGTCATTACATAGGGATTGTAAGAACAGTTAACTTAAACTGTAACATGAATGTGATTTCTCATGTTGGCAGTAAGCCTAGCACTTTGACCTGGATGTTTAGAAGAAGTGCCCAAAACATTCTGTACTTGGGACTGTTAGGTAGAACTTTCTTTTTCCTTTTCTTTTCTTTTTTTTTTTTTTTTTGGTTCCTGGATATCATTAACTTTTGATAATGAGGCTATTATTTTAATCACTGATAGAATTTGAGGACTGTACTGTCCTATTGGTTTATTAAAATAGTAGCTGAGACTTATCCCTTTTTTTTTCAAGACTCTAGATTTCAGCTGCTCACCTTTGTGAGTTGTATATTGTAAGCAGGAGAGAACCTGAGTTTGCAGAACCTTTTGTTCATTGACCTAAAATTTGGTATTGTAGAACTGCTTGTGGAGCTTGCAGTTAAAAATATCCCTGGGTGTGAGGTAGGTTTGCTGAAGGCTTTTAAAAATATATATCTTTGTAAATTAAATTTTTGGCATACTTTTATTTTGAGTGGTTACCATTATCATTTTCTGCCAAATGAATATTTGTGACCAGAAGATTTTCAAGAAAAGCAAAGTTGGTTTTGCTTTGTTTTTTTAATAATACCAGTCTTCTCCTTAGATAATCAGCAAAACTCTGTAGCAGAAACCTTTTGTATATCAACATTACAATATTTTCACAGTAGAATTCTCACTTGGTGTTGCAAGTAAAATGGACCTGCGTTGCTTCCTGTCATCCCCAATGGTGAAATAGCAATTGTTGTAATGCATAATTTTCTTATCCCTTCTCCGCACTGAGCAGAAACACAAAGGACTCTCCATAAGACAGAAGAGTTAGGGGGTTTATTCATATAGTTGAGCATTTGTGGCTGACAGACATCCGTAGTATTGCTGCAGTTTGAAAAACCTGCTAAATGTTAATAACGGGGAGCTGTTGATTGGCCCATAATTTGAATGTATAATCAAGGCTTTTGTATCCCTTTAGAAACCTATCTAATTATTCAATTAAAACTGAAAAGAAGGTGAAATTGTGACTCACTTTCTTTAGGATGAATCTCATGCAGTTATCTGTTGTGAGAAGAAAGGTCAATCTTGATTGATCGAGTGTAGGGTTATATGGACAAATTTCAGCAAAATCTGTGGATGGTTAGATAATCTCTGTACAGAATACCAGGATAATGAATTGAAAGTGCAGGTAGGAGAAAGAGACTGAAGGAACACAGCAACATGCAGGTGTAGAAGGAATAATTAGTCCCAATTTGCTTTTTAAAGGAGACTCTTACCCTGGAGGGTTGAATTCTAACAGCATCTCGACCTCTGTCATTAAAATCAAAGTGAAGGTTGCAAGCTGCTGATCAAATGCTTTGCTGACTAGATGAATTATTTTAGTGTAGTACTGCATATTTGTATAACATGTTTCCTGCTGCACACTGCTACTTCAGAATTGATCAAAGACTCCAAAAATCACTGGATTATACATTTCTTGTCCTGAGGTAAAATTTCATATAAAACATTCTAGGTAATGTAACCACAGAGGGCTTTTTAATTGTTTTTGTAAGTAAACGGCCCCAGTAATCTAAGTATAGCATTCCCTGGGCCAGCTATATGACAAGGGAAGCGTTACCAGGCAGACCAGCGTTCTAATGGCAGAGTATCTTGCTGTGATGCAGGGGAGTCAGATTTAGTCCTTAGCTGGACTACTCCCATTTTGGATGGGCAGGGGCTGGGAATACTCCAGAAAAAATACTCAACCTATGGCAAAAGAAACCCCTCACCCAGCTCTGAAATAATCCCAACTCACTTGGCTGATGCTCAGAGCAGCAAGAGGAATGCCATTGCTTTAGAGGTAAGGGCTGACTTTGTATGAAAGTTTTCAACTCCAGCCCTTTTCCCTTCTGTACGTGTGACATGTGCCCCTGCAGCAAGGAAGATATGTTGACTCCAATAAGAGCATGACCTCACAGGGAAGCTGTGGTGAAATAGCTATTCCACACTAGCTTTCCATGTTGCCACTCTTATTCCTCATCATTAAGCACCTTTTTGCTTTAGCTTAATCCACTTCCAAAATGGATTAACCTTTGTGGTTATGACCTGCTGTCATATCCTCAGGTATCTCCCAGACCAGAAACAGTGGCTCCAATTCAGATGAAAGCACCTCGGAACAATGGGATGACTGAAGCATAGGGAAACCAGACCAACCAAGTTTCTCTGCAGAGCTGAAATTTGAAAAGAGGGAAATCCCCCAATGAGTGAACAAAGAATTCAGGTGTTAACACTGGTTCTTAAAAGCCACAGAACCTGAGGCATGGTCTACCCCACATAGGGCAAATCTATGCTACAGCGTTACATCGGCGCAGGTGCGCGTCTGGTGAAGTCACACTATGCTGATGGGAGAACACTCTCCCCTCAGCATAATTACTTCACCTCAGCGAGAAACACAAGCTATGTTGGTGGTAGAGTGGCACTGGTGTGGACAGCACAAAACTTGCATCACTTGGGGATGGGGGTGGGGGGCTTTTTCACATCCCTGAGCGACATAAGTTAGATCAACTTAAGCGGTAGTGTAGACCTCCCATACTTACTTTGGTATAACTATGTCATTCGGGGGTGTGAAAAATCAACCTTAACCGCCTGGCTTCTCCTGCCAAAATAGCTACTGCCTCTCAGCCCTGGAGCACCCACAGAAAAAAAAAAAAAGAGGGGTGCTCAGCACCCACTGGCAGCCCTGTGATCAGCCCCTCCCCTGCCCCCCCAGCACCTCTCGTCCACCCGCAGCCCCACTGATCAGCGCCTGCCCCTCCTCCCCAGCGCCTCCCGCATGCCGGTGATCAGCTGTTCAACGGCGTTCAAGAGGCACTGGGGGGAGGAGTGAGAGTGGGGTGTGCTTGGGGAAGGGGGAGAACAGGGCAGGAAGAGACAAGAGCAGGGGTGGGAAGGGGTGGAGTGGGGGCGAGGCCTAGGATGGAGCCAGGGGAGCACCCCCCAGCACATTAGATAGTTGGTGCCTCTGCGGGAGAGCTATCTCCATTCTGCTTAGAGTGGCTTCACCAGACATGCTACAGCGGCACAGCTGCACCAGTGCATCTGCTCTGATGTAAATTTGCAGTATAGACATGCCCTGAGATACTCGGAGGGGCTCACAGACGCACGGGCAGCTTGGGCAGGACAGAGGAATTGAGCAGCATGCTTTTGTAGTAGAGGGGTCTTTTTATCTCTGGGGCCAGCGGAGGAGGAAGGAAACAGGTTGCAGAGCAGGGGGAGAGAGACTCCATGATTCAGAGGAGAAGCTTTGAGCAGGAGTGGGGATTCTGCTCCTTAGAGGACCTGAACTAAGCCTGAAGAATGTAGGGTTACCATATGTCTGTGTTTTCCCAGACATGTCCGGCTTTTTGGTTCTTAAATCGCCGTCCAGGAGGAATTTTTAAATATCTATAAACGTCTGGGATTTTGCCACATTGGTTGAACGCGCTTTGTCCCGATATCGGAGACTGCTCACCTCACTGCGCGCACCAAGGTCCCGGGGCTGGCGGTGCTTCCTGGGGCAGCTCCTAGCGCCCGCTCACCAGCAGGAGCCTGCAGTGTGGGCGGCCCCTAGGCACAGAGGCAAAGAGGGTCTCCGCGTGCTGCACCGGCTCCTACTGCCCAATCAGAGCTGCGGGGGCGGGGCTTGCAGCGGGCAGAGAGCCCTCTTCCACCCACCGCCCCCCGAACCGACCCAACCCTAGGAGCCAGAGTGACCTGCCGGATGCTTCCCAGGAGCCGTCCCAGGTAAACGCCGCCGGGACTCCCCACCTCACCCCCCAGCAGGTCCCTCTGGCTCTTAGGGTTGGGTCGGGGGTGGGGGGAGGCGGAGGGCTCTCTGCACGCTGCCGGTGCCTGCAAGCTGCGCTCCGCGGCTCCAGCAGCTCCCATTGGCACTTTTCCCGGCCAGTGGGAGTCACAGAGCTCGCGCTTGTGGCAGGTGCAGCACGTGGAGACCCCTTGGCTGCCCCTGATCCTAGGAGCCAGAGGGACCTGCGGCAGGAGGGGTGAGTAGGCAAGTGGGGTGGGGTGAAGAGGTGAGCAGTGAGCCAGCAGCGGGTGGGGGGATGAGTAGGCGAGCCGGGGCAGGTGGTGAAGAGGTGAGCGGCGAGGGAGCCAGTGGCCGGCTGGTGGGTGGGTGGGAAGGGTGAAGAGGCGAGCAGCAAGCCAGTGGCAGTCAGGGGGCAGTGAAGAGGTGAGCGGAGAGGGAGCCAGCAGCAGGTGGGAGGATGGGGAGGCCATATCACTTTTTCTTATATATTCTCAATATAGATGACATGTGGTGCACAGCATGTATAACAGTATAACAACACATTAATACAATGCAAGTTGGTAGATACTGGTGCAAATACCCGCCTGTGGAATTTCTTCTTTTTTGGATGTTCAAATGTGGTAACCCTAGAAGAATGCTGAAAAGTGGTGAGGAAACTGAGGCAGGGAAATGCATCCAGAAGTTTCATTGTTTTGTCTAGATCAGAATATTCCTTGTGCTAGCTATAGTAAAGATTGATTGTTTTTAATTTTTACAGAGCCTGTCTGTTTGCTTCAACTATCATGTGTCTCTGAAGAGGTGACCTATAAACCCAGAGTTCCCATGAGGTTGGAGCTCTGGGAAATGGGTGAACTCAAACTACTGAGGAGTCTGGGGGGTCAGCACTGGTCCTGGGGAACTGGGCCATGTGGTCCCATCTGCACAAAAGGGTAACAGTGAACATGTAACCAGGAAGTGTGCCATAGAGGCCAAGAAAAGAGACAGTGCTGCAGCCTAGTTAGATCATGGGATGCATAAGAGCAAACAGGCCGAGTATGGTTGGACCCAAACACAGTAGTCTGGTGAGTATCCAGCAAAGGGAGTTTTACCAGGGCTGTGTGGCAGCAGGCAAAGGATATAGGGTCTGATTTCCAACTTTCAGAGGTACCGAGTGCTCACAACTCCAGCTGAAGTCAGTGGGAGCTCAAGCCCACGGTGCTTAGATAGGTTTCTATCTGGCATTGGGAGATTCCAGGCGCAAGAGGCTTAAGCGGCTAGACAATATATGTAAATAGCACGCTATCCAGTTGTACTTTACTGTTGGGATAAAAAACAGTAAACATTGCTCAACTCTAATGTGGGACATGTAAATCACATATAGAGATTAACACTGAATATTTTTTTCTCACTGATAGGTTAATGACTCCAGGAAGCGAGATTAGATTTGTCCACAAGCAAATGGGTTTAGTACCAGGCTGGGGTGGAGCTGCCAGGCTAGTACAAATCGTTGGCAGTGGCGCTGCCCTGAAGCTGCTCAGTGGTGCTCTCAAAGTGGATCCTGAGAGAGCAGTACATCTCGGGCTGGCTGAGGAAACTTTGCCGTCTTCAGATGAAACCAGATCTTTAGAAGAAGCCCAAGCATGGCTAAATCAATATACAAAGGGTCCGGGCGAAGTGATTCAGGCTGTGAAAAAGGTGATCACAGCAGGAAGAGAGCTACAGTTAGAAGCTGCTTTACGGGCAGAGAAGGACATTTTTGGAACTGTTTGGGGCAGGCCTGCCAATTTGCATGCCGTCGCTCAAAGCACAAAACACAAATGATGAACTGTCAATGCATAAGAAAAATGTTTTTCATCTTTTGCAAACAAAGCCTCTGCTAAAGCAGGCGTTTATTTGAACCATTTAAGAATCTGTTCATTTAAACTGTCACTAACATTCCTAGCTTGCATATCATGGAACCATATTTGGTGTGCTACCATAGAGAGAAATCCCCAGTGGATCCTTTGCTGGTCTAATCACAGGTAGAATGGAGATCAGTGAAATTAAAGGTAAATTCTGTGTTGGGAATTGAACTGTTACCCTCTCAGAATGGGGTTGAAGACTATATTCTTGTTTTGTTTTGAATTATTCGCTTGTGAAGGTACTAGGTTGACTGCACTAGAAATAGAGCCTATTCATCAACCGAACAAGTGCATCCCAGGCAGGAAAGTACACTTCTCCCCAACTTGCTGCCAATGTGCCTCAAAGCAGTTTTGGTGGGACCACCACTAAGGTGACAGGGACGTTTATTTTCCGTCTTCAATCAATTCTTGGCCTCTCTGCTGAGAATGCAAACCAGGACGCTAATTGTGGTGATGGTTTTTAGAGGTGAAGGACTCCACTAGCACAAATAACTTCAAATAAGACAGCAATTTTTGCTTTCTGTTGGCATTCTTTGAAATTCCAGCATTTGCTTTTGGGAATTGTTTAACTTGCCCCTGTTCATAACTTTTTTGTGATTAATTTTTCATTAATTTTCATAAAGAAAAAAGAATAAAAAATACAGAATTGTAAATGACTTACAGCTTATAGACATCACCCAATACTGCACATTTCATTGGATTGCCAATAGAATTATGCAGTTAAACAACTTTACAACTTGTCAAAGCTGCAATACAAAATCAGACAATGTTACACAGAGATAAGATGTTAGAGTGGAGGTAATAATAATAATTAATAATAAAAGATGTACACAAATAGGGGGGAAAGAGAGGGAGGAATGTGGAGGTGAGAAATGGGAGGGGAACAGTGGAGACAGGTGGAAAGGAAGTCTGATATTTGAGCTATCTCAGTATTCTTTATCCAAATGTATCTAGAAATGGGGGACAAATTTCAAATTCATATAATTGCTCTTTACATCTATAAGCTTTCTTATTCTTTCACTACTCAGCCAGTTCAAAATATCACTGCTTTAATCTGGGCATCAGCCTACTCCATTTTTATAAAACCATCTGCTTTGTAATCATTGCGGTTCTCAAGAACCAAAGTGTTTGTGGTGGAGTTCAACCCAGCATAGCAGGTACATAACCTCAGCTGAAAGTTATATCCTAGGTTTGGTTGCTGAAGCCAAGTATTGTTTTCACTCTTGTGTCCGCCTCTTTTCCACAGCTGCCTGACTATTGGACAGTCCCATAGCATGTGCACTAGGGTTCCTTTCTCCTTATTTACAGCACCAACAACATCAGAGGACAAGGCCCTCATCTTGCACAACGTTTGTGACATCCAGTACATGCTGAATAGAATATTTTGCTGTATCAGATGTAACCTGAGTTCCCCAGAAACATTTTTAACCTTCTGTAATATGCTTTGCCACTAGGATCATTTTGAGGGCTGTGATAGCCCCTTTCTCACTCTTTCACAAATAACCCCAGACCAGTCAAGTTCCTCTTCATTAGTAAAGTAGACCTAGTGGACATGGGCCTGGGGAGTTTATGAAGCATTTCCAAGATTCCCAATCGCTCTAGAGCCTCTGACAGTCCTAGGGCATCTGGACCAATCTGATAGTTAGCAAGTGTTTTTGTTGTGAACACTGCCACTCTGCTGAGGGTGTCAGGTTATAGCTTTGCTTTAGTGTTAGAAAAGAGGCAAAGCCCTCTTCCTTGACATAATGGGAAACGATGCCCTTGCTCAGACTGTTCTTCCACATTATATCGTTTTTCCCAATTTGCTAGACTGGATTACCCTAAACCGGTGCTTTTGCATGATGGTGAGGATGAAAGACCTGAAGACCCAAAGAGCTAGATCCTCAGAAGAATTTAGGCACCACAGTGCTGAGTATTGCAGCATGTAGCTTTAGGTGGCCTGCTCCCCAGTAGAACTCCCAGCCCCAAGTTAGGAGCCCAGGCTCCTCATGCACTGTACTCAGTACCAGATTTACCATGGCGCCGTGCCAACAGTCCAAAGGGGCCCCGGCCCACTCGTCTAGCCCCCCACCGCCGCTCTCCCCTGTGGGGGCAGAAGCTTGATGCTGCCAGCTCCTGCTGCAGCAGGGCAGACTCTGCTGGCAGCCAAGCTCCTCCCCCACCTCTTCCCCCAGCGTGCTACATTCCTTCCCCTCCCCCTCTCCCTGCTGCTGATCAGCTGTTTGCCCGCAGGAGGAAGGGAGAAGAGCCTCAACATGCTCGCTGCTCCGGGCGGGGGGGAAGGAGGAGAAGAGGTGGGGCCTTGGGGAAGTGGCTGGAATCGGGGCATACCGCCTCCAGCCCCCTGCCGTGAGCACCCCCACGACCCCAGCCCACACTACCAGCCTTCTACCCACCCTGTGCATCACCCTCACACACCCCCACCCTGACCCCTGCACGCCCCTCACACTCCCAACCCCCTGCCCTGACCCCTGCACCCCCTTACATCCCCCTGCACCCCATCACACACACCATGCCCTGACCCCTGCACCCCCATACCTCCCCAGCCCCCTGCCCTGACCCATGCATTCCTCCCACACACCCAGCCTCCTGAACCCCCTCACATCACCAGCACCCTGCCCTGCCCCCTGCCCCCCCACACCTCCCCAGCCCCCTGCCCTGACTTCTGCACCCCCACACACACCCCAGCCCCCTGCCCTGACTCCTACATCCCCTCACACCTCCCAGCCCCCCACCCCCTGCCCTGACCCCTGCATCCCACACACACACATCCCCCTGCACCCCCCACACACCCATCCCCCTGCCCTAACTTCTGCACCACCCCAGCCCCCTGCCCCGACTCCTGCACCACCTCACACCTCCCAGCCCTCTGACCCCCAACCTCTGCCCTGACCCCTGCACCCCACACACACACCCCAGCCCCCTGCCCTGACTCCTGCACCTCCCCATCCCCACCCCCACCCTGAGCACCAAACGGGAGCTCCTGCACCGCCCCCCATTCCCACCTGCACCCCTCGCACCAAACAGGAGTTGCCCCAGGTAAGTGCTCCACACCCCAACCTCCTGCCCCAACCCTGAGCCCCCTCCCCCACCCTAGCTCCTGGCCAGACCCCGCACCCCAATGTTTTTTTACATTTTTTTAATAAAGCGCTCTTATCCAAAGCGCTTTACAATAGTTAGCTAACGGTACAAACAATATTTGGAAAGATCATTAAGTGGTCCGTCGAGATCCTCCATGATTTTCAAGTGGTCTGTGGAAAAATAAGTTAGACTCAAGAACAATCAAGGTACCTCACTTTATTTTCATTTACTTGCTATTACTTATAGGGGGAGGATGAAGAAAAAAAGAATGAAAAACAGGGGTGGAGGGAGATAAGAGAGAATGTTATTGTCTGGGTCCCAAGTAGGGGCCCTCAAAATGAATCTAACTCTAAATCCACCACTGGCTGTCACGTCAGCTGGGCTGGGGATACTGTGTTGACTGATCCCCACAGTCTCCAACCTACCTGGGCAGTACAGCAGATATGGCCCTGCCCACTAGCTCCTCTCCACTCCCTAGCCCACCCACTAATTCCCCCACTCCTTAAAAATGATTGCTTCTCCTCCCCTTTCCGCCCCCCCGGCTTTTCTGGAAGCCTGTTTCCAGGTATCCAGTTTAAGACTGAAAACTCCAGTAGAAAACAGGACCTGAGTGTCCGGTTAGCAGTGCTGACTGGAAACTAAGGCCACGTCTATACTTACCCGCCGGGTCGACGCGGCGAGTTCGACTTCTCGGAGTTCGAACTATCGCGTCTGATCTAGACGCGATAGTTCGAACTCCGGAAGCGCCGCGGTCGACTCCGGTACTCCACCGCGGCAGGAGGAGTTGCCGGAGTCGACCTTGGAGCCGCGGAGTTCGCTTCCGCGGCGTCTGGACGGTAAGTCATTCGAACTAGGGTAGTTCGAATTCAGCTACGTTATTCACGTAGCTGAATTCGCGTACCCTAGTTCGAACCAGGGGCTGTGTGTAGACCAGGGCTAAAAGTCAGGTTATAGGAGTAACCACATTAGCCTCCGCTCCTCCCGCTCCCACCACACACCCCAGAGGGCAGGAAGAGAACCTGTTCTGCTGCTGCAGGAGGAGGGGCAGCTCAGTGCAGAGAGAGATGAAGAGAATGGGCTAGAACCAGGTAGGTAACTGCTCTGTGTAGGCATGGGCTGGGGGGATCCTGGTTACCCCCTCTCCAGCCCTGCTGCACTTGTAGTTTACCCCTGACCCTCCCTTGCTCCAAGGACCAACCCTAGCTCCCACCCCACTGTGCTTTGGCCCCCGGCCCCTTTTACAATCATTCCCCAAGGGGGCCCACAAATATGTTTGGCTGTAACGTATTGGGGGAGTTAGCAGCCTAAGAAAGGAATTCACAGAAGCCAGTAAGCTGAGCAGAGAGCCACCTAAGCTAGCCAGAAGTGAAAAAGTGCGGAGAGAGATCAGCACAGATGCTGAAGCCCCATTTCATTTTAAGAGTGATGTGATTGTTGGCATGGCATTATCCATGAGGGGCTGTTGGGTAATTCACTGTGTATTGGTATAGAAAATAGCCTGATTGTGTGCACCTGCAGGGCATGCTGGAAAATCACATCTCTTCCCGCCCCCTACAGAACGATCACTCCATATCTGACCTCTCAGTCCTTGCCCGTAAAGGAAACCTGCACACCTTCAAAAGATGATCCCAGGAACTTAAATTCATAAGTCTGTTCGACACTAAAAATCATGGACTCAGTGAAGACACTGGATTTATGGCTCATTACCACAATCTATAACCCACTAACTCTCCTTTGGCCTATGACTGCAGAGATGTTTGCCCAGTTCACTTTGAGTTGTCTCTTACAGCATGTTAATTCCTTATGCTAAACAATCTTTCACCTTGTACTTAGCTGTGACACTGTGGGTACCTGTTCCAGACCTGAAGAAGAGCTCTGTGTAAGTTCGAAAGCTTGTCGCTTTCACCAACAGAAGTTGGTCTAGTAAAAGATATAATCTCACCTAATATTTTACTTAGTCACTTTTTAGACTAGAGCTCTGCTATAACAGTAAATTGAACATTATTAATCCCCCCAAAACCTCTTTCTATTTGAGAATACAGATTATCAACTTATTCTTCATTTAAGCAGGTACAAAAAAGGGTGTGGTTAGCAAAAAGTATCAGAAGCCACAAATTTATTCTAAGAGTTGAGTGAATATCTACAAATATATGAGTAATTAGGACACTTTCAACAAAGGTCTACCAGAACCCCAAATTTACTGATCAACAGAGTAGACTGCAAGGTATCTGCCTCACCTTGACTTTGTGCTTTGCCTTACTTAAGATAGGATGGGGCAGCATAGGTTGACGAGTTTGTGCTAGTCACTGTGAGCAGCTTAATACGATGTATTTGATCTACATTCACACACTGTTGTTGCCAGCCTAAGATTGAGTGTGAGCCTTCAGTGAGCATTAGGATGCAAAATAGCCTACCGTACTAAATTGCCATAGATTCTCATCGATTCCAAGGCCTGAAGGGACCATTGTGATCATCTAGTCTGACCTCCTGTATAACACAGGTCATGGACATCCCCAAATCATTCCTAGAGCAGATCTTTTAGAAAAACATCCAGTCTTGATTTTAAAATTGTCAATGATGGAGAATGTTACAGTTAAGGGAAACTGCAGGGCTCAATCCAGCATGAGTGTGCAGAGGCTGCCTACTCGATTGGGCACAATACCATATAATTTTTAGCTCAGTGGTTAGAGCCCAAGTTGTGAGAGCCTCACGTTCACTACCCACTCCTTCCCCTCCCTCCCCCCCGCCACCTGACATGAAGAAGAGTGACCTCTGGGTGACGCTAAGAACCCCCTCAGTGCCAACTGGTGAAATATTCACTGTTCTGTAACAGCAACCCTTATCTGGCCTGCCGAGCTCATTACACCTAACATACTGCTTTCATAGCATTTATCCCTAAAGAATATAATGTAAGGTATCTCATAAAAGCTTATGTCATACTCATCTTCCTAATCGTTGCTAGATGTAAGTATGGATGATATTTAAAGAATTGTGTATATATATACTGAAATCTGTGTGCAAGGTAGAGCTGACAAACAAGATTTGGGTCAGACAAAGGACATTGATTCACCTGTCTGTCTGTTGGCTATAAGCATTGTAAGCCCACACACTGGAAGCCAAATCTGCATACGTAGTAAACAGGAATGGGAATACACCAGAGGCTAAACCACAGGGGGTTGTTCTGTCTTTAGGGTGCAAAGACAATGAACTTTGGGGATATAACTAGAAGGCAAAAAGGACACCATGTTATCCTTCACTGAGGAAGCAAAAAGGACAGTGTTTTTTTGCTTCCATGAAAGTAGGATCCTAGCCACATTGGTTAGCGACACAGTGAGAAACTACTTTAGACAAGCATTTTGGCCTGCTAAAATTAAGTATATATGTGAAGTGTGTTACACGTTTTGTTTTATATGTAACCATTTCTGTCCCCAGCTGCTATCCTTGCATACTATCACTTACATCAGAGGTGGCCAATCTGAGCCTGAGTAGGAGCCAGAATTTACCAATGTACATTGCCAAAGAACCACAGTAATATGTCAGCAGCCCTGCATCAGCTCCCCAGCCCCCAGCCCCTCCTGGCAGCCCCCACCAATCAGCGCCTACTTCCCTCTCCCACTGCAATCAGCTGTTTCACATGTGCAGGAGGCTATGGGGGGGGAGGTGGGAGGAGTGAGGGCATGCAAGGCTCAGGGGAAGGGGCAGGGGCCTTGGGGTAAGGGGTGGAATGGGGGCAGAGCAGAGGGTTGAGCAGTGAGCACCCCCCAGCAAACGGGAAAGTTAGCATCTATGGCTCCAGCCACAGAATCAGTGCCTAGGTCAGGAGCCGCATATTAACCTCTGAAGAGCTGCATGTGGCTCCGGAGCCACAGGTTGGCCACCCCCGGCTTTGATCTTAGTCTTCAATCGTAAACTTATGATTGTTGTCACTATAAATATAGCTGAGTGTTGTGTGTTATAGAGGACCTGTTCCTGAGTTGTACACAAACCCAAGCACCCTTGCCCCACCCCCTGCCCTGAGGCCTCGCCCATTCTCTGAGGCCCCCTTCCTCACTCACTCCATCCCCCCTCCCTCCGTTGCTTGCTCTCCCCCACCCTCCCTCACTTTCACTGGGTTGCTGCAGCGGGTTGAGGTGTGGGAGGGGATGCGGGCTCTGGGCTGGGGGGTGGGACCAAGGAGTTTGGAGTGTGGGAGGGGGCTAAGCCTGGGGCAGGGGTGCAGGAGGGGGTGTGGGGTGGAGGCTCTGGGAGGGGGCTCAGGGCTGGGGCAGGAGGTTGGGATGTGGGCTCTGGAAGGGAGTTTGGGTGCACAAGGGGGCTCAGGGCTGGGCGAGGGGGTTGGGGGTGTGGGCTGTGGGAGGTGGCTCAGCTGGGCCAGGGGGTTGGGGGTGTGGGAGAGAGTTTGGGTGCAGGGGGGCTCAGCTGGGGCAGGAGGTTGGGGTGCAGGAAGGGGTTTGGAGTGTGGGCTCTGGGAAGGCATTTGGGTCTCAGGGCTGGGGCAGGTTGTTGGGGTACGTACAGGAGGGAGTGAGGGATGCAGGCTCTAGCCGGGCGGTGTTTACCTCAGGTGTCTCCCAGGAAGCAGCCAGCATATCTGGCTCCTAAGCTCAGGGGCAGCCAGGTGGCTCCACGCATTACCCATGACTGCAAGCACCACCCCTGCAGCTCCCATTGGCCGCAGATCCCAGCTAACGAGAGCTGCGGAGTCAGCGCTTGGGACGGGGGCAGCGCACAGAGACCCCCTGGATGGCCCTGTGCCTAGAGGCCACTGCCGAACATGCTGGCCGCTTCTGGGAGCCACACAGAATTAGGGCAGGTAGGGAGTCTGCCTTAGCCCCACTGCGCCACTGGACTTTTAGTGGCCTAAAATCTCTGATTGGCTTCAGTAGCCTCCGGGAGATCAAGCCCAATTCATGGAGACTCCTGGCCAATCTGGGAGGGTTGGCAACCCTAGCTAGCTATGTGTATATTGTTCCCTTAGGGACAGCAAACATGGTAAATGCCCAGTGCTTAAAAAGCTGGATACTGCAGGGGTGGGGGAGGCTTCAGAGGAGCTCAAAGACGGGGATCACCTAGTGTTAACCTGCTAGGCAAATTTAGGACTGGCATATACCCAGAAGAGTGTGAGTGGCTGAATGGCTGGTAGTGTCAGGGAGCTTTCATCCAGCTACAGGAGACTCCCTGTTGCTGGTGGAAGGGGGGTAACAAGATGAATCAGTCCTGGGCACCCTGAGAAAGCATCTCACCCTGTTCAAATCCTACATTTCAGGGGAGTACCCTACCTAGGGGGCTATGGGACAGTCTGATGGGAGAGGGCAGTGTGCTCCCACAAGGTCTACTGTTGAAGCTGTTACACTTAGGATAAATGAAAGGGTCATTGAGAGAGAGGCCAGAGAAGAGTGAGAATGTCTCTATAACCTTGTGGTTAGGGAGGTGGAAGACTGAGGGTCCAGTCCCCCTGCTCCAATGACTAATCGTTTAAAGCAGAACAGTGTCAAGAGGACATATTGAGAGAGGCTCACCCCAATCAGACTATCCCATAGCTGACTGGTTAGCAGGCTTTTCTAAGAGGCAGGAGATACCTGTTCAAATCCCTTCTCTCCATCATCCAGATGGGAGTGGTGCTTAGGAAATACCTCTGGCATCATTATCAGTTCTTCTTCGAGTGATTGCTCATATCCATTCCATGTAGGTGTGTGCGCGCCGCGTGCACGTTCATCGGAAGACTTTTACCCTAGCAACTCAGTGGGTCAGCTGGGCACCCCCTGGAGTGGCGCCACCATGGCGCCGGATATATACACCAGCCGACCCACCCACTCCTCAGTTCCTTCTTACTGCCCGTGTCGGTCGTTGGAACAGTGGAGCGCGGCTTAGCTGACCTCCACTTCCCTAGCTACTCGTAGTTTCTCTCGTTAAGTATCGTATATAGTTCAGATTTTTATAGTTGTAGTTAACTTTATTTGTTTTTAGTATAGTATAGTGTATTTATTTCACAGGGGTTCGGGGTTTATCCCCTTCCCCTCACCCGGTGCCGAGTCCAATGCCCGGTCCACAGGGTTTTATAATGCTCGGCCGGCCACAAGCCGATGCCGACAAGAGATCCTCTCCTAAGTGCCTCGAGGAATCTCACCTCACAGATAAGTGCCGCATTTGTGAGGCCTTTAATCCGAGAACAAAGGGGAGCGGGACTTTCATCTCAAGCAGCTCCTGACGGAGGCAGCTCTTGCTCCTCCGCTCTCGGCACTGAGCGCTGGTCAGTCTTCAAGACGCGCTCCCTCGGCACCGGATCGCCAGTACCGCCAAGGCCTCCCGGCACCGCCTGTCGCTGGCACCGACGTCTGCTCAGCACGCATCTCTCTCCTGGGGGATGAAGAGGCTCAGGACTCCTGCTGCGTCCGAGCCGCCTGCTCCGCAGCCCGAGCGCTATGTTAAGTCGGATCGCCCGGCACCGATGTCTGCCGCGGTGCCGACAATATCCGCACCGCTAACTCTGGCCATGCAAGAGCTGTCGAGTCCGGTGCTGGAAAGCTCCCCGGTACGAACCGTGGTCGAGCCTGTTATTAAGCTGCGTCGGAGCCGTCTGCTCCGCAGCCGAGCGCTCTACTAAGTCGCACTGCCCGGCACCTATACCTGCTGCGGCACCGACAGTATCGGCACCGTCCACTCCGGCCATGCAAGAGCCGTTGAGTCTGGTACCGACATGCTCCCCGGTACGAGCCGCGGTTGAGCTCGCTCTTCAGCTGCGTCAGAGCCGCCTGCTCCGCAGCCGAGTGCTATACTAAGTCGGTCTGCCCGGTTCTGGTACCTGCCGCGGCACCGTCAATATCGGCACTGTCGACTCCGGCCACGCAAGAGCCGTTGAGTCCAGCGCCTGAACGCTCCCCGGTGCGAGCCGTGGTTGAGCTCACTATTCCCTCGACGCCGGAAACATTTCCACAGTGAGGGAGTTGATGGCAATGACAGAGCCTGCGCTGCTTCAACCCCCGGCACCGCCGGTGCGGGTTATATTGTCTATTGGCGAGCCTGTCTTGCTCAGGCCACCCTTCGTTGGCACCACAGAGCGGCACCGTTCACGATCGCGGTCCCGCAGATGTTCTCGGTCCTGTCGCCAAGCCAGGTGCCGGCACCGCTCACAGTCCTGGCACCGTTCCCCATATCGGTACCGGTCGTACCCGCGGCACCGATCAGCGTCCCGTTCCCCAACCTGGTACACTCGGTGCCGATCCAGCTCCCGGCACCGCTCCAGGCACTGGACTCCCGTAGCCACTCCTGGCATCGAGCCTCGAGATCTCGGTCAGCCTCCCGGCACCGCTCCGGTCGCAGGTCCCATTCTCGCTCCCGGTACCGGTAGGCCTCACGGTACCGATCCCCGGTGCCGTGTCGAGCGCCATGAGCTGGAGAGGGAGACTCTGCCCAGGGCTCTAACTTCTCCATGGCCATCCATTCGGATGTGCACACCAGAGTCTTCCGGGTGCCCCAGGCCAGGACCCTGACCCCCATCAGTGGCTGCTCTGTACATCTTGGGCGTGCCATCAGGCCAAAGGCCTACCTGTGATCCCATCGCGCTCTGTTCCGTCAGAGCACTGGGTGCCAGAGGCGACAGTTAGCCGTCCCCCTCCGACCGGTACGGAGGAAGTCCGGTTCTGCCACCGGATTCCCACATCCCACTGGATCAGGAGGTCGTCCAGGAGCGTGAGCCCACACAGGACCCACTGGTCCCCGGCCTTTCTTCTTCCTCCTCCCCAGATGAGGCGGTGGCAGGAACATCCGCCTCGGGCCCTCCTCCAATCGACTTGAGGGCCCATCAGGACCTCCTGAGACAGGTGGCACTCAATATGAACCTCCAAGTGGAGGAAGTCTCGGAGATAGAGGATCCGGTAATGGACATTCTGTCGGCTGACGCCCCCACTAGAGTGGCCCTTCCATTCATTCGGATGATCCAGGCCAATGCTGATACCATTTGGCAGTCTCCAGCCTCTATCCTGCCCACAGCCAGGGGAGTCGAACGCAAGTACATGGTACCCTCTAGGGGGTACGAGTACCTATATGTACATCCTCCCCCTTGCTCCCTTGTTGTCCAGTCCGTCAATGAGAGGGAACGCCATGGCCAGCAGACACCAGCCCCTAGATCCAAGGAGGCTAGGCGAATGGTCTTACTGGGCCGTAAGATGTACTCGGCGGGGGCCCTGCAACTTCACGTAGCAAACCAGCAAGCCCTGCTTAGCCGCTACTATGGGTGGCGGTGGGAGAATTTACGGAGTTGGTTTCTCAGATCTCCTGTCAAGAGTTGATGCCCTCCTGCAAAAAGGGCCGAAAGTGGCGAGAGCTTCCCTCCAGACCTTGTTGGATGTAGCGGACTCCACAGCCACAACTCTGGCCTCGGGTGTTGCTACGAGGCGCATTTTATGGCTCCAGTTATTGAGCCTTCCCTCGCAGCTGCTGCACACTATACAGGACTCGTCCTTCAATGACAAAGGCTTGTTCTCAAAACTGACCCTAGGCTGCAAGGCCCAAAGGACAGCGAGGTCACTATGCACTCCCTCTCGGCATGTACATGCCGATGTCTCACTGCCGACCTTTCCGCTAGCCTCACCGCCCTTACCCTGCGCCTAGACAACGACAGGGCTTTGCCAGCAGGCGACGCTGAGGCAGTCGTAGGCGTTGGTCGGGACCCCTTAAGGACCCCTCTCACGAGCAATTCCTCTTGCAAGAGGTGCGGACGCTCCTCACCATCGGAGCTATAGAGGAGGTTCCAAGGATGAAACGGACAAAAGGTTCTAGCCCCACTAGTTCCTGATCCCCAAGGTGAAGGGAGGTCTCAGACCTATCCTAGACCTGCGGGAGCTCAACAAGTTATGATATATCTGGAGTTCCGCATGGTATCCATGGGGACCGTCATCCCATCCTTGGATCCCGGAGACTGGTATGCCGCCCTCGATATGAAGGGCGCGTATTTTCACGTCGCCATTTATCCTCCGCACAGAAGGTACCTCCGGTTTGTGGCCAACCGTCATTTTCAGTTTACGGTCCTCCCGATCGGCCTCTATACAGCCCCCTGTGTATTCACAGTGTCTGGCTGTAGTCGCCACCCTCTCTGCCACCATCGGATACACGTTCTCCGTATCTGGACGTTTGGCTCATTCCAGGGGCCACCGGGGCCCAAGTTACCACTCGTGTGGGCATCGATGAGGTCCTATTCCTGCGTTTAGGCCTGATGATCCATATAGCGAAATCCTCCCTGATTCCCACTCAGGGAATAGACTTAACTGAGGCCACCCTGGACTTCAGTATCGCACAGCCTGCTTACCTACGCCTTGATTTCACGCGATGGTAACCATTGTACAAGGTCTACAGACCTTCCCGGCAACTTTGGGTTGAACTTGCCTAGGTTTTCTGGGCCACATGGCTGCCTGCACGTGCGTAACCGAACATGCCAGGCTTCGCCTCCGTACACTTTAATCGTGACTCACCTCAGTGTACCACCCGGCCAGAGACAGCATGGTCATAGTCGCCTCGATCCCCCCGAGCGTCCTAGGCTCCCTCGACTGGGGGTCGACGCCCTCCCTGATGTGTGCAGGGGTGCTGTTCCATCCACCTCATCCTCGGTGTCCCTCATGATGGTCGCCCCCATCTCTTCGCTGGGGTGCTCACTTGGGTCAGTTTCCCACTCCAGACCTTTGGTTGGCTCGACAGCTGCCCTGGCACATCAGTGTCCGGGAGTTGAGAGCAGTCTGCCTTGTGTACCAGGTGCTTCAGCAGCACCTACAAGGCTGTTGTGTCTCGGTGTTCACAGACAACACAACGGACACCCGTTGCATAAACAAGCACAGAGGAGCATGGTCCTCCTCTCTTTGCAGGGAGGGATCCAGCTCCGGGACTCCTGCACAGCTCAATCGATGGACCTGGTAGCGTCCTTTCTCCTAGGGGTCCGGAACACTCTGGCGGATCGCCTCAGCAGATCCTTCCTGTCTCTCAAGTGGTTGATTCCTCCGGATGTTATCCATTACGTTTCCGGAACTTCGCTCTCGCGAGAACAGAACAAGAGAGAAGTTCTGCTCATGCCAAGGCCTCTCCCCCGGCTCGATCTTGGCTGCTTTTCTGATGCCGTGGACAAGCCATCTGCGGTCCACTTTCTCACCGCTCCCGCTGGTTCGCAAGGTCCTGCTAACACTCCACAGGGACAGAGCGCATCTGATCATGATAGCTCCAGCGTGGCCCAGGCAGCACTGGTACACCATGTTGCTAGACCGGTCGGTAGCCAACCGATTCCCCTGCCTCTTTGACCAGACCTCATAACGCTGGATCACGGCAAACTTTACCACCTAGACCTGCAATCCCTGCACATCTCCGCATGCCTGCTGCGGGCCTAAACCAATCCGAGTTACGTTGTTCTGCCTCGGTTCTACAGGATTCTCCTGGGTGGTAGGAAACCTTCCACTCGGTTAACGTATGCTCCCAACTGGCAGTCTTTCTCTTGCTGCTACGAAACACAATGTTTCCCCCACAGAGGTTCTGATCCATTTCCTCTTGGATTGCCTATGATCTTCAAACAGCAGCGCCTGGCGCAGTTCATCATTAAGGGTGCACTTGGCAGCCGTCTCTACCTTCCTCCCAAGGGAGAGTGGCCGCTTCATATTCTCACATGCTGTGGTTTCTAGGTTCCTCAAGGGCTTGGGGCATTTATGCCCCCAGGTTCGCCGCCCCCACCAACTCCTGGGTCTTCAACCTGGTTATAAGCAGACTTATGCCTGCTCCATTCGAACCACTGACAACATGCTCGCTGAGATACCTGTCCTGAGGGACAGTTTTTCCTTGTAGCCTTTGCATCGGCTGGACAAGTCTCCGAGCTTCGGGCTCTCACAGTGGACCCACGGTACACTATGTTGCATAAGGACAAGGGGCGGTTGTGACCATGTCCGGCCTTCCTCCCTAAGGTGCTGTTGACCTTTCATATCATCCTGGATTTCTTCCTTCTGGTCTTCTTTCGAAGCCCCATTCATCGCGACGGGAGCACATTTGTCCTCCCTAGACGTCCGTAGAGCGCTCGCTTTTTATGTCGAACGGATAAGCCTTTTTGTACACCCCCAACTCTTCGTTGTATTGGCAGACCGGATGAAGGGCCTACCTGTCTCCTCCCAGAGCTTTCCATCTTGGGTGACGTCATGCATTTGCACCTCCTGTGACTTGGCCCATGTTCCGTCGAGCCACCTTACTGCTCGTTTCACCAGGGCTCAGGCTTCTTCTGCTGCCTTTCCGACTCACATACCCCTCCAGGGGCTGTGTCATGCTACTACCTGGTCCTCGATCCGGACCTTTGCCTCTTTGGTCTAACTGTCCAGAGATGATGCAGCCTTTGGCTCAGCAGTTTGCATTCTGCAACATCTCACTCCGACCCCACCGCCTACGTAAGGCTTGGGAATCACCTACATGGAATGGATATGAGCAATCACTCGAAGAAGAAAAGACGGTTACTCACCGTTGTAACTGTTGTTCTTCGAGATGTGTTGCTCATATCCATTCCAAACCCACCCTCCTTCCCCACTGTCGGAGTAGCCGGCAAGAAGGAACTGAGGAGGGGTGGGTCGGCTGGTGTATATATCCGGCGTCATGGTGGCGCCACTCCAGGGGGCGCCCAGCCGACCCACTGAGTTGCTAGGGTAAAAGTCTTCCGACGAACATGCACGCGGCGCGCACACACCTACATGGAATGGATATGAGCAACACATCTCGAAGAACAACAGTTACAACGGTGAGTAACCGTCTTTTCTTGACTAGTTTAGGTAGGAAAGTGATTTTTGTGGCTCACATTCTTAGGCACATATCTCTCCGCATTCCTAGTCTAAGAAGACTGGGCACCTACTAAGGCTTTGTGGAGTCTAGTGATTTTTTTTCCCCTAAGTGCCTAAATGTCAGGTTTGATACAGCATTGCAATGCCTAAGTCGCTTTGTGGCTCTGGGCCTCATGGGAAGCTGTATTGCTCTGCTGTATGCAGGGACGGCTCTAGTAATTTCGCCGCCCCAAGCAGGGCGGCGCGCCGCGGGGGGCGCTCTGCCGGTCACCGGTCCCGCGGCTCCGGTGGACCGCCTGCAGACGAGCGGACCTTCCGCAGGCATGCCTGCGGGAGGTCCACCAGAGCCGCCCGCCGCCCTCCCCGCAGGACGCCGCCCCAAGCGCGTGCTTGGCACGCTGGGGTCTGGAGCCGGCCCTGGCTGTATGAAAAGAGCCAACAGGCACCTTCATGCTCCTTGTGTTTATGGCAAACTGTAAAATTCACTTTGGGCTAGATTCACAAAGCTACTGAGATTCCTAAGGCCCAACATTTAAGGGCCACTGACATTCTCAAAGCCACTATTCAGCTGCTGCCTAACCCAACAGGGGCCTACCTTTCTACTGGTACACAGGCACAAAGCCACCCAAGGCCTGTTGCTGCCCCACTCCTAACCAGCTACTCCGATCCCTAGCAAGTTTCTCAGGCTAGATCTTTCCCTACCTGCCCCTGTAGGAGGTCTCACAGCACACCTATGGGACCTCACACAAAAGGTGCCTGGGGGTCGGTGGCTGTGTCCCATACTACACACTGGTTTGAGTTCTCCCCTCTGCCTGTTTTGAAACAGAGACTTGAACACAGGTCTCCCCTCTCAGCCGTGAATGCCCTAATCACCAGGTGTCACGTCCATGCTCTCCTGCTGAAATTTTTGCACTAAACATACATAAAGCCAGAGAGAGCCTCTCTAGCCTAGTGGTTAGGGTACTAAGGTGCACAGCCTTGCTCCAATGAATAGTTATTTATAAACAATGGAATAGCACTAACAGATGAGCTTGAGAAAGCCCAACTAACCTAGCCAATAGCTTGGTGGTGAGGGCACACCCCAGGGATTTGGGAGACCTGTGTTCCCCTCCAGATAGAGCAGTGATTTGACCCCAGGGTGTTCCCCTGCCAGATGAGTAGTACCCTACTAATAGGCTGTAGGAGGGCTCTCTTTTGCTTTTCCTAAGAAAAGGCATGGGCTACCTATGGTGCTGACCTGGCTTAAGTGTCCCTAGACATTGAAACACCTTGTGATGTTGCACCCCATAATGCTTTATAGAAATATGCTCATGAGTGTAAATATGACATAAATGGAATGTGTTTTATGCTAGATATGCCATGTAACATCTCTGCAAAGGTTATGATCTACTAAATATAGTCATCCTATTTGTATGCATGTATCACTTTTGTATTCAAAGTTATGAATATTGGCTATGTACTTGTTTGATTTTAAGTCGCCTCAGTGAAATATTTGGTCAGCTTCTTGAGAAAAGACTATTCTCAGTAAGTGCCCAATCAAGAAATGCTTAAGCTGACAATGGACTTTGAAAGCCACCAATCCACATCAGAGCTTTCCTGAAAATGTGGCATCGGCCTGTAAAAAATTGACTCATGCATGGACATGTGACTTGCCCATGTGACTGCAAAACTCCATCTTGTGGATGGGATTTTACATAGGAGAGGTGAAGGGGTTTCCACCCACAAGAAAGTCTATTTAAGCCCCTGGAAACCCCTCCATTTTGTCTTCAGCTGGCTCAAGTGATAGTCTCCCCACCCCAAAGGATGCCTGAAAGAAACCAGAACAAAGGACAGTAACTACAGGGGTGTCAGTGATTGCTGGACCCAGACTAGAAGGAGGCTAGTCTGTCAAAGAAGCTTATTGGAACATCTCTGAGGGTGAGATTTACCTGTATTTAGTTTCCTACTGTATTAGGCTTAGACGTGAGTGTTTTATTTATTTTGTTTGGTGACTTACTTTGTTCTGTCTGTTATTACGTGGAACCACTTAAATCCTACTTTTTGTATGTAATAAAATCACTTTTTACTTATTAATTAACCCAGAGTAAGTATTAATACCTGGGAGGGCAAATAGCTGTGCATATCGCTATCAGTGTTATAGAGGGCGGACAGTTATGAGTTTACCCTGTATAAGCTTTATACAGGGTAAAATGGATTTGTTTGGATCTCATTGGGAGCTGGGTATCTGAGTGCTGGTGACAGGAGCATTTCTTAAGCTGTTTTCAGTTAAGCCTGCAGCTTGTGGGGGACGTGGTTCAGACTTGGATCTGTGTTTGCAGCAGGCAAGTGTGTCTGGCTCAAACAAGACAAGGTGCTGAAGTCCCAAGCTGCCAGGGAAAATGGGCTCAGAGGTAGTCTTGGCACATCAGGTGGCAGTCCCAAAGGGCTTTCTGTGACCCAACCCATCACACACCTAAGGCCCTTTGTCAATCTAGATTTTGGTATTTCTCTCCCCTCTTCCCTTGGGATGTATCTAAACAGCCAGCAGAGAAGGGCAACTAAGTGCTTGATGCTTCACTGGGTAGGCTTGCAAAAGTGAGCAAGAAGAAATACTGCCCTCAGGTGGTTCTGAACCGGAGATCGTTATGAATTTGTAACCACAGGGAAACACGGTTGTGGGATTTGAAGGACTGATAAATACCAGACCCTGAGAGTGAAGTTGGGGTGGCTTCTGGTAAGCTTTTTAGCATGCATGTGGGTTTTTATGGTTTTTAATGTTTCTAGAATGCTTTCACCTTAAGAATAAATGTGCTTTCTTATAAAGAGCTGTGTGATAACTTACAACTGCAGGTCAGTATGCTGTCCATAGCCTCTGGCAAGAAAGCAAAGTGCAGCTGGTGGTCTCATTAGGCTCTGTGGCTTGCTGGGAATATCACAATATAGGCTGAGAACGGTGCAGCCTGGAAAATTCTTGGTCAGAAGGAAGAGAAACATAGGTCTCTGCCCAAAAGAGGTGATGGGAGCCAGGATCCTAGAGTGGGTGCCCTTAAGGGACCATTGAGAAGAAACACAGGTGCAGCTGTCCTGAATTGTAGCAGCCACCATCTTAGGTATCACAAGTCTTTCCCATAGCCCAGGAGCTTCCCTTCTGATTTACTTTGCCACACAAAATTTAAGGGTAGCAATGTCAAAGAGAAGTTGTAGTCCTTTTATTCCTCTAAATTGCTGTATGTGCATCTTTCCAATCTTTCCTTACAAGGTGAAAATCTCTTAATTCACTCAGCTAGAGATAAGAGTGATACATTGTGGCTGCAGCTTAGCTAAAATTGGCAGGAAAAATACCCTTCCCCCTAGGGTGACCAGATAGCAAGTATGAAAAATTGGGACAGGGGTGGAGGTAATAGGTATCTATGTAAAAAAAATCCCCGAATATCGGGACTGTCCCTATAAAATCGGGACATGTGGTCACCCTACTTCCCCCAAAAGGGTACTTGTTGTGGTAACCAGGAAATCCACCCCCTCAACTGCAGGAGAGGAACCACTGAGCCCAGCTCACAAATGACTTCTTGAGACAAGTAAACAAACAGAAACAGGACTCACCAGTTAAAAATCAGGGATACAGAAGGGGACACTGACCAGAGAACACTCTGAATAGTGCCCATCACTCCTCAAAGGTGTCTAAGGAGTCAATGGACACTACTCAGAGAGACTCTTCCAATTCCTTGTCCAGTCATGCCTCCAGGCAATTGGCCTGAGAGTCACAGAGCACCCCCTTCATCAACCTTAATTAAAAATGGATCAGTTGATAAGCCAACGAAAAAATTAAACCTCCTGTCTCCTCTGACGAAACTCCAGGCCATATCCCTTAAAAGAATAGAATCAAGGAACCCTGTTTTGTGCCATGTGGTGCCCAAATTAGGAGAAAAAAAATACACATCTTCCCCAGTCCACTCTATCTCAGGTGTCCTTTTGCAATTCCTTCCTCTTCTGTCAGTCTCTGGAAACTACTCACCGGTATGCTCAGATAATTTTAATCATATCCATCAATTTTTGGTATGGAGACGAATGGAAGGCAAATTAGTTTCTACAGGAGGTCAAATTCTCCTTTGTTTCATGTTCTACCTCAGTTTCCTAAACAGAAGCCAGACAATGCAATAGAGACCTGCATGGTCTTTGGATCTCTTTCCCTCACAAGTGTGCACTTCAATTATGGCTTACAGAAAAACAGGAGGATTTGAGTATGTGGGCTTCAATCTTACAGAACAATTCTAAATCAGAATGGACCTCATTACAATCAAAGAACTGAAGTCCTAGAGAATAAAAACAGCATCTTTCAGCTGAGGATTTTAAGTGTTGTATCCAATTTCTGTACAATTCAGGTATCATATTTCTATCATAACTGTATATGAAGTGTGTGGTTTGTTTTCCAATGACTTACATTAAGAAGCTGAGACATGTTAATAGATGCTTTCTTGTAATGTCTTAGTCTGTACATTTTTATTGCAAATATGGCCATGTCCTTTCCCTCCGATCAAAGTCTGGACTGAATTAACTGAAGTGGTTTCTTAATGAATTTGGAAAATTAAAAGCAAATGCAGTACTTACGAGCTCAAGTCAGCTCAAACTATTGTAAGCTTCTCTGAAGCCATAGGGGGGGAAAGGCTTATCCTGTTTTTTGACACTGAGGCCAGCAGTAGAGCCACATCTCCCACTATGGCCATGTCTACGCTACAAAATTATGTTAACCTAACTTACATTGGTATAAAGCTGCCAGAGTAATTACAGTACATCGCATAAAGAACGAGGAGTACTTGTGGCACCTTAGAGACTAACACATTTATTTGGGCATAAGCTTTCGTGGGCTAAAACCCACTTCATCAGATGCATGCAGTGGAAAATACTGTAGGAAGATATATATACACATAGAGAACACGAAAAAATGGGTGTTGCCATACCAACTCTAACCAGACTAATCAATTAAGGTGGGCTATTATCAGCAGGAGAAAAAAAAACTTCATGTGTACGCTTTGCTCCTTGTGTCAGTGGTGCATGTCCTCACCAGGAGTGCTTGTATGGGGCATTGTGGGACAGCTCCTGAAAGCCAGTAACAGTCAACGTAAGCAACAGTTTCTACACTGACACTGTGTCAACATAACTATATTGACCATGACTCTTAGCTGCTTGTGGAGGAGGAGTTATTAAGTTGGCATAAGGGTCAGTTATGTCAGCAGAAGCGAAATTTAAGTGTAGATATGTCCATTATTAGGTTGATGTAAGCTGCCTTGCGTCAACCTAACTCTAATGTAGACCAGACTTACGACAACCTCAGGAGAAGCATGCCCAACCCTTTGAGAGCATAGAATTAGATTTCTAATGGTATATAAACAAGTGGAAATGTATTCCCTAAAATTTGCATACCTTAACTTTGCCACAACCAGGGCCAAACATTTAAACTAGTTGCTTGTCTAAGATGAAATACACCCAGATAAACATACTTGCTCCACTACTGGATGTAACAGCTATAGATCACCTGTGGTTTTCTCCTGCAATCCTTTATTTCCCCACCACAACATCAAAATGAACTGAGCAGTCTTGAAATCAGAATGCATGGCTTCTGACACCACAGTTAACATTCAGTCAGCCAGAAGGATGTGCTCATACCAGTCAGCAAACTACATGATAACCTGGTCTGGGAAGCGAGAATTTCAAGATCCCTCAAAGCCAACCCAAGACTCCCTTTTTGGCAGTATAGCATACCTGCTTCATGATCCCTTTGTCTAAGTGCCCCTTGGTACAATTCAATCAAAATCCAAAGACACCACAGATTGTTAAAGTGTAGTTTTTATTAAATTATAAATTTTGTAACAAAAACAAGACAGATCAACAAAGACCTCAAAAACAAACTACAAGGACTAGACAGCAAAGCCAATGAAAACGCAATGAAGTGTGTACAGATAAGAATTTTCAACGAAAGTTAATAGCATTTTTACATTTCCATTGCATGAAGATAAAATGATTGCTTTGTCTAATAAAACACATCTTAACTCCAAACTCACATATATTTTCTCACATTAAATTAAGCATCCTGCTCATACCCAACATCTTGTCTGTTCCCACATTGCTTTAGTGTTCTTTTCATATATCAATCCATGCAGAAAGTAGTAAGACACTTAATGCAACAGTCAGATAATGAAGACAATCTGAGTTGTACAGTGGATATACATTGGCCAAAAAGGGACTGAGTATCTCCACGGGGTAAAATGCTACAAAATAAACACAAAAGACATTTTCAAGAAAACTGGGTATTGCTAAGTAGCTTTCAAACCATTAACAAGACACCCCAGTTTCTTACATTTAAAGAGTCTTCCAGCTGAGACATGTTGAGACTTTAAGTTAACAGGCCAAATCTGTTTCTCCCCTTCCCCCCTCCCACTTCAAATACACTGCTAGGTTTGAGTGCAATGCCAGCATGGACAGAAAATTTACAGATACTGGTCTGAGTTTTTAAAACACATGGCTCTAAATTTAAACTTCAGTTACCGTGCACTGTCCATCAGGCCTTCTAGATCTTACACTGGTGCTTACTGCCCCACCCCCTGCCACTGGTCTCTCTATTACTGATTGGTTTGCATTCGCATTCAAGTGTCTTTGCTGGGCAGAGGACGTGTGTTGCTGAAGCTGAGCATACACATCCTCACTATCGCTGCTATCATCCGATTCGGTTTCCTCAACGGAGGTATCAGGGGCTGGCACCCTACCAGAAGATGATGACTCATGGTCTTCCTCTCCCTCTCCCCTATGACTTCTTTCAGACATGCTGTCTCCGTTTATTTGTAAGTGGGCAAAAGAGTTCTCTAAAGAAGTGCTTGCATCAGGTGATGGCGTTGCAGGACTCGTCAGCTGACCATCTAGTGAAGTTAGGGGTCTAGCAGAAACGGATGCTAGAGGCTGCGCAGCAGCAGCCCCCAGAGCCGATGTACTGTCTGCGCCATCAGCAGAGCTCTCTCTTCCTAGATTGACAGTGTTAGAATCACAGTCCAACCTAAGCCCGGCCACTCCCTTCTTTGGTATATCTATTATGTCCCGTTTTA
The DNA here is from genome assembly GCF_020497125.1 of Mauremys mutica. Taxonomy (NCBI): domain Eukaryota; kingdom Metazoa; phylum Chordata; order Testudines; family Geoemydidae; genus Mauremys; species Mauremys mutica. Next base: position 97,104,040 of record NC_059074.1, on the reverse strand, counting down.
TTTTCCTGCGACGTCCATGCTCATTTCTCCTATACTGAACCATGTTTTCGAGATCTGCTACATACAAAAACCCAGCAATTAACATTTCAGTACTCTTTTTACCTTTGGAAAAGGCATCTTCCAGCTCCCTACTGGTACGTTCATCATATTGCCACCAACCATTTCTACCTTCATAGTACCAAGCATATTCCCCATTGCCTCTGCTTGCCACTTTGAGTTCTTCTGGCGATAGTAAGGTTGGCTTGTCAAGAAAGTCCTCAGGAATCTCCTGCCGACACAGTGCACATCGTTTTCCAAGCCAGGAAGCTCCCTTCACACACAGATAGCAGAAAACATGTTTACAAGGCAGACTCACTGGGTGGACACATGTTTGCAGACAGATAGCACATTCAGGGACTGTCAGGGAAGGTGTTGCATTGGAACATGACTCATTTGTCTTCCTATTAGTGGGAAGCATGTTGATCGAGTGATCAATTTCACCACAGCCAGCCATCCTACAAAGAATTAGAAATAGATTTAAGTCAGGTTATAAGTATTAAGCCAAATCAGTACCTTAACTCACCTAAGACAATACTAATCACAGAAGAAATAAAAGCTTTCCATGAAGTTAAACTTTTGGATAATCAGATATGAAACAAACTGAACATTTTAAAATATTTAAGTTTTATAGGTGCATAGTTCAGTGACATTAACAAAAACAATGGCTTCCAAATACGAAGTCCAGCATCCCAACCTGGTTGTCTATTTCAGTTTTAGTATGCCAGTTCAGACTAATTGGTTTGCAGTTCCTTCTGTGCTCCTAGGCAGGGTGTTAGCTAATCAATAAGGAATTTTCTTTCGTGCATACTCTGGTGCAATAGCTGCTTGAGTGCATTCAGTCAGTCAGCTGCTTGTATGCCTCCAAGAAACGAACAGCAGCTGAGAATTTGTAAATCTTGCTTTCATGACAGAAAATCCTCAAGAAGTGCTCTGCCTGTAGGCACCTACGTGAAGCAACTTATAGGGCTTGTCTTAATAATGCTGGTGAGCATCAACTCAGGAGTGTAGAAGTTGGAAATACCTATTCAGCAGCCTTCTCCCACCCCCACAGCACTCTATGGGATGCTCTCATGAGGGACTTTCTTTCCTTCCTAGTAATAGTAAAGTAATAAAAAAAATATAGTAATAATTGGAGATATACCAATCTCCTAGAACTGGAAGGGACCTTGAAAGGTCATTGAGTCCAGCCCCCTGCCTTCACTAGCAGGACCAACTACTGATTTTTGCCCCTAAGTGGCCCCCTCAAGGACTGAACTCACAACCCTGGGTTTAGCAGGCCAATGCTCAAGCCACTGAGCTATCCCTCCCCCCCATCTAATAGCCCTCAAGAGTCAGCTAGGCACCCAGGCAAAAGAAGTAACTTTGTGATTAATGGGGAGTGTTGTAGAGCAGTGGCTTTCAACCTTTTCAGACTTCTATACCCCTAATCCTTTTAGGAGTCTGATTTGTCTTGCATAATCCCAAATTACACCTCACTTAAAAACTATTTGCTTACAAAAGACATAAAAATACAAGAGTGTCACAGCACACCATTACTTAAAAATTGCTTACTTTCTCATTTTTATCATATAATTCTAAAATAAATCAATTGGAATATAAATATTGTACTTAAATTTCAATGTATAGTATATAGAGCAGTATAAACAAGTCATTGTCTGTATGAAATTTTAGGTAGTACTGACTTCGCTAGTGCTTTTTATGTATCCTAGTGTAAAAATAGGCAAATATCTAGATGAGTTGATGTACCCCTGGAAGACCTCTGCATACTCCCATGGGTATGCGTACCTCTCGTTGAGAACCAGTGTTGTAGAGTGCCCAGAGAGAACCTGCATTATAACTCCTTCCAGACATGGCTGAAGCTAGCAGTGATATGTGTTGGCAACCATATTAACTCTAGATTTAGGCTTGACAACAGATACCATTCCAGCTGCTTCTTGCCTGAGGTACTACCCTCCCTTCCCAAGTGGGTAACTATCAGTTTCTACTTTGCCTCTCCAGCCTACCATCTTTGGTAGGTGTTCTCAAAGTAAAACTGTCCTTTAAAATATCTTCCCTCCTCTGAACAAAATATTAGCTGCCTCACGGTTGATACTAGTCTTCTTTACAATATACAGACTGCTGTCTACCAGACCCTTTCTCTCTTGGAGCAATGTATCTTTCTCAGAACCAAACACCCCAAAAGTGTGAAAATTTCAGAAAGTTAATGTTAAGGAATTTTCATGGGGGAGGAGGGGACCCAGATTGAAAGCTGTGTGAGGTTAGAAGGGGAAAGAACTGTTTCACCTAGGCTGTTAGGCATTATTTATCCCCTACAGAATTCAAAGGAAAAAGGGAACTCTAAGGACACAAAGCAGGCTATATGACAATACAAATCTGAAGATCAAACCTCTCTTTCTTAGATTTAGATAGGGTCCTTCATATAGCTCCCATGACTCCAAAAGAGCTACCTGAAAGGTTAAAATAATATTGGTGAGAACACTAATAAAGGGATCTTTCCTGTTCATTCTGTTGTGGAATCCCAAGTGCTCTCTTTGGGAGAATCCTAATTCAACACGATCTTCCTCCTACTAAATTTCCTCAAGATAAACAATCTTACTTTATCAAACTACCTGGGACTCGGCTCCTTCAGGAACCAAGAAACTCTTTTCTTCCCCAGAGGATGTGCAACCCCTGCAGAACTCAGAGACATAGATAAGGATTTTAAAAGGATTAGGTATGCAGCAGCATTTTAGGCCTTTTATTTTAGTGCATTCCTATCTGCTAGGTAACATAGTTGGGTACTATCGTCATAATTTTCTTCTGAATGACAGACACTAATCTCTTCAAACCACTTCCTGGTCATCAATTTATGCTTGCTAAAAGCACTACAACTTGAGCACTTAGCAGATCATGTGGATAACTGTACTCACCTATATTTCAGTTTCTTATCTGAGAATTTCCCCCTCCCTTAGGCAAGATCAATAACTAAAATAAAGATTAATGGAATCTTTGTAATAGTGTCTGAATTGACATGCCAGAATGCAGAAGTAGAATTACCATCTGGCAGTTGTCTTTCTGCACAGTAATATATGCCAAATTGAGTGATTCACCCTAGAATGATCTGAGAAGATACTGTACCAGTTAAGTTACAGATTTTCCTCCAATTAACTTGCTTTGTAGCTTTCTCAGACTTTTGAAGTTATGTTTTGGAATAGAATTTGTTTAGATTCAAGTTAGTGTTTGTGCTTGAGAGTTTATTACAGAGAGACACAAGCTACTGATTTCTCAGATTACCCACAGGATGTAATGGAGCTGGTATTTCCCAGGGAAGTAATTGAAAGAAAAACCCTTGTACTGATTACCATATGCCAACAGTTGAAGAGGAGAGCAGGAACAACAGTTTCCATAATGGTGTATTACTGTCCAGAAAGATGGTTGGGTAAAGATTCTTATTTCCCTACTAGTTTTACAAGAGACTCCCTTCTGAATGCTTTTTTTAAAATTGTCCTCTCTTTAGAGGAGTGGAAGAGGTTAAACACCCTTTGTGTATAAATAATTTTCCATACAAGTTTCATATCACACCTGATTAACACCTCAGAGAAAGCCAAGACTACCAAACGCTAAGCACAAATGCAGCTAGTATTGGGAAGAAAAAAAAATCACAAATTCTGCTGCCACAAATTGCACTTACTGGTAACCTCCAATGACAGGAGATTCAAAGTTCCCACTCTTTAGTAATAGCAATGCAAAGAGCATTAGCACTTAGACACTCTGATCAATGGTTCAAATGAGTTAATTTATATGTTTACTGTTACCTATGTTACTTCCAATTTGCCCCGTGCAAGCATGTGGGTGAAGTGGGGGGGAAGCTAGACTTGCCTTCAGTCAAAGGCTGTGGCTACACTTAGCACTTCAAAGCGCTGCCGCGGCAGCGCTTTGAAGCGCTAAGTGTAGTCAAAGCGCCAGCGCTGGGAGAAAGCTCTCCCAGTGCTGTCCGTACTCCACCTCCCTGTGGGGAATAACGGACAGCGCTGGGAGCCACGCTCCCAGCGCTGGGGCTTTGACCACACTGGCGCTTTGCAGCGCCGCAATTTGCAGCGCTGGAGAGGGTGTGTTTTCACACCCTGCTGCAGCGCTGCAAATTTGTAAGTGTAGCCAAGCCCTTAGAATGCTGGCTCGTGGGAGAGAAACTGAGACATTCCTAGTTTACACAGAAGTGTGTAGTCTCTAGAAGAGATTGCCAAACTAATCAAATTCTGCTTCTTGACTTCCAAGTGTGGAACTGGCTTATCTAGGACTTTTTGCTTATTCACATGGCTTGAGCTAAGAGAGGAAGACAATTATTTGGAGGGGGAATGATTTCAGGTAGATAGGGCATGACAATCTTATCTCAAAATTCAAACAAGCACTGTTATTCCATAACTTAGAGCGATAAAAAAAAACCTGTTTTTTAAATTAACAAGGCTAAAGGTTTAATCCATTTCTCCAGAGGCCCAATCAGCTTCTTGGTTCCTATAACAGCTGAGGTCAACTGGAGTTGCATATGCACAAATTAGAGGGCAATTAGGCCCCAGAATATTTAAATTCAATAAAACCAACACCATCTAAACATGTCATTTTTAGAAGATCCTATCATTAATGGTTTTTCTTTAATAATCATGTTCTATGGGTTTACTTGATTAATCAGATCCAGTAGGACAAACAAAAAACATTTGTTTTCAAAATTAGTAAATGGCACTTCAAAAGAAGGAAACAATATTTAGAGACCACAGTAGCAATGGTCAAGTTATGGTTCAGAGGGCGCTTTCATTCCAAGCTTACTTTCAGGTACTCATATAAGTAAAGGATAGCTTACTCTGGGCTGAAATTTCCCATGTTTGTTCTTAGCCCAATGGTAATTTTTTTTATTTTGAAGTTTGATCAACAACTAATTGGGGTCAATCTGTAGGACTGCCTTTATTTTTAATTGCTTAAGCTCTATTTTCACTTTTTAAAATGGCTGATAAACAGGAAGAATTGTTTCTTACCACTGTTGCAGAAAGCAGCCTAAAATATACATAGTTCATTTCAAACACCGCTTTTAAAAATAAAACTACCTGAAACATTTGGACCAAAAATTCAGGTGTGAAAAGAATGCTCAAAGAACACTGGGCATTTGAACCACATTAAACAATGCACGTTGAAATGCAATAAACCACTTAAGATGGACCCAACCCATCTTCTGCCAGACATCTGTCCCTGTTATCCCCTATTTTTATAGGAATGTATCATCATTAAAATCATACATACAGCCAAAGAATGTGTGAAATTGTATGTCTGGAAGTGTCCTCATTAGCACTCAAAATTTGGACCAGGTGATGCAGGAGATCTAGATAAAAAGCCTTCAGGCATTATGGGTCCCTTCAAAGAGAGAAACTGGATTTACCCCAGTAGATAATTATTTTTGTTAATAGTAAAGGCCAGATTTTGAACCTCAATTCAGTATCTCTTTAAGTAACTGATAAATTCAAGTCAATTAACATAATAAAACAATGATGTTGAGCTTACTTCTTTTTTAGTATGGTTCCTGCTGACGCATGCCACAAGACTAAAATTGTCCTCTTCAAATGTATCCAATCAGAATATAGTGTACTCTTTCCCACTGTTGGCTCATTCTTCTGCGCTGCACAAGAGAACACTACTAGCGTTTCAACTTCTCTGCAAGTTGAGGAAAAGAAAACATCATTATTAGAGCAACACTGAACAGAGTTCCCTTTCATTTAGCAGTCTAATAGCAAACAAAATACAGTGTTATGTTGTCATTACAGCAAACAGAAGAATACCACCCTCTTTTACCATTTTATGCAGGATATTTTCAACATCTAGAAATACAGTTTTCAAACAGGTGGTCGTCTTGTTTTAAAATCCCCAATTTCTGCCTGCATTTTGTCATCCACTTTTGTGATATCAAACTTCAACAAACCTACCTCACTTACTAAGGTATTTATAAAGGCAATTGCATTGGTATATAAGAACTAGGTAACTGCAGGTGAACAGTGATTCTTAAGACTGCTGCTTACTATGTAATGACAAGCAGTGGAGAAACAAGAGCAACTATGTTCATACCCAATACTCGTCTCTCTACTTCCCAAGCCTTTCGACACATTACATAATTCTAGGAAGTTGTGTGATCACAAGTCCCTTCTTAAACTCAAGGAGTTTGGGAAGGCAGAGGGGCTTTAACATTCATAAAATGTTTTGGGATTCATTCATAATAAATTGTGTGTATGCATTTTGTGAGAGAGGATGAGAAGGTAGTTCAGTTTCCATAACCATTTGGTCAAATGCCTCCTTCAAAGTGCTACGGGTACCAGTTAATGCCAGTCATGATACACTTTGCAATGTGTGATTTGTTCAGCAGAAACTAGACTGACACTAATTCATGTCACACAAGCCAAATAGCCATCAGATGGTAATAACTGTCTTACTAATGACAGAAGCTGGAACTGAAGCAGTGACCTGTAAGCAAATAACTCTAAAGCAGGGATCTGCAATCCCCACGAGTTCACAAAATAATACCAAGGTGTCAAGATCACATTGTCCCCATACCCTAACTGGGATCAAGCAAGGTCCTACTATAAAAAAAGGGAGATGAAATATAGAAATAGTTGATAACTCTTAGGGTATGTCTACACTACCCATGTTACAGCGCGGCCGCGGCAGCGATGTAACGTGGACAATGTAGACATGCTTTATCGTCAGGGGAGAGCTCTCCTGGCAATAAAAAACAAACAAAAAAAACCTGAATGAGCGGTGGTAGCTTTATCGCACTGTCTATACTGGTGTTTTTCAGCGCTAAAGCTTTTGTTGCTCAGGGATGTGTTTTTTCACAACCCTGAACGACAAAAGTTTTAGCGCTGAAAGTGGGAGTGTAGACACAGCCTTACTTGTGCTCTAAAGCATTACCAGTCCTATGGGTAGGGCTCCGTGTCTGTCACAGAGCTCGCAGAAGTCATGGATTCCGTGACTTTCCGCAACCTCCAGCACTTCTGCAGGGGCCAGTGTGGCTGATCTCAGGGGTGCCAAAGCAGCTGGCCCCGGGGACAGCCACACCAGCCACCGCTCCGGCTGGCCAAAGCAGCCACGGCCTCAGGCAGCAGTCCGCAGCTGGCCAGTCGGAGCAGCTGCGGTCCGCTGACCCCGGCGGCTGATGTTGCTGGCCTTGGGTGCCCCCCACCCAATTTAATCATATGTATTTTTAGTATAAGTCATGCACAGGTCGCAGGCCGTGAATTTTTGTTTATTGCCCATGACCTCTCCATGACTTTTACTAAAAATACACTGACTAAACCGTTACCGTACCTATGCCTATGAGTTATACATTCCTCCTCTGCTGCAGCTTTTAAAGCACTATTAAATCACATTTACTTAACCAATTTGCGCTACACCTTTCAACTGTTGCATCATGTATTACATTTGAGGTTCACTTTAAAGTGAACGTGAGGAAGTGTCATATGTTTCCATTCACTCAAGAAAAGAGCTATTTCAGTGAAATTTTAGTGCACAGATCAGACTCATATGTATGCAGCAGCGTGAAGTTAAAAAGTGATAGGTCCCTGAGAGAGAGCTGAATACTTAGCATAACTGTAGAACATACATCATTGATAACAGCAGACTGTAAATGTTTAGATGACTTTTTAGTTAACGTGTTTGAGTAATAAATCGCCATACTAAAGTTATTCTCTGGCTACAACTGAGTATGGGACATTTTAGAAATTATTCCTAAGGAATACTGCCAAGGTCAACAGGCCTCAACATATGTCCTTACACCCTTTTAAAGGCAAAGGTTGTTTTCAGTGTCTCTCTGGTCGTCCCCCACCCATTAGCTTCCAAAAAGAAGAGCTGCAACAATATAAGGGCTTGGCTACACTTGAGAGTTGCAGCGCTGGGAGTTACAGCGCTGGTCGTCCAGCTGTGGAGGAACAGCACTGGTGTGTGGCCACACTCACAGCTACCAGCGCTGCAGTGTGGCCACATTTGCAGCGCTGTTGGGAGTGATGCATTATGGGCAGCTATCCCAGCATTCAAATGGCAGCAACGTGCTTTTCAAAAGAGGGGCGTGGGGTGGAGTGTAGTATGACAGGGAGCGGGGGAGAGAGAGCGAGTGGATTTTTGGAGCCAACACTGTGTATCGGCTCCCTGACTTGCAAAATCAGAAACTTTTTCCGACCCCTTACTCTTTAACTGCAAAAGCCTGCAGACCAGATAAGCAGCTGCTGACTCCCTTTCTCGCTGCCGGTCAAGCAAAAAGCAAACACTCAACCCCTGTGAATCACGGAGGGAGGGGGATATCTCATTTGATTGTTCACAGATTGATCACAGCAAACAGGAGCTGTGTTTGTTTTTTTTAGATAAGCAGCGCCCGGAGCCGTGTTCACAACAAAACAAAGAGAGGCTGCATAACAAAACAAAGGGAATAATTTAGTTAAAAGCATTCTGGGATATCTCCTAATACCCTGGAGGCCAATAACAGCGCTGGTGTGTGGCCACACTTTACGACCAGCGCTGCAGAACCAGCGCTGCAATGCTTATTCCCCAAGCAGACCCAGGTGTACGGCCAGCGCTGCAGCCAGGGAGTTGCAGCGCTGTATGTGCCCTGCAGGTGTGGACAGTTACTAATTGCAGCGCTGGAAAGCCTCCACCAGCGCTGCAACTCTCAAGTGTAGCCATACCCTTAGAATTCCAGCTCTTCCTTAAGCATCCAACAGACAAGATATTGGGTTTACTGTGACCCAAGAGTCAGTTGTAACAAAACTCAAGGCCCTGGGTGTGGTGTTTGATCTATCACCTTTCAGAAGCTGGCATTGAATTACGGCTGCTGCATCCCATTTAAAGAAGCTTTTTGTCTAACCCTTTTCCAAATCCACTGTCAGAGGTGATACACATCATAACCCAAATTAATTAACTGTGGAGTGGGGAGAAGGAAAATAAGTTAGGTCTTTCAATTCTTAAAAAGAGTATGCTCTGGGAGTAATTATCCCTAAAAAAAAAAATCTAGTCAGGGATATAATTATAAGGTTAAGGTAAAGCTACTTTTTAACTTCTCTGTACCTTTAAAGTGAATTAGTTCAGAAACTGACTTCAGGAAACCTCTACATTTCATTAGATTGTTATTTCCACATTAAGCAAGACTTGAAAAATTTACCTGGCCAGGATCAAAGATGCCTGTGCTGAAACACGCACCCTTCCCCAAACTGCCCCTGCTCTGAATTTCTGTATGTTTTAAAATAATTTCTCACCCTATGCACCTAACATTCTCTTCCCCACCTCTACCACCCCCAACTCTCCCATTACACACATAAAACCTCATTTCATTCACCAATTATCTCACACACAGGGGCTGAAACATTTATTCAACACCTAACAGCCAAATTATTAAACTAGAGGAGCAGCTCCAATGGCCAGGAGCAACATCCAGATGAGAGCTGCATCCTACACCAGCTGCTGTGAAAGTGAAAGGTGCTGGGATTCCTACCAAGCTGATGTCCATGGTCTATACTCAAGGGTTCCATCTTTTGAAGTGTCTGGCTAGCAGGTGTCTCCTGCATCCTTCAAAACCCTGCTGGTTGTTGCGAGAGTGATGGTGGGGTTCTCTCAACAAAACCATCATCCCTCCTACATCTGATTTTGGCACCCTCCTCTACTGCTCAGAGCTTTTCCCAAATTGAAACAGAGGAAAATTGATTATTCTTGTCAGTTTAATTGCTGCCCACAGAGTACTCTCTAACAGCAGTGAAGACTGGGAATGCTCTGGTCAGTTTTTGCTTGGATGCTGCTTTGGAGTTCTGAACAGCAATAGAGGAACTAAAAATCTGCAGATTTAGGAAGACAGAGCTTTCAGTTTCTACTTTGTTCATATTTGGAAGATGATCTTCACAGTCATAAGGGCTAGAAACTTATTTCCAGATAGAAGCTTATATTTTGCAAAAGCAGATAGAAGGAAAGCTTCCTGCTTGCCAAAGGCCAGTGGATGTTTAAAGCCTTGTAGTTCTGCCAACCTTGCGAGTACTGTACCACTACACAGAGTACTCTGAAATAATTAATACAATTAAGACATTGATTAATTCATGAAATTAAGATTTAAGATTGCCCCTATATTCTTAAAAAGATATGAAATCCTCATTCAATAACTTGTCAATAAACATAATTTAAGATACATAAAAACTTTTCTTCTGTAAATAAAGCTGGCTCTACCAAAAGCCAATTTTAGAATTTTTCATTAGGCTCCCTGACTCAAAAGAAGTAAAACAAAACCCTGTCTGAATAGTGCCTCTGCTTAATACTCAGGAAGCAGTTATAAAAATTGCAGAATTTTTTTAAGATACTCCAACTTAAAAAATGAAAATTATACTGCCGTCTAAAAATTTGTTACTTGCCATTGTTACAATTAACACATGATATTACTATAACTGAAATTAGTTTGTCTTCTTTGTGCATTTGACAGCACACTGTGACAGTTTCACTGTCTCCCCCATATAACCAGTCACTTTCCCATGTTTGCGTGAACTCTTTCGCAAAGCAGTGGGAAAGATTTAAAAAGATATATAGATATAGTGATGGGATTAGATTTCAAGTTGATAGAGTCCTTTTATGCATTCCATGATCAGTTAATAAAAAGGGCTGATGTTTAGTTACCAGATACATCCATTCACTATTGTATCACAGTGAAAAAAATTAGTATAAAATGGTCAAACATTTTTATCAAAACTGGTGAAGAGATGTTAAAAATAAAAGTTTTCCTCCTCTTATTCTGCTACAACTGGAACCTTAATTCTAAGCTCCAGTTACGACAGATGCGTTACAGAAGTTTCAATTTCATAGGATCACAGGAACTGGAAGCTGGAAGGGTCCTCAAGAAGTCATCAAGTCTAGCCCCCTGCACTCAGGCAGGACCAAAGTAAACCTAGACCACCCTGGCAGGCGACTGTCCAACCTGTTCGTGAAAACCTCCAATGATGAGGTTCCCATAACCTCCCTTGCTAGCCTATTCCAGATCTTAACTGCCCTTATAGGTAGAAAGTTTCCCCTTATATCTAATCAAACTCTGCCTTGTTGCAGATTAAGCCCATTACTTCTTGTCCTACCTTCAGTGGACATGGAGAGCAATTGATCACAGTCCTCTTTAGAACGGCCCTTAACATAGATAAAGATTATTTCTAATATTGGATAAACAACTGCCAAATTTAATAGTCCTATTATGGACTTATTTCTAATATATCTAAACTTTGATTCACCATTCATAACCAAAACAATGTAATATTCATTAACTCCAACAGGAATTTTGCCAGTGATGTCCATGGAAGCTGGTTTGAGCCCCAAATTACCATTGCTGTGTAGAGACAGGTGCTGGATACAGCAACACCTTTATAACTTTGACTAAAATGCACAGCAGAGAAAGAGTATGATTCTGTTAAGTTGGCTTTCTACCACCAATTCTAGAAGTCAATTGTTCCTGTACACTTTGAAAATTCTGCAGTTCTATCTTGGTAACTGACAGTTCAATTACAGCTAAATTGATGCTGCATAATTTGAAGATGCAAGTTAAACCATATTTCATCAACTGATTTACACATTAGTTAAAAAATGGGCACAATTTCCTTCCTTCACTCAGCACAGATTCTGCACCATATCAATATAGTCAGAGTAGCATTTTTTATTTCTTACGACTACTGTAATTGTTAGCAATTTAGTTCTGTCCAACAGATTGTAGAGTAAATTGCTGCAAAATTATCAGTAAATAAAAGTCATTAAATAAAAGTTACTCTCATTTTAACCAAATCAAGATTTCAGATTTTACTGTTAATTCAATACTATCTGACAAAAGCTTCATTCTGATAATCCATTTTAGAGAGCAGTTCCAAAGACCAGTTTTAAACAAACTGTCAACACTTGACTGCTGCCACTGTGCTTTTGTTTTCAAACTTGTATTTGATTGCAATATTTCCTTTAAGATATCAAGTTTGAGAAACTCAAAAATAAATTCTGTACCTTATTCCTCTTAACGATTACTAAATATTCTGGAATTAGTTTTAGCAGACAAGCAAAATAACAACATTTACAGTCTGCAAAATAGGAAGACTACCATGAGAGTCAGTCAAATAGTAAACATTTTATCCTTTTTATTGTGAACTAAAAACACTTTCAATTTGTTAGTAACCTATATTGGCATGATCTATCTGTTACTCTTAGATAAAAATTATATTTACCAGATATTCCTAATAGTCTATTAGTTTCAGTGGAGAAGCTGTGTCATCTGTTCTTTGTACCAAAACCTGGGCCACAGATCTATTTTCACCTTCCATTTAAATATGATAAAAACAATGGAAGGAAATCCCAGGGCCCAAACTATTAGTTACCAAAAAAAGCATTTTCGTGAAAAGTTTTTGGGTGCCCCCTTTTTAGACCTCCTAAAGTAACGTAAGCATTTTGATATAATTTCCTAGCTCAATTTTTTATTACAATAATGAACGTTACAAGCTACAGAGATGACATTTTGAAAACAGGATATATAAAATACTGCACAGCATTATTTAAAAGATATTAAAAATTAATACTTCTCACTTACACAGTTCCTTTGCTCTGAGGAGCAGACATGCACTCTCCCTTTCCCCCTTGCCCCCAACATTCCTCCGTGCCTCCCTATAGGGGCACGCCCCACAGTTTGGGAACCTCTGGTCTAGAGTTTTGAAACTTAGATATATTTTAATATTTGCAAGTCAATTCTGCCTCCACTAACTGTTCAAAATACCCAACCACAGAAGAAACTGTGGAAAACACTACAAACACCTAAAACAAAGCAAAATAATCCTGTGTGCAGTCATCAAAAGACATATGAATGCAAGATTTGGATGAAAGATGATCAGCTATTTCTCAAATGTCTGGATATTACTTATATCTAAGCTTGGAAGTAAGATTTTTATCAGTAAATGTTGGTAAACATCAATTTCACCATACACATAAACCCATGAAAAATATTTCCATCAATAACTGAAATTTACAGAGACAAAATAAGAAAAATGCTGCTTGAGACCTTCTTAGAGCTTGATTTGAGAACATTTAGGTTTTATGTTTTGATATGAGATGTTGACAATTTGTGTTTTGAGTTATAAAAACTTAACTTCTTGAATCTCAGTGTCTACTGTCATTAAACAATTGTCTGAACCCGTCTGACTACCAATAATTTCCCACAACCATGAAAAATTAGATCAATAAAAAATGCAGAAAAATAGACATGGGTATTATCCATGCAAATCTTAAAACAACAACAACCACCACAAAATTTCTCCCAAGCCTGGCTCCATCCCACCCCACCCTGGGCTTCCCACCTGTCAGGAGACAGGTCCCCTCCCCAGAGGGCTTTCAAAGCGCGTGGATAAATTATTAATTTACTGCGAGTTTGGTAGTTTAATTTTTTTTTTTAAAATACAATGTTGAGCGGGGTCGAGTCTCCCCGATGCGCTGCCCCCCAGCCCCAGCCCCAGCGGCCGTGGGCTGAGCTCGGAAGGGGGCGCGGGGGATAAATTAGCACAGGTCCCCCCCCCCGGGGGGGGGGAGACACACACCGGCGTCACGTGACCGAGGGGTTACGCAGTTGCCAAACAACGCAGCCCGATCCCCCGGGAGGGGGGTGGTGGCTGCCGGGGGCTCTGCCCGCCCCGCTCCCTCTCGGCAAAGCGGTGCGGGCCCCGCTCCGTCTGAGGGGCGGGCGGGCTCCTGCCTCTCCTTGGGCAGCTACCACCCGCCCCGCCGGCTCTGTGGCCTTTTGTCCAGGGCCCCGCACGGCGGCGCCGGCATCCGCTCCAGCCCCCGGGGCGGGGAGGCCCCAGCGGGAGCCGCTGTGAGGAGCCCGCGGGGTGGGTGAGCGGAACTCGCCCCCCGCGGGCGGGCGGGCGGGCGGGCGCGCGCAGGCCCCCGGCTCCCGAGCGGCGGGATCTAGAACGCGGCGGCGTCACGGACTCACCCGCGGGCCCGGCTCGCGCTGCTCCGTCCCTTCCCCGCTGAGCGACGAGCAAACACCCGCCCGAGCCACCGTCACCTGCCGCCGCCGCCGAGAGAGCGAGACGCGACGACGTCAGCGCGCAGAGGGGAGGGGGGACGCACCGTGGCGAGTGGGGGGAGCGGTCAGAGACACTCTCCCACGGGGGAAGCCTGAGAGGGGAGGCGACAAACCAGACCCCCGCCCCACCCCCGGCGCGCGGCCAAGCAGCCTCTTCCCCGCGGTGTCTCTCTGGTGAGATTCCCCCTCCCCCAATACTCACAGCCGCCTTCCTACTGCGGCGCGTGCCCGCCGCGCGCTCCCTCTCGCTGCTTAGGCCCCGGCGGGCGGCGCGCGGCCCCTGGGGCGCGCGCCGCGGAACGTGTCTGAGCTGGTGCCCAGCAGCCCGGACCCGGCCGCCCCCCAGCACCAAGCCCCGCCCCCGTGCTCCGGCGCTGCAGGCAGGACCATCTGCTCGCGGAGTCTGACCTCGTGCGCGGCGGCGGCGGCGCCCGGGCAGCCCTGCAGGCCCCTCCCCCCGCAGCAGGGTTTGGCCAAAGCGAATCTCCCAGCTGGGCGGGCAGCCGGCCTGGACCTGCAGGCAGCAGCAGCAGCAGCAGCAGGGGGAGAAGCGCGTAGTTCGCCGTCAATGGCGACTCAGCTTCACTGTTCACTTTGTACCTAACGTTGCTTGTGTCCGGCTTGAGCTCCCAGCCCCGGTTCTTGTCAAGCTTCCTGCCGCTGGATTAGCGAGCCCCTGTGGACCCGGGATTTTCTCCTTGTGCGCTGTGGTCTTTTGGATCGGCTGAGCTCTTCTTCAGGTCTCTTGCTAGAAGGCATTTTCTCCAGCTCTTGGATCGTTTTGGTGGCTCTTCTCTGCACCTCTCCATTTTTTCAGCATCCTTTTAAAAACGTGGGCACCAGATTTGTATACTGTGCCGGTATCGTCCTCACCAGTGTTATATACAGGGGTAAAATCACCTCCCATGCCTACTCACTACTCTCTTTACACACACCAGAATGTGTTAATGCTGTAGGTGCCGCCACAATATAAATGTTATATTATAATCTTTGACAGTTATGCTGCATAATGAAAATCAGCAGCACTATAAATTACATGGGCTGAGTCCCGAAGTGCATCCTAGTGCTCACAATTTTATTCTGAGTTTCACAGTATTTGGTGGCTTTCATAAAGCCACAGCTCCTGGACTGAAGTGATTATGCGATAACCTCAGTTTTGATTAAAAAAGAGGTAAATTTCTAGCCAGAGAATAGCTTCAAAACACAACCTGAGAGTATGATGATAGCCCCACAACCAAATAAAAAGTACCTATATGTACTATGTTTTAAAATCTCATTCTTTTTAAACCACAGTCAAGATTGGTGGAGCACATGATTTTTGAGCACTTGAGGTTGTACTAATCATAACACTACTGAACTGGCAAGCATATGTGTGTGTTTGTACTACTTGGCAGGATGGGATCAGGAGCACCCTGCCATGAGTAATGCCATACTGTCCTGCAATGCTGACTACAAAAGGGAACTTGCCTTTAGCTTAAGTACTATTTTTGCACCAGAAGGAAATGAGTTCTGTTCCCATTGCCTCCCTGAAGTTCTCAGCAGCATACATAAGGCAGCCCCAACTCCCATGGGAAATTTCCTAAGTAGCAACTGATTTGTTACAATATTTTATGCTGAAGTTGTGAGTCCAGACCAGACCATGGATCCAAACATCTAAAATTTTGAGAAATTCTGTTCTGAATCTCAAGTATCAGAGGGTTAGCCGTGTTAGTCTGGATCTGTAAAAGCAGTAAAGAATCCTGTGGCACCTTATAGACTAACAGACGTTTTGGAGCATGAGCTTTCGTGGGTGAATACCCACTTCGTCGGATGCAAGTAGTGGAAATTTCCAGGGGCAGGTATATATATGCAGGCAAGAAGCAAGCTAGAGATAACGAGGTTAGTTCAATCAGGGAGGATGAGGCCCTGTTCTAGCAGTTGAGGTGTGGAAACCAAGGGAGGAGAAACTGGTTCTGTAGTTGGCAAGCCATTCACAGTCTTTGTTTAATCCTGAGCTGACGGTGTCAAATTTGCAAATGAACTGAAGCTCAGCAGTTTCTCTTTGAAGTCTGGTCCTGAAGTTTTTTTGCTGCAGGATGGCCACCTTAAGATCTGCTATTGTGTGGCCAGGGAGGTTGAAGTGTTCTCCTACAGGTTTTTGTATATTGCCATTCCTAATATCTGATTTATGTCCATTTATCCTTTTCCGTAGAGACTGTCCAGTTTGGCCGATGTACATAGCAGAGGGGCATTGCTGGCATATGATGGTCGGTAGGTTTTCGGTATAGGGTGGTGGTAATGTGACCATCACTTATTTGCACCGTGGTTGCTGAGCTCTGTGCCTTTATCCTCACACACAACTATTTCAAATTTGAGGACAATATATATCTCCAGATCAGTGGCACCGCTATGGGCACCCGCATGGCCCCACAATATGCCAATATTTTTATGGCCGACCTGGAACAATGCTTCCTCAGCTCTCGTCCACTCACGCCCCTTCTCTACCTATGCTACATTGATGACATCATCATCATCTGGACCCATGGGAAGGAGACTCTGGAAAAATTCCACCACGATTTCAACAGCTTCCACCTCACCATCAACCTCAGCCTGGACCAATCTACACGGGAGGTCCACTTCCTAGACACCACGGTGCAAATAAGTGATGGTCACATTAACACCATCCTATACCGAAAACCTACCGACCGTTATGCCTACCTTCATGCCTCCAGCTTCCATCCCGGGCACACCACATGATCCATTGACACCATCAGCTCAGGATTAAACAAAGACTGTGAATGGCTTGCCAACTACAAAACCAGTTTCTCCTCCCTTGGTTTTCACACCTCAACTGCTAGAACAGGGCCTCATCCTCCCTGATTGAACTAACCTCGTTATCTCTAGCTTGCTTCTTGCTTGCATATATATACCTGCCCCTGGAAATTTCCACTACTTCCATCCAACAAAATGGGTATTCACCCACAAAAGCTCATGCTCCAAAACGTCTGTTAGTCTATAAGGTGCCACAGGATTCTTTACTGCTTGTTCTGAATCTGAACTTCTCAGCCACCATACTTAGTCTTTAGGATGATTTGTCCCCAGATTTCAACAACCCTGTGCTTGGAAGAGATTCAGATCCAGACTTTGAATTTTTAGCCCACTTCTGTTTGTGGCTCTAAAGCCTGCCTGCACTGGAGAAATGTATCAAAATAATTCCAATCAGATCTGGTGGGAGCCAGTGTATGCAAGACTCCAGTATTTGTGGCAAAAACTTCCAGCCACCAGTACCCTTTGTACACTGTGTAGACCAGCTTTAACATCACATTATCTGAATTAAAAGTTAGAACTAGTGAGAATTTGGGGATTAGTTTTTCCAGTGTAGACATGGGACCTTTCAACCAAATGACCCCACCTTACAAACTCTATGCATACAGTACCACTGAAGTACTACCACCTTTGGAGTGGAGGGTGATAGCCATATAGTGAGGGTGGAGAAATTCATTCAAAGGTCAGCCACACTTTTTCCAAATGGGTATAAAATTCAGTTGATCCTGTTCACACCAATGAGACAATAAAAATGTAGGATACTGTGTTTAGGTCCTGTTGTCAAATAGGACCAAGAAGTCTATTGTACAAACATCCTCTCTGCAACAAAAGACTGATAAATGTTGAACCAGTAAGAGGAAGTGCAACTTGACACAACATATAGCCTGCAATAGGTAATGAATCATTTGCCCTTCACTTAATAAATCTTGGCAAAACTAAGTTTAACAAATCTAAGAATATTTTGAATACACTTCAGAATATGCAGTCAGAGCTTGATAGACCACAAAGCTTTTAGGCCACACTTTTTTGAAGATAACACTCAGTTTACACCAGAAAATGGGGACACTGGTAATGGGTTTTTTTTAGCAACAATAGACTTAATCCTTTGCTCATCCAGAACCTGATCCTGTCGTTGTTAATGAGACCAAATTCCCATTGATCTTGATGGGACTTTGACCTAAAAAGTATAGCAGGTCAGGACCCTTAAGAGACCTAATTAATCAAAGCAAAATTACTTTTTTATCTGAATAATAGCTGAGATTGTAATTCAATCACATGTCTCCAGGAGCTGTGACTCTGAAAACAATCACCAAATATCACAAGACTCATGATAAAATCACAAGAGTTGGCAACTCTTTAGTCCCTAGACAGAGGACATGTCAGATATTAATATTTTAGTAAGAATTGGCACTAAATTGTCAAAATTAGTTCTTATTTTTATATGTCACAAACACTACAAGTTGCAGTTCCTTGCTCGATCACTAGATGGTATATGAGGTAGCTGTAGAGAAGCTGAGGTGTCGAATTTAGGCAGTGCTACAGTATCTGTCTTTTATTGCCCTGGATCAGACACACCTGACTTGTGTTTAACTACAGAGGAAATCCATGCAAAATTATTCCTGACAATTACCACTAGAAATTACTTAGGTTGAAACCCTAACCCCACTGTAGTTAATGGCAAAACTCCCATTTAACTTCTGTCGTGCCAGGTTTTGCTCCTAGAACTCACAGGGTGTATCTACATCATCATTTTAGCATTTTCCAGAAAAATACACATCAGCATTTTAGACTTCCAGCCCATTTATGACTGGAACAGGGTATTGAAACTTTGTAAGAATCCAACTACACAGTTAACTGCTGAGGTGTTTGGAAGGAGCTCAAACTCTTTCTATCAGACCACACTCACCAGAACTGTGTGCTGGTGACCTTTCTGCAGAGTTCCAGATCTTAACGAGACAATAGTGGAAATATAGCCCTAGTGTTCTGACCAGTTCTGTGTGAAAGCCATATTATTCTTCATGCACATTGTTATATTTACACTAGAGGATATGATATTTCTGAGTGCTGCAATTGTACTAACACTGCAGTAGCAGCTCCGTGCAATGATTTTATGAAGGAAACTGAGAAGATGAAAAGCAGAAAGCGTGAGAGGAACATGCAAAAAGAAAGAAGAAATTAACCAAATACACTTTAAAAAAAAATCTCTGTTTCCACCCTGAAATTAAAATGAGATTAGCAACAGAGAAAAAAAGAAAACAATCTTGTTTCTAAAGAACAGTAATTCTTAAAAGGCCACCTGGGAGTGCCAGACAATCTTGTTCTCCTGAGCTCTTTTTAACACCACACATTGCTCTGGTGAAATTAAAACCTTCTGACATAAAAGTGCTTTGGTAAAGAACAAACCAGCTGAGAAGCCTCTGAGCTTCTTGTTTTATGAGTCAAATGCTTTTGTTGTTATTTTATAAAGCATTTATGGACATTTTCACACTGCTCCATTTGCTGAACGTTCAAACGGCTCTTTTTTTTTAAAAAAGTGATAGTGCTGCATGTAACCATGATAATGAGGTTGTTTCAGTTCAAAGGTTTTAATTAAAACTTAAAACATCTGTAGATGGTTCATATGTTCACATAGATGATTTATTCCTGCAGCCTTTACTCAGGTGAGCAGCTCCATTGGCTTCACTAGGACTACTCACACAAATAAGGATTGAAGATGCAAGTCCATACTCTGTACCCTGTGAGTGCTGTTTAGTATACCAATCATAATTAGCTCACTATTACCTTGTGTTCCTCCATCTGTTTACTGTATCCATTTGTCTCTTGTCTGTACTTAGATTCTAAGCTCGTTGAGACAAGGACTATCTTTTTGTTATGTATGTGTAAAGTCTTAGGGGTGATGCCTTCAGTACCGGGGTGGTGCTCCAGTGGTATAATGCCATTGTAGAGACTAATATGCCACTCTGGCCCAATCCCCTGCTAACACAATAGGGAAAAATAGGGCGAGGCCAGAGGACAGGAGATGTTGCTGGGATGCCTCTATTTGCACATCATCCGAGGCTACATTTTTGGCCCCCTGTCGCAATTGTATTTGTGTAAGTTAGAGCAGCCCTCCACCTTCAACCTGCTTGAACTCTGTGCAGGCAGATCAGAGCTCTGCAGAACTGCACCAGAATTGGGCCATTGTAGCAATGAGCTATAAGCAACTTTTGCACATCCACCCTTAATGTTGCATGCTGTGCAGTTTATTTACACTTCTGGATTTAGCCCAATATCTCTTGTCATAAAATAATAATACTTCACACTAAATTAATTTGCTGCTCTTTGCCTGAACTGATTATTTTCCTCACTAGAAATATGGGAATCAAGTCTCTCGCATTGGTTTTGTAAAACTGTAGCTCTATTTATTTCTCTGGAGTTTCTCCACATTTACACTGGATTCTGAAAATAGAATCAGACCTTTAACACTCATGTAAGTGAGAGCACACTTAGACAGATGCTGTATTAGAGAGTCCTCATATGACAAGGAAAAGAAAAATTGAAAATCAATCCTCCCCTCCGTCCACAAGCATCAGTTTGGAGGAGGTTCAGAGTAATCCCTTCAGTCCCTAGACCTTTCTGCGTCTCCTTCGCTGCTTGCTCTGCACAGATTATTGCAACTCAAAGGTGGGCCCTGAGACAGAGGGGCCTGACCCATGGAAGTCTGCTGCAGGGGTCAGGGAGCTGGGTTCCCTGGGTCTAGACTGCACAGTGGATGAAGAGCTACTTTGTATCACCTCTGCGTTGACACTCCCCTGTGTGGGAGTAAGAGGCCTGTACTCCCTCCTCAGAATTTAACCATTGGACAGCTCAGTGAAGAGCAAAATAAATACATACATGTCAGAGTTTTTAAAAAATTATTTCAGTTTTAAAATTAGCAACACATGGAGAAAATTTGTTTCTTAAATATATATAGCTTGTAAGCTGACGGAGTCCCTTGAAAGAGAACAACAGCATGGGTTTTAGAAGAGAGCTGGGCAAGAGAAAAATGCTCCAGTTTGGAGTCTAGTCCCTCATTCTTTGCGCACTCAAATTCCCCACTGGTACATCCATGACAGCTGAAACCATCCACTCAATGTGCAGCAACAGTCAAAAAAGCTAACAAAATGTTAGGAACCATTAGGAAAGGGATAGATAATATGACAGGAAATATCATAATGTCTTTATATACATCTATTGTATGCCAACACCTTAAATACTGTGTGCAGATGTGATCACCCCATCTCAAAATAAAATACATTAGAATTGGAAAAGGTACAGAAAACGGCAACAAAAACGATTAGTGGTGTGGAACAGCTTCTGTATCAGAAGAGATTAAAAAGACAAACTTTTCCAGCTTGGAAAAGAGATGACTGAGGAGGGATATGATAGAGGTCTATAAAATCATGACTGGTGTGGAGAAAGTGAATAAGGAAGTGTTGTTTACTCCTTCTCATAACACAAGAACTAGGGGTCACCCAAGGAAATTAATAGGCAGCAGGTTTAAAACAAACAAAAGGAAGTATTTCTTCACACAATGCACAGTCAACCTGTGGAACTCCTTGCCAGGGGATGTTGTGAAGGCCAAAACTATAGCAGGGTTCAAAAAAGAATTAGATGAGTTCATGAAGGCTAGATGCATCAATGACTATTGGCCAAGATGATGAGGGATGCAACCCCATGCTCTTGGAGTCCCTTGCCTCTGACTGCTAGAAGCTGGCAGTGGACCATAGGAGATGGATCACTCTATGCTTGCCTGTTCTGTTCATTCCCTCTGAAGCACCTGGCATTGGCCACTGTCAGAAGACAGGATACTGGGTTAGATGAACCATTGGTCAGACCATTGGTCAGACATTTTTATGTTCAGAAGACTTTGCAGTGTGCATGGAATACTGCATCAACCCATTGGTTTAGTGCATTTAACAACTATGCAATAATTAGCACTACCATGCAGTAGTAGATTTTAACCTCATGTGAATCATAAAATACATAAACCAGTGTGGCAAAATAATTTAAGTCAGTAAGGAAGAAAATACATTTTAACTGCTTCTCTGGTCTTTTCCCCACAGGGTATGGAGAGAAGACAAGGTTGGCCTCACAAAACCTGAAAAAACTTCCATAACTCAATTTTAAATATTATAATTGTAATTTTTATGAATGCATTCCTTAAGGACTATATAGTGCAAGATACTTAACAGAACAACAATTTTGAAAATTAAAAATATATACCATTATCTGCTTTGATGTCCATTTTCTAATCATAATGAGTCACTCCAGATGGTGCTGCTCTACAGTGCAGAATAATGAACTTCACGGTGGCACTGACTCTGAGATTATAGGATTTTGCTGTGCACCCGAGGCATGCATTAATCAGCAGTGCTGCACCGTCTGTTATATCTTACTCTTTAATTAACAAATTCAGTGAGGGGAAATAGCATCCATCAGCCGATATTGTGATGTGCAGCACAACTTGCAAAGTAGCTATACACTTTTTTAAAAATTTGAAAGTTAATGATTATAGTTACATACCATGGCCCTGATCCTGCAAGTACTTAAGCTCATGGTTAACTTTACACAGGTGAGTAGTTCCATTGGTGCCAATGGGACAGCCCACCTGCATAAAGTGAAGCACATGCTTCATACTCGCAGGATTGGGGCCCAAGAGCTCAATCTACCCAGTTCCCATGAAGCCAAAGGCAAAACTTCCATTGGTTTCAAAGAGAGCAGAATCAGACACCAAGGTAAGGATAGGAAATACTAATTAGGTCATATAGAAAATACAGAAGGAAAGTTGAGTGAAGGAAATAAACAAAGCAAACATTCAAATATATATATATTACCCACCAAATTTTCTGGACCTTATCACCCCTCTCATGGGAAAAACAAAACCTCATAGGAAAGGGCCAGGAAACTCAATGAGATTCCTCTTGTGCTGTTTCCCCCCAGATTGTTCAGTGGGGGGCAGGGATGAGTTTTCCTGCTTCCTCCCCCAAAATGGGAACACGCGAGGGGTCCAGAATTCATGGATCCATAGAGATCTGGATGAATCGTGGTGAGGGCTGCATTCCCACTGGTTCTATTGCAGCTGTACAGCTAGGGAATCTTTACTAAGCTAGTGTCCCAGAAGCCCTCTGACAGAGGTGCCTATAGCAAAGGAGCAGCTCCATAGAAAGAGTAACACGGCCTCTGGCCATATTAACCCTTCTGTAGATCCCCTGCATGGTTGCTGAAAGGCAGGTGAATATGTTTCTTAGTACATCAATTCCTGTCCATTCTGGATAGTTCCAGGAGGCTGGAAAGAGCTGTACTTTCCCCCCCTGGGGAAAGAGAGAACAGTGCCATGAGGTGATTGATCCAATTCTTTCTTCCCATGTGGACAGAGAGATCCACATCTGCAGGGTCCTCTTTTTGTGTGTCAGGGATCAGGCCCTCGTGTACACCTTACATGTTTTTTTTCCCCAAAGCAAATTATTCATTGCTATCACTAGCCTCTCTGAGTGACCCTGCATCATACCAGTGAGTGCACACAATGGAAGTTGATGAAAGCAATAAAGAAAAGAAAATTCATTTTCATATTTCCAAGGACTTACAGCAGTGAGTAAAAACAAACAAATAGAACTTGGCACTCGTTCAAACACTTCAGTGTAAAAAACACAGGGCATAGCTCAAGGAGTGCATTTTGAATTAATAATCAAATGAGCATTTTATTCTTAACACAGTTGCCCCTTGAGGGCCACCACTGAGCAGGGGCGGCTCTAGGATTTGCGCCGCCCCAAGCAGGGCGGCACGCCACGGGAGGCGCTCTGGCGGTCACCAGTCCCGCGGCGCCGGTGGACCTCCTGCAGACGTGCCTGCGGAGGGTCCGCTGGTCCCGCGGCTCCAGTGGACCTCCCGCAGACGTGCCTGCACATCTGCGGGAGGGCCACCGGAGCCGCCTGCTGCCCTCCCGCGGGACGCCGCCCCAAGCGCACGCTTGGCGCGCTGGGGTCTGGAGCCGGCCCTGCCACTGAGACCCACAAGAGGCCCCCTATCCATAGGTTGGATACTGGTGCTCTGCAGGGAGCTACTCATGCATTAGTTTTCATGTCTAGTTTGCATACTCACTATTTTAAAGCTAGCTGCACTGTATATGTACCAGTGACTCTATAGAAAACTGGGTATGCCTCAGCAAGGCTATGAGAACTGGATATTCAGCAGTGAGTCTATGGAGGAGGAGTCGTGGATAAGTATAAGTGAGTGTGTATATAGAAGAACTGGAAATGTGTAAACAAGTGTGTGGGAGAACTGGGCATGCATCAGTGAATCTACAAAGGAGCAAATCTATGGAGGGAACTGGATAGGCATCAAGAAATATATGTGAGGGAGAAATGAATAAGCTTCCATCTAGCTAATGTCTTTTTGCATTGTACCTCTCAGTCTGTGTCTCAGTACCTGTGAGAGAGAAATGGAGGGTGCATACGTCAATGCAGAAGAGAACGGCTACTTTAAGCAGTAGCATGCATGTATGGGGAGAAAGGAATATACATCATCATGTATGTATGTCTGCACATCAGTGAGTATACGTGGATGCATAAGAGCGAGGGTGCATGGGAGACATTAAAATGCATTAGTGAGCATGTTTGGGAGAACCGGACATGGATCAGGTTGTGTGTGGAGGAGAGCTTGAACTTGTGACATCATATGTTGCGCCACTGTAGCCTCTATGGAATATACCTGCTTAATAGTGAGGTCTTCTTTTCATATACTGTTCCCTTTCTTGGCAGCTGCAGCACCAAATAACACTCCCACTGATTTCCCTCCTGCATGTGCCTAGTTAACAAGATAAGTCTAGGCTACATTTGCAGCAGCTTTGGGGAGGAAAGGATGAGTGAAGCCTGACAAAGAGCAATGCAGGTGGGGTAAAGCAATTCTCCAAGCAATGGACTATTAGCCATTAAGAGGCAGGTTCTCTGCTGCATTTAGAATCAATTAGGGCAGTGTTTTAGCAGCTGGCCTGGCCTACAGTTCAGCATCCATTTTAATTTCTATAAAGGTTGCCCTCTTTGGGCCCAATTCTGACATCAGCTGAGTACCTCTTGAAAGGTTCTAAGAACCCTCAGTCATTGCCTACTGAAGTCAAAGGGAGTTGAGGTTGTTCTTCACCTTGTGAGGACCCTTTATGTAAATTATAGTCCAAAGTTTTGATTAACCAGCTCACCATGAAACAAAAGCCACATTTGCTGGGACTGGCATTTTGGAGGCAGACATTTTTTGTTGTAGAGCTTGACCCAGCCTTTTCAGACCCACCACACATTGTTCCAGATTTTTGAAAACCAGCTCCCATGTTGGCACACACACGTACCCTGGCTGGATTACAAGGGACGTGGTAGGGCACGTAATACCACTTCTCAATGGGCAAAAGTGAACTGGTAATCAGGAGTCTGGGTGATTTTCAGCAGAGGTTTTGCAATAAGAGGCGAAGGGAAATCTGAGCCCTCTCCTGCTGAATTACTCTGGAGATCTGTAGTTGCTTGGGAGTTTTAGGAATCTATTTTTCCAGTTTAAAATGTTGTTTTTTAAATTTCTGAGTGGGTGCAATGGAGAAACAGGAAAGAATGTAAATAAGTGCTCAAGTAAAAGAAATAGGAGTGTCAGGGAAAGGAATTAGGCTGAAGAACAGTACACAACAGGACCAAAGATACCTTGTGGTTCTAGAGAGAGATGGGTTTCAGGGCCAGAAACTCTTGAGTTCTAATCTCTGCTCTGACCTTGACTTCGCCAAGTCACTGATTAATCTCTCTGTCTCAACTTCACCATCTACAAGAGGGATAATAATTCTTACTATCTCACAGTAGCCTTGTGATGATTAATTAGTTAAAGCTCTCTGAAGATAAAAAGTGCAAAGTAGCATTATTATGGTAACATCCTAATCCTCTTGAGGTTTATGTCACCAGAGGACCCTATGAGATATATATTTATCCCTCAACCACAGTTGCTTATCATTTGTTATCTACCGTATGCATGTAAATCTATATATATGTGACTTAACTTTTTTTTCCCAAAACTGGTTGATTGAAGCTAAAACTGAAATTGATTTGCCCAGTTTGTGGGGTGTTACTCTGGGGAATCATTACACCTGATCCTCAGCGTGAGTCTGTGCATCAATTAATCATTATTGGTCCTTATGGAATTAAAGTGAGAGTGAACTCTGCTAAAGTGCTTGTTTTGTGGATTAGGTAACTTGAAGAGCCTTTGTTTTTTAAATCCCTTTCAATAATACGGCAAGACGCATGATTTGGCACTCTGTATATTTTTTGTTTTTAAAAAGAGCTAACAAACACAATATGTATTTTTATAATTTTTTTAAATAATCACATGAATTTTAATAGAAAAGATTTCAGATTAAATGGAATATGAAAACTAATGGAAAAAAGAAATTAAGTAATGTGTTTTTCATTTCTTGCCTGTTGTTGGTGCCTAGCTAGTGCACTGGTGGGAGAGTATTAGAAATAGATTAGGGGCCTCATTCTGCATGAATAATACAATACTTCAGACCTTATTCTGGTACCTTTACTCATACTGAGGAGCACATTACTCCATGAGTAGTCTTATTGATTTCAATTAATTCATTCTCATTTATCACAATTCCTTCTATCTCTATTCTTTTCTTTTCAGGACAATTGTGGTGGGATTTTTATTTTTTAAATTCAATTAATAGATTTGGACGCAGTTTCCATTGTGAAATAAGATTTGAAGATCTCACTCTGTATGTCTATCCAATTTTATGTCAACGTTCAATATAGTTGACCATAACCATGTCTTGGATAAATCCATAGGGATGCATTCACTGTTGGCATACCACATTGTATTTCCAGTGAATTTAACAGAGCTGCATCCACTTGCACTAGTGTGAAGTCTGTAAATTACAGACTTTGTGAACAGTAAGCTGATTGGGCCAAAATCATCCTCGCTATAAACTCATGGATATAGACTAGGACTCAATTTATGTTATCTGTTTACATACAAGCTCAATTCTGTCACTATCACTCAGGTTGAGCAGTATCTTATTACATGGGTAGTTCTATTGAATATGGACTAGATACAGTGCTAGTGTAAGTAGCTGTAGCTCCATTAAATTCAATGCAATTACACCAGGTTACACTAGGATTAAACATAAGAACATAAGAACGGCCATACAGGGTCAGACCAAAGGTCCATCTTGCCCAGTATCCTGTCTTGCGACTGTGGCCAATTCCAGGTGCCCCAGAGGGAATGAACAGAACAGGTAACTATCAAGTGATCCATCCCCTGTCGCCCATTCCCAGCTTCTGGCAAACAGAGGCTAGGGACACCATTCCTGCCCATCCTGACTAATAGCCATTGATGGACCTATTCTCCATGAATTTATCTAGTTATTTTTTGAACTTATAAACTTCACAACATCCTCTGGCAAAGAGTTCCACAGGTTGACTGTGTGTTGTGTGAAGAAATACTTCCTTTTGTTTGTTTTAAACCTGCTGCCTATTAATTTCATTTGGTGACCTCTCGTTCTTGTGTTATGAGAAGGAGTAAATAACACTTCCTTATTTACTTTCTCCATACCAGTCATGATTTTATCAATCATATCCCCCCTTAATTGAATAGATCCCTATCCAAGATCCAAGATGATATTAAAGTCCACTATAGTGGATGGTGAAGTAGAATTGAAAGGGGATCCTGAAGTATGTGAATTAATTAATTTATCATTTCAGATTCACACTACAAAGTTTGCAGGACTAAAGATTTTGAGGATTAAATGTTAGATTTTATAGGAAGGATGGTTCTGTCAACATGGAGCAGTAGTGAGAGATGGGCTTAAGGCTTTGCCGATGCTTTCATGATGTGGAAATCATCCATTTTTGTACTGAATTTAGCCATCCTAGGTGGGGATACGATATATAGTTATTGAGGACCTGCATACTCCGTGGCTGATTTGACCTACATTCTGTGGCAAAGTTTCTATGGCATGTAGGACCAGAGCCTCAAAAGGAGTTAGGATTTAAATAGGAGATAGACACCTAAATGCCTTTAAGGATCTAGGCCTCCAGGCCAGCAAAAGAGAAATTCTTCAGCAGTTCCAAGCAAATTAAAAAATGGAGGTTTCTATTCAATTAAGTGTGAAAATACTAATAATGTCAGTGCAGTAATTCTTTGTGTTATTTAATTTGATAGGGAATTCAGTTTCTTTTACATCACCACTATATCTTTAGTTTTCAGGATGGTGAGGAATTTTGTGTTGAAAGTTCCTGACTGAACTGCAGAAATGATGAAGGGAGAAGATGGAAGTTTTGCCAACCGGGTTGGGGCCAGTTGGGGTGTTGGGAAGATGTGGGAAGCAGCTTGGGATTGTGTGATAAGCACATAAGCTGGATATTTCTACTGAAAGGTTCAGCAGTGAAATAAGTAGTAATTTTGCCATCTAAGTTGTTAGCATTAAGCTTCAGGGTTAATGCTACATTGAGATGAACAGGAGCCACTGCCAGTTCTTACAGCTACTGTTTCAGACTATCCACAGACTTTGCCAGACACCACTGAAGTGGTTTACACGATTTTTTTTTCTTTTCTTTTCTTTTTTATTTAAAGCTTGCATTCTAGAGCACATTTTTGCAACAAAATGTGGAATCTGCTGCACATTCTGTGCCTGCAGAATTGCAGAACACATGGGCTCAAGCCATAATATTTTCTTATTAGAATAATCAGGAAAGAAGAATAACTATGTTAAATATGGCACTATAAGAGTACTTGTACAGGCTTTGGGATAACATGCCGGAAAAGCGTATCTCTATAGATAGATCAGCCAAGAAAAGGTATTGACATTAAAATTCTAATTGAAGAACTGAACTGGTGCCAAGCAGTAAAAAATGACAAGACAATTTATAAACCTGGTTAAAGGGCTTCCATTGATCGCACTATCCAGAATGGATAAATGAAACCGGAGCACCGTCTAATAGGATCAAGCGGTCACTACACTGGAGTTTATTGGAAAACTAAATCAATGTTTACAGCAGACCGTTAAAGTCCAATATTTAAATAATATGCTTTATTTTTAAAGCACAGTCGTTTCATTCTTAGCACATTGAGGACACATATACTCATCCTCAGTGTTCTACAGTCAGTTCCTGAAGATCAATCTACTCCTCAGTAAATGAGCAGCAAGCGGTCTGACAGCCTCAAGACAGCTGCCTGTATGCCCAGAGCCCTGCCTCCCAGCACAGAGCTGCTGAGGGCTCCATGTTAGCTCCTCTCCTCCATAATGCATTGTGCACAAGTCAGCATCACCAAAAGGAAGAAATGGAGGTGACAGTAGATTCAGCAGGCAAATATCTTACCAGACATACTTGACTGTGCAAACAACCAGGGCCGGCTCCAGACCCCAGCACGCCAAGCGCGCGCTTGGGGCGGTGTCCCGCGGGAGGGTGGCAGGCGGCTCCGGTGGACCTCCCGCAGGCATGCCTGCGGACGGTCCGCTAGTCCCACGGCTCCGGTGGAGCATCCGCAGGCATGCCTGCGGGAGGTCCACCGGAGCCGCGGGACCAGCAGACCCTCCGCAGGCACGTCTGCAGGAGGTCCACCGGAGCCGCGGGACTGGCGACCGCCAGAGCGCCCCCCGTGGCGTGCCGCCCTGCTTGGGGTGGTGCAAATCCTAGAGCCGCCCCTGCAAACAACTGCCAAATTTTGTCAAGCATCTTCATTAACCAAGTTACACATAAGAACTTGGCAAAGCTTCCATTATCCTTGTTAGAGTGACTCGGGGAGGAAGGATGGTTTTGTGAGTAAGGCACAAGATTAGGCATCATGAAATCTGGGTTCTGTTCCTAGCTGTGAACTTGAACAAGTCTTCTGTCCTCTTTGTGCCTGTTGCCTCATCTAATAAATAGGGATACCTACCTACTTCACCAGGATATTGTGAGGACTAATAAATTAGTGTGTGTAAAACCCTTTCTGTGGGAGATGGTATAGAAGTGTACAATATTAATAGAGTTGGAAGTTGTTTTCACTGAGTGGAGGCAGAGTTTCAGACTGTTACAGGTCTAGTTGCAGGGGAGGAATGAACATTCCTTCTCCTTCCCGCCTGGCATCTGCCAGAACTTGTAATTGTCACTTTGTGGCCTCTAAACAAATCATTTGAATCTTTCTTAACAGATGCTACCTCCCTGTAATTCCACAACCTTGTTGGCATCCATGTACATGTGTGCTGTATGGATGGGGAGGAGAGAGCTCAGTGAGCTAAAATAATCTTCCACTCATACTTGACACAAAGGGGTTAAATCAGATCAACAGCACATCCTGACGTCCCAAAGGCATGAGGCTACCCACTTCAGTCCTGCCGCTGGAGGAAAAAGATTGGATGAAGAGTTACTGAATCTACTGTTGTAGCCTGAAGTCCTGATTGGTCTTACTTTTGATTAAGGCCAGCCCTGGCAGCAGGAGCAGCAGAAAGAAAGAGGGTCATTGAGCTAAACTGGGGTGAAGCCATGACCAGTCTGAAAAACAAGAAAGTAATATAATTGAATGGGACCCTGAAATAAATATGGAGCCAGTGGAGTAGGATGATGGAAGTGATCTGATAATATTTTAATGTAATTTCCTAGTGGGAATGATACTTACACATCAGAAAACTGTTAGGGGGTAAGGAGTGAGAAGGGGCAATACTGTTTCGAAGTATTTGTAAGTAAGAGAGATGCTGCTGATAATAGGATCTGTTACTGCTATGCACTGTACAGGGCTGCTAAGACCCTTTGGTGCTGCTTATTAAGTTTGTACCTAGTGGAGGATCAGGTCCTGTGCATTTACATGTCTGAGATGTCCATTAGAGTTAATGAGAACTACACATGAAAATTCCTTGAAGATGAGGGGAATTCATACATTCTCCAATGTACACAAGGGACACTAAAATTCCCATCTGGCCACTGTCCCTCTTAGTGCAATAAGGTGGAATAACACAGTAATAGAATAATTACCATAATATTCTGTAACAATGGAAGTCTTGTTGATGGCTGAATGTATTTAAATTAAGGAATTCAGTTTCTCAAAACACAATGAAAGGGCAGTATTGTGAACTGCCAGTGCCCATAACTTAATAGGTAATTGTAGCTGTGCATGAGCCATGTTCACGCCTGATTAAACTGATTTATCCAGTAATAGAAGGCTTATTGTACTATCTATATGATGCTATTTCCAAACAATAGGAAGAATAAGGGCTAAAGGCTAGCCAGTGAAACTACCTCCCTCTGTGCAAATAAATTATCTAGTCGCTATTATAAAACAAAAAGCATTGTGTCCTGGCAGACTTACAACAAAGAAATCATTATCTGTCTGGCCTATGCACTGGAGAACAATCATCTGTATTTCCAAAATTAAAAATCTAATTAAAACATTATTATGGGTTCACAAAACAAAGTGTCAGTCCTTCTACTGCCATGATTTAGCTCGATGTCTCAGGGCCCAATCCTGTACCCGCTAAATCAATAGTCCACACTTTCCCCTGTGTTAAGGTTGCTTTGCACAACTCCACTGGCCATGGGAATATCACCCAGTGTAGTGAGTGGTATGAAGCCTTTGTAATAGTTCTTACATCACCCCCTTCCCATGTAAGAGGCATGGTTGGGGGAGAGGGAACATGCTTGGGACTCCTCTCCATCACAAAGGTTCTCAGTTGCTTTGTTGGTGCTATTGGCAGTTAGGGTATTTTAAAGCAGCCGTCAGCCTGGTGCAAAGTGGTCCCAGGTTTTGGGGGATCAATAAAAATGGTTTAAAGCCAAATTTGCACTCTTCTCCTGAGTTGCACTGTGCACCCTTTGGTCTCAGCTGAAAATCTGATCCATTGCATCTTCAGTGGGAGAAGGGTCTAGCCCTTATTTAATGACAGAACAAGATGCTTAATGTTTTCAAGATATATTAGCCATCTTGCAGATAGACAGATTGTGCCCTGAGGTGAGAAAAAAATGCTTTTGGGGTGGACTGAGCTCTGTTTCCTTGACTATTAGGGGACATGGCTTGTATGCACTACTGTTTTCACTTCCATTTGCTCTTTGCCTTTTAATTTGTCCCTTCAGATTCAATCCTCTGTACCTGTTGAGAAAAGATGGGCCAAGTTGCCAATGATATTATTGAGCGTACAGGAAGTCAACGAAGCACAACAGGAATTTTGTGTGCTAGCCTATTGTGGTGGGTTGTACTCACCTCTTAAGCACCCCTGGCCCTTGACTCATGGTGCTGCCATTCTCTTCAGCTAGAAGCAATCCCTGAGGGCTGTCATCTGGCCTCTGTGGGTCTTGGCCTTCCAGTTGGGTCATACACTCCAAACCCCTTCCGGGGAAAAACAAACAAAAAATAGAAACAGGATCTTGCCCTTCTGGGCCAATTCTAAACAAAATAGTTTCTTATCCTTTATGGTTTAACTTCCCTCTCTGGGATTGAATGAGCAGGGTTCTTTCTTAGTCCCTGCCACTGATTGGTGCCAATAATAGGCTTGGCCCCTTCTCACTCCTGTGGCTTCAGCTAGGAACTGACTAGCTGCAACCAGGTAGCTGCTTTTATTTCAGCATACTGGGCCTTGATTCACTATTGCTGGTCTGCTAGAAGACCAGATCTCGCTGGTTTCCAAAATGGCTTCTCTTTTCTTCACAGATAATTGTTTCCTGAGGCAGGGTGCAGCAGGGCATCCAATAGGGGATCACAAAGATCTGGTACAACCCATTACAACTGCAAAAATTGGCTTACACTAGAGAGAAAATGTGTTTGTTGACTGGACTTTTTCCCACACTTGAATCTGCTGTTATTGACATTCTGTGCTTCAGGGTTTCATCCTGTGAGGGGCTGAGTTCTTTTCTTGCTGATTGCAATGAGATTTGAGAATAGTCAGCACTTGTCAGGAAGTGATCACCTGGAAGATTTGGGCCTTTAGTAAGGCTCAGGACAGAAGTACTCCAGGCTGGGACTGATCTGTATGGGGAAACTTGCATAAAGCTTTCCCTAGTGATACTAGTTTCTCACTTTCACAAGTATTAAAAGTTACCTCCGTAACAGAAAAAGTCAACAATACTGCTAAGTTCAAGTAATAAGCCGTAGGCTGTATTACCATTTCCACAGAACCCCTCCATGCTAGGAATCCCATTCCCCTTTAAGGGGGATTCCTGAGATAGTGGCAAGTAGGAAAGCCTGTCAATACTTTTCCACTGAGCTGTGCTGATAGGGGAGTGGGAGAAAGTGAAGGAATACTAGGCCTACATAAGGATGGCCCTGATCTGTGTCAGATCCACCCATATCCACAGTGATTTCAGAGGATTTCAGATTCTGGGGTCTGCCCGTACCATTGGATGGGTAGGACACCCCCAACCCGTAATGGAATATTTTGATGTGAACTCATGAGAGGAATTTCATGGAGTTTTCGTCCTCCTCATCAGCTGCATTTTTCTCCCATAGGGGTAGTGATCTACCTTGAGTTCTTCCTCAGTCCTCACTAAGGCATTAGTTCCATTAGGAGTCTGCATGGTAAGGAGCTCAAGATTTGACCTGCGAATATAGTTGCTTATTGCTGATCGTAGTTGTGTGTATGCAAATGCAGTAATTTTAGCTTTTCTGATCATTAAATGTCCATCTCCAATTTGATATATTTGACATATATACGATTTTCGTATATTATTTGTATTGTTACATGGTGTGATGGGGTGTATCTATCCTGCACTGGCCCCACAGGGGTTAACTGTGCATTGCAGGAGGAGGAAGCCATGGCCATCCATCCTTGCTGGGCATGCTCAGACTGGAGAGAAGGTATAAAGGGAAGCAGCCCAGCTCAGTTGGGCCGGACCGCTGAGGAGGGTGGATGCATATTGTTAGCGCCCTCCCCCTCCCCCCCCCGCCCAAGCTATGGGAGCCCCAGTTCCAAGAGGCCAGTCACGCTGAACTCCATATGGACATCGCCGGCGGAGACCTGGGAAGGGACTGAGCCACGGTGGACTTCGCCTCCAGATGACCCCGGAAACCCCATAGACTGCTGTACTGGGAAACTGGGTAGGAAGTAGCCCAGGGGAAGGGGAAATAGATGCTAGTCTGGTTGTAGGACCAGGAGACTTGTCAGCATGTTTCAGTGGGATTCCTGCTGACCCAGTGATGGGACCCACCTGGACTGGGCCCTGGTGGAGCGGGTGGGCCTGGGCCCCTCTTCCCCTGCTGCCAACCCCACACCAGCGTGGCAGCGTCTCCCTACCTTAGGCCTAGAGGCTTGTGGTTATTTACGATTCACCCGAGTCAGAATGCTAGACTATTGAGACTGTGAGTTTGCTGCTCTGCCCTATCTGCGGGCCTGAGCAACCCAGACTGTTTGCTGCTTCTCTGCCCTGTCTGAAGGCCTGAGCACCCCAGACTGTTTGTTTGCTTCTTTGCCCTGCCTGAGGGCTGGGACACCACAGACTGTTGATTTATTGCTGTACCCTGCTTGAGGTCCTGAGATCCTGAGTGGCAGCCAAACCTACCCTGCGTGCGAGGTCAAACTGCCCTGGGAGCCAGGGTAGCCCAAAGGACTCTGACAAAACCTCTTTTGTGGGTTAGATGTCAGAGGCTACGTCTTCACTACCCGCTGTATCGGCGGGTAGCAATCGATTTCTCGGGGATCGATATATCGCGTCTCATCTATACGCAATATATCAATCCCTGAATGAGCTCCTGTCGACTCCGGAACTCCACCAACCCGAACGGTGGTAGCGGAGTCGACATGGGGAGCCGCGGACGTCGATCCCGCGCTGTGAGGACAGTAGGTAATTCGATCTAAGATACTTCGACTTCAGCTACGTTATTCACGTAGCTGAAGTTGCGTATCTTAGATCGATTTCCCCCCGTAGTGTAGACCGGCCCAGAGAGACTGTAGCAGTTGGGGTGTAAGCTCCCTGCTGACTGTATGTGACTGGACATCTGTTGACAGTTATCTACCCTGCCACAAATGGATCAAAATTTGATTAATCCAATCCTTACAAATATCAAAAGTTTACAGCCTTCATTTTCTATATGACATGATTCTGTCATCAAACTGGAAAATAAGGCATTTTTAGGATGAACGGGTTCCACAAAAGATTTCAGAAGCTAGGCGGAAGTTCTGTGATGAGACTTCAGCATCTTTTGAACTGCTTCAATGGACGACCCCAAGGAAAAAAATCTGAGAGATGTGTAGCTGAGGAATTCAGTATCACAAACTAACATGTCTGACCACTAAAGAAAAAAGCCAAAGCCAACCAATAAAAGCCCACTAGTTTTGTAATATACAACTGTTGGGATCAAG
This sequence comes from Mauremys mutica, assembly GCF_020497125.1. Classification (NCBI taxonomy): domain Eukaryota; kingdom Metazoa; phylum Chordata; order Testudines; family Geoemydidae; genus Mauremys; species Mauremys mutica. The sequence continues at coordinate 97,068,815 of NC_059074.1, read as the reverse complement.
GAGACGCGGAGTCAAGAGGTTTGTTAAGCAGGCGTCCCGAGCTCTCTTGAGCTGGGTTTTTATTAGTAATTAGAACAAAGAGCATGAGATCACAGTTACTTGTAACATATTGATTGGTTCACCCATAGCCATCTCCCCTTGTGCAATATATCATAATTGGTGAAGGGACTACGTAAGCTATTGGAGGGGCTACGTGCACTATTGCCTAGTCTGTGCTTAATCAATAACCTGAGCATTGCTTTACCTTAAGCCAGGAGTAAATGTAATAAACATGTGTGTGGTTTGCCAGCACAGCATATTTTTACTACACCTCCCCCTTTTTGTTTTTAAGCAATTTGCAGGCATAATTCTAGCACCTCCCCCACCGCCCTCTGCTCCGTTAAGCAGAAGGTACTTTGGTTTAAAGTCTTTGCAAATACCTCCCATATATTAAGATGAACCCCCCCAGTCATTATCGGCCCCCCTTCCGTAGGGACAGTAGTTAAACTGAAAATAATTATTGTTAACAAAAGTACAGAATTGGCATTTAAGGAGGCTATTAATGCCATCATATAGTTCTCTGCCGTTTTCTCTTGTCCTGTTTTTTCCAACAGTTGTTCAGCCTGATTAGCTAGGTTCTTTACTTGGCCCCATGTGACAGGTGCATTTCGTTGGCCCCCTCGTTGTCGGCCTGTTGTCACTTTTCCTTGTTCATCATATAAGTGTATGTTGAAGTCAGGGATGGGGTTGCTCAGTCCCTGATGCCACGCCATCCTTGTATGGTCGAACGTATCGTGCAGGTACCCAGAGCGGGCCGCTTGGTGTTGATACAGCTGCGTAACCGCGCCCCCAGGTGATTAGTGGCACAGGTCCGCTCCACTCCGGGCCAGGTAGCTGACGATAGGTTACCTTTGGAGCAGGAAGAACTTCGGTCGTCTGATAATGCCGTTGTGCCCTGGTGAAAAATTGAGAATTGAAAGGTAATAGATTTAAATGATTGAGTGTAAACAGTACTTGAGCCAGCCATTCTTCCTTTTCTGTCAGGCTGCCGGGGACAATTCCCCCTTTTTGTTTTTGCCGCAGGAGGGCAGTTTTTAATGTGCGATTAGCTCGTTCTACAATGGCTTGTCCTTGGGAATTGTATGGGATGCCAAAGGTATGCGTGATTCCCCATCGCGTGCAGAACGCTGCCATCGCTGAAGAGCAATAGGCTGGGCCGTTGTCAGTTTTTAAAGCTGATGGCTTTCCCATCACTGCAAAGGAACGAATGAGGTGATTACAGACGTGTTTGGCTTTTTCCCCTTTTTGTGGCGTTGCCCATATATAGCCAGAATAAGTGTCTATGACTACATGCAAATAGGACCAGGGAGCTAATGGTGGGAACCGAGTGACGTCCATTTGCCACAATTGGTTTGCACCTAGCCCCCGAGGATTTACCCCGATAGCGGGTCCTGCGAGGTTTCCAGTACACTCAGGGCACTGCTGAATAATCGCTTGTGCATCAGATAGTGGTATGGAAAATTGCTTGGCCAATGCCCTAGCATTTTGGTGATGTAAGGAGTGACTTTCCATAGGAGAGCAGGGGAAAGCCTTTAAGGCGTGATCAGCATAGGCATTGCCTTGCGAGATTTCTCCAGGGAAAGGCTGATGACTTCTAACATGTGCAATAAAAAATAGATGTCGTCGGTGACGTAATATCAGTTGTAGGGAAAGAAATAAAGAGCGTTGCGGTAAGGTAAACTGGGATTTCCACTGGTCATTTTTCTTCTTCTGTTATGGGAACGGGAGATACCAAGTAGAATACTTTCAGTGGAATATGCTGAGCAACTTGGAGACGAGGATCCTTGGGAGTATGGTAAGTTACGGACCCAACATAATTGGCTAGGGCTATTTGCACCTCCTCCGAGTGCATACATGCAACTTCCCAGGTGGCGATGGGGATGGGGATAATAATGTTTACTAAATCCATGGCAAACACGTGTCGTGCTCGATTGCGTCCTTTAGTGATTAATTGAGCAAACATAGTGTGTTTTTGTGTGTGTGGTAAATACATCCACTCGATATTATGTCGGTTGCTTTCCTAATTTTAGGGCATTAAACAGTGGAGTTAACATAGAAGTGGGAATCTTGTAATACGGTCTTATCCAATTTATGGATCCCAGAATTTGCTGTAGTACTACATATGTTAATTTGTTTGGCAAGGTAAGTTTTGGAAGTATGGGCATGGAGTATGCTGCAAGCATTTTATGACCTAAATATTGAAAAGGTTCGGATTGCTGTATTTTTTCCGGGGCTACTACCAGACCCGATTGACTTAAGATATCCGTTAACTTACTTTTCCATGTGGTGGGTAGGGGCCTACCGGCTATTAAGATATCATCCATATAATGGTATACAAGTAGCTTTTTGAACTTATTTCTGAAAGGTTGAAGAGCAGTGTTTACAAAATACTGACACATGGTAGGGCTATTTAACATGCCCTGGGGTAACACTTTCCAATGATAACGTGTTGTGGGTTGGGCGTTGTTCAGGACTGGCACTGTGAATGCAAAATACTTTCTATCCTTTTCCTGTAACGGTATTGTAAAGAAACAATCCTTTAAATTAATTATTGCCACCTGGTAGTCATAAGGGATTAAATTTGGATTGGGGAGGCCACACTGCAGGGGGCCCATTGGTTCTAATATTTTATTAATTTCCCGCAAATCGTGAAGGAGCCTCCATTTTCCTGATTTTTTCTTAATTACAAAAACAGGAGTATTGTACGGGCTTGTAGTATGCTCAATGTGTTCATCTTTCAATTGTTGCTTAACTAATTGCTGCAAAGCTTCTAATTTTTCTTTAGGTAATGGCCATTGTTCTACCCAGACTGGTTTATCAGTTTTCCACTGTAACGGAAGAGCCTGAGGCTTACTCATCTTCCAAAATCAGTTTCGCCCCTATCTGTTCTAACAAATCTCTTCCCCAAATGTTAAACTGTAAAGGCAATATGCAGGGTTGAATATATGCTATTATGGGACCTTGTTCCTGGGATTTTACCGGTAACCATTGAGAGCTCTTTTTAGATGCTTGGCTTCCTCCTACCCCGAATACCGCAGGGGCTATCTCAGAGGGCCATTTAGGTTCCCAATCCTTTTCAGCTATGACAGAAACATCCGCCCCTGTGTCCAACAAACCGGTCAGCCACTTACCTTGGAGGTTATACTTACGTTGAGGTTTGTGCAGGGATATTCGGTGTACCAACGCCGCCACCTGTGGGTGAAAGGAAGAGTCGCTGTCGCCTTCAGTACGGGTTGATCCAAAGCCTCCTGTACGTGTTACCTGTGATTTTTCTCCAGGGAGCTCATATGGCAACAGTATCATTTGTGCCCAGGAGTCCCCTCGTCTTAAAGTAAAAGGCAGGTGACTCCAATACTGAACATATATTTTTCCCTGATAATCAGCATCAATCACTCCTGGAACTACCATAATTCCTTGTTTGCTTGCTGATGACCGAGGGAGTATAATGCCCACCGTCCCTTCAGGAAGGGGCCCTTTTAATTGAGTAGGCATTAAAAGAACTTCCCCCGGTAAGAATGAGGATTTTTCTTCTTGATTATACAAATCTATTCCAGCACTGCCGGTCGTTGCCGGTTGCGCTGTAGTCAATTCTTCCGCCCCCATTGTTTTTCCAGGGCCCGGGGAGGGCCCGGTTATTGGTTTCCCTGCCCCAGTCCTGATCGACATTGATTTGCCCAATGATACCCCTTGTTGCATTTAGGACATTTTTTGGAGGGCCTACCCTTCCTGGCCTTTATGTGCTCCCCCTCCGGGTGCCCTACACTGGCTTTTAAAGTGTCCCAGTTTTTTGCAATTAAAAACTTACGGGAACCCTTCTGAAAGCTCTCATAACACTAAGTTTAGTACGAATATATGTATCCTGGGGTTGAGTATCCCACAGCAGCTAACCTAAACTCACTGTCCCACATCAGCACCATACGAAATAAGTCTTTCCAATCTTGTGGAGCCATAATGTAGCCATTTCCAATTCCTTCTAAGATGCCTGCCACGAAATTAGACCTGATGCCTGTCTCCGTGATAGCTTTTCTCACCTCCCTCAGTACTGTATACGGTAGCGCCGTCCACTCTCTGGCGGCATTGCCCTGTGCATCGACTCCTGCCGCTATAGGCATTAACATGGGCAACTCCCCCTCCCACTGATGTTCTTCCTCCAAATTCAATTCCCATACCAGGGGCATTGACATTACGTAAGCTATTGGAGGGGCTACGTGCACTATTGCCTAGTCTGTGCTTAATCAATAAGGAGTAAATGTAATAAACATGTGTGTGGTTTGCCAGCACAGCATATTTTTACTACATACAACTACATTGTGTCAGGAAAAGAAATGTATAACACCTATAATTTATAATTACTTGCTCAGATACCAGGCCTGGATTTAAAGCTAAGAGTGATTCTGCCAAAATCATAGCAGGGTGTTGGGGGTTAGAGTCAAGCATGATAATTAGGATTTTCTTTTTGTAATAGAAATTTTCAGAAAAAAAATATCATCAGCCATGTTAAATGTTAATAAAATTCCACATAAAAAAAGTCTCATCTGTGTTGCTCACACCAAATTTTCTATCCCACCTGTGGCATGTACTTCTTCCTGGTCCTCCATTCCTCCTGATCAGGTCCTTATGCACTGACCCAGCTAGGCTAGGCTATGCTAACTGTGAGGAAAGACAGAGGCAAACCAAGACAAAAAGAATAATTTTAAATTTTTTAAACTTTATAAGGGAAAACCTCAATTGTAACAGGTGCATAAATAATATAATATGTTACCAAGTGCTTATTACTTATAATAATAAACTATAGGATAACCTTTACAAACTTGTACATGCTACTCTTCCCCACTCTGTGCAGTTAATATCAAATGCATTGTTATAAACAAGAACAAAAGAGATTACTCAACAATATATTGTCACTTCAGAGAAGAATCAACATTTCCTTTCCTTGGCTGTAAGTCCTGCTCCACTCTTGCTTGGTGTCCTGTTCTTTGCTTCTCTTTGGCTTGAAGTGCTCCTTAGCTTCGATGTTCCTGTGGCTCACATCTTTGCACCAAGTTTATCCACAAGTGGGGTTTCTTCTCCTAGTGGGCCCTCACGTGTCTATTAGATACCTTTGAATTGTATTTCTTCAATAGATGTTCAAACAGTCATTCTCTTGGTCCATGTACTTTAGGTCCTTGGTGGGAAGGTATCTAGTTACTGTTTTCAGGATCTGTTTTCATCTAACAGCTTTTTGATCAATTGCCTTTTTCGCTGATTATATTTCCTTTTATTTTTTTCCCTTGATACTCTCTCTCCAGCACATCTGTAGATTTTATTTCTCACTACTACTTCTCTTCTCTAATAGTGCCTGCTCACATACCCAGGTCTGTTTTTTTCCTGCTTCTCCTGACCTGAAATCTTTCCTATTTTCCTTCTTTCCTCCTCCTCACTTCCCAATCCCCTACTTTCATTCTCCTGTTCTTCTTTTATTTTAACCCCTTGCCTCTTACCCCAGCTTTGGTTCATCCACTAGCTCAACATCCAGCCTCTTCTCTTTCCCTCCTTCTCTCACAGCTTTCTCCAACTGCCCCCTTTGGGCAGATTCCATGCCCCCCTCCTTAGCTCAAGCTGCCCTTTTATTGGCTGCATCTCTCCCCTGGGCAGCATTCTATGCCGCTGCACCACGTGTTAGTGCCAGGGCCAGGGTTACTGAACTTATTCATCCCTCCTTTCCAACTGAGGAGTGTGGAGACCAGAATAGTGGTAATTCTTCACCCCATTCCTCGCAGGATGCATCCAGGGCTACTGACCAGGGGCAGCCTGGGGCGGCAAGCCGGGGGGGCGGCATGCCAGTCATCATGAGGGCAGCAGTCCGGGAGCCTTTGGCAGCGTTTCTGCGGGAGGTCCGTCGGTCCCACGGCTTCAGCGGAACTTTGGCGGCAGAGGCTCCCTGACTGCCGTGCTTGGGGCGGCAAAAAACATAGAGTCGCCCCCGCTACTGACAGTTCTTCACTGTATTCTATCATCTCCTCATAATACTGGTAGTGCAATGGCTGTGTAGACAAACATGGTTAGGCATTGTATGCACAACCATAGTTAAAACACATTCAGCCTTAGACATTAGATTCTGTTTAATCAATGGGCTGCAATGTTGTCTAGTGGAGTACTACTATGTAATTCTAGGGTAACATTTTTATATGTGTCAAAGTGAGTTGGGAGCCTTAGTCCCATTTTCAGAAGTGACTTAGGCACTTAGAAATTTTGCTTCATTGACTTTCAATGAGATTTTGGCTCCAAAGTGCTTTTGTCACTTTTGAAAATGGGATTTAGGCTCCAAAATTAGGTGCTCTTGAAAATTTTACCTATCATCTCTTTTTCAAAACACTCATGGGATCTTTAACTTCCACTGGGGTAACCACTTGAGAAAAGATAAGAGACACTTGGTTTAACATCTCAACTGAATGAGAACCCTCTAACAGTGAAGTTCTCCTTTAAATATTAGATGGGAAATGGGTTTCCCATCATGTGAGAAAGTTTTGAGATTTCAAAAAACATTTCCTTTCCTGAATCAGAACAAGAAAGCCAAAAACTTTTCACACACCAATAATCTGGAAAACCATTCAGATTGGTCAATTGAAGCATTTCATGTTGATCATTTCAAAACATTTAATTTAAATTTCAGCCTTTTTAAAAAAAAATTGCCCTTTTTAGTATAAATTAACTAAAATTTCAAATGAAAAAAATGACACTTTTCATTTAGAAAATGTCAAAATGGGACATACTGATTTTTTTAAAATCAGGATTTTTATTGAAACTGACCCTTTCCTGTGAACAGTTTCAGTTTCAACAAATCAGCATTTTCTGACGGAAAAAATGACTTCACTGGAAAATTTCTGACCAACTCTATTTAATATCGTACTAAAGTATGCTTTCCAACCAGATATATATTAAATGACTAGGGTATGGTATGATCTCTTCTACAATTTATATTCTATGGTCTTATTTCAAGAAGCCCATGTTTTAGCAGAGGGTGTATCATCTGGGACTTAGTGCTGATAGAGGCATTTGGATATTTTAGATTGCTGAGGTGAAACCATGCTATGGCAGGTCAACTATTGCTCAAAGGTATAAATCTATCAGTTTCCTCATCCCTGACTGAATGACTCATGAAAGCATGCTAGCACACTGTACCCTGCTCAGATTAAGCTAGTTATTTGAAAACAATACAGCTTTGAAACCAAAGTTTTGACTGATCTTGTAAAAAAAAATCCAATTGTTTTCTTAATTTTTCAATTATTATTATTTAAAGGGGCATTGTCAACAGATTTAGGCTCAAAATTTGAGCTGCCTTCCCAAAATGGAAAATACTCAGGCTTCTCAATATCTCTGTTGTCTAAAATTTCTCATTCCATCACTGAGAAATACGTAAATAAAATGAACTAACTTCTGGGAAAACTGCTCAAGCATGTTTTGTGCTCCCTCTGCTGGCTCAACAGAAGCTGTTGCGTGATAACGATTGATGCTGTGTCTGACTGAATATACAAAGATATGTGTGGAACGTGCTGGCCAACGCTTCCCGCAGCTCCTGTTGGCTGGGAACGGTGAACCGCAGCCACTGGAAGCTGTGGGGGGTTGTGCCTGCGGACATCAACGTAAACAAAATGTCTCGAGGCCTACCAGCGGATTACCCTGATGGGCTGCATGTTGAAGGTTGCCAACCCCTGAACAATGGTCTTGGCTTATGGTGCCCACCTGACTTTTTATAACTCTTACTGTTAAAATGCCATTCTTTTCTTAACTGCTTGAACTTGGCTTACTTGGTAATTTCCCTCTTTAAACAAAACAAAGCATTGATTTGCCTGTTGAATAGAATTTCTAAAGGAGGAATGTACCAGGTTCTCTCTTCTCTTCCCATCTAAGCAGCAAATGTAATATGTCTAGAGAGAGTGAGAACAAACCACACATGATAGATATTAGTCCTGGCGTTTAATGCACTACTGGAAGGAGCTCAGATACAATGGTGATGAGCATGGTATAAGAACCCACATAAAGTAGAGTATTTGCTTGCACGAAAATTATCTGAAGGGCTGTGAATGAAACATACTATAAAGGGGATGTGTCAAGACGGGGGAGGTGCTAGGTATGGAGTCACAGGGAATGGTAAGTGACTCAGCCTTAGTTAACATTGTCGTTAGTATTTTGGAAGAAAAGCTAAACCGCATGTTTATTCCAGTCGCCATTATATTAGGAAGTGAGCCAAATACCAGTGGAGACAGAGAATAATACAGAGGGGCCTATTGTCAAATCTCAGAACAATTATGTCACCCAACTAGTCAGGCTGTTATCTGGGGGTATCCACAATGACTGGCTATGGGGGAAGGAATCCTCCTTCCCAAGCCACAGAGCTAGCCTCTGTGTTTTGTGTGCTCCCCTGTCTAGGAGAGAATGACTGGCAGAGACACATACATCCCACATGTGCTTTCCAAATCCTGACTCCCATTCTGCACTGGCTACAGAGGAGGGGGCAGAATTTGGCACCCACAGTGGTTAGAAATGTCTAACAGAAATAACAGGATTAGCCTGCACCTGAAAAATGGAAGCTAGCACATTTGGGGAATAGTAATATGAAATAGATATTTGATGAAAGGGAGACACTGGGAAAGCAGTAGCGCCAAGATAACCCTTGGAATGTAAGTGAACAACAGGCAACTAGGAGGTTGACATCAGATACAGAGGCAACAATACCCAATAGGTTAACTTGTGCCTCATTAGCCACTGCTCAAGGTAGAGGTTTATGGAGATGCACTGCTCCAGTAGGATCTCTTGAGGCGTTATGCCTTACTCAGGCTGAATATCAGAGAACATTTCCTAATAAAGAACTCTATAATCTGTGTAATAACCTTCCAAATTAATGGCGGAAGTGCCAGCAGCTGGGACACTTGAAGAACTGGACAAAGCACGGGAAAATATTATTATTAAATATTTGCATTGTATTAGCACCCACAGGCCCCAGTCAGGAATCACAGCCTCTTTGTGGTTGGGACTCTTCATGAATTAAAAGGGTGGTCCCTGCCCCAAAGAAAATGTAGGAAATAATCCTGCATTACCAAGGTCCTTATCCAAATGCCACTGAAATCTTTCTATTAACTTCAATATGCTTTTGGATTGGACTCTCGGGGTGAAATCAAGGAGAGTTTTTTCATTGATTTTGATGGGGTAAGGATTTCACTAATGTCCTATTAGGTATTTTCCATCTTTATATTATTCTATAAGGATAAAATCCATTCCTGAGCAGAGAGCCAGCACAAAGCCTACCCACCACTTACACATCACTATAGCCTTCAAACTAGGGTGTAAGCAGGACACAAGTGGTGCTTGGGCCTTTTCTGGCCTTCTGACAAGTGGTGAATTTCACTTTGGCTATGTCAGAGGGAATAAGTGGGGCATCTGTATCATGATTTTCAAGCAAACAAAAATGGACCAAACTTTATCCACTCTATCCACAAATATATTTATTGTAGTGGCTTCTCTTTCACTACATATACATTGTTAAAGATGTAGTATCCCTTTCTCTCCGTGACTTTCATAAATCTGATTATAAAGCAGTAGATTCTTCCAGTAAAAAGGAAGAAGAAAACCCCCACGACTGTGAAAGACACATATTTCCATGGTCTATTTTCTGTTCTTTATTAACTCATCATTGTCTCCTACAAATATGATTTGTCATTCACTGGAAGATTTGAAACGTAGATTTAAGTTACACATAGTTATAAAAAGCATAGAACAGCACGCACTGTACCACTGTTTAGACCAGAAAACATTGTGTTGTCCCATAGCTAAGAATGCTATACGAGCAAAGCGCCACCACTTCTCCTTTAGGAACTTCGGTCTCTGAAGTTGCAGTTGCTTCCACTTCTTTTCCTTCTTTAACTTTCAACACCCTGCAGATATTCCCCCTGGTATTTCTCACATGAGTCTGGAACAAGTACTGGGGAACCCCAGGGTAATCCAGTTCGGATCCACCACAGGGTGCAAAACCTTAGATTCCTACTGGCTCTTGAAAAATGGTTTCCCTCCTGCCCCTCTCTGAATATTTATGTACGATATACGATGGGATACTTTGTCTCTGATTTAGACATCTCTCTTGTCTCATACTTTGCTTAAACAATAGCTTGACAAATATTTTACAGAGGAAGCAGGTTGTTCATCCAGATGTCATTCATTATATTGCTATATTTTATACCCTATTAATAAGTATATACAAAATTTCTTAATTGCCTTTTACAGATGCATGGCAGCATATAATGTAACAGTTTTAAAGTATCCCTTTTTTAGATTTTTTTTTTTTAATTCTTGGCTCATGTCAGTCTCTTTAATAAACTATGATTGCTTGGAGAATATAGGAACTATTTGGAATGTTGTTTAAGGTTTAACAATCACTGATAGCATTGTCCATTTGTGGTTTGAATGGCTTGAGCATCTGTCACGGGGATCTGGTTGAGATAGCAGCATCATAAGTCTAAAACAATCAGGTAAGGCCATTAGTGAACAGTGCTGATGGGTACTGGGTTCTGTTGTTTATCTTGGGCTTTTCTTTTCTTCGGCTGCATTTTGTTTTTGTTTTCCCGCTGTTCTCGGTTTTGTCTTCGGGATTCTCGGCCTTTGTTTTCCTGCCTTGTCTCCCTACTTTCTTCTTTGTTTGGCCTTTTCCCTTTCTCATCTCTATTTTTTTTCCCTGAAATAAAAATACATGGCACATTATAAGCAATACTCAGACCATCCCAGTCCTTGAATTCCGTCAGTTTGCCAACAGCCTGAAAAATCACCCTTTATTACAAGCTCATGATGCTGAGGGTTAAAACCAAACATTAACCCAGTTGTCTGGAGAGCAATCATAGGTATCCATCTGTGAATCAAGTCATCGGGTAAAGTCCTGACCTAGGGCCAGATTCTCTATCCCTGAGTCGAGCAAAGTGTCTGGAGTCTGGCCATAACCAGACAGCTGAGAATTCCTCTTGTGTGGGGGAAGTTCTTAGCTGGTACAAAGCCGGCATAGTTGGTTTCTATGCCAACTGCCCCCCAACAGAGGTGATTGTGAGCATGGCAGAATGACCTGCACTCCCACAGTTCTCATTTGGTGTGTGCTCCAGCTGATGTAAGTTAAAGCACTCCCTAGGATGCTATAACTTATGCCTGAGCCGGGAACCTGAGCAAATGTGGCTAGTAAATCATGGAGCTGTAACTGGCTCCCTGCTTATTCCCCATCTCTGAGCTCTGCTCAGCACAGGAGAAGATCTTGGATCCACAGTCTTAAAATTCTCCCTCTCCTGCAAAGGATTTCCTTCCCTGCAGGGAGAACTCCCTTGAATAATATTGACTCCAGCACTGGTATGTGATCATAATAAGACAAAATATTAACGTCTTAAGTGCTGAACCTTTTACCCATTGATACAAACCTGATGAATTCAATCACTTTGCTTTATTTCCTTAAATATCTCTGAGGGTAGAACTCTGAGTTTTTTGTTACCATCAAGGGTCTCATGAGTAAAGTTTTTGTTCCCTTAAAGAATATTTAAAGATTGCTATTGCTGTGGATTAGATGTGCAATGCATTTATTCTTCTATTTCTTACATTTACTGACAGCTAAAATTGGTTTTACACACTAACTTAAAGCTGAGTGTTTTTTTTGTATGAGAGAATTGATCCATATACTGAGCCCTGTGAGTGAAATTTACCCATATGCAGAAGAATCCCACGTATGCTTCAAAACAGTATTTTAACTGAGGTGTAAGTAGCATACGGGCCTTGTGCTAGCTGCCTACACAAGGGAGAATGTCACTGTTTGTGCAGTATTGAGAAACACCTAGTTAACTCTGTTTTATGGCATCATGGCAAATATTGTATGCTGAAAACAACAATCACTGCTTATTACAGCAAAAAATACTTTAGTCCAGGTCTCATAATTGTATATCATTAGAAATACCCTGGGTTTCCTGACATCTGTATCTGGAAAACAGAGTCAACCAAACCCAGTTACTAGGTAATAGATCTGTGTGTTGTCTACAGTGGAGAGGGTGACCAATATAGGGAACTAAGTCCAGCCCAGACATGAAAATAAAGGTGAGTCTCTGGTAACTTGTGGGGGATTGAAAGGAGGGAAGGAGTAGTTTCAGTCTAAGGAAAGATGAGAGAACAAGGTCAGCAGTGTCAGACTAAGGGAGGAGGAGACAGAACAGCATGAAAGGTTTCTTGGAGATTAGGGAGAGAGGCAAGGAGTAAGGCTAGAGAATGAAGGAGGAGGGGTATGTTGTAGCCCATGCTTGATACAAAGCCTTAACATAGTTAAGGCTACAATTTAGCCAGGGGCAGTGGCGGATTAACAAATTTGCTGTCCCTAGGCCCTCAAAAAATTGCCGCCCCTCACCCCGTGCCAGCTCACCTCTTCTCCCCCCTGGCAAGCCTGGGAGGGAGCGGGGAGAAGGAGAGTTGTGGTGCACTCGCGGGATGGAGGTGGTGTTGAGGTGAGCTGGGGCAGGGAGCACTTCCCTGCCCCCCCCCAAGAGTTACTCCCCGCACCTGCCGGTCCCAGCTCACCTCCGCTATCCCCTGAGTGTGCCGCTATCGTTTCTCCTCCCTCCCTCCCAGTGCTTTTGCGCGGCAAGCCTGGGAGGGAGAAGGGGAGTTGCGGCGTGCTCGGGGGATGTCGGCGGTGGAGTGGAGGTGAGCTGGGAGCGGTTCCCACCCCCCCCGCCCCGGGTTACTCCCCGTGCCCGGGGGGCCCAGCTCACCTCTGCTCTGCCTCCTCCAAGCACGCTGCTACTTGCTTCTCCCTCCCTCCCAGCGCTTTCGCGTGGCAACCCTGGGAGGGAGGTGGAAGGAGAGAAGCGTGGTGCGCCTGGGGGAGGAGGCGGGCCAGGGATTTGGGGAAGGGGCAGAGTTGGGGAGGGGGTGTGAGCAAATTTGCTGCCCCTGCAAATCTGCCGCCCTAGTCTAGGCCTTGTTGGCCTAGGTGATAATACCCCGCTGGTCAGGGGTATTTTTAGTAAAAGTCATGGAGAGGTCACAGGCAATAAACAAAAATTAATGGCCTGTGACCTGTCCATGATCTTTACTATAAATACCATGACTAAGTCTTATCTGGGTGGCCTTGGGGTGCCAATGCTTGGGGGGCTCCCAGGGGGGTGCTGCTCTAGAAGCCATCTGGGGTGCCGCTGCTCTGAGGATGCCTGGGGCCAGCCCCCACCGGCCACTGTTGAGGTGGTCCCCGGGGATAGCCCCACTGGCCACTGCTCAGGCAGTCCGCGGGGCCAGCTGCCTGGGGCCACTCAAGTAGCAGCTGGTACGGCTGGCCACGGGCTGCTCCAGCAGCGGCCAGTCTGGCTGGCTGCGGGGCCACTACAGAAGTCACGGAGGTCGTGGAAAGTCACGCAGCCTTATGCATAGTTTCCTGGCTTGTTTCCCAACCAGTCCATTCGTGACAGGTTCTAGCTGATAAAAGATTCAGCTGAAAGTTAAGATATTTACACTTCCTAACTTAAATATGGATGAATAACTGAGTCTCTCTTCTATTACTTCAGAAACTTGAAATATCCAAAATTACTCCAAATGATTTCAGATAGCCAGACAAAACAAATATACAACCGTTAGCAGCACCGGTGCTCCCTGAATGGCAGATCAGCACACAGTGTGAAGGACAGCAGAAATGAAATGGTGACTTGTGGCTTGTGCGCCTAGTTCTCAGAGAGAGAAGTCTGAAAGCGTTGGGTTACATACCATTTCCATGCTGAGTTCCTTTCTGGAGGTGAACATGCATCAAGCCCAGTTCTAATATTATATATCTATATGTCAGTGACCATTTTGAATTCAGTTCCAAACCTCTGTGAAGACTAGTGACCCCAAATGGTGGAAATCATCCAGACGTTCAATGTTTGACATTGTTCACTTGGTGATGGTCCAATATCATACAGCTGTGACCTCCTAACTGCAATGCTTTGGACACACTGGAAAGGCACTCCCTCCCCTCCTCCTCAGTCGCTGATTGATTTGGATTTTTTTTAGCTGCTCATGGCAACTCACTGATTTAGCCCTGGGATTTTTTTTTTAAAAAGTGAACTGATGTAATTATTACTTAAGACAGGCAGAGATATTTTTGGAAAGAGCTTGAAACTCAGTAATATTCCTGTTACCCAAAGAATGAGGATTTGGTCTGAGAAGTGCTCTAAAGTAACAGCATGAGTTTACTGTGCAACATATTAGTCCTGCACAACATAGCATTAAACAAAAATCAAGGGGGTGGGGAGTGTCCCTTGTGACTGGCCCTGTAGGATGCACAAGAGGAGTAAGGGGCACATGGAGCGTCTTCCCTTTTGTACTGCTGTGGAAGGGCTTGGCACAATCCCAGTGGAGAGTATCAGAGGGGTAGCCGTGTTAGTCTGGATCTGTAAAAGCAGCAAAGAGTCTTGTGGCACCTTATAGACTAACAGACATTTGGGAGCATGAGCTTTCGTGGGTGAATACCCACTTCGTCGGATGCACTTTGTCTCCCAGTGGAGAGTGCTTCACTACCCTACGGGCTGGTCTACACTAGAAAATTAGGTTGATACAGCTATGTTGCTCAGGAGTGTGAAAAAAATCACATGCCTGGGAGATGTAGTTAAGCTGACCTAAGCCCTAGTATAGACAGTGCTAGGTTAATGGAAGAATTCTTCCCTTGACCTAGCTATCGCCTCTTAAGGGGATGGATTTACTACAGCAGCAGTTGCATTTCTAGTGTAGATAGAGCCTAAAGCTGGCTGGATGTGGAGGGGAATCTACTGAAAGGGTGGTAGAGCTGCTGCATCAACATGCACTCTGCAGGAGCACTAGGAGAAAAATCAGGCTGAGCCAGCCAGTTATACCTGGAGGGTCCTTCTGCAGCCCAGCCACTCCGCTCACCCCTCCAGAGAGGGAAATTGCTTAAAAGCTACAATCCAACGCTTAATGCGTTACACCAAAGCCAGTGTTGCCAATGACTGAGAACAACCTGCATTGGTGCCCCTTAGCACACAGTGGGGCAGATTGCTGGGCCCAGCCACCCTGCACTTGGTGTAGGACCCAGGGTAAGGGAGAAGGTGGATCTAAGATAACTTCCTGTTCCCCAGTCATTGGCCTGACTAGGAGCTGCAGCAATTCCCAGTGTAATGTAAGAGTTGATCTAAATCAAGCTGGCTAGAGCAGTCCTTTAGGAACTAAGCCATCATTCCTGGGTAGAGCTTGTCAGAGAAATTTCAATGGAAACATAATACATCAGAATTCACAATTCCATCAAAATCATAACACTTTGTGAAACTGAGTCATTTTCACTGGAATTTCTTTTCAGAAGAAAAATTGAAAAAAAGTTCCACCAATGTCGAACCAGTCTCTTTGAACATATTTGGAACAAAATGTTTTGATTTTTTGCTTTAAAATTACTTTCTTTTGAATGTTTTTTATTTATTTTGCATTCTATTATATATTTTAAAATACAAGATCAAAAGTCAAAATCAAAATGAAATGATTTTGTCAAAACAAAAAACATTGAAATCAACCCAAACCAAATTTTTTTTTGGAATTTTCATTGATGGCAATTTTGAAGTTTTCAGGTTTCACCCCGATTCAGAACAGAGGCAAATTTGGAAATCCTTCACAAAATGAAATTTCCATCCTTCGCACAGCAAGAGATTCCTGGACTCTGTACAGGGTGACCAGACAGCAAGTATAAAAAATCAGGACAGGGAGTGGAGGGTAATAGGTGCCTATATAAGAAAAAGCCCCCAAAATCGGGACTGTCCCTATAAAATTGGGACATCTGGTCACCCTAACTCTGTAGGCCCTTTAAACTTGTTTTGCACTGGAAATGGCTTCCTCTGCATAGTTCTTCACGTGAAGCTCTTAACACAGCCTACCACATATGCTCACATATTGCCATCTTTTGTGAAGGAGCCTCTGCACTAGAATGTTGCATTCTGCTGCTCTAGAAAAACAATTCAACCAAAAAGACTAATCTTTGCGCTTTTTGTAAAGCAGGCACTAATCTTTCATCATGAAGTGCTGGTTCATTAGCTCCTTTAACTACTCTTTTTATAAACATGTATATAATTGTGTTACTTTGTTTCCATCCTCTCTGGGGTATAGATTCTTGTGGCAATTAAAGGTTAGGGGGAGAAGGGGAAAGTTACTCCTCCCTTAGTTTTCCACTAGTAATTGGGAGGAGTTTGAGCTGAATTCTACTGTGAATGCCTCTTGCTGCTTGTTGCCCTTCTCTTTGCCTTCCTAACCCTTCCACTCCCTCCCTAAGCCTCCCCCCACCTAGTCACATGGGCAACAGCTGGTATTGATATTTGGACACTTATTTATTAAAACACAAGTTGATGCTTTTTGCTGCATTCTCACACTGACAAGGAACAAGAACAATAGCTTCTCTGTTCTGTGTGAACATCCTGTGACACTTTTGGTGAAAACAAGGCTTTTATGCCCAAGAAAAAAAATTCCTCCCCAGATACTATGTAGTGTACTATGCACTGTCCTCCAGCCCAGAAGTGGTGGCATTGCATTAGAGCTTTGTATCTATAGCTGCAAAGTGCTTAAGGGATTCTATGAAACGAAAGATGCTACATGAAATATATTGTCTTTATAGATGGCATGCACAGCTTTTTGTATTATGGCACCTATTTGCATCTAAAGAAAACCAAAAGGCAGGGGGAAAAAAAAAGTTAATGTTGAATAATGATGTACATTAGAATGAATAAGAAAACCCATAAGAAAATGTTCAATTTCTGGTATGCAGATTATTTCATTGTACAGAAACTCCCTTGATGCATTAACAAAGAGTGGTCTAGAGGACAGGACATTACACTAATAATCAGTAGAATTCAGTTCTTTTCCTGGCTCTCCTCTAAACTTACTGTGGGGCCTTAGATGAATCATTTAACCTTTTTGTGCCTTTCTTTTCCTGTTTATAAGATGGGGATAATAATGCCTACCACCTTTGTAAAGCACTTAAGATCTAGGGATAAGTAGTAGTATACATATGCTAAATAATATTATCTCTTTAGGAAGTTACACTGGTTCCCGCAAGGAGCTGGTGTATCATCTGACAGATTGATTGCTCCAGTAAGCAGAAATTTCCTGATGAACGGCATGCCTGTATCTGCCTATTGGCTCATTTTGCATTAGTAACTTAAATAGAAACTCTCCCTCAAAAAACGTTTTCACAGCTCTTTCAAAATTATATACGCATGTTTGCATATGTATACAAATTGTGGAAGGAAGATAGAGTGAAATAAAAGGAGCATCCACCACAAACTGCTAGGGCTCAAATGTATGTATGTATGTGTGTGTGTGTGTGTGTGTGTGAGAGAGAGAGAGAGAGAGCGAGAGAGAGAGAGAGAGAATAATATTTTTCAGTTCAATAGAGAACTGCTTTGATTAATCAAGTAGTTGTGTTACACTTTCTTTGGTGAACTACAAGTAAAATTCCACTTGGGGGCACTTTTGAGCTTTCCTAGGTCGTTCTTTTGGCTGCTGAAAGGAAGAGTTTTTAGGTTGTAAAAAGAGGAATTTAATTGTAAAAAGGAGAATAATCCTGTTACTCCTAGAGGAGGGTCCCTCCAGGCCAGGGTTGAAAGAAGTAGGCATGGTAGTATAGAGGAAGCTTCTTTGCCTAAGCTATATCTGCTCTTGAATTAAATTGAAGACTTCAGTTTCAAATGCTTCCAATCCAGAACCCTTCCCCAGCATTATATTCACTATTATATTTCCTTTTCTATTTAGTACTGTATGTA
Source organism: Mauremys mutica (assembly GCF_020497125.1). NCBI lineage: Eukaryota > Metazoa > Chordata > Testudines > Geoemydidae > Mauremys > Mauremys mutica. The sequence goes on along the minus strand of NC_059074.1, from coordinate 97,051,005 downwards.
TATTGGGACAGTTTTACAACTCCAGCAGGAGGATATGAGGCGGTGGTGTATTGTGCTGGGACATACTGATATCACCACTTCCCAGCTAGTTGCAGCATGCTGCTGTAGCGAGGCCTTAACACAACATAGCTTAGTATGTCTTATTGGTTAATAAATCCATGTGATGAAAACAAGAAGAATAAATAATTGTAATTAGAGCTGGTTGAAATTTTCTAAAGACATTTTTCCATCTGAAAATGCCAGTTCACCAAAATCTAAAAAAGTTCTGCAGAGTAGCTATTATGGACTAAAAGGAGTTTTAGTCCAGAATAGTTTATTTCAGAATAGCTACTCTGGTCCATTTCCCTGTGTAGATTGTTATTACTAATAATAAATGACTTTGTATAGTGAAGTAAGTAAGTCTACAAATAAGCTACCAATTTGAGAAATACTTCAGATCGAATTCTGATGATGAAATTTAGCGTATACTAGTGTATCTGCTTACACAACAGATCTTACTGCTTGAAGGTGCTATGTTTTTGTAAATCTCATTTGTAATCCATGTTTTAAGAAATCCCTAAACATATATTTATATAATCCACATTTGAAAACATCTTTAAATATGTAGCCACGTCATAGATTGTTCCAGAGAAGCATTTACATTATTACATCCACTGTTGTGCTTTTGGGTGATAAATATTTTCATTTCCTGAGGGGGAAGTGAGTAGAACTGGTATTTTAAACACTATTTAAGAAAATGCCCCACACCAAAAACATCAAGGCTGACACAAGCAAACTAAGCAATGCAGGTTCCAAAGATGGAAACTTGACTATCCTATCTATTTCAGTCCTGTTGTACTCACCTGTAATTACTGCAGGTGACTCAGAGCACTTGTCTGTTTACATATTCCTAAGTATGGGCTGAAATACCTAAACACAACAGGAAGCATTAGGAATAGAGTTTCATCCTTTGAACTGCCTTGCTTTGGTGATTGCATCACAGATCTAGGTCTCCACTATCAGGGTTATTCCTCTGTAAGGTTATGGAAACTCCAGGGGCTGGATCCTCAGCTGGAGGACCTGGACCTATGAATTTCAACTGACTGAGTTTCTATGGAATGTCCTCTGTGTTGGGGATAAAGTTCTATCCTTTAATGATGAGACTTGGATTGTCCATCCTCTATACCTGTAGATCCCCTGCAACCTGTGCAAACCTGGGGGGATTCATCACAGGCAAGGACATCTGAGCACAGGCATTTACTTCTGCACTGATGCCCCATCCCCCTTTTCCTAGCTTCCTGTAGGTCCTGGTCTGTACAGTTCCTGCAAGAACTGCTGCTAGGAGTTCCCTGACTGTGGCTGCCCTTGAAGACCTCCTCACGGGATATTTCATGTCACAGAGGGGGAATTCATGCAAGATACAGCAAAGCACTGTTCAATGGAGCACTGAAGCACATTGGTAACTTTAAGCAAGTGAATAAATAACCTCATTTACTTCAGTGGGCCTGCTCATGGGCGTAAAGTTACACACATACCTAAGTAATTGGCTGGATCAGAGGTAGAACTGTTTCAAGGTGCTGTTGCTTGATATCTCCAAAGTTACTGGAGTGCAGGATCTCAGTCATTTGAATGATACTTTAATTTGTGGCACATTTGCCAATTAATCACAGCACAAACCATTCTTTTATGTTTGTCCATGAGCACAGTTGTTAAACTTGTAACTCCGTTTTAACTTATGTTGAATCCTTCTACCTTCATAGAAGGAGTTAAAAAAATTAATCATGAAAAACATCATCAGGATAGGAGAAAGAATGTGTGCTGTGAATTCGATCAGGAATTCCCAGTGGAGAAAGTTGAGACTGGAAGAGCCAACCTCTCAAAAATCTTTGCTGCCAATTATTGCTTGTTCCTGGGTCAGTTTCAAGTCACCTACAATCCATTAATGCAATATTATGTAAATTCCTAGGACCCTTCTCATTTCCAAGAAGCATGACCCATTTTCTGTAACAGTGAAACTTTAAAATATACGCCCACTGAACTTCACAAATGTCTGCCAAAAAAACAATATTAAGGACTCCTGTCCAAATGATCCTGTGCAATGCAAAAGAGATCATCCTTTCATTCACAACCCATTAGCAAATGACTCATCTATTCAGCGCCTTCAAAGTTTAAACAGCTCAACTTTCTCTTCAGTGATCATTTTATTCCAAGTTATGGGTTATTACTTGTCAAATAATGGGACTGTTAATTCACCACATTCATAACTATTGATTATCACAGGTTCTTCCCAGATTGGCTACACAGAAGTTTCTTGCTCATTGTTGGATTGATATGATTTGTGACAGAGCTGTATGCTCTCAATAAGGTCATTACATAAAAACAAAATAAGTCTACTTATTATAATATTCCACCAAAAAAAGTAAAAAACAAAGCAATTGCTCTTGAGATTGTTAGCATAATATACTCACACAAGATTAATGAGAAAACAAAGATAGAAATAACAGTCAATGGAGCACCTCTGAAGGCCATGAATCAGTTGACATCATTTCAGGAGCCCAATGTACCCCAAATTTAGGGAACTAAATCAGATCTTATATATATATATATGTAATTATTCAGAAACATAACCATATGTGCCGATGTTCTGTGACAATAATAAGGTTTGAACCGGCCCATTATCCATAAGTGACATTCCAGGTATCCATAATCATGCTTCTGATCACTAACCTAAGCATTTGCATCCATCAGTTTCTTAATACATCATATATGAGAACATGGTCTAACTGCCTTGTTACAATATTGCAAAATCCTCTGCCCCCAACTGTCTCCCTATTTCAAGATAACCTTTTGCAAGCTTGTGGTGTACCTGTCCTTCTGCAGTCACTTGCTTGTTACACAGAATGAGAAGGCACACTTCATATACTAGGGATAAGCTCTTGGGCCTTGCTTGGTTCACTTAAAATAAATCCTTAGCATGAGCATATCACACTAGGCCTCGGACTAATAAAATAGGCCTTTGTCATAGCAAAGCCTAACAACCCAATGAGTTGTGTTTGCCTGCTTCCTCCCAGCTAGGGTGACCAGATAGCAAGTATGAAAAATCGGGAAACTTTTTTTTTCAGGAGGGGGAGGGGCATAGTTGCGTATATAAAACAAAGCCCATAATATCGAGACAGTCACGATAATATTGTGGTGTCTGGTCACCCTACCAGCATGTTTCAAGCAATTCAAACCTATCAATATTATGTCCCTATAGTGTTATTACCAAAGGTGTGACAGGGTCACAGGTCAACATAACCACTAGAAATGTTGATGGGCAGAGAACGCATGAATGTCACAGTTTACGAATTACCCAAATATTAAATGGTTCAGCATGTTGTGCATTTCTCACACTTATTTAAATCGCTCTTAAAGCTGCACTTATTGCTGAAGTGGCTCTTGGGCAAAAATTTAAAAGTGCCTATGTGACTTAGAAGCCTAAGTCACATTGACTTTCAATGAGACTTAGGCTCCTAAATTACTTAGGCATTTGTGAAAATGGGACTTAGGCTTCTAAGTCTCTTATTTGCGTTTGAATATTTTGCCCCTTGTCTTCCTTGTCTAGCTTTTGGGCTAAATCATCCCTTTGACTGCATGGCCATGCAGGGATATTAGGAAGAATAAAGACATTGGGAGTGAGCAGGCAGGAATCATCAGACACTGCACCCCAACTACTCACTACCTCAAGCAGGTTTCAGAGTAGCAGCCGTGTTAGTCTGTATCCGCAAAAAGAACAGGAGTACTTGTGGAAAAGCTTATGCTCAAATAAATTTGTTAGTCTCTAAGGTGCCACAAGTACTCCTGTTCTTTTTACCTCAAGCAGGTGGGTAGAAAGGGGCAGGGAGTGGGGGAAACCTTGGCTTAGCTGAGCCATTGCATGGGGTGTCAATTTGCTGCAGCTATAAGCAAGCAGCAAGTTTCTATAGTGCTCGAGTGACTGGGATGCAGGGAGGGAATTGTGTTTTTCTCAGGCATAATTCCTTCCCTATGCTGCTTGTGGGCTGGCGCAGCTATACACCCTCTTCATGGACAGGGTTCGCTGCAAAGTCACAATCTAATCCTAATGTAGACTGTCTGGATATTTCTGTCTTGTGAAGTCGCACACACACACACTGTCAGAGTTTAAAAAATAATAAATAGTAACTTCTTGTCAAGTACTCAATTAGTAGTGGCAGATTTCTCTGTCTATTTGTGTTTTCCTCGATCTACATTTTATTGCCATACGTTGATCTGCACACTAGAGCATTTGGGGGCCTATTTTATTATGCTGAGACAAGTGAATGTGTTAGCCCCCCTTTTTTGGCTCATGACCAATGGTATGACGACAATAGCAATTTTATATTTACGTACAAAGTGGCATAAATTAGACATAAGTTCATTTAGGGTTGATCCACTGCATAACCATTTTTAAGACTAATGGAATTATATGAAAACACAACTTTTTTTTAAAATGGAGATATGTGTTATTGGCACAAAACCTCTCACCCTAATGTGGTTTCAAAGTATTAGCAGGAATCCGTAATAGCTTATCCTATTGTTTCAGGCAAGAATAATCCAAGCCTCCCATTAGCCTTGCTTGAGGTCATGGATATTGCCCTTTTCAGAGACTTAGTTCAGCTGGTGCAGGCATTTGAGCAAACCAGAAATGAAAATGTGATGCTGCATTATGTCAGAACTGCATGTTTAGTCTGCCTTTCTAGAAATAATCAGGAAAAGTTATACATGATAAGAGACAGATGCTACTGCCTCGGCAGATATTTGAACTCTTTCTAGTACAATACTAAAAAAGAGAAACGACCAAAGAAACTTTTGTTCATTTAGATTTATCAAATTTGTAATCAAATAATTTTTAAGTGAGGGATGAACAATGGCAGCTTTTAAAAAAAACTTTGACTTAAAATAATTGCAATAAACCAGTGTGTAAATTCTTGGAATATCCATACAGCCAAAAATTTCCAATGCATCTGTAAACATGGAGTGCTATAGCACCAACTGTATGCTATTTCCCTAATTGACTATGGGTCTGGCGCAGGCATGTGTCAAGTACCCTTAGTTGGTGGAGGACCTGATCTTGAAGGCAGGTCGCTAATGCAGACCCTTAAGCTTGTTCCAATCCCAGAGAAGTCATCAGATCCTGTTGCACGAGTGGGGGCTTAATTTAGGACTGATGGTATATATGCTTGTGATGATTAAACTTTGATAAAATTTGTATATCAAATCGTCAGGTGTGCCAGAGTTGGTGCAAAGGCAGGAGCGGGGAGGGAAGGTGGCTTTCCACCAACTTTCTGCTCCTAGTGCAAATTTAGAGCAGCTTAAAAGTCTGTTCTACGTTGTACCTGTTTGAAATGCTCCTTTGAGGCTGCTACACAGGGGAGCAGAAAGACTCTCCAGAATGAAAAACACTCCAGCCACACCCCTTTCTGCTCCCAACATGTCCCCTACACCAAGGAGGCTGGAAATGTGTAGTGTGGAGCTGGCTACACTGACTTTATGACACTTGAGACTTTGGGCTTGGCTACACTGGGAACTAGCCTCAGCATAACTACATTGCTCAGGGTGTGAAAAATCCACACCCCGAGCAACATAGTTAAGCCGACCTAACCCTGGTGTAGACAGCACTAGGTCAACAGAAGAATTCTTCTGTCAACTAGGTACCGCGTCCTGGGGAGGTGGACTACTTACACTGATGGGAGAACCCCTCTTGTCAGCAGAGGTAGTGTCTACACTGAAGTGCTACAGCAGCACAGCTTTTGCCACAGTAGGGTTTCAAGTGTAGACAAGCCCTTTGTGCCATTTTCCTTATCCAAAGGGGAACCTCTGTTGCCCATGTTAGAGTGCCACAGAGCAGATTGATCAGGATAAGTCTCTGGCTGTCTCATTGTGGTTCATTCATTTGGTCTTCTAAGCTAATTTGTTTGTTCTCTCACATCAAATGTAGCATGTGCTGATTGGTGGCTGGCTGGCTTCCAGTATACCAATACAATCTGACTGATTTCTCACTAGTCACTCAGTCGTCAGTGCCTAATAGATTCTGGGAAAGCTGTCCTCTGATGGACATCTTCATCAAAATAATCAGTTCAGGACTCACCTGGGTTTTGTTAAATAGTAGACTATTTAAAGCCACAAAGAGCCAAATGCTGCCCTCTGTTACACTTGTGCAAACCCAATGAAGTCACTGGTGTAAACACATGAGGAATTTTCCTGGTGGTTCTTTTCAGAAATGGGTTGAAGTGGGACAGTTTCTCTCTCTCTCTCTCCTCCACCAAAATGAGTAAAATATTAGACCTGGCTGGAAACAGGCATTTCTGTTCTGAGGGAGATTCCAAAATAAAACAAAAGCATTCCAAAATGGAATGAAAGTTGAAATTTCCCCTGGAACAGGAATTCTGAGATTTCATTTAGAAAGTCAAAGCGGCATTTCTACATTTTCAAAAATATTTATGAGGCTCTCTTGGCTGTTTGGAGCTCCAGCAGGAAGCCGAGCAGCACAGGGAACCCGGGAGCCTGGCAGCATGGGGAGCCAGGGAGCCAGAGCTCCCAGACTGCTGATCAGGAGCCTGGAAGTGCTGGATCCTTGACAGTCCACCTGGTAGGCTGGGACTTTGGGAGTCCTGGCTGATGAGGAGCTGTGACTGGGGTTCCCAGGCTCTTGGCTCCCCGTCCGCTCACCAGGCCGGTTGCTGAGGAACCAGGAGAGCTGGCAGGAAACCAGGCAGACTTCTGATGGAAACTTACCTGGCAAGGAGGTTTAGAAATTTGCCTGGTTTCTGCTGGAATTTCATCAAAATCAACACGTTCCTGTGGAATGTTTCGATTTTGATTAATCGGCATTTTCCAGTGGAAAACTGCACCATGGGGAAATTTCTAACCAGCTCTATAAAATAGAGAGACTAGCATTTTAACAGTAAGGATCATACGCCATATTTTTTTTCTTGTTTTTGGGCAGATTTTTCTGCCTTCCCTGAAACCTGGATTAGAGTGACCAGCTAACAAGGGTGAAAAATCGGGACAGGGAGTGGGGGAGTAATAGGCATCTATATAAGACAAAGCCCCAAATATTGGGACTGTCCCTATAAAATCGGGACATCTGGTCACCCTGACCTGGACTGACTTTTCTGAAACCAGGGGTTTCTGTCTATGCCCCCAAAAAGGTGATATTTCTTATGTAATAAATAGTTTTTGTCTTTCTTTTCTCAAGTCTCTAGATCTCTAGTTTTCTCTTCCTCTCCTTTTTCGCTCTTCCTTCGTCTTCTCACCCCATTCTACTCTACTTCCCCTTTCTGCTACTACCTCTCCTTTCATACTATCCTCTTTTACACATTTACTCCTCTTTTCTTCTCCCAACTGTTACTTCCTGCATTCAACATTAGTAGATGTGCTAGGGCCAAAATTCTTCATTGACTTATGGGGTAAAATTTTAAAAAACACCTAAAAGACTTACGAGCCTAAGTGTCAGAGTCATTTTACCCACCCCCTCTAATGGAACAGTATTCCATGCTATCCTGAGGGATATTATTCATGAAACTTTGGATCAGGATTTTTTGCACGAGGGTGGAAGTCTGCAACCTAAAATGAACCCAAGATACTAAGTGGATTTCCTAAATGTAGGTTTTATCCAGGATTTTTCAAGTTTATTCTATTTAAATTCCCAAAAGCACAAGCACTGGGTCTAAAGTTGTTTGTAATAACAGCATTTGTACACTGTAATTAACAGCAAGCTTTTATGAATAGACCATAGTGGAATGTAAAGAATGAATACTTTCATTAATCCACATATTAACATAAAAATCCAGTCCAGTTTATTTAATATTGTACTAGACATTTAAAATCATGTCCCTTAGACCTGTTTGGAGCAGGCTGAGCTGAAACACGGCTGGCGGCCTATCAGCACTCGCACTGCCACCAGTGGGTGGTAGAATGGTGGATGGCAGTGCAAAGGTCGGAGGTTCCCTCCAAAGTCTAGTATAGGTCAGGCCTAAGAGTTTGTCCACTACCTAGCAGTAGGGCACCATGATCCTGATTGAGGCTTCAGGGTATTATTGCAATACAAGTGAATTATTGCTATTATTTTATGTCCTTATCCTTAGAAGCACAATGAAGGAGTATATGGGGCAAGAAATGTGAGAATGTTCACAGCAACATAAGAATGGCTATACCGGATCAGACCCTGGTACAGCTTGCCCCATTAAATGGCTCATACCAGAGCTTCAGGGAGAGTGTACAGAACAGAGTAGTTGGAGTGATCCACCCATCTTCCACTTCTGACTTTTGGTAGTCAGAGGTATAGGGTTACCCCGAGCATAAGGTTGCATCCCTGACTATTAGCCAAGATGGATCTATCCATGAACTTATCCAGTCCTTTTTTGAACCCAGTTATATTTTTGGCCACCACAACATCCCATCACAATCAGTTCCACAGATTAGTTGTGCGCTTTATGTGTTCCTTGTTTGTATTAAGCCTGCTGCCTATTAATTTCATTAAGTCACCCATGTTTTTGTACTGCTGAATTCTTCTTGCAGCCCATGTACACCTGTCCAAAAACTGTTACCTGAACCAGTTTAAAACCAAGCCAAGCTAACTCAATTTTAAGCAAAGTTTGCTCACTGTCCATCTATAAACAAAAGCATTTTCAAACCAGGTTTGAAACTGCTATGTGTAGCCCATAGGACTAGCTTGGCTTTATTATATTCACTGTTTTGCATTATATTCAGCAGTAGTGCAAGGAACCTACAGGCCTGTATCCTGTAAGACATTAGCTTCAGCAAGTTAACGTAAGGCTGAGGCCTATGAACTTAGAATAGATAAATGGCCCAACAGGAAACCCCAAGTATTGGGGAGCTGAAAACAGAGTGTTTAAGGGGAATTTCTGATCACAAGAACAACCAACCACAAAAGTGTCCAAGAGTCCAGCCATAAAAATGTCATAGCAACAAATTGACGAACAAAACAGCTACATCTGCAGATTTCTAACCACAAGAGGGCCATGGTAACGAATGGATGTATATGATAATAAGCTGAAATCATTGATATACTAATGGAGAAGGAGAAGGACACTGCAACATTAGTAAGGTGAGGATACACAAATAGGGAAAAGGAAAAATACTCCTACTGAATATGCATCAAACATAGTGGTGTCAACGTATCATGTTATAAAAGTTGCATTCCAGCCTAGGGGCAGTAGGAGAAAGAGATGTAGTCTTTGCAAGGGGCCAGAATGATGGCTACTGGTGATGGGAAGAAGGTGACGGTGATGAGGACGATGCTGGCTAGCATATCAGGTTGTTCTGCAAGGAATGGTGTGGGTATATGGACGTGCAGATGTACATTCTGTAGCATCTCTATCTACCTAACTGAGTTGGGGTGTTTGTGTGCTAAACTTATTAAGCAGCAAAGAATCCTGTGGCACCTTATAGACTAACAGACGTTTTGCAGCATGAGCTTTCGTGGATGAATACCCACATCTTCGGATGCAAGAATCCGACTTGCATCTGAAGAAGTGGGTATTCACCCACGAAAGCTCATGCTGCAAAACGTCTGTTAGTCTATAAGGTGCCACAGGATTCTTTGCTGCTTCTACAGAACCAGACTAACACGGCTACCCCTCTGAAACTTATTAATAAACTGTTTGTAAATACAGAGGAGTTCCTATAGTGTGAGTTTTGCAACTGTGCACATCGGTGTTCTTAACTATATAATAATTTGAATAATACTGGGCCTGGTCTTTGGACAAGAACCTGTTAACCCTGGGAATTCTTAAGTAATCAATATAATATATATGTAATCTATAGACTGGGCTACATATGGGTAATTTGTTTCCCATCCCACTCTCGAATGTGCCTTAGGCCTAGTAAAAAAGAGAAACCACTAACAATTCCCCCAAATGTGAGTGTATTAGCCTGTTACCTGGTATCTCTGCTACTACCTGGTCAGTTTGTGTGGCCTCAGAGGCACAAATACATACCCCATTGTTACCCTTTCACCACCTGTGCATTTATTCTTTCCTTACAAAGCTTACCACAAAAGGAGGTGTCCCCACAGCCTTCACTACTCAGCCCAAGCTCCCACGCTCCCACTTATATCCTTCCAATACCGACTATTGTATTGTCACTCAAGTGTCAGTAATTCCCAACAACAATTGATTAATTGGCTTCAATAAAGCCTGCACTTTTCCCAGTGCTACAGCAACCTCAGCTACTGCTCAGGAACTCAGGGTGCTACTAATAATGCCCTGTCACACACCTCCTCCTCCCCTTATTTCACCTGTGGTCTTTTCTTGCCTCTGAAAGAGGTCTTCTTTGCTGCCAGAACCTGCCCTCTTTACGGAGTTTGGATTCTACGGGAGGTTCTCCTGCCCTTTGGGGCTTGCATTCTATTGACCATTGGTGAGGGGCTCCTGGATTCCACCTGAAAAAGGTACACCTAGAGGGTGGAGGTTTCTCCACATCTCCATCTTGGCCCATTGGTCATCACACCAATCATATCCCTCAGGTCTTTCCTCTGGCTTATCTCTACTCTTGTGAATTGTCCCTCTAGAGCCACAGTCTAGGGATCCTCTCTTTCCCTGACTTATCTTGCCCCTCGTTCAGGACTGTTGGGGTAGGTTTGCCCACCAAGGCTTCTTTGTCAGGACCCCTCTCTCTCTTTGGCTTGTTTTTGATCCTATGCCTTGTCCAGGGCTTGTTCTTCCTGGGAGTCGGCCAAGCTGCTGCCTTCCTTTTCCTCTAGGTGTCCCTGATCTAGCATTCCCTGCTTCACCACCGCCTCCTCCTTGCATTTTTCTCCTCCCCACAAATTTTCCAATGTGTCGCATCTTTCTGAGCTTGTTGCCATATATTTACAGTTATCACACACTTCACCTGGAGGACTACCTGGAGGGTCTACACTCATGAGTTTTTTATGTGGACCCATTGATTGGGGTCCTTCCCCCATCAGCTCTCCTTTTCTCATAAGGGGGATAGGAGTCCAGTCAGTTCCTAGAATTACTGAGGAAGGCAGCAACTTTACTATGCCTACTTTCTGCCCCTTAAATTTTCCTTCTACTTCCAAGAGGATGACAACCAGGGGGCGTAAGTGCTCTTTCCCCTTGTATACAATAAATCATTATCATCGCTCCCTCCTGTGGCCACTGAAGTTTAACCAGGATGCTTCGTACAAGGGAACATGCTTCCACTGAATACACAATACCCCTTGTCATTCTTCAGGCAACTTTGACAGGAATTGTCCTAATCCCAGGTTGCCTCTTTTACATCTGTCCACTTACAGAACTCTGCAAACCCTCAGTCCATGCAGGGGCAGTATCTCTTTATGTGCCCTTTGTCCTCACACTGGTAGCAAGCTACTGCGTGGGCAATTGGGGCAGCCTTGTTCATCCTATGAATCCCCTTCCCAAGCTTTATTGCATGAGGTTCTTCAACCTTCTTTCCCCCTGTTCTTGAGCATAGGGGTACAGAGCTCTTTCCATGGGAAATCTGCCTCCACATATTCCTCTGTTAATTTTATTGCTGCCCCTAATGGTTCTGATGGATGTCTCCAGACCCAGAGCCATGTAGTCTCAGGGAGGCTCTCTGTAAACTCTAGAATAATGGAGTCCACTAGGGCCTCAATGTCCTGGCTATCTGGCTGTAACCATAGAGTAGCCCAGTCTGACGATTTCTGTGCAAAGGGATATATCCTGCAGTTCCTTCTTGCCACCCTGAATTTTTGGTGGTATTTCTCTGCTGACAAGCCCACCCTATGTAAAATAGCAGCCTTCAATTATCATAATCTTTGGCATGGTGCTCACTCAGGGCCACATAGGACCCCTGAGCCTCGCTGGCCAGATAAGGGGCTAGCCAAAGTTCCCACACACTTTATCCCATCTGGTGGTAATAGCCGCCCACTCAAAAGTTAGTAAAAAGGCATTGGGGTCATCCTCTGGGGCCATTTTACATAATCCTAGGCTCACCACTTGATTTCCAGTCCCTGGGCTGTTGCTGTACCTGGGCTTATTCTTTGGTGAACTCTTGTAATGTTTGCTGCTGTTCTGCCTGTCAACCCAGAAGTGCTTTTCTCTCTACCTGCTAGGTTTTCTGCATCTCTTATTGTTGTTCCACTAGCCAGCGCAACATCTTGTCCATTGTGTGCAGATCCCTGGCCTTCGCGCAGGTCATCCCTCAAGTCTCCTTCTCTAAGCTGAGAGGGTTAATGCTCCCAGATGAGCTCCTGCATCTCACAGGGTGCCATAGGGACCGACTTTGTGGGTGCTCCAGGGCTGGAGCATCCACGGGGAAAAATTAGTGGGTGCTCTTCACCCACTGGCAGCCAAGCTCCTCCCTCCTCGCCTCCTCCCCCCCACCGAGCTTGCCATATGCCCACTCCTCCCCCTCTCTCACAGCGCCCCCCCCCGCTGCCTAACAGCTGTTTGGTGGTGCTTAGAACTTTCCAGGAGGGAGGGGGTGGAGCGGGGACGCAGAGCGCTCAGGGGAGGAGGTGGAGAAGAGGCAGGGCAGGGGCAGGGACTTGGGGGAAGGGAGTGGAATGGGGGCAGGAAGGTGGCGGGACCAGGGTGGGGCGGGGACTTTGGGGAAGGGGTGGAATGGGGGTGGGGCAGGGGTGTGGGCAGGGCCTGGGAGGGTTCGAGCACCCGCCAGGCAGAGGTGAAGTCAGCGCCTATGCAGGGTGCCTCTGTCTGCTACCCAGTGTACTGAACCCAAGTGTCAGTATTTCCCCAACAGTAATTGATTAATTGGCTTCAATTATGCCTGCACTCTACCCAGTGCTGCAGCAACCTTAGTGACCAGAGTGCCACCAATAATGCCCTGTCCCACAGCTGCTTTTGCTAGGGGCAGGCACTACACTTACATTATTCCTTTATTCACCAGTCTAACTCTTTTAGTCACCAGTGGCTGATAATAATGAATGATAATATTTTTCATATGTATTTCACTCCATAGTGCTTTGTAAGCTGTATGCATACATCCCTTCTGATATGTAGGCACCCTTGGGTAGGAATACACCAACCATCTAATGCACAGCACACTTCATGATAGTAAGAGGAATGGGACATTTTGGCCAAGAATTCCATACTCTTCAGCAAGTGCTATGGGAGTCTTTAATGTACAGGCAGAGCAGACAGAGAATAACATTTTCAAAAGCTCCTAAGTCAGTTAGAAACCACAATCAGTGGGAGTTAGGCATCTAAATACCTTCAAAAGTCTAGCCCGAAGTACCTAAGTGACTTTGGAAAATGGAACTTAGGCTCCTATGACACTTATGCACTTTTGAAATTTTACCTAGGACTTTCATTTCCTAGGTGTCTTTCTAGAGAAACCCCCCATACACACAGTAAATGGACTGTATCTATCTTGAAAAGGTGAAGGGTTCAGTTAAACCTGATGGGATGAGAGTGATTTTCAGTGAGAAAATGTAGGCACCCTAGGGCCATAATCCTGCAAAGTGCTTCATATAGGTGGGCCCCTGTACTCATGTGAAGGCCCATTTAAGTCAATGGAAAGCCATATAGGCACAGGGGGACTCCATTGACACACAGTGCACCTTGCAGGGCTGAGCCAACCATCTGAGCCAATGTCAGGTTTTGCTGAGTCTTATGCTTGATGGTTTTAGTTTGGTTTAAGACCATTAAAAAGTAACAAAAACATGTATTGCATTAGGGAGTATGGCCTTGGCCATGTGTGAACCATGTTAAAATACAGTATCCACGTCACATCTCTGCCTTGGTTCCCCATCTCTAACACAGAGACATTAATACTTCCCTACCTTTGTAAAGTGCTTTGAGATCTACAGATGACTGGGTGTGATTCAAAGCCCATTGAAGTCAATGAAAAGACTCTCACTGACCGCAATTAATGTTGTATCAGGCCCCACAAGAAGACAAGTATCATTATTAAGTGGAGTAGGAAACTCATGGTGCTCTTTTCCTGAGGGTCATTGCTTGCTCATGCTTGAAGGTAGCAGTGGCTGGATTACCCATTGGCATACTCCCCATGCACCCACACACCAAACTATTGAAGAAATAAAGTCAGTTCCTCTGGGTTTAAACAAAATCCTTCTGGTTTAGCAATCCACATTTCTACTTAGGCAATAAACATCTGCCATTCATTAATATTAATTATAAATGGTCACTATTGCATGGGATCCAAGTCCAGCAGCTGAGATTTTTCCAAATCTGACCTCATTAGAGTTTGTATAAAAAGTGTTCAGAAGGATCCTTCTAAGCTTGAAGCCAACAATAAGTGCAGTTTGCAGTGCACAGCATTTAGATTATGCACTTAGAACAAGAGCAACCCGAAAGGGTGATGGGAAATGGGGGAAGGGAAAGGGAAAGAAAATGAAGCCTGGGAGGGTATTCCTTCAAACGTTTAAACATTTTAGACCTTTATGTAGGCTAATAACAAGGAGAGGCATTGTCCATAATGACACTATGCCATCCCTTGAACATAACTGTAAATGAAAGGTTGCATGAATTAAAGGTTATGCATCTCATGTTTCAGGAATGTAGCTGTGTTTCATGTCTGAAGCCTGTTTTCCTTTTAAACAGAGTTCTTCAGATGACAAATGGGGGGTGAGAATTTCAGAAAGCAAATGGGTAAAAGTAAATACAAGCTTAAGAACAAAGTAGAGACATGAATGTAGCTGTAAATCTTCCTACTGGGGCTACTGTTTGCCATAGATATTGGCTGAAATGTCACTAATGGCTGATTTCACTCTTTACCCAAAAAACCAATGGGACAAAAAACCTTATATAGTTAATAATTAAAATCTACAGAGAGGGGGAATTAAAATCATGGACTGTATGTTTCACTTGTAGACAACTGTCATTCTCTATTGCAAGGAACTAATGGTATGATTATTAACACTGATTTTTTGGAATATATTATGAATCATGATTTCTGCAGTCACTGAATTTTTAATCAATAATTAGTTCTTAGGGTTGTTTTTTATTAAGTTCCCACTAGTGCAAAAAATTATGTTAACAAACTAAAAAAAATACTGAGAATTAAACATTAAAATTATTTGTTGCAATTAATTTAAAAAGTAATTAAATTCTCCATGGCCTTAACATATATTAATATGCAAACGCAGTGGGTCAGACCCTCAGCTACTGTAAACTGACCATGGAGCGACGCCAATTTATACCATCTGGGGATCTGGCCCACCAGCCTCATTGAAACTTTTTGTGAAATACAGGCATACAGCCAAGTCCTGCATGCATCCTACCATAGCGATCCTGGGCTTCTGAAGAGCTGTAGAAAACTGAGCCAGACATAACTTGCTTCTCTATTTGCATGGACAAAGTGGAATGAGGGGATGGGATACAGGGAGCTGGTTGTAGGTCCCTGATTCAGGGCTGTCTGGCCCAAGAGCAAGTTTGGTTGCACCGGGAGAACAGGAGTTTTGATATTGACCTTAGTGTGCAGAGGATCAGGCTCTACATTTATTTGTGGATCAAGCATGCCCTTACGGAGAAGTCCTATAGAATTTACTAGGGATGAAAACAGTAGAGTTCTATGGAAATTTAATAGAGCTCTGTAGAAATTATTATAATTGCTTATAGTATTTCATAGGAATGTGTGTATGCATATTATACACACACATCTATTTAACTATACTGATATATATAATATATATATATATATATATATATATATATATATATAGAAATCAATCTATAGCATCTACTGTGCCCCTACTGTTGTATATAATTCCATAGATTGGCTTAACAAATCTGTAGAAATATTTTTCACTCTCTATTAAATTCTAAGGAACTGTAAAGGTGTAATATAAAATTCCTGATTGTCAAATGAACTGTGCTAAACCTCTCTCTCTCACTCACACACACACACACGCCAAATTTAAACTGCTACTCAGCTGTGACTTTCAGTAGGTTAAATACCAAGGTATGTAGTGGATTCTCCATTGTTTGGAATCTTTATATCAAGCGAGGATGTCTTTCTAAAAGGTATGCTCAAACTCAATCACAAGTTGTTTGGCAAGCTTCAGGAATCACTGCATGCAGGGGCGGCTTCAGGCCCCAGCACGCCAAGCGCGTGCTTGGGGCGGCAAGCCACGGGGGGCGCTCTGCCGGTCGCCGCGAGGGCAGCAGGCAGGTTGCCTTCGGCGGCTTGCTTGCGTATAGTCTGCTGGTCCCGTGGCTTCGGCGGACTCTCCACAGGCAAGCCGCCGAAGGCAGCCTGCCTGCCGTGCTTGGGGCGGCAAAGTGCCTAGAGCTGCCCCTGACTGCATGACATTGATAGCCTGTGCTATGAAGCAAGACAGACTAAATGACCATAATGTTTCCTTCTGGCTGCAAGACCTATGAATCTATAGTAATATTTTTTGATGTTGACACCTAATGGGGAGCATTCTAAAGCTCCTCTTAGAGCTTTGTAAAAAAATGGTAGCTGAAGGTATTTTCTTTTTAAAAGCTGTGGGGAAGGTTCTTGGAAGTGAGGGATGGGGTGCTGGCTTGAGCAAAGCAGATGGAAGTCCTGGTGATGTAGCTGGGGAAGTTCATTGAGAAGATACAGGACCAGAGATGCAGAGAGCTGAGGGTGAAGGAGTAGGAGGAACTGCCTGGGTGGGGATGAATAGACAATGATTCAGCAGGATGAGTAGGAACAGCAGCTGGAAAGTCTTTCTTTGTTTTCATTTTATAATAAAGGAATTTTGAAAATAACCCTGTAGAGCCTCGTCCAAATCCCACTGACTTCTATGAGCTTTGGATCAGGCCCATCACAAATATGGCAAATTATACAGCAGTGAGTGAGTACTATAGCTTTCCCTGATTTACAATGCCATAACAGCATTGCTATACATGGAAGTATTCCATGGACCAGGATTTAACTCTGATTAAACAGTGCTGTATGCGTCACCATTAAACTTCAAAACATCCACTGCCTCTTTTACTCTGTGGCCAACATTTTCCAAATGTTTTTCATTCTTTGACCCTGTTTGTTAGATGTCCTAATGAATTTATTTTCTCTCTCTCATGCTTCTTTCCAAGACCCAAAGATCAAAATGGGGAAGGGCCCAGGTCTGGAGAAAGAATGTGCTAGTTAACCTTCCTGCCAGCGTAGCCAGTTCCCTTCATCACCACTATGTGGCAGTACTACCCAGGCACTATTGACCTGTCTGCAGCGCTCTGCTAGTGAGTGGAGAGTGGGTAAATTGGCAAGTTGCCCCGTTCTATTTTTGTGGCAGGGAGGAGGAGTTCAGAAGTGTTGGTGATTATGGGATGGCAGACAAGGTGAAGGGAGCTTATGGTGGGCAGAGGGGTAGGGGCTTGTGGTACAGCAGGTTGTTGTATTTTTCACCCGCTGTTTTCTCTTGCGGAGATGAGGCATCTAGGATAAAGTCCTCCGGGAACATAAGGGGGCACAATAAAGACTCATTAATGGTAAGAAAAGCAGTTTAATTAGTTCATTTATTTAGCTTAGTGATGTGGGGAGGGTGGCTAGAGTGCAGTCAGCATTTCAACATGCAAACACTAACAGCTTTCTCTGAATTGTTCCCTTCACAGGAGCAGCTGACCACACACTTCATGTTTTTAAGTTTCAAAATGGTTTATGTCCTCGTTAACTAAGTATCAAGGTTGTTTACTCGCAGTGAGTCCAGCACAATTTAGAGCATGTTCCAGAAGAGCTAAGGGCAGCCGAGTGACCCCGGCAACTGCTCTCTGTCCTGCCAGAACAGAGAAGAGAGGAAGAAGGCAAAGGAGAGGAGTTGGAAGAGGTGAGTGTCTCCAAAAGAGGCACAGAGGCAGTGGCCAGCCAAGCAGCCATTTTCAGCTTGCCTAGGTGCATAGCATGTGTTCTCTTGTGCATACAGAATAGCTCAGCTGCATATGCAAAGGGTCTTTGATAGTGTGGGCCTTTGTGTGTAATATAGTTGCCCAACCCTGGCCTGTGTCTCCTTTCCTCTTGGAGTTATTAGGCATAATGCGGAATTAATGCTCACATAAGAAAATAAGAGATAGCATAAAGGTCTAGTTGTCATAAGAAATAGTTTTAATCTTTATTGGGCTCTTAGGGTTAGATTTTTTAGGTGCATAAAGATGCAGTTAGCACCTACTTGCAATTTTGAAAATCCTACTAGGCATCTATCTGCATCTTTGGGTGCCTAAATGCTTTTAAAAACCTGGGGCTGAATGATGAAAAGGAGCTTGGTGTAGTGACATAGCACCTAACTTTTAGGCACCTGGAAAATCACAAGAACTACCCTGCAATCCATAAAGCTTGAGTTTGGTAACTAGGATCCATATACTATGAGACTGTGATTCTCAGACACCAGCATGTTACGTGAGAAGCTGCCTAAGCTAGCCACTGGGAGATACCCACAAGCAGGCTATATACGAAGGCCCTTCTCTCTTTCGGAGATGGGCAACTAACTTCAGACTGCAGGCTGGTATCTATCTCTTCATAGCAATTCACAGGTTCATGGTGGTAGGCACTTTATAACTTTTAGAGCAGTTGCATAGGATGTTGGGCACTCAGGTTCAGTTACCACTCAGACAGAGGGGGAGAAAGGATTTGAACAGGCATCTCTTACCTCACAGGTGTGGGCTCTAACTACGGAGCTATGGGATATTCTGCTACAGGGCTTCCTTAATCTCTCTTGCTAAAGCTGTTCTACTGTGGCTAAATAATAAAACTAAACAACAATTAGAGTAGAGGGCCCACCAGGCTACCAAGTCATTCTGTCTTTTGCTTGCTCTCTTTCTCTGGCCCAATGATTATTTAAGCCATAGTGGAACAGCTTCAACAGGACAGATGTCAGAAAATCCCATAGGTCAGTGGCAGGAGACCTGGGTTCAAATCCTTTCTCCCTCTTTGCCTAAGCAGAGGAATTGAACTTGTATTTCCTACTTCCCAGGCAACTCCTGCAACCAGTGGGCTAACACTTATAAGGCACACTGTTGCTCCTCCTCCTCCAGCTGAGTTCTGAATGGAACCTGATCCTATAGGTGGCTGCTGAGTTGGGCCATGTATGTGTCTTAAATGTCTGAATGCCTGTCTGCCTGAATTGCTCTGGGCCTTAGGTGGGACATAGGTGTCCAGACGTTTTGGGTATGTCTACACTGCAATAAAAGACCCCTGGATGGCCCGTGTCAGCTGATTTCGGCTTGCGGGGACCAAGCTACAGGGCTATAAAATTGCAATATAGGCGTTCGGGCTAGGTGACCACCCACCCAGAAATGAGTGGGACAGTCTGAAAATGCAGAATTCAAGTCCTGAGCTAGGCTGAATGACTCCAAGACAGCATTTGTCCCTGATTCCCTGTGGCACCACTCTGCACCTGCCTGAGGCTCAAGGGTGGCGCCAGCCTCTTCTTGGTAGAAGGGGCTGGTTGAGGTGGGCCTTAGCCCTCCCCCTCACCATGTGGCCCAGCCCCCTGACCCTTCTCTTCCCCTGAGGCGCAGTCCCTGCCTCTGCTCTTCTCCCAAGTCCCCAGCCCCCTGCTCCTCCTCCTTCCCCGGGGCCCCACCCTGGCTCTTCCTCTCCCCCCTGAGTATTACTTCCCCAAGCAGTAATAAGAGCTGCCCAGGGAGCCTGGACTGGTGTGGGGAGTCCTGGACACACCACTTGCCCTGGGTGGCACACCACAAGGAGCAGGGACATGGGCCGGGGGCTGCTCTTGAGCACCCTGGCCACCGTCCAGGGCAGGGGAAGGTTCCAGGGCTCCCCACAGCAGCCCAGGCTCCCTGGGCAGCTCTTACCACGGTCCGGCTCTGGCTTCTGGCTTGGCCAGGGGGGTCCTCAGGGGGAAGAGGTGGCGCAGGGGGTGGGGCCTCAGGGGAGGAGGAGGGGCAGGGCCACAGAGCGGGTGAGGTCCTGCATGTGTCCTGCTTTTGCCTTTTGAAAACGTGGTCACCTTCTGATTTTGCCTGCTGGGCTCTGGGACCTCATGAGTGGGGAAGATCTTGGGCCAACCATGGGTGTTTTATTGCAGTGCAGACACCCTTAGAGTGAAGCAGCAGTGTGCATACCCAGAGGCAGAAATTTAGGTAAGGAGGGAACTTTTACCCTGAAATTTTTGACCGTTTGGGCACCTACCAGGGTTAGGCAAGAGTTTTGTGCATCTAAGTGGAACCAAAATGGGGACTAAAACCCCTAAATTAGGATTTAGATGTTTAACTCCTTCTGAGCATTCAACCCCTGGCTTTAAGGGTCAGATTCCATACTACACCTTTCAGGTTTGGCAGGTCACAGGTGATTTTGTGCTAGCTTTGCACCTCTGAGATTCTGGGCTGGTCCAGGGACCAGTGCAGCTCTGGTTGTAAGCTACAGCAGTGCAAGCCACTGCTCTAACTTACACCAGCTCCCATTAGCCTTCTGTAGGCTGCTCTGCAGTCTAGACTAGCCAGAACGGGAATTACTCAGGCCAGTCCTTCCCCACCTAACTTTGTATGTGCCCGGGGTTATGAGTGGGGAGTGACATAATGCAGTCTACACTAGCTCTCTGCTTGAGAAAACCGCAGGAGGCCGTTTAAACTGGTTTTGCAATCCCTGAGCCGCTGTAAAAGGGACACAGAACTGGACCCTTAGTCTCAGCAATGCTACTAATGAAGGATAGAAATGTGTTAAAGTTAAAGAGTCAAAACCCCAGCCAGGAAAGGAAACAAAGGGCTTTCTTGGCAGAAACAAACAGAAAATAAACAATCAAACTCTTCACAAGACAGATTCCTCAATTATAGTAGCTTGGACTCGCAAGAGGCCAAAGCTATGACCCAGTGGCATATACACAATGTAAACACAAGGATGCAGTAATTAGCTTCACGTTAATTTTGAAGCTTCAGAAGCCTGGTGACTAATCATGCAGCAAGGTCATTAACCATAGCCACACTGGTTTCTTTCACACAGAATGCGCTTCATTACTGTCGCACCAGAGAAATGTATTACCGTGATGTCTCAGCTTTGAGCATTTTGGTCCTTGTTTTAAATGTCACTAGCCTATATATGTCTGGGGGAGAGTGGGAGGGGTTTAACATTATCTTCGATTGGACTATCACACCTTCCCATGTACCTTTAGGTAAAACGTTGTAAGTAAAAAAGTAACCTTGCTGAGCAGTCAGTACCAAACGTGGCCAGAGTTCCTGGACTGTTCTTTTTTTAGATGAGGAGCAGTTATTTGAGAATTATGGGCCTGACCCGGAACCCAGTAACATCAATGAAAAGCCTCCCATTGATTTTAATAGACTTTGGATCAGGCCTTTCATTTTTAACATGTGGAATGGACAGGGACAGCCAACCTATTTAATTTCCCATTCCTCATGGGTAAGGCTACGTTTTAGTCAGGGGTATTTTTAGTAAAAGTCATAGACAGGTCATGGGCAATAAACAAAAATTCGCGGCCCATGACCTATCTATGACTTTTACTAAAAATGCCTGTAATTAAATTGTGGGGGGTGGTTGCTGGAGTGACATGGGGGTGGGGGGGGCTGCTGCTGAAGGGGGGCACCTGTGACCAGCAGCACCAGATGCTCAGGCCGCGGACTGTGGCTGCTCTGGCCGGCTTCCTGGGGACCACTGCAAGGGCCGCCGGGGCAGTGGCTAGTGTGCCTATCCCCGGGGCCACCCAGCAGCGACTGGTGTGGCTATTCTGGGGGCCACCTGAGCAGCTGGCCCTAGAGCCAGCTGCTTGGGCAGCCCTGGAGTTAGCTACACTGGTGCCTGCAGAAGTCATGGAGGTCACGGAAAGTCACAGAATCTGCGACTTCCACAACTTTTGTGACAGACACGGAGCCCTACTCATGGGTTGCTTCCACTTTGGACTAAGCAGGTGTTCCTCTACTGCAGGATGTCCATTACAATAACAAATACAATAGCACTAATACATAATACTGTTTTGTCAAGACTTAAGGAGAACAGAATCTACTATTTCTTTCCCTCTCCTGTCAATTTTTGTTGGACTGCCTGTGACTCTCCTGAAAGAAGCTACAGTATTGCCAGGGAGGCCAGCCTGACAGTTTAGGCAATACTGGCCTAGATACTAGCAGAAGGGTTCATTACTAGCCAGGTGCTCTTGCTAAGCCTACAGAAAGACCCAGCCAGAAATTCCAATATACCCATTTTATAGAGCTAACTTCTCAAACGGCAAACTTCCCCTTAAAACGTATTTGCGTGTTTCTTTATTTTGCATTAATAAGAAAGAAGATTATGTGTAATCAATGCAACCTAGGATATTCTGACATTAAGGGCCAAAATTTCAACATCCTATTCCACAAGTGAGGCCCTCACAATGCAGGCCCAACACTACATTTGTACATGCAAACTGACACTGATAGGATCAAATGACTGGGGGGACTCGTGTTGACCTTAATGGATTTTGCATCGGGCCCCTCATCAGTGCTCCTTTTGGTTACTAAACAATAAGGATGAATTCCTGGCCCCAATGATGTCAGAGAATTTGCCATTAACTCCAAGAGAGCTGTATTTTCAATACACAATATAATTCTTTTTATTTCCTGTTTTGTTTATCTTTTATTACAAACTTCATGTGATTTTTCTGTCAGTTCTGCTTGGAACAGTTTAATTGAATGCTAATGAAAGCCAGGCTTATAAACAAAAGAAAGTGATCAGAGATCAGCTACACAACTTTTTCTTCAAGAGAAATACTAAATGAGCAGCTTACTTTATTTAGCACCCCTTTGTGTTCCATTGATGTGTGTGACTCTGTGGCGTGTGAGTGAGTGTAAGGAAGGGGAATTTATCACTTAATATTTTAAGCCTGTTGGTATTATGTTACATTGTCTTCAGCTAAAGTAACAGCTACTCTAACCTTGATGAATGGCTTTGAGAATTTTAGCTGAGTAGTGTTTTTGGAAATCTAATGAAAGCCTGATAGGACTCCAACTATATCTATGGGAGCCAACTGCATATTTATCAGATCCGGTCTGGAAATATGTTGGACACACACTAATTAGGGATGGATGAACTAGTTTAATAAAACAACAGAACTGTCCTGAATCTTGGCCTTCCTGGCTATTCAAACCAAACATGAACCTTTAGATTCAGATATATGAAGTGGAGAATAGGAACATTTTCCATCTATCTAGCTCCATCAACTTATTTCAATACAATCCCATCTTCATTAAAACTACTCCTGTCCAAAGCTTTCTCTTCCCCCCCTTATTCCTTTGTCTCTTCCATTCTTCACCTAGAGATCACTCTCTGCCCAAGGAGATTTCTCCCTCCCCATTTCTGGTGTGTATTGAAGAATCACAAAGCACCCACTTGGTTTTCCATAGCAAAGTGTTACCTATCAAACCCACTGGGCTAACCTGCTTCCAAGGAGCGCTCTCTCTTCCGCCTGGTCAAAAGCAATTCTCAGCACAGTTGTGCCATGCTTCCAGGCTGCCCTGAGTTGATGGTCACTAAACTGCAGTTAGAAATAATTGAACCCATCTGTCTGTGTGTATCTGCTCTTGTCTATTAGTTTATACTTAGATTGTAAGCATGTTGGAGCAAGGACTGTCCATTTTTTTCCTGTGTTTTTACAGAACCGAGCACAACGGGTTCCTGGTCCATGATTGGGGCTCCTAGCCACTACAGTAATACAAATAAATAATAATAATTAATACATTAATTAATGTTCCACAACAAGTACATATATTTGATACATTTAGCCTGCATATTTTCTTGCATAATAAACTCTGTTTCCCATGATATATTCCTTATTCATAATTATTAGACCATTTTTGGTGACTATTTTAATCTTGGCAGATTGATGATGAAATGTTCTTTGATAGCATTCAATACTAGCGAGGCCAAGTGTATTGTTTAGTTGTGATTAGTCAGATAAATCACATGGTATAGTTTTTCCACATTTGGATGAGCTGTTCTGGCAGAAATACAGGTACTCATGTATGAAAACTTAAAATTCATTTTCCACAAATATTTGTGCATGCAACTTTGACGTTTGGTTTCCTGCCAGTAAAAGCCAATCTCATGTACCTTTGCAGAAAGCAACCACTGAAAGGTCACGAGTATGGCCAAAAGCACATTTATGAAAAAACTGTAAGCAAATCTTTTTGGATAATACACAGTATTTGCTCAATTCTTTTTCCATTGTGTCCCATAATGCATTTTGCACCTCTGGAAATCACAGCAGTACTTGGTATCATCATCTGTCTCATGACAGTGATCGCAGCAAACTAGTGCACCAGTTGACTCTCATGCAGTGGGATTTTCATTCAAAGGTCAAAATCAAAGAAGGATCTCAACATGGGTAGGGAAAAGAAGCACCTTATTAAACTGGAGGGTGCTTGTGTTTTGGAGAATGGATTATCAGACAGAAAACACAGATGAGGGAAAGAAAGGAAAGGGATCAGTTGGGAAGCAGGATCAGTTGCTAGGCAAAGGATCAAGTATATTGCAGATTGGATCAATTTGGACATCATGGCTTGGAACGGGTAGAAAATACCAAAATAAACCCTCAGAAGGTTTAACTGAGGATAGAAGTGTTAGAGTGTCCTACCTGGGACACAAGAGCATAGGAATTGCCATGTTGGATTAGACAGTGGTCCATCTAGGCTAATGTGGGCAGCTGTAGCCTGCTAAATCAAGGCTGGAAGAACTATTTATGGTTTGCTTGCATTCTGCCTCAGAACCTAGCACCTTCTACTCAGACCTCTCAGTCTGCTTCAGTGAGGAGAAAGCAGAAACAGAATTACAACCCATCTTGACAGACCAAAGGACACAATAGACAAATGAAACAAAAGAATCTTTCCATGCGCTTTATCTGAATCTGCCTACTCACCACAGGCAAATGCCTATGAGAGATACCAGCAATTTAGCTGACTAACACCCTGTCTCTAATCTCACCTTCCTGAGCCAAGTCACAGAGACAATTGTGGCAAACAAACTCATCATCACTTGTCCTTTGCCAATGCTCTAAATCCCTAACAGTCAGAATACAGACTTAGATTCAGCATGGAAACAGCACTTGCTGAACTAGCTAATGATCTGCTTATGACCATGGAGGAATGACCAACATCAGTGCTGATACTACTAGATCTATCAGTGGCCTTTAATATAATAGATGTAACAACATATGCATTGCAAAATAGCTTTCTGTGTTACTTAAGTGTGGTTTTCATTTTTTCTTAACAGTGAACCCAGTTTTGCTTGTTTTCTCTTTTCTTTTCTAGATCTTTCTTTCCCCCTGCTTCTTACTGTGTAGCTTGCTGAATGAATTTAGCCTGTGGAGCTTGTATTGTATATTTCAGGTGTCACTCACGAAGGAACAAAACTTTCTTTTTGTGGAAGAGGGGGAGGTCAGAGTGAGGAGGCAGAAGTGGCCTGGAGATTAACGTGAAAAGCTTCATTTCCCCTTTTCCAGTAGAAAAGTAAGTGTAGACTTTTAGCCTTAAGTCTCAGTTTCCTGGCTTGTGTCACCATAATCCAGTCCTTAATGTTATTTTAACCTAGTTGGCTTTTTGTGTGAATTTCCTTGGTTTTATTAAAGATTTTCTTTAAAAAATAATCCATCTCCTTTATGGAGGTATATAAAAGCGGAGATGACAGAGAATCATGGCTACTGTTACAGGGGTTAGGTGTAGCCGTGGATTTAAAAACTTTTAAAAGAGCAAAGGGCTCCATTTTGCCTTCAGACATACACACACACACAAATCCCACTGGGAAAGATGCTGTTGTAATTTATACTTCATCCAACCACACTAGTTTCAAAGGGGTTGAGCACTGGGTGTAAAATAGGGCAGACTATGGTCCATTACTTGCTCAAAAGAAACAACTTTATGCACTTTGCAAAAATAGATTTATTACCTTAAAGGACTTTTTGTGGCATACAATATTTTGCAAATATGGTTTGGCACAAGTCCCATAAAGCACAAAGTAAGAATTGACAATAAAATATGTGAGGAGTTTCTTTTAAAGTACTTACTACACATGAACAGCAGACATTTTTCAAAATGAAATGTCTTGACCAATATGAAGATGCTGCCAAAATACCATATGCATGCACAATATCATCATCACCCAGAGAAAAATGTTATTTACAGTTTCAGCATTAATGTTCAGTTCTGTGTTGTTTGCTCAAGCTTTGGCAGCAAAAAACAAAACAAAACAATTCCCCTACCCCTCCTTGCAAAAAAAAAACCCCAAACCAAAAAACTGGTTATGACCCTTAGTTACTGAAGGTTAGCTAGATTGTCTCTCGAGCTGTGCAACTGCGTAGCAGCATTCAGAGGAAGTAAGAACCTATTTATGTCTCTGGATGCAAGTCAACTGCATGCTGCAGAACAGCTGTGGAGTGGAGGCGAGTCCGAGGGCTGAGCACCTCTCTTGGAGCTAGCATCAGCACTGCTGCGAGAGGGGCAGGATCGTTCCCCCCGAGCCAGCAGGGCTGCATGTAGAATTCACACCGGCCTTCCAGATGCACCCGCCGGTTGGCAGGGGCTGCTTTGCTCTGGCTTCTCCTGTGCTTTCCTCTGCTGCTGATTTTCACGGTTCCAGGCGGTCCGCGAGTCATAGCTGGGGCCACTGGCCCCGCTAATCAACTTCACACTGCGGAACAGCTGTGGAGTGGGGGTGGGTCCTGGTGCTGAGTGTGGAGTTGATCAGCAGGGCCGGTGGCCCTGGCCATGACTCGTGGACTGCCTGGAGCTGTGAAAATCAGCAGCAGAGGGAAAACACGGGAAGAGCTGGCCAGTGTGTCTGAAAACACAGTGTGAATTCTGCATGCAGGCTCGGGTGGGACGAGAAGTGCTCAGCCCCAGGACCCGCCCCTACTCCACAGGTATTCCGCAGTATGCAGTTGATTCGCAGATCTCCTGGAGTGCCCTCGCGAACCCCCAGGGGTGCGTGGACCCCAGTTTGCGAATTGCTGGTATATAGGAATAAATGAATGCTGTACTCTTGCTGTTTGCTGTCCCCAGATAAGATGGATAGGGTGTGGATGGGGAATGCATGGAGCCTTGGCTCCACTGCCTTCAGTACACTGCCCAGCAAAGCTAAGCTAGTATGGGGTGGGGGAAAGTACAATCTGCTGCTCCCATAGGCCAGCCCTGATCACTACTTCCCGCAGCAAAGAGGATGCAGGAAGGAAATTGTAGTGCCCTGAGTCATCACTCCTTCCCTGTCATACTCCTGCGTGGGGCAGGAACACCCCATCTTTTATTGTTGCCTGTGGCCTTATGAAACAATCCAGCCCTAAAAATATTAATAGTAGCAAAAAGTTTGTCCATTTCTATGAGTAACTTGCAACAAACCATTGGTAACTGATAACAACCTACACAGGATTCTGAGAATGTCACTCTGTGTGTCACTCTGAAGCCTAGAATGTCTGTAGAGTTAATGTGAGTGATGAAAGCAGCTACAAGCATGGCTGAGAGCTCTCTTTGTTCAGAGTATCACCAGGTTGATTCATCACTGGATTTCACAGTCTATTACCATCCAATTTTTAAGCTCTCAGCCATTTTGATTTTACGAATTACACCCGTGTGGTGTACAGCGACAGTAAGCATGTGTCTATGTCATACTAAAAGTCCTAGAGCGTTGTGATATCAGAGGTAATTCAGCCAATCACTACCCTTACTCTACAGCTAATTTGCATGCAACAAGTTCATTGATTATATGAGGGAAACTGCCCAGTTGGTGGAGTACTCATGTGACCAACTGGCACCTGCACAACTCACTGCAAATCTCACAGCACACACAATAACTGGCTCCCCAGACACAAATCAACCACACAGCTAGCGCACACAATCACCCCAAACATCACTCTGAAGCTTACAGTGTCTGTTGAGTTAGTGTGAAGCGATGGAAACAGCTACAAGCCTGATGAGGGCTCTTCTTGTTCAGAAAATCACCAGGTTCAATCTTCCATGGACTTGTTAATGTCCAATTAATGTCCAATTTTTCATTTCGCAGCCATTTTGGGCTTTTTTACACACATGACTACAAATTATACCTGTGGTATACAGGACAAATTATACCTGTGGTATACAGGACAGGTTTTCAGCTACTAGTTAAATACTAATTAACTAATTTGGACTCAAAGCATGGCCCGTTTTGTGTGTCCAGGCAGGGAGTGAGGGGTGTAAGGCCCTCCCTGAATCCCAGTGCTCTACCCATACCATGAGTAGCAGTGCAGAAGGGGGAGCAGTCTCTATGGGGCTGTGACCCTTTCTTTGCATGTGGTTGAGGAGTGGGCAGGAAGGAGCAGGAACTAGGAGAAGCATGGGTTCCCATCCCCTCCTGTGTGACAGCCAGAGTAGCTGTGGCAATGCATTGGGGGAAGAATGCTGTGCCAGGTATGAGGTTGGTGCAGTGCACTTCCCCACCAAATTCACAGCTTAGAGTATGGGGCTAACATTTTTGACCTCAGCTTATTTATCTGTATGGGTTTCCTTTAACTACGCACCCAGGTCTTGCACTAATGCCAATGGCAGTTCTGCCTGCAGAACCCATTGAGAGGAGATACTTCTAGAGTTTGATCAGACAGAAGGCAGATTTCGTAAGGAGTCAGCGCAGTTTTTACTCTGTGCGAGGACACGATTCCACATCTCCTCACTCAGGCCAAACAAACACTAATGCCAGTGGGAGTTTTGGTGGCTTAAGAAATGCAGGCCCAGGAGTTCAGAAGTGAATTATTAAACAAACCCAATGTCAAGCTCATATGATGGTGATAACATGGTACCTTTTCCTTCCTTCTGACATCTCTTTCTTTGTACAATACATTTTCTGTTTTCACTTGTAGCTGGGCACGGATTGCCCTGTGCTGAAGGATGCTGTACAATTTCTCTGACCCTTGTTTCATTTCCTCTCTTGAAGCCACATGTTTTTCCTTTCTTTGTGCAGGAGCTCCATGGACTCCACTCACTAGCTTCACAATGCACTGTAACAAACATACGACATGCTGAGCCAGACCGGAAGCTTTAGGAGCACACAATGCATACAGGATATTCATTTTATTATGCATCAACCAAAATGTAAGAAAAATGAATTCATCTTCAAACTGAAAAGCAGGCTGGCCTTGAGCAAATAAATCTTCTTTCTAAGGCCAGTCTCAGATGAGAAACTGGGCCAAATAGTGCTCTCAATTTCCCGGGTCCAAATTGGGAGTAACTCTGTTTACCTAAATGGAGTTACTCTGGATCTACAGAGGTATAATTGAGAGGAGAATTTGGCCTGTCCAGGATGCTCTCAACTGTAAAATAATGCTAATCAGTTATGTACAAGTAGGATTATTTCACACTAGCTGCACTGCTTTTGCCAATTCCATTCAAGAATTATAGCAAAAAAAAAAAAAGGTTTTGGCAAAATGAGACATTAGGCCTGATTCTGATCTCACACTGCTTTTTACAGAAGCATAATTCCTCAGACTTCAGTGGAATCAAACTTGATTCACACCCGGGTGAGAGGAGAAACAGGCCCATGCTGTTCACTCTCTTGGTATTGAACAACTTAGTCAAGAGCCATGAAAGGGATGCTATTTGTAACACATACCAGGTAAAGGTGGGGAAAACTGGGAGAGACGTTGGGTTTGGAAGACTTCATTGGTAGGATTTTGCTTTTGCAAAGCCCAGACCAGGGACATTTGGATCCAGCTCTCTTATTATTGTAAATTCTTTAGCAAAGAGTGCCTTCCTAGACTTGTAGGAACCGACTCCAGGGCTGGAGCTACAGGCGCCAACTTTCCAATGTGCCAGGGGGTGCTCACTGCTCAACCCTTGGCTCTTCTACAGGCCCTGTACCCACTCTACCTCTTCCTGCCCTCTCCCCTGAGCCTGCCATGTCCTCACTCCTCCCCCCGAGAGCCTCCTGCACACCACGAAACAGCTGATCGGGAGGTGCGGGGAGGGAGGGAGAGGCACTGACTGGCAGGGCTGCCAGTGGGTGGGAGGCGCTGGGAGCGGGGTGGGGAGCTGATGAGAGGCGGCTGACATATTACCAGCGGCGGCTCCAGGCACCAGCGCTCCAAGCACGTGCCTGGGGCAGCAAGCCACAGGAGGCACCCTGCCGGTCGCTGTGAGGGCAGCAGTCAGGCTGCCTTTGGCGGCATGCCTGGTCCCATGGATTTGGCGGCAATTCAGCGGTGGATACACTGAAGTTGTGGGACCGGTGGACCTCCCGCAGGCATGCCGCCGAATATGTGGGACCGTGGACCTCCCACAGGCGCGCCGCCGAAGGCAGCCTGCCTGCTGTGCTTGGGGCGGCGAAAAAGCTAGAGCCACCCCTGCATATTACTGTGGCTCTTTGGCAATGTACATTGGTAAATTCTGGCTCCTTCTCAAGCTCAGGTTGGCCACCCCTGGTGTAGAGCAATACACCCTGCAACAATATGAGGATGATGGATTTAATGGCCTAATAGATTTTTCCATCTCTGCAACTTATTTCCAAATTTTACAAACCCTAGAAGACAGCTGATCTCAAAAAATCTCCACTTAATTGTTATGTGGCTCACTTTGCTTTTCGTATTACATGTGAGGCTCTCCTGTTAAAATAATAGGTCTTTACATGCACAGCAAAGGTCTGTTTTTTCTCTGCAGCTTTTAATGACTTCTCCTAGTCAAGACTGACTCATTGTTAGAGCAGCTAGGTCCTAGGCAGCTTGAAACACACACCAAAGAAGCAGAAATGATTCTTCAGGTTTCTTAGCTGTGATGAAAGTCCTTGCTTGGAAATCAAACTATGAAAACCATCACCACCACCTGAGGTAAATATATATTTGGGAAGAGAGCTGCAAAACTATTGTATATTATTTTTATTCCTTTCAAATCTGCTCAAGCTTTGCTTCCCTCTCAAAATATGCACACAATTTCCACTGGGACCATGAGATTTACATCCACATTCATGGAGTGAGCAGATTTCTACCAGTGCCAGGTGGCAGCACAGAGTTCTGTGGCTGCACAACATAGGCAGCACAAGAAGCATAAGGACTGTTTCCCTCTGTGCACTTTCTGAGTGACAGGATCAGTGTTGCCTATTCCCATGAATTTATCTTGCTTTGCAACAATATTTGAAGTTTCAATTAAAGCCCCAGCTCCTGGAGTCAAGTGATTACATCAGAATCTCAGCTTCCATTAGTTTTTAAGTGAGCTTCTACTCCTCACGGCTGTGGACAAAAGCTTAAAAAATGTGTCCTAAAGGCACCTTAAAGGCTCATAAACCAGAAGACAAATAAAAAACCCAACATCTGTATAAAAATCTCATGATTGAGGGGGAGGTGAAGAGGGGCTGTCTCATGATTTTTTAACATTTGAAGTTGTCAATACTGCAAGACACCTCAACGGGTTGGGGAAGGAGCCATGGCTCTGCCCTCTACCCCCAAGCATCAGTTAGCAGAGCTGGCCCGGTGTGGAAGAGGAAGCATGTTGCATTTCCTGAAGGGGTGTAGTACAACCGATATTCACCAGCATGCTGAAGATTTTGGGGAGGAATCCCTGAGGTAGAATTCCTGAGGTGGTCCATATCATCCCAAACATTGGCCTATGCTTAACTGGCACAAGAGAGTCCCTAATAATTGGAAGTTGCTCATCAGAGGGCAATGGATTGTTCTGAAGGGGCCAGAGGGTAGATTCAGGAAACACCTTGAGGTTATGGCACTGGAGAACACTTCTTGTGACTGAAACTTTCTTTAAAATAATTCAGATGCAGTGTTGGGTTTCCTGTTCCTAACTCTAAACCTATTCCTGCAAGTCCTCCCCTGCGCGGACTCCATGTGGTCAATACGAGTGCAGGGCTTGCTGGGTTGGGGCTTAGGCTGGAGACTCTACTTACCAATACTGGTGCACTCCATCGTGTGATTGTTGGGTTCCAGCCCCTCAGGGCAGTTTTCAAGGCACTTTCCGTTGTGTAAGTAAAACCCACTTTTACATTTTGTGCAGAAATTTTTGGTGAAGCAGGTATCACAGTCAGCTTTACATCCTGTAATACAAAACGGGAAGAATTACATCCTGTGTCACTTTCACTCACCCCAGTTAGACACTAAGTCCCTGATTTACATGTATGCCGAGGTTTAGGTTTATATTTTATGCCACTCTGGCAATGTATAAGGGCCTTCCAGTCAGAGTACATTTTATTCATATCCATGTGAAGTCCCCTTTACACTGCAGGATATGAGAATTCGGTGGCAGCTTCTATGTTTAGCTGTCCGCGGCGGCTTCAGCTAAACATAGAAGCCCCCCCCCGCTGAATTGCCGCCGCTGCGGAAACGCGCCTGCTGCCCTAAGGGCACACGGACTGCCCCCGCCGTCCGCGGTGGCAATTCGGTGCGTTGCTTGGGGCGGTGAAAACTGTAGAGCCGGCCCTGGCTAAAATGCAAGTCAGTGGAGAATCAGGTCCATCAAGTATATCGCCATTCGTTCTGGAAGAATTAAAAACGTATTTCAGAATTTAGAATTATTATTTTTTCTTTTCATATTGATTGATTGATTGATTTCTGCTCCATTACTTTTTGTTGCAGTCCCACAGCATTTTCCATAATTACTATGTTTATATCATTCATACAGGACAGAAGCCAGCTACCAGCCATGGATTTTTAACATTATGATAAAACTTGTATATATACTATTGTGCAAGTGATATACAAAGGACATGGTTACATTTACTCTAGAGATACTGTTAGAGAAAAGTGCACAGTTAGTTGAAGTTGTTTAGTGGCTCAGAGGTTATATGAATATAGGATTATGCTCCAGCGTCCACTCGTCAAGAAGTAAGGAGAATTACTTAGCTATAATTCCTATGTTTTATTTAGTCACGTAGGTGACTAGTAAATAAAGTTGGTCAAAAAAGGGTTTTTCTCCAGGTTTTAGTTTCAGATTTCAAAATGTCAAATTTTGTCAAAATTCAAAAAGTATTGATGGGTCGGAGGAAGGAAGAGATGCAAGTTAGGCATCTAACCCCACTGAAAGTCAATGACAGTTCAGCATTTCCCCACAGATTGACAGTTGACCAGAATATAGTAACACGCCTAAATTGCAAAAGCACCATTGTGGTTATGCCATGCATAGTATATAGTTACAGAGAGGTCATGCAAAGTAGCTCTGGAAACCTCAATGTGGAGCAGTACTCCTCAGTATCAATCTCTATCTCATGGGGAAACAGAGGTCAGGCTGGGGGATTGACAAGAGCATTGTCAATGAGTTTATAAACGGCATGGATCTCATGGGCACAGGTTCCACTCTGTGCAGTTGCAGTGGCCCCTGTCTGCTGCTACAGCCATTGAGCTGTAGCTGTGGCACTGGTGGATTATACTGGTATCCTTTACCTTTGAATAAGGATGTAGGAGAGGAGTCCATCCCCAGTGCCTGGATAGGTCATCCATACAAAGATATTTTACTTAAGCTTTGCCACTCTAAAATTCCACTCAGTTGAATATTAATTGTACCAGCATAAAAAGGCTGAACAAACTAAAGAATCTAGCTATTTAATATTTAACTTCCTTGATTCATAGGGATACACAATATGAGGTTTAGTCTCATATCAGAAATAGAAAATATATAGGTACAGCATTGCTTTCCCCAGCACTTACTTGTACACTTATTTATTTCTGGATACCGCGTTCCAAAGTATCCACTTGGACATGAAGAAAGACATACTCCGATCTGTTTCATGCCAATCCTCTCCAGAACAAAAAAGAGTCTGGGTTTGCATGACAAGCATCCATTGTAGTCGGAACATGTGGCACACCCTCCTTGGCAACCCTGGCTCACATTGGGATGCACTGAAAAGACAAGTTATTTTAAAAAGGAGAAAAGAAGAGATTAGACAAGCCAGTGGTATGATGATGCTTCTGTACTCTGAGTGCTGTGTTAAAATCTTATGTGACAGCCTTCAAGGGCTGGTTCATTTTTGCTTCCGTCTCTCATGACCTGACATTTTGTTTCAATGATATTCTTAGTTGCCTTCATACACATTAAAATGGGAAGCTCAGATGATATGTTCATATCTTGCAAGAATAACTAACAGTAAATTACATCTGAAATTGATTTTGTGGTACAGCAGCAACTTGGGGAATAATCAGGATTTTCCTTCAGTAGTAATGGCTTTACTGATTGTGCTTGTGTAGGCCTTGTATGTGTTTGGACAGCAGAGCAAAAATAAATAGTTTTTGTGCATTAATTTACTTGTGCTTTTTATTTCATAGTTAGATGATTAAAAAAAACCCACTCTAGTCTGTAATTTCCTTTATTGTTTAAGTATCTTTTTTAATTGAATTCTGCTGTGCAGGAATGTGGCGGTGTTAGATCTGATGCAAAATTGCCTTGATAAGCAGACACAAAGAACCATCCTGCTCACTTTCATTTTTACACTGGAATGTTCACTCTGGCATGTTTACTCTCTAGCAATTACAACCTGATGTTTGGGCTTAACTGTGACATTTAGACTACCCCCATCCCAGCATGGAACAGAGGTAGGCGTTCTACTCCTCTTTCAATTGTATCATTCTATTTCTTCAGGAAAAAGAGAGAAAAACTGTATTGCCTCACACTATAAAGACATACACGTGTTTACTCTGCTTAAAAATATTTGGTTCTTGTGGTATTACATGCACCAGTTGTTTTTAAAATAGACAATAGGAAGATATTGTATCATACCTTTTCAGTAGTAGAGAGATGTCAGTGAAATATTTCTCAGTGTGATACAGGGTAACAGTGGAGGGGGGCGGGGCGGGGAGGAGAACACGGCACTGTGCATCCTTCAACAGTTTAGAACAAGGGTCGGCAACCTTCGGCACGCGGCCCATCAGGTAATCCGCTGGCGGGATGCGAGACAATTTGTTTACATTGACTGTCCGCAGGCATGGCCCCCTGCAGCTTGCCGCAGGGATGTGCTGGCCACCGCTTCTCGCAGCGTCCAATGGCCGGGAACGGCAAACCGTGGCCACTGGGAGCTGCGGGGGGCAGTGCCTGCAGATGGTCAACATAAACAAAATGTCTTGTGGCCCGCCTGGGGATTACCCTGTTGGGCCACGTGCCGAAGGTTGCCAACCCCTGCTTTAGAAGCACTTACATGTTTTCAATTTTTTTCTGAGGCACATACTTAAAATGAGATTCTACTCTGAAAAGTGACTATGCATAAAGAGTCCATTTTCAAAGGCAGGAACGGTCAAGTGATTAAGAAACTGAAATTGTTTTAAAAACTATCCATGATTTTCCTTCACTGAACCCAACAAAGAGAAGAAAATGAAGCTGAGATATGAAATATTTGTCATCACAGCTAATGTCTAAAATACATGAGCACTTCTGACAGGAAATATGTGTGAGCACTACTGACAGGTAGATCTTTATGAATAAGTTCTCTTGACAGAGAAAGCCTTATGTGCAGCTCCACTCTGGGAAACCTATATGTGTGAACCCTTGTGACAGGGAAAAAGTTTTATTATGCAGAGATAATAATTTATCCATAATTAAGATAAGATCCGTTAAAAGGCTCCCCACTAACTCCAATTATGAAAAATATGCATCGCCACTTCCTCATTTTCTTCCTCTTTCTCATATGTATCAGCTACACAAGCAGCATGATAAAAGCATGCACAAGTAATCATATTGTTGTTAGCATGAAGAGACCCCAATAGTTTTCCCAAGGGTTGGTCTACACTGAAAAGTTACATCGGCATGGCTACAACCCTCAGGGGTGTGGAAACTCCCCACCCCTCAGAGACATAGTTAAGCCAACCTAATCCCCAGAGTAGACAGTGCTATATCAAGAAAAGAATTCCATCAACCTAGCTACTGCCTCTCATGGAGGTGGATTACATATAGCGATGGGAGATCCTTCCTGTTGCTGTAGTAAGGGTCTACAGCAGCTGCAGCTGTGCCTCTGTGGCATTTAAGTGTGGACAGAGCCTAAGGCTGTAACACAGGCTGCTTTATAATGTCGATTTTGAACCCTGATATAACTGTACACAACAGAAAAACAAAGAAACCTCTCCTGCTTTCAAATATACAGTGTTAAATCCATTGAAAAGAAGATGCTTGGAAGTTTTTTAATAAACTAAGTCTTTTTTTTTAGCTTAAACACCTTAAAATGGATCCTTTTTTAATTTTATTGTCTTCCCTATAGCTACCTAATGAAATTGCATTACATCTCAAAATTAGAACCAGAGGTAGATTGTTCTAATGGCTTATGTAAGAGGCAGTATTTAAGAGCAGGTTCAGTAAAATGTTTCAGAAATTAATATTACTTGAAAACTCAACACTATGCTCCGCCATGGAACCAGATGGAGAAAAGAAATGTAGGAGGGAGGCTATTTTTGTCATTGATCTCCAAACCAGTCTGGAATACTTTTCAAAACTAAATTGACACTATCAAAGCAACTCTTCATTATGGGTAAGAGCTGAGATTACTCAATTCGGACAGCTGTTCCTGGGTCCTGACTTGAAATCACACCAAGAGATACATAATACCGTAAATAATACAAAGATTGTGTAATTAAAATCCTTATAAGTCAAAAATAGCTGGATACAACGTGTCTGTATCTAGATCTTTAACAATATTTGAGGAATTGACACAGGAACAAACTGGAACAAAAGGTTTAATTTCTCGATATATACAATTTTGATTGAAAAAGATGTTGATAAGAACACAACCCAGATGAGAAGCTGGGAGAGGGATTTGAACAAAGAAATTGATCTGCATGAGTGGGTGTCTATATGGGAAAGGAGATTTACATCTTCAATTTGTGTTGCTCATATCGATAATTTGTATAAATTACTGTATAGATGACATCTGACTCCAGTTATATTTTTGCTACTAGGGAGGTGCTCTGTTGGAAGGGTTGTGAGGAAAGAGGCACATACTTGCACATGTGGTGGTTGTGTCCAGGAATTAGACAGTTTTGGGAGGAAATTATTAGAGTCATCTTATGAAAAAATGAGATCCCCTGACCTGCTGACTTAATGCTCCAGTAAAGGATCTATCTTTTAAACAGAATGACAAATTCATGTATTTGTTATTGTTAGGGGCTAAACTTATTGGAAAAATGTGACTCCTTTTCCTGTGGAGCTGTGGTAGGGTAAAATATGGACTGTCCTTGTGATGGAAAAGCTTTCACGCCAAGTACGTACACAAGAGAAATGCCAAAAAAGAGGCTCGGTATTTAGACATTTGGTCACCCCGTTTAGCGTACTCAGAGGAGGAGAGTTCCCCAGCCAGCAAGCCAGAATCTTTATCCGGGTTCTTTGAATATTAACTGATCCTGAATTAGTAACAAGTTATGTTGGATGTTAACATTTAATTGTAGCTTTGCCTTAATAAAAAGTTTTTTTAAAAACTAAACTAAAAGGACACTCTGAGTCCAGAATGTGGTAAAGCTTGGTCTCCTCCTCTCCATTCACCTTACTCCTCTGCATGTGCTACCCTGGTCAATGGCCTACATGCGAAGGAGAAGCACACTGGGGTAGGGAGTGAGTAGACAGGAAGCTGTCAAAGCTTAGGCTCTGATATACCCCTTTTCCTCCAAAGCACTGACCAGTATAGCCGAGCTGGCATGGGAGCGGGGAAATAATCTACACTAGGTATAAAACTGGCAGAAATTACTTTTCCCCTGGAGCAACAGGATAACTAGGGACTAGACCCTTTAGTCACACTCTAGTTCCTGGTCTGCTCTTGGGACTGTGAAGCTAAGCGCTGCCCCTTACTCTGCCTCTGTGGTAAAGCTGCAGTTGAATGCTTAGTGAGACCTCACACCATTACTTTTACGGGGACAGGGTATCTCTTGTCCAGACAGGGTATCTGCAGCACAGCAGAGTGACTTGCCACAGGAAAGCTGGGAACAGAATCCTAATGTGGAACAACCTGATCACCATGCCATTGACACAAACATTGCTTCAAATCTCGTGTCTGTAGTTAGGTCAGCTGTAAAAATGAGCAAATAATGTATATGTGCCTTGGGAAGTGCTTCAAGATCTACAGGTGAAAAAGTGCTAGGTGAGGGCAAAGCATTCTTAGGAACCACAATGTTGAGCTGTGGTGACTAAGGCACAGAGAGGTCCAGTGTCATGGCTGAGAGGTGCTGTGGCCTAGTTGGTTAGGCCCTGGCTGCAGAGTTAAGAGATTTGGGTTTTAGCCTTGTAGACCAGTCCAAGAAATGTTCTCTTGTGAAACCACATGGCATCTGGTGCAATCTAATTCATTCCAAAGGCAAAACAGACAACAACAACAAAAAAGAAAGAAAGAAAGAAAATCCACACTCCTCAGAGTTATCTTTACAAGCCAGAATAAAAGTAATCCAGGGCAGAGACAGGGGTGTATCCACTAGAGGTAGGAGCACGCTCTCATCTCCCCTTCAGTCTGAACACGGGTTAGTTTGACCCTTTACTAAAATCCTGCACCCTCAAGGAAGGAACACAGGATGAAATATCCACCATAGAGATTCAAATTCTGCCCCAACCCCACCAGCTTGTGTATTGAGGCAGAATCTGGCCTTCTGTTTTTAATTTTGTGAAACTTCAACCACAACAAACCAGAGAAGAAACTGAACTGCTTGTGAACTATTCAGCTTCTCTTCTTAGTTTAGAGCCTTTTTGCCTTGAAGGGCTTTTTTAGTGCAAGATGTTTGTTCAGATGATCATTTTTGAGTATCATTAGCAAATAAAATCACTAGGATTTCCCTTTTTCATAGTATTTTCCAAAGTTGTACTCTGGAAACAGTGAGTTGAAATCTGCCTATTAAAAATAGAGAGTTAAGAACAAGAAATTATTTAATCCTAATTTTAAATGATATGTGGAGATTTCAACAATATGCAGCAACTAAAACTTGAAAAACAAAAAAGATTTTTAAACTAGACAGACAACATTTGCAAATAAAATTTTACATCTTGCCCATAATTTGATTTGCCATTTGATTTTATAGATATATGGAATCTAGCAAAAAACCACGATTAGATAGATAGATAGATAGAATTTGGGTGGGAGTGCGGCCTAGTGATTAGAACAAAAGGCCAGAAGTTAGAATTTCTGTATTCTTTTCCTGTTCTCTGAGTTGATTTGGAATATAGCCTGGGACAAATCAGTTAGTCTCTCTGCCCTTCAGTTTACTGAGCCTATCACCTTCAACTCCAAGATGTAAACGTAAAGGCCAGCTCCTAAAATGGACATGCTATTGAAGTGAGTCCCAATCCTCACTAGGGAGACATGGTTACTCATGGCTTCCTGGACCAATAATCTCTCATGTGAGGCAAATGTTAAATTTGATCAGCTACAAGTGATCCAAAATGGACCAGATCCCCCACCAAGCTAGAGGATACTGGAATCTGGAATCCTCTATGTATCTCTTCTCTGGAGAAGCTATGAGCTCCATATAAACCAAACCTCATACTTGACCACTTCTGGGGAAACCCTAGTAACTCTTACTTGGAAAGGAAATGTAGTCACAAAAATAGAATGTCTGGAGGTCCCCTTGTTCAGGATAAACTCTCTCCTTCCTCGCCACAATCCACAATCAATTGAAGATTTCCTCCAAAGAGGATGGTATAGGAGGGGTCTGTTCCTCAGAGTCAAAGGATTCAGAGTAGTTAGTCTGTATCCGCAGAAAGAACAAGAGTATTTGTAGCACCTTAGAGACTAACAAATTTATTTGAGCATAAGCTTTCGTGGGCTACAGCCCACTTCATCGGATGCATAGACTAGAACATATAGTGAGGAGATATATATACATACAGAGAACATGAAAATGTGGGAGTTGCCCAACCAACTCTAAGAAGTTTTGGTCTTCAGAACATTGCTGCCTTTCATGGTGCAAAGCATAGGGTGAACAGTCTTAAGACTACTAAAATAGTTTCACAAAGAGATCCCAAAAGGATGGAAAAAAATCTCCTCAGATACCTGTCTGGCTTGACAGAGCATTTCCTCCCCTGAGAGGTACTCTGCATCTGAAGGCAAAGAAACCAACCGCTTTTGCACATCAAGTGTCAGCCAGCCCAAAGAGCAACAGAAACATAAGTATGGGATTGGACCGCAGCCTCAGAAAGTATCCATGACCATTTTATAGTGGTATCAACCAACAAGCAGGCCTTCATCACACATGGCCAAGAATTCACTGGGGAATGCCTCAGCATTATTAAACATGTCTGGCACAATGAGCCTGATCATTAGATACTCTAGCTGCCAGAAACATTTCCCCTCAGTTTGGTTAGAAACAGGATCAACAGACTGTAAAACCTCACCAGGGGGGAGCAGAGAGTTTAATTCTATTGACTAGCATCTTCAGCACAGCAGAAATAACCCCCGAATCAGCCACAGGAACCACAAACGGCTCACTCTCATTCCAGGGAGTTTTGTAAATAAACTGAAAAATTCTTTGCATGGAGATGGAATGAAAGTTGTTGTTTTCCCATACACGCTACATATCTCCATCAAAATTCAGGGATATGGGAAATTCAGGCAGTGCAGGGGCTG
This sequence comes from Mauremys mutica, assembly GCF_020497125.1. Classification (NCBI taxonomy): domain Eukaryota; kingdom Metazoa; phylum Chordata; order Testudines; family Geoemydidae; genus Mauremys; species Mauremys mutica. Next base: position 97,010,625 of record NC_059074.1, on the reverse strand, counting down.
AAGTAGATCTACAAGGTAAAGCTACATTACTAGATTAAGTAAAAGGTTGTTCTGACAACAGAAAACCCAGGTCAAAAACCATCTTCCCTACATAAAGCAGTAATATTAGAAAAGTCCTTCAAAGCACTCACAGATATCACTGTCATAGGTAGCTGTATTTGTTTCCAAATCCCTATCTGACCCTATCCCTCAGGAGAAGAGGTCCATAAATCTTTCCTGAGCATAACAGACTGCAGCTGGTCTATTACCTCCCCTTATTTCTAGACAAGATGGTCTATAATAGAAAAGGCGGTGTGGAATTTATAAGCTATTATAATAAGGAAGACAAATGTCACCACCAGCCAAAATCCAGCCAGTTCATGTCTCTCAGCTACTAGTAGGGAAAGTGTTCATGCTAAGCGAGGTAAAAAAGAGGAAGGAAAAATTTTATGCAATGTGTTTGTAGCCATGTTGGTCCTAGGATACTAGAGAAACATGGTGGATGAAATAATATCTTTTATTGGACCAATTTTTGTTGGTGAGAGAGACAATCTTCCGAGCTTACACAGAGCCCTTCATCAGATCGGGGAAAAATGTAAGTCTTGGAAGGCGGTCATTTTGGTGCCTGTCTATCTGATGAAGTGGGCTGTAGCCCATGAAAACTTATGCTCAAATAAATTTGTTAATCTCTAAGGTGCCACAAGTACTCCTGTTCTTTTTGTGGATACAGACAGTGGTGAGCTTGAGCTGGTTCGCACCGGTTCGCGCGATCCGGTTGTTAAATTTAGCAGCCCTTTTAGAACCGGTTGTTCCAGCAGTTCTATAAGGGCTGCTACATTTAACAAAAGCTCTGGCCCAAGCTCACTTCCCCCTCCTCTCCTGCTCCGCCCCTTTCTCCTCCCCCGCCCCTGCTTCCTGCGAATCAGATGTTCGCGGGAAGCCTGAACAGGCAGGCAGGCAGGTAAGCTGGGCCGGGGGGGGAGGGGAGGTCCGGCTGGGCTCCTGCTCTGGGTCCGGGTCCGGCCGGGCACCGCAGCGTGGCGGGGCTCCTGCCGCCCCGGGGTCCGGGCGGCGCGGCGGGGCGCGGCGGGGGCTGGGCTCCTGCCGCCCCGGGGTCCGGGCAGCGCGGTGGGGCGCGGCGGGGGCTCGGCTCCTGCTGCCCCGGGGTCTCCTGCTGCCCCGGGGTCCGGGCGGCGCGGAAGGGCGCGGCGGGGGCTGGGCTCCTGCTGCCCCGGGGTCCGGGCGGCGCGGAAGGGCGCGGCGGGGGCTGGGCTCCTGCTGCCCTGGGGTCCGGGCGGCGCGGAAGGGCGCGGCGGGGGCTCGGCTCCTGCTGCCCCGGGGTCCGCATCCGGGTCCGGCCCAGCGGCGCGGCTCAGCTCCAGCCCCAGCCCAGCTGGGCCCCCATCTCCAGGCAGCAAGGTAAGGGGAGCAGGGAGGGGGTATTGGAAGAGGGCAGGGGAGTTGAGGGGGGTGGACTAGTGTTGGAGCAGTCAGAGGGCAGGGAACAGGGGGATTGAATGGGGGTAAGGGTTGGGGGGGGCAGTCAGAAAGGAGCAGGGGTTGGATGGGGTGGTGGGGGGCAGTTAGGGGTAAGGATTCCAGGGACAGTCAGGGGACAGAGAGAAGGGGTAGTTGGAAGGGGTAGGGGTCCCGGGGTGCCATCAGGAATGAGAGAAGGGGTTGGATGGGGTAGCAAGGGGCAGTCAGGGGACAGGGAAGGGGGGTGGATAGGGCATGGGTAGCAGGGGGCTGTCAAGGAACATGGTGGGGTTGGATGGGACAGGAGTCGGGGGGGGGCATGACCCCTCATGGGGTGAGGAGGAGGGAACCGGTTGTTAATATTTTGGCAGCTCATCACTGGATACAGACTAACACGGCTGCTACTCTGAAACCTGTCTAGTCTGAGGGTTTCCCTTTAATGGCCTAATCCTGCAAGATGAAGATACCCAATCACCTTACACAGTTCAAAGGTGCTAGGGTGACCAGATGTCCCAATTTTATAGGGACAGTCCCAATTTTGGGGTCTTTTTCTTATATAGGCTCCTATTATCCCCCATCCCTGTCCCGATTTTTCACACTTGCTGTCTGGTCACCCTAAAAGGTGCACATATAAAACTCAAAATGGACCACAGAATGCCATTTGGAGATGTGTCCCCCATCAACCCGCCTTCTTTCCCGGACAAAAGAGAAGGTTTATTTACCTCCTCTATGCCTAAACATACTGTATATATACTCAAGACTGAATGTTTTTCTAAAAAACATGTGCTATTTCAAACTGGAATTCATACAGGGAAATCCTATGGCCTGTGTTATACAGGAGCTGATCACAATGGTTCCTTCTGGCCTTAGAACCTCTGAATCATAAATACACTGTCGGATTCTCTATGTGCCTCTAACATTATGCCCGGTATTAAAGACTGCAATTCTGAGAAATATCAGAGGGGTAGCCATGTTAGTCTGGATCTGTAAAAGCGGCAAAGAGTTCTGTGGCACCTTATAGACTAACAAACATATTGGAGCATGAGCATGAGCTTTCGTGGGTGAATACCCACTTCGTCGGGTACCTACTGTTTGTTAGTCTATAAGGTGCCACAGAACTCTTTGCCAATTCTGAGAAAGTACCTTTAAGTCAGTGGGGTTGCACAGGAAGAAATGAAAGCAGAGCCTGGCCCCAGAGCTCTGTTTCCTTGTCTGTGACTTTACCCCACTAGAGACTTTTATTGTTGAGCATTGAAGAGATGCTCATTTACTTGCAAGCTGTACAAGGATCACTCGGCTCAGACTGTCAACATTACACAATTACAGTAGCATTTGAAAGTTTCCCACACGGTCTTTTGAGACCAGAGCTTTTCTCTCTCCGTTTGTTTCAGAAACCACAGAAAGAACAGCAGGAAATAACAGATTTTTCTTCACATGCTGGGGAATAGTGAGAAGGGCATAAACAGCAAGAACTCATAGCCCCATATAAAAATTATGATTTTCTACCACCCTGCTTGCAATGTTAAAAAAATTAATGAGTCATGTAGCCAGCCAGCCTACTGTTTTGGCTTTACTCAACGGATGTGTTTTCTATCAATACCCTCTTCCCAATCCTGTGTGTAAATTCTGATCGGTGGCATGGATCAAATGTTTAAAGTGAATGGAATAGTGTTTTCTTGTGCAATAATATCCTTACAGGAGTAACATCCTTATAGGATATAGGTAAAAACATCTGTCTATTTCCATACATTATCTAATTGTATAATATATTGTATAATAACTATCAGGAGTATGGCTCAGTTAGTAGCACTCTCATCTCTGAAGTAGAAGATTATGATTATGGGTTAAATCCATATCTCACTCACATCAATGTAAATCAAAATCTATTGTTTCTTCAATGGAGTTATCCTGGATTTACCACAGTATATATTAAATCAGAATCTACCCCATGAGTACATCAGCCTTTGAACTTCTATGTCACGGGTGCGAGATGGCCAAACTTACCGGCCATCTGAGTCACATATGACAATCTTCAGAAGTTCAGGAGCTGAGGCACATCTGCTGGGGGCTTCAGCACTGTAGTAGGTGCCTGATGAGGCTTGAAGCTTCAGCCATGCTCCTGCTGAAGCTGCAAGCCGTGAGCCTCACCTCCCCACAGGGCTGAAGCCCTGAGCCTCCCCTCTCCGCTGGGCAGAAGCCCCTACCCCACTACCCTGCTGCAAAGCAGAGGTCCCAAGGTCCCCCACACACCCTCCTTTGGTAGATGAAGAAAGGGTGGGGGCATGGAGGTAACGGTAAAAGAGCCACATGTGGCTCACGAGCTATAGTTTGGCCACCCCTGTTCTATGCAATGCTGGTAGTGTAATTCTAAGAGATACTGTATTATTAGAGATACTGTTAAACTGAGTTCCTTTCTGTCTCGGGGGCAATTAAGATCTCATCAAACTTTTCTAAAAGACACGGGAACATTCTAAATGTTGAGTCAACATTCCATCTTCCAGTGAATAAGTTCTAGTGACCAAGATTCCTCATTTCAACTACAGTACAACCTTGATTTTACAAACACCAATCTTACAAACAACCAGTTACAAAAATCAAGTTTTTTGGGGTTGGGGGAAAAAATCACATAACAAAAATGATGTTGATGAAGAACAAGTTGAAATCCCTTCACAGTCTAATGTTTTCAATGCACTTCACATTGTTGTGCAGTGCTTTGTAAGGCAAGAAAGCAGTGCAGTGCACCAAACTGCAATTTATGCACTTTATCTACTATAAATTTGAGATGTTCAATTTTATGAACTTTATGATAATATGAATGCCTCATTCCCCAATTAGTTCGTAAAAAGGGTGTTCTACTGTGTTGTTGGACATAAGCATTGTAATGGCTGCTTCACTTTTTACACAGTCACATCTCAACCAGTCACTACACATACAGTATCTCATACTGGCTCCTCACATTCCACATCTAGATTAAGCTCCAGGCCCTCACCTTCAAGGGTCTGAGCAAATCTATCCCAGCATACAACTCTGATTTCATCTCTTCATACTCTGCCATTTGCTCTGCCTACTCGTCTGAAATACCTACTCTCTTTGTATCAAAGACTGAATGTTCTTCCAAAAGAAATATTCTCTAGTTCAGACAGGAAATAATTTTGGGAAATCCTATGCCCAGTATTATACAGGAGGTCAGACTGGATTAATGCAGTGGGTCCCTTCTTGCCTTAGAACCTATGAATCTCATAGTCTCTTCTCTTGGACTTCTATGTTGCCCCTTACAGTACTGTACAAGCAAAATTTTCTTGCTTCCTGTTCCGGCAGGAACCCACCCTTTCCTCCTTCAGATCACTCTTCAACATACATTTTTCCATTAAGCCAATCACAGGGTTTGTCCCCCATCCAGAGGTGTGGGGTTTGTTATTTTTAAAACCACACACACATCCCACTGAAGCTCTATGTAATGTACCTACCTTCTGGTCTTGTGCTTGATTGCTGTTCATTCTGAGCTTGATCCACTGCTCACGGCAGTTAACTGTAAGACTCCCATTGACTTCAGTGGGGCCAGAATTTCACCCTCTTTTTAAAATCAGCCATTTTAAAGTAGCCAGTGGTTTCCAATACAAGTGTTTGACTTTAAATACCAACTCCATTAGCTAATCAATTTTGCTAGGTTTTAGTGATGTGATGAATATGATTTAAATAATTTTCTTACTCATCTTAAATGTACTCAGTTCTGTTTTTCCAAATGTCTTGATCTTTTCATGAAGCAAATATGTTTGGCATTCACTTTGGGACTTCTTCCATCACTCTTTGTGCACTATCTCTTGCCTTTGAGGTACGTGCCCTTCCCTCTCTCTCTCCCACTCAGACATATACTTCTCTACATGAGGAGTATCAGGGGGTAGCAATGTTAGTCTGTATCCACAAAAACAACAAGGAGTCCGGTGGCACCTTAAAGACTAACAGATTTATTTGGACATAAGCTTTCATGGGGAAAAAACCTCACTTCTTCAGATGCATGGAGTGAAAATTACAGATGCAAGGCATTATATAATGACACAGGAAGAGAAGGGAGTTACCTCACAAGTGGAGAACCAGTGTTGACAGGGCCAATTCAATCAGGGTGGATGTAGTCCACTCCCAATAATAGACGAGGAGGTGTCAATTTCAGGAGAGGCAAAGCTGCTTTTGTAATGAGCCAGCCACTCCCAGTCCCTATTCAAGCCCAAATTAATGGTGTTAAATTTGCAAATGAATTTTAGTTCTGCTGTTTCTCTTTGAAGTCTGTTTCTGAAGTTTTTTTGTTCAAGTACAGCTACTTTTAAATCTGTTATAGAATTTATTCCAGGGAGATTGAAGTGTTCTCCCTACTGGCTTTTGTATGTTACCATTCCTGATGTCCGATTTGTGTCCATTTATTCTTTTATGTAGGGACTGTCCGGTTTGGCCAATGTACATGGCAGAGGGGCATTGCTGGCACATGATGGCATATATAACATTAGTAGACATGCAGGTGAATGAGCCCTTGATGGTGTGGCTGATGTGGTTGGGTCCTCTGATGGTGTCGCTAGAGTAGATATGGGGACAGAGTAGGCAACAAGGTTTGCTACAGGGATTGGTTGCTGGGTTAGTGTTTCTGTGGTGTAGTGTGTAGTTGCTGGAGAGTATTTGCTTCAGGTTGGGGAGCTGTCTGTAAGTGAGGACTGGCCTGCCTCCCAAGGTCTGTGAGAGTGCGGGATTGTTTTCTAGGATAGGTTGTAGATCGTTGATAATGTGCTGGAGAGGTTTTAGCTGGGGTCTGTACGTGATGGCCAGTGGTGTTCTGTTATTTTCCGTGTTGGGCCTGTCCTGTAGTAGGTGATTTCTGGGTACCCATCTCGCTCTGTCAATCTGTTTCCTCACTTCCCCAGGTGGTATTGTAGTTTTAAGAACGCTTGATAAAGATCTTGTAGGTGTTTGTCTCTGTCTGAGGGATTGGAGCAAATTCGGTTGTATCTTAGAGCTTGGCTGTAGACAATGGATCGTGTGATGTGTCCTGGATGGAAGCTGGAGGCATGTAGGTAAGTATAGCGGTCAGTAGGTTTCTGGTATAGGGTGATGTTTATGTGACCATCACTTATTTGCACTGTAGTGTCCAGGAAGTGGATCTCTTGTGTGGACTGGTCCAGGCTGAGATTGATGGTGGGGGGGAAATTGTTGAAATCCAGGTGGAATTCTTCAAGGGCCTCCTTTCTGTGGGTCCATATGATGAAGATGTCATCAATGTAGAGCAAGTAGAGGAGGGGCGCTAGGGGACGAGAGCTGAGGATGCGTTGTTCTAAGTCAGCCATAAAATGTTAGCATACTGTGGGGCCATGCGGGTAGCCATAGCAGTGCTGCTGACTTGAAAGTATAAGTTGTCTCCAAATCTGAAATGGTTGTGGGTGAGGACAAAGTCACAAAGCTCAGCCACCAGGTGTGCCATGGCCTTATCAGGGATACTGTTCTTCACAGCTTGTAGTCCATCCTCATGTGGAATATTGGTGTAAAGAGCTTCTGAAGAAGTGAGATTCTCTACATGAGAGAAATTTAGTACATGAAGTACCATTTATTTCTCCATAAATGATTGTAACACATCTATCACTGCACAAAACCATGCCAGATGGTTTACAATCATGCTAAAACACACCACTTGGAATACATTCATTTTCAACAGAGCTGAATTCTGGAGGCGCTAGTTGCAATTCCATAGTTAAAGCTGGGTTCCATTTTGCACTGAAGGCAAGGATTGAAATCCTTTGTTTTGTATGAAAATTACAGCATGCCCTCCCCAAACTTATGGCATTTACTCTTTGAGCCCAGAATCATCGCTCTGAAAATTCATAATCAATTCTGTTTATTTAGTTTATTAATGAAAATGATTTAAAATGAGTCTTAAGAAATTCAACAGCTGTGTCCTTCTTTCTTTGTTCTGAATGATCTTAATAAAAGAATGATGGTGACATCAAATTTTCAATGTAGTTAACATTAATTGAAATATTATTCATAAGCTATATTAGGAGAAATTAAGTTGCAATTAAACTAAATTATTAATGACTATTATATCTAATTATTATTATTATTGAGACAACAGAGTCAAGTAAACAGCTCAGGCATCTCTTAAGTGGGGCCATTATAACATCAGAGATTACTAATTACACCACCACTCTTCCTTTAAAGTTAATTTGCATGCAACAATTCTGTTGGTTGTAGTGAGTCAGTGGACCCAAGTATCAAAAATTCTCATTAGTAGACTACTGAACCCAACTGTCATTATTCTTCAAAGGTTTTGTGGCAGCATGCCAGCTTGGGCATTGGTACTTGACAGACTCCTTGACTTTTGATGGCTCAGTGGCAGCACTGCCAGGGGAACTGAAGGAGGAGCATACACTCAGATGGGGCTCCTCCCCCTACCCTTTAAGCCCAGCTCTCTGAACCAACATCAGCTACAAACTAAGAACCAGATTCTCCAGTATACTTCAGGTTTTTTGTGCGACTCTGGCAATATGAAGCAACTGCAAATACAATGTAATTGGTTAGTGTGCTTTGGTCGCTTTGCACTACTCTGGTATATTGGTTAAGTCTGACCTTAAGAGGGAACAGTAAAGCTGTGCAGAGGATGGACATTTCAGTTCACAAAGGATTCTGAGATTTTGAAATCTTGCTTTATTCTGAATTATAACAAACCAAAATTTTACAAATTCTCTATGAAGGAATTTTTGTTTAAAATGTTTGAGGTTGATTGAAATATTCTGGTTTTGATTATCTACCTTTTTGAAAATTTGTGTAATAATATATAATGCATAAGAAAAATGAAACAAAAAGTCTTTTCAAAATGAAAAAAATTCATTTTGATATTGTCAGAATTCTTTCGGTTTTTCTTCCAAAATGAAATTCTGGAAAAATTGACCCTACTCCAACGTATATTCTGATGAAATATGGTTCCATCAAAATTTCTCTGATCAGCTCTAATTAAATTTTTTTACATGATTTAAATTGATAATACATACAACTCTACCCCAATATAACGTGACCCGATATAACACAAATTCGGATATAACGCGGTAAAGCAGTGCTTCGGTGGGGGGGGCTGCGCACTCAGGCGGATCAAAGCAAGTTCGATATAACATGGTTTCACCTATAATGTGGTCAGATTTTTTGGCTCCTGAGGACAGTGTTATATCAGGGTAGAGATGTATCTTCAAATCATTAGAAGTATCACAAGCTAGAATTCTCCTTGGGGTCCTCGTTTAGAGTTCATGTATAACATTTTCAGTGATTCTTTTTTAAAAAACAAGGAAAGTCAAAGAAGAAAAAAAATTAAAATGGAGTTAAGGTTGAGAGTATTCATTGGTAACTCAGAGGTTAAAAAAAAATTACAAGGATATTGTAATCATACTACAATCAAGCATTACAAACCCAGGAAATTCAGAGTTAAGATTATACTTGAAGACATCAAAATATTTTAAGGTAAGAAATGCACAGTTAAGGCATCCAAATAACCTTAACTTTGCTTTATAGTAACACCACGAGGAGGAAAAATAGGGGAAAAAAGCTATTGTGTCTTTAAAAATCAATTTAAGTTAATCAGACCATAAACACTTAACTACCATGATCATTGTTCTATGCATTAAGCTCATGGTTTCCTAAAGGTGGTTGAATTTTATTTGTTAGATACTCTAATGAATATTGCTGTTATACACTGAATAATATATGTGACAAATAATTTTCTTGCCAATTTAACTAGCTGGCTAAAAACTATTCATTTAATACATTATTTGACCAATAATTACAATATTTGTCAAATAATTTATCCAGAATTACACCAATGTCACTAAGAACAGAGAGTTATAATCTAACAGTGCTCATTTAGGTAAGTGCACATTTCAAAAACATCTCTCCCTGCCCAAAACACGTCTGATGGAATGGTACATTGGATATTTCATAGCATGAGATAACGACTTTTCAGTTGACATAATACTCAGCCAACTTACAAAATATTCTTGGCACTTCAGAAGTATCCTAACTGGGCTCTGTGGAGGAGCATTTTTTCCAGTAGCAATGGTATTGGAAAAATTGGCACATTTGTCGTGCTGCAAATAATTAATTTCAGAGAATGCAGAATGAATGATAGAAGTATACCACACAGAGTATTAGAATCATGTCCAATATAATTTAATTAACAATTAAATAGGGCTTTGGTGAAGACCAACCACCCCCCAGATATTAGAAAAACATTAAATCACAGCAACTATTTTTAAAATGTCCAACATGATTAATGTTTGGCAGCTTGAATGGTGGCCAGTGGCTTGCGGCAGTACATTGGGCTGCCATGAACCAGAGCTTGTATTTGAAATGACCGCAACATCGCCACTCCTAACACTGGGCTGCCGCAGTCGAGTTGTGTTTAGATGACACAGTCAGCTCCAAGAACAAGAAAGAGGAAAGAAACAGAGGAAAAGTTGAATTGTGCCTGGCTATGTGGGCATTCCCTCTTGGTTGCTCTATGAGATTAGGTGCCTAACTTCAGGCACCCAATATTGAAAATTTTGGCCTTATCTTCTCAGTGCTTTGATTTTTTCATCTTCAGAATAGGAATAACACCTGTCTCATACAAATGTTGTGATGCTTAATACACTAATGTTTACAATATGGATTTGGGTGCTTAATTTTAGGCTGCCTCATTTGAAAATGTTGACCCAAATTTTCAAAAAGTGGCCTCTAATTTGGCGCACACTATTTTTCACATGCATGAGGGGGTGGTAAGCGGGCAATTGCCTGGGACCCCATGCCATAGGGGACCCCACAAAGCTGAATTACATGCTTCAGTCTCAGGTGACGTGACTCGGACTTCAGGCTCCTGAAAGGAGTACAGTAGTCTGGAAAGATTGAGAACCACTGGATTACACTATTGGAAAAGAGGTTGTTATGACTGGGCATACAGACAAAGGAATCTGTTCTGCCCTCTGCAAGGGGTGCTGCATTTCCTGTAAATTAAGCAAAAAGGATGGATGAATTACTCCAACAAGGAATGTACCCTTTGGGAATTGTCTCCAGCAAACTAGAACTGTGGTTGGTGAGCCAAGAGCAGCAAGGAAGAAGAAAAATAACAAAAAGGGTCAGAAATTTCAGGGATAGAGGTAGGAATTTATAATCAAAAGGTCCCTCTCATTTCCTATGTTGAGCACCAACATTAGCCAGCCCAGTATTAATTTATGCTGTAGTTACTGGGTTATCATGAAAAACTTCCTTATGTCTACTCTCCCTTTTACATTTACCAGTACTCACTCTGGCCCCAATTCAGACATGTTTAAACCCATCCCTATTCAGAAAAGTACTTCAGTATATGGTTAACTTCATGCATGTGTTCTAGTCCCTTGATTTCCATGAGACTTAAATATTTGCTTACAATTAACCACATGCCTAGGTGCTTTCCTGAATAAGGGCCCCTGTCCTTAAAACCAACACATTTTCTTAAACTGTAAAACAAACAAACAAACAAAAATCCTTACATTGAATTTGCCTGCATATAAATGTAAAAACAATATCCAAGCCCTGTAACTAGTTCAAAGACCAATTACAATGTATTTTTTAAAAGGGCTTTGTGCAGAATGACCATCTTTTTAAAATGCTAAAAGGGGACACATGCAGGAGCCCTGACCCCTCCGTGGCCCCGCCCCTGCTCCTCTTCTTCCCCTGGAGGCCCTGCCCCCTGTTCAGGCCAAAGGCTGGAACCCAGCAGTGGTAAGAGCCAACCATGTGATTCCCATGTGGAAATCTCAGCTTTCTTTCTTTTTTATAAATATAGGTTTCTAGTCTTACTCGTTGCAGAGGGTCAGGGCTTGACTCTTAATTTTTTTAATGCTTCGGTTTGGTGATACTGATGCCTGGGCCTCATTGCTGAACAGACAGCACAGGTGATTATTTATATCATAAAAACACACCAAAATTCTTTCCTACTTGAAACAACTAATTAATTTCACTAAAGGGTTACTGAACAACCTTCAGAGGGGTAAAGAATTTGATTACTCACAATTTCAGCGAGAATCAAACTGGTGACCTAGAACCATCCCTGAACTATCTCTTCTACCTTATAACTGGTGTTTACTGTTTATTAATATTTTCAGAGGCAATCATCTTGCTTTTTCCCCATGATAACAACAAGGTGGCTGAAAATTAACAACACAGATTAAATGAAAATCAAACAGATTTGAGGCTAAATAATTTACGTGAAGATATTTTAAATTCTCAGTTGAAGAAAAAGAGTCTAATAATCATAATCCATATTGTGACCTAAAGTCTGCTTAAAAATTTACAGTACAGTATAACCCAGGGGTAGGCAACCTATGGCACGGGTGCCGAAGGCAGCATGCGAGCTGATTTTCAGCGGCACTCACAGGCCCGGGTCCTGGCCACCCGTCCGAGAGCTCTGCATTTTAATTTAATTTTAAATAAAGCTTCTTAAAATTTTTAAAAACCTTATTTACTTTACATACAACAATAGTGTAGTTATATCTTATAGAAAGAGACCTTCTAAAAACATTCAAATGTATTAACGGCACACGAAACCTTAAATTAGAGTGAATAAATGAAGACTTGGCACACCACTTCTAAAAGGTTGCCAACCCCTGGTATAACCCAATAATAGTAATAATACTCCAGATAAAATGTGCAAATCTATAGGACCCTTTAGCGGAGGTTTTCAAAGCACTTTATAATGATCAATTAAGTTTAGAGTTGGGATGCATAATTCATCATTGCAAAGTGCTTCCTCTCCCAAATTTGTGTACTGTTAAAGACCTATTGCATTCACCCAAGAGGTAGGTGAAGTATCTCTTACTTCTTGGGTGAATGCATGAGCTCTTTAACAGTACACTAGGTTGTGAGAGGAAGTAAACTCTGAATGCAGCTGAAACTGCAGGTGGAATTTTAGGGAGAACGAGTGCAACCAGATTGAATTGAACTTTGCACAGCCCATTGTGGCCAATACTCAGGGCCGGTGCAACCACTAGGCGAACTAGGCGGTCACCTAGGGTTAGGGTGACCAGATGTCCCGATTTTATAGGAACAGTCCTGATTTTTTAATCTTTTTCTTATATAGGCTCCTATTACCCCCCACCCCCGTCCCGATTTTTCACATTTGCTGTCTGGTCACCCTACCTAGGGTGCCAAGTGGTTGGGGGCGTCCAGGATTTTTCCTCCCTCCCCTTCCTTCCCCTCATGCAGAGTGTGGCACGGCTGATTGGGCACCTGGGCCTGATTTAGCTGCTCCCATTGGCCTCCAGCAGGCAGAGTCCCTCCCCTGCTCCCCCTGCCTCAGCGTGGCATCACCAGCACTCTGCGGGGGGGGGCTGTGTGCTCCGCAGCCTGTTTAGTTTGGCTCCATGTGGAGCCAGCAGCTGGAGCAGCATGGTGGTAAGGGGAGTCCCGGGAGGTGAGCAAGGGGATGGTTGGATGGGTTGGGGGGGCCTGTCAGGGGGAGGGGGTGTGGTGAGGGATCGGAGCAGTCATGGGACAGGGAGCAGGGGGAGGGTTGGATGGGGAGTAGGAGTCCTGGGGGTCTGTCTGGGGGCGGGGGTGTGGATGGGGCAGGTAGGGGGTAGGGTCCTAGGGGGGCAGTTAGGGTGGAGGGGTCTCAGGAGGGGACAGTCAGGGGACAAGGAACAGGGAGGCTTAGGTGGGGGATAGGGACCTGGGGGGCAGTTAGAGGCAGGGGTCCCAGGAGGAGGCAGTTGGGGACAAGGAGTGGGGGGGTTGGGGGTTTTGAGGGGGGCAGGAAGTGGAGGGATGGGGGCAGGGCTTGGGTGGGGCTCTCTCCCCACGCTCTTTTTTGATTGTTGAAATATGGTAACCCTAAAAAAGCAGTGCCCTGGCTCGGCAGGGAGGAACCGCCTTCCGGAGGCACCAGAGAGCCAGAGTGTCAGCTTGCGGGGGCGGCAAGCCCCACCCATGGAGGAGCCAGCACGGTACAGGGGGGCAGCAGCCCTGCAAAGGTGGTGGCATGGCTAGCAGGGACCACCCGCGCCCCCTGCCCCTCCTGCCCAGGCTGCGGTCTGGCACCTCCGCCCCGGGGGCTCCTGCAGGCTGCAGCAGATGCATGTGCCCCCCAGCTCCTGTGTGCCTCCGGCTCCCCCCTCACCACGCTCAGGCTCTACGGCTCCCGGGCATGTGAGCTGCTGGGGCATGGTGCCCTGAGCCTGCTTCGGGAGGGGCAGTGGTGGTGGCTCACACTCCCGGGAGCTGCAGAGCCTGAGCATGGTGAGGGGGCAGCCGGGGGGTGCATGGGAGGTCGGCGCCTGCATGCATCTGCTGCAGCCTGCAGGAGCCCCAGGGGGTGGTGCCAGGCAGGAAGGGTAGGGGGCGCTGCTGCTCCCCGCTAGCCACGTTGCCGCCTTTGCAGGGCTGCTGCCCCCCTGCACCGCACCGGCTCCTCCATGGATGGGGCTCACTGCTGCCGCAAGCAGGACACTCTGGCTCTCTGGTACCTCCTGAAGATGGCTCCTCCCTGCCGAGCTGCTGCAACGGCCCAAGCCTGGCAAACCCAGTGAGTGGACTCAGGACGGGGGCTGCCGGGGTGGGGTGGGGAGGGCTCGTGGGGGGGCCTGTGCACCCTCCAGGGGAGTTCAGGGGGCGGGGAGGGGGGAATCTGGTCTGGGGAGCAGCCCCTGGGCACGACTGGCCCCTGGGGTCTATAAAGGCTCATTGGGATTTGCCCCTCAATGAACCGATGTGCAGAGGTGTGGGGAGGGAGGGCGCAAAATATCCTTGCACCAGCCCTGCCAATACTCCTACTCTTATTTAAAAAATGATGGGATTGTTAACATCCACAAGTGATCAGGCTTTGATCACTCAGTGATCACTCACTTTTACAGCTCAACTGAGGGTACGTCTTCACTACCCGCCGGATCGGCGGGTAGCAATCGATTTCTCGGAGTTTGATATATCGTGTCTCATCTAGACACGATATATCGAACCCCGAACACGCTCCCGTCGACTCCGGAACTCCACCGGAGCGAGTGGCGGTAGTGGAGTCGACGGGGGAGCTGCGGACATCGATCCCGCGCCGTGAGGACAGGTAAGTAATTCGATCGACCCCCCCAGTATAGACCAGGCCTGAAAGACAGACCTCCAGCAGGACAATGCCCCATGCAGAGACATTACATCAGTATTAAGGCCCGGTGTACACTAAAAAGTTAAGTCGACCCACTTACGTTGTTGGGGTGGAGCTGTGAAAAATTTTGTGCTCTGAGTGCTGTAGTCAGGTCGACCCATCCCCCCTGTCTAGATGCAGCTAAGTTGATAGAAGAATTCTTCAATTGATGTAGCCACAGCCTCTCAGGAAGGGGGATTAACTATAGCTATGGGATAACCCCTCTCGTTGCTTTTGTGAATGGTGATAGTGAACTGTTACAGCAGTGTTTCTAGTTAAAGACCCGTCTCAGAAGAGTAATTGCCACCTATGGAATCACCAGCATCACTGTTTTCAGCACATTGACATTCATTGAAGATCTTCCATCTGAGTATTGACACAGTATGGTCCTGCTTAACATGTGAGAACCTAACAGCAGGTGGCATAGCCATTAGGATGATAGAAGTGTGCTGGAAAGTTAGAATAGGCTGTTTTTTCTATGTTTCCAAAGCAGGGAGCCATGCACGTTCCATTTATATCAGACGTAACTGTTTGGCTGATAGGCCTCACAATACTTTGAAAATGCTGGGATTAGTTTCTTCTATGTGTAAACAATATAAGCCTGATTATTTTCTAAATTATACCAGTATCAGAAACAACTCCATTAAAGTCAATTGTCTTCATACCCCATGTGTACCAAAAAAGTAGATCACATTAAAATGTGGACCCAGTTTAATATTCTGTGTTTTCTCCAAAATCAATTCCAGTATGAAATGAACCCTTGCACACATCCTTTCCTTTGCCATTAAACCTATTATACTCTAGGCAGTGTAAAACTCAAGGTCTATAAGTACCTACACAAGAAGAAAACATAGGTTACTAGAAGGCTATTCAATCAAGCAAAAAAATGCATAACAAAATCTAATGTTCAGAAGTTGGAGTGAGCAAAGTTCAAAATGTATATAAGATACAAATTTTGAATAGTGAGGGTTATTAATCATTGAAACAGATTACCAAGGGAAGCAGTAACTTCTCAACCACCTGGAGTCTCTAACTCAAGACTGGATGTCTTTCTAAAAGTATGCTGTAGTTTAACCATAAATTATTGAGCTAGATGCAAGAATCATTGGGTGAGGTCCTATGGCCTGTGTTATGCAGGAGTTCAGACCAGATGATCACAGTGATCTCTTTGGGCCTTAAAATGTATGAAATATATAGAACAACTATGAGCTCTTTGACACTATGCAGAATAACTTGGAGACATTGAAAGCAATGGGGTTATTTCTGTTTTCAGTAACATAATCCTTATGGTCCCTTCAGACATAGTTAGATGTTGTTCCCCAACATAATTCATTTGGCTGGAGCTAGTATACACTGTTGAGTCAGTGGATGGCATTAGCACTTTTCATAGGATACCATCAGCAGTATTATGGACTCGTCACTAACAGTGAGCTTTATGATGCTCATCAGTCTCACTCTGAAGATCAATAGAAAAGAGAGAAAGAAATAATTGTGGATAAAAGCAAATACAAAAAAATTAATGCTTTTACTATGGCATAATGATTCACTATTTTCTCTGCAATTTGAGAACTGCTTGCTTCACAGGAGTTTTCTGTCATAAATAAACTCCAGTTTCTTTAAAACCAACTCCACATTTGTTACCTTATGAACAAAATTGGATCTTCATGTCTCAAAGGGTTTTAATGTAGCATACCCACTGATTGAAACTCAGTATAGGCAAACTGATGGTAAGGTGCTTGTTGATTTTATCACAATACATTAGTGTAGAACAAGGGGGGAATCTCAAAAATTAGATTAGAAACCATCCTTTTGATTTCATGTAATTTTTCTCGTTGTGTCTAACCAACTGCTCTGAAGCAATTCAACAGATTTTCCTTCCTGTTGCATGAAATTATTGGCACAATGAAAGAAAAATGAAAACTACATATTTTTTCCAGATACCGAACATCTGTCCAGACAGTTGTTCAGTATCACACATCTGTGCTGCCGTTTGCTCCTTTTTCAAACCATGTAAGTTTGCTGCATTAATTAATGAGTGTCTTATCTGAGGGAATGTAAAGCTGCTTTGTATAGGTGGAATGGAAACAGCGAAAGTCCTCCTGTCCTTTCAAAAGGCAGAAGGAACAACTTTTTCTAGTTAAGAGCCTAAAAGCCATACATCTTTCACATATATCCCTTCTTCTCTGAGTCACATGTATGTTGTTCCTTTTCACCTTGGCACTAGAAATCTTTTTCTTCTAAGTAGTGTCTGCGTAGGGAAAAGGTTTAGTGAGTTTGATGCACAGCTGACTTATCCAAACAAGAAATCAGCATATCCCTTCAGTGGGTCTAACTTCAATTTTCTGCAAAAAAAACAGGAGTACTTGTGGCACCTTAAAGACTAACACATTTATTTTAGCATGAGCTTTCGTGAGCTAAAGCTCACTTCTTCGGATGCATAGAATGGAACACACAGACAGGAGATATTTATACATACAGAGAACATGAAAAGGTGGAAGTATGCATACCAACAGGCAGAGTCTAATCAATTGAGATGAGCTATCGTTAGCAGGAGGAAAAAAAACTTTTTGAAGTGATAATTAAGATGGCCCATAGAAGGTGTGAGGAGAACTTAACATAGGGAAATAGATTCAATTGGTGTAATGACCCAACCATTCCCAGTCTTTGTTTAGACCACAGTTAATAGTATCTAGTTTGCATATTAATTTAAGTTCAGCAGTTTCTCTTTGGAGTCTGTTTTTGAAGTTTTTTTGTTGCAAAATTGCCACCTTCAAGTCTGTCACTGAGTGGTTAGAGAGGTTGAAGTGTTCTCCCACTGGTTTTTGAATGTTATGATTCCTGATGTCAGATTTGTGTCCATTTATTCTTTTGCGTAGAGACTGTCCGGTTTGGCCAATGTATATGGCAGAGGAGCATTGCTGGCACATGATGGCATATATCACGTTGGTAGATGTGCAGGTGTACGAGCCCCTGATGGTGTGTCTGATGTGATTAGGTCCTGTGATGGTGTCACTTGAATGGATATGTGGACAGAGCTGGCATCGGGCTTTATTGCAAGGATAGGTTCCTGGGTTAGTGTTTATGTTGTATGGTGTGCGGTTGCTGGTGAGTATTTGCTTCAGGTTGGGAGGCTGTCTATAAGCGAGGACTGGCCTGTCTCCCAAGATCTGTGAGAGTGAGGGATCATCTTTAAGGATAGGTTGTAAATCTTTGATGATGCGCTGGAGAGGTTTTAGTTGGGGGCTGTAGGTGATGGCTAGTGGTGTTCTGTTATTTTCTTTTTTAGGCCTGTCCTGTAGTAGGTGGCTTCTGGGTACTCTTCTGGCTCTGTCAATCTGTTTTTTCACTTCAGCAGGTGGGTATTGTAGGTTTAAGAATGCTTGATAGAGATCTTGTAGGTGTTTATCTCTGTCTGAGGGATTGGAGCAAATACGGTTGTATCTTAGAGCTTGGCTGTAGACAATGGATCGTGTGGTGTGTCCGGGATGGAAGCTGGAGGCATGTAAGTAAGTATAGCGGTCAGTGGGTTTCTGGTATAGGGTGGTATTTATGTGACCATCGTTTATTAGCACAGTAGTGTCTAGGAAATGGACCGCTTGTGTGGATTGGTCTAGGCTGAGGTTGATGGTGGGATGGAAATTGTTAAAATCTCGGTGGAATTCCTCGAGGGCTTCTTTTCCATGAGTCCAGATGATGAAGATGTCATCAATGTAGCGCAAGTAGAGTAGGGGTGTTAGGGAACGAGAGTTAAGGAAGCGTTGTTCTAAGTCAGCCATAAAGATGTTGGCATACTGAGGGGCCATGCAGGTACCCATAGCAGTGCCACTGACTTGAAGATATATATTGTCCCCAAATGTGAAATAGTTGTGGGTGAGGACAAAGTCACAAAGTTCAGCCACCAGGTTAGCCGTGATATTATCGGGGATACTGTTCCTGATGGCTTGTAGTCCATCTTCGTGTGGAATGTTAGTGTAGAGGGCTTCCACATCCATAGTGGCCAGAATGGTGTTTTCTGGAAGATCACTGATGGATTGTAGTTTCCTCAGGAAGTCAGTGGTGTCTCGAAGATAGCTGGGAGTGCTGGTAGCATAGGGCCTGAGGAGAGAGTCCACATAGCCAGACAATCCTGCTGTTAAAGTACCAATGCTTGAGATGATGGGGCGTCCAGGATTTCCAGGTTTATGGATCTTGGGTAGTAAATAGAATACACCTGGTCGGGGTTCCAGGCATGTGTCTGTATAGATCTGTTCCTGTGCTTTCTCAGGGAGTTTTTTGAGCAGATGGTGTAGTTTCTTTTGGTAATCATCAGTGGGATCAGAGGGTAATGGCTTGTAGAATGTGGAGTTAGAGAGTTGCCTGGCAGCCTCTTGTTCATATTCCGACCTATTCATGATGACGACAGCACCTCCTTTGTCAGCCTGTTTGATTATGATGTCAGAGTTGTTCTTGAGGCTGTTGATGGCATTGTGTTCAGCACGGCTTAGGTTATGGGGCAAGTGATGTTGCTTTTCCACAATTTCAGCCCGTGCACGGTGATGGAAGCAATCTATGTAGAAGTCTAGTCTGTTGTTTCGACCCTCTGGAGGAGTCCATGCAGAATCCTTTTTATTATAGCGGTGGTAGGAAGGATTCTGTGGGTGAGTATGTAGTTCAGAGGTGTGTTGGAAGTATTCTTTGAGTCGGAGACGGCGAAAGTAGGATTCTAGGTCACCGCAAAACTGTATCATATTCGTGGATCTGGAAGGACAAAAAGAGAGTCCCCGAGATAGGACAGATTCTTCTGCTGGGCTAAGAGAATAGCTGGAAAGATTAACAATATTGTTGGGTGGGTTAAGGGAGCTATTGTTGTGGCTCCTTGTGCCATGTAGCAGTTTAGACAGTTTAGTGTCCTTTTTCTTTTGTAGAGAAGCAAAGTTTTTGTTGTAAATGGCTTGTCTAGTTTTTGTAAAGTTTGTCCATGAGGAAGTTTGTGTAGAAGGTTGGTTTTTCATCAGAATATCTAGTTTAGAGAGTTCAGTCTTAATCTTCCCCTGTTTGCTGTATAGGATGTTGATCAGGTGGTTTCGCAGTTTCTTTGAGAGTGTGTGGCACAATCTGTCAGCATAGTCTGTGTGGTATGTAGATTGTAATGGATTTTTTACCTTTAGTCCTTTTCTGGACTTTCTTTTAATAGAGTTTTTTGCATTTCTTTCAGGCTATTGCTAGTGTAATGGAAATGCAGGGCTGGATTCTTCGCTACCCTGTTCCTTGTGTAGTCATTTGCACCTGTGCAAAGTCATTTACACCTGTGCAAAGGGCTACCATTCTGACCTATTGTAAATAAAAGCACAAGATAAAAGGCAGAGATAGAGAAAATCACTGAAAAAAATCCCTTCAGTTTTCACTGCAGAATCATGACTGGTAGGGGTACTGGTCCACCAGATAATCTCTACTAAAATGTGGTCCACATGATCAGAAGGTTTAAGATCTAAAGGAATGAATGCAGGAATGAGTATTACAGACCTCCCAACAGTCTTGCATTTCATGGGACTATCCTACTCTGACCCCCCAAGTCCCCTATCTTTGTTGCAGCAGAACATTTCTCGCATTAAGGGCTGCCCAGGGGGTGGGAGGGAAAGGCAGTTTGCCCCAGGCTTCCTCATTTGAGAGGGTGCCCAAGTCAATTGCGGGTGCAGTGCCACTCAAGTGTGGCTCATCTGCCCCTCTGTTTCAATTTACAGAGGGGCAGATGGGCCAAACTTGAGTGGCAAGCATCCGGGAATTAGGTGCTCCAGAATTCAAACCCCCTCTCTGCCTCTTCCTTACTTTGGGACCTTAAGCAAGTTGCTTAGGCCCATATTTTCAACTTTAGGGCCCTAAATCCATAATTAGGGCCAAATTAGTCAATGGTGTAAACTGGAACAATTCCATTGAAGTCAATGGAGTCGCACCAAATTACAGCAATAGTGAATTTGTTCCTAGGCGCACGTCTTCACTGACAATGTTAAAGCATTGCCACGGCAGCACTTTCATGTGGCTTGTGTAGTCATGGCACAGCGCTGGGAGAGAGCTCTCCCAGCATTCTAAAAAACCCACCTGCACTGGCACTTCACAGCGCTGAAACTTGCAGCACTCAGGGGGCTGTTTTTTCAAACCCCTGAGCGAGAAAGTTGCAGCGCTGTAAAGTGCCAGTGTAGACAGGCCCTTAGTCACATCTGTAAACCATTGATTCTCAGAGGCACTGAGCACTACAGCTCTTCTTAACTTCAGCAAGGATTGTAAGTACTCAGCATCTCTGAAAATTAGGCCACTCTCATTGGTAAATGTTGGTCTTAGATGTTAACTTCCCTGCCTCAGTTTCCCCATCTGTCAAACGGCAATAATATCTTCTTACCAATCTGCCATGAGTATAATTAGAGAAATAATTAATTGATATTTGGACAGGATATTTTGAAAAGATAAAATGCTACATATGTACCAATTATTGTTATAAATTATTTTTATAAATTATAAAACTACTGGTAACACTGAGGATGTTTGTGTTACCAAATTCAACCTTAAATAATACATTAATTTGACTATGCTACAAAAAATAATATATTAAAAAAAATACATCTCTCTAGAATGATGTAGTCTTTGCCTAACTTGCTGCTGGAAGATCACCTTAGTTTGATAGATTCCCAGGCCAGAAGGGACCATTCTGATCATCCAGTCTGACCTCCTGGATAACACAGACCATAGAACTTCCCCAAATCATTCGTAGAGCAGATCTTTTAGAAAAACATCCAATCTTGATTTTAAAATAGTCACTGAGGGAGAATCCACCATGACCCCTCATAAATTGTTCCAACGGATAATTACTCTTACTGTTAAAAACATACGCCTTATTTCCATTGGATCACTAGTTCAGACAGGAAACTATTTCCACTGACAACAATCCAAAATTTTGGCCAAAAATTGCACCAACATTTTTAATGTTGACATTTTTTGACTAGCTATCTGTGACCCTAATTCTCCTTAGCATTTTTCAACCCAATCCCCACCAATGTATCTATTCCCCAGATTGAGAACCCATCCTCTTCCCATGTAACTTCTTCACATTCAGAACCACTACCTGGGCTCTGTACCCTTCCTGCCTGACACTCACAGACCCCAAATACACCACCCACCCACATATAGGCCACCCAGCTTAGAAAACCTATCTCCAAGCTCAAAACTGTTCCCCTCCTACCTGATACCCACCACTGCCATGAGGCTCAGAAATCTCCCTTACTTGTTGCTGGGTATGATAATACAGGAGCAGAGGCAGCAGGAAACATATCAAACAACCCTATGCTCTTCCTATGTGGAGCTGGCCCTACAGAAACCCTTGCTACTGTAGACCTCTTCCTTCTGCCACCTAAAGTCTGGGAATGGCTGGGCCAGAAGTCCCACCAGAAGTAGCTCCAATCCCACCAGGCATTCCCTCAATGGCAGCAGGTGGTATTGCACCCTGCAATACCTCAGCCACATTTCATAGTTGTGACATCAGCCCTGATTCAACAAGATACTTACAGCACATGCCTATCTTTAAACATGTGAATGGTTTCAATAAAGTCAGATTACTCACATGCTTAAAGTCAAGCACATGCTTAAGCAACTTGCTGCAGGTCCTTCACTGGTGGGTTTTTTTGCCCCATTAGCCCCATTTACTAAGTGCCCAGCATAGACAAAACTGAAGTAACCGTTGTATTCCTCTTCGCCCCCACTGCCTGACACCCTCTTGACATCCTTCTTCCGTCAGAGAGGAGGGCAAGGGACTTCTTTTGAAAGCCCACCTTTGAGTTTTGACCTGCTAAGGATATTTAAGAACATTTCCTTAAGAAAGAGAGGAGTCTCATGAAAAGAGAGAGCAGCCTGCCTCTTTGACACCTACAAACTATGATGATATGAGCACTAGAAATACCTTACATGGATGATTCCTGCATACCTGACCTCGAAAAGCAGATAGCCTAGATCAGCTGCAGGCCTTCCAGCCTTGGGGACCTGAGACTCTGTACATAGCACTTGCACCTTCTGCAAGCTTTACTACACACGTCTCCTCTGACTGGAGCACTACCGAGAAAATTATGACCCAATAGTGAATGGCAGTGTCACACAGTGCAAGGAACTGAGAAAGGGGAGGTTCCCAATGAAAACTAAAACCATCTAGTGAGGAGTGCAATACTGTAAACCTGGGGCCCAATCCCTACCGTCCTTCTTTATGCAGTGTTTTACTTAGTCTTTACTTAGGCAATCTCTCATTGTTTTCAAACTGAGGTAAGAAACTGAGTAAAGACCACAGAATCGAGATCAAAACCTTTCACTGTTTGGGGTAACTAAATTCTGCAATGATAGAAATATAATATGCATGATGTTCATCCTCTTCACAGAGCCCTGTGTATATTTTCACCTACGAAATTCCCCAGTGTAATGGGCCTATGGATCTTCACAAATGCCAAATCACTCACTGTAAATAAGTCTTTCCCCTCACCTCCGAATTGGCTCCAGTGTGGTGAAGACCCTGTAAATGTTACTACTACAGTGCCTCACTTGCATCCTGAGGCCACTTATGCCATTTACCACTTCACCGTCTATGATATTAGAGCACACCTTAAACACTTCAAACACTGTTCAAACAGGAAAGCATGGAATATGGTACACGTAATGAATTCCACCAGATTAGTGCTCCTAAGGCACAGACCTTGCTGATAGAGTAATTGTTTTATGGTTTAATGTGTGACATTAAGATATGGTATTTTTGTTCATGCAAAGACTTTTTTTGCCCTTTATTTTTCACAGATGCTGACCATATAAAGAAAAAATTCAACCCGGGACTGTGAGATCTTTGTACAGGAGTATATTTTCAGCTTGATATATATCATTTTAGAATGTACTGGTTGGTGTACTTCCTTAGCATGATCTGCCAGTTACTATCTAGGAAGATCTCCAAACATCGTGTGCACACATTACAGAATGCTGTCTCTGCACTGATTATTTATAATGATAACAGAGTGAAGCTCAAATTACACTTCGTTCTGGCTCCTGCCTTCTATCTTGTCTTTTTCTGTGTGGAGTGTTGAGGTACACCACATATAAGTTTGTACAGTGCCTACGGCTACAAACATTAATAAGAGCTATCACTTAGGAACAGTTACTTACACTTTGTTTAATCTCTAATGGAAAGGATTCTTCTAAATATTTACAGCAGAACAGTTGTCAGAATGAGTGCTGGAAATTGCTGGCATTTTCCCAGAGGGAAAAAAAAGGAAGGGGAAAAATACGGCTTTGTTGCTACACTCTTATGTTGATCTTAATATTTCAGGGTCTGCCTTCTGTAACACGATGGGATTGCATAACAAAAAGGTACTTCTAGAATAAGAGTCATTCACGTACAGTGGTTGAGAACCACTTTTGTATCTTACCCTTGTAAAAACTTTGCTCTCACTGCTAATCTTAAGGGAAGTGATTGTTTGTTTTGCAGACCCTGGAGTAAATAAACTGTATGTAAGGAAGGCAGCTGCTGCAAGAGATGGGAGAACTCCAGACAATTGTGGATGTTTACTTAGGGCCCAGGCCTGCAAGGTGCTTAGTGCCCTGAATTTACCATGGTGCTTGCTACTTTGCAGGATTGGGCCCTTGGGTCTTTGGCCTCGATCCTGCACACAGTTATGCACGTTTCACTTTATTCCCAGGAACAGTCTCAGAGAGTCATTGGGACTACTCGCCTGAGTAAAGATACACACAAAGCCCACTGAAGTCAAAACAAAGACTTCAGTGGATTTTGGATCAGTCCCTTGCAAAAGTATTTGCGGGGTCAGGGTCTTTCTTGGGTAAAATTTTCATTAATTTCAAACTGGGAGTTTTGCTTGAATAAGGATCTGGGGATTTGTCCTGTTAACTCAAAGCAGAGGAGAGCCCTGCTCAAATATCCATTATTTGTAGGATTTGCCCTTGTTATAAGAAGTGTATGCAAATGTGTGTGTGTGTGTGTGTGTGTATGCATGCGTGTGCATGTGTGAGAGAGAGAAATCTCACTGCCTGAAACTGTGCTGCCAAGATAAATGTTGGAGCATTTTATAAATTAACTCTGTTCTGCATGTTTATTTTTCTTTTGGAGGTTCTAAAAGGAGACTGTTCAACTTGTCTTATTAGTAGCAGCACATTTTTTAGAGGAAAAAAAGTTAGTGCTCTGTACTGGAAAGTATTTGCTATTTTCAGCTGAAAGTATTCTTCCTTTCTGACCTGGCATATTAGATAAGATTTATATTTCTGACCTGACATTAGGTAGTTGAGATTTATTCTTCTATATTAACTTTACTGTGCTTGCAGGCAATTCATTTACATCATGGGGAATATATTTATTGAAGAAGCAAAGAAAGTGCACAAGAGGTAGTAAAATATGTACAAGAGATTCCCATGAACTGATGAAAATGGTGGTTCACCTGGCAGCTGGCTCCCTTCTCTCCCCCCGCCCTTCTTTTTCTTTGTTATTTCAACTTTAGAATTTGAAATTTTGAAGTCTGTTTCAATGGTTAATAACTTAAAAGCATCCAGACAATTCCAATATATCCATATGTATGCTGGGATGGCATGAATGCTCTCAGGGTTCTGCAGCAATGACACAGGCATAAGTAATATTGGACCTGGTTCTGCTCTTGCTCTGGCCAGTGTAAATCAGGAGTAACTCCACTGAAGCCAAAAAGACTGGTGTAAGCGAGAGCAGAATCAGAATTGCAGTTTTTTATATCCAAAGGTGTGGGCCCAGACAATTTGTTAATGTCTAACTTACTTTAAAAGGAGAACCACAGACACTCATGGAAACCTGGATGCACATGGACAGAAAGTTGGAAAGCTAAAGGCCTTCCCCAGCTCCCACTGTAGCCAGCAACAAAACGCCAATAGGAACAAAAATACTCCCTATAATTGTTGGAAGCCAAAGGACCAGATGACTCAGTGAACAGGTAATAGGAGCTGATGACTTTTGCCAATAAATCACCAATTGAAATCCAGCCCTGGTTGGTTTTGACTTAAGATTTCTGTCATCTGATATTTGTTTGGATGTGTCCACACTATAAAAACTGCTCTGAGAACTGGCAATCTTGCTGGCTACCTCAGCAAGAGGACAAAGACTGAATGGGTTGGAGTCTCAACTACCCCCTCATCAGTACAGGCTACCTAGAAGAAAGTGGAGAAACACTGGCCAGAATATACTGAATACAGTACTTCCTGCTGAGAACTAGTGAACCACTATTTCAGTGGCTTCAAACTAACACATTTCTCCAGTAAATTCACATGCACTGACTATGTTATATTTTACTGCTCCATAGCAGGCCAAGAAGTGGAGGTAGCTTTTTCCTTTAATGGACGCTATTCAGTTGCAGTCATGATAGAGAATAGAGATGTGCACAAAGCGTGGAAAAAAGATGGCTACCTACATTGAGGTCAGCAGTTCTGGGCACTGAGGTGTTCTGTGGCACTTGCGGGGGAAGGTGCAGGAATTTGGAGTGGTTATGGAGTGGGCAGGCCTAGAGACAATTTTCAGAGCTCTGAGTTACAGTGCATGTGCTCCATAATTAATCAACGGATGTTCCATCCTGCTCCTGGACAGCAACAGAGACAGTAGTCTCTGTCTCAGTGATCCCTTCTGGGCTCAGTGGAATGGCGCTCCATGATGGGACAATACCTCAGAGGGAAGGGCACTAATGGATATTAGTTAATAGAAACTAATCAGCAGCGAACTCAGGATCACTTGTTCTGGGAGGATGGCGGTAATGGGTATTTAAGAAAGAATGGTGGTTTGATAGGGAATTTTTTTAATAATTTAAAATGTTTAAAGGAACAAAAACTCTCAAGCTGAACACATTATTATTTAGCCTAAGTATCAGCGTGATGCTATTATTGCTGCCCCCACCCTCCCACCCTCCCCACTTCTCCTGTTTGATACATTCACTCATTGCACCTTGTCCTTTAGTCAGCCTCATCCATCAAACATGCACATGAGCAACTTTACACACTTGGCTGCTTGGAGATCCCAGGGCAAGAGGTCAAAAGATTTTTCTTGCTCTGGGAACATCAGCACTCTCTGAAACAGTCACCAAATTCAACACGTGAATTCCTGGGGGCAGCAGAAAGGCTGGATGCTAATTAGGACTGGGAAGGTGGCACAGTGAGAAGGTGTGAGAGATCAGAGAGTGCTGTAGTCATCGACACTGTGCTGTGTGGGGAAGGTGAGAAACTATAGCAGGAGGAAAGCAAAACAAGTGTTGCTCCCACCCTGTTTAATGACAATTTGCAGATGTCTTATTTACAAACAATTGTTGTGAGTGGATACCCTTCCTCCCTTTACTGGCACCTTTCTCAAAGGAAATACAGATTGAATACATTGCTGGTCTTCCCACCACTGACTGTGAACAAAAATCCCCCAGCAACGACCATGCTTTTTAATTTATGAGGGTGCATGTCATTGGTAATGTATGAACACTTGGGCAGGACACTAATCTCACACAGGTTTTTTTTACTGGTAAAGCTCCATGGATTTCAGTGGAGCTAGATGCTTCTGGACTCAAGTGTATCTGAGAGCAGCATCAGGCTCTTCAGCTTTGTGAAGTAATTCATCCTGATCCAGTCCCTTTGAAAGTCAATGGAGTGGTCCTAGGGGTTGAAAGAGACAGATAGCCCAGAGAATTAGGAGTTATTGGGTATGGGCTGACAGAGTTCATTCTGCATAAGCTCTCCTCCCTGGGGGCATTTCTGCAATTTCTATGACCGACCTCTTCTGGAGAGGACTACTCCCTGGAAAAGGCAGACCTCAATGTCTCCTGGATAAACAATATAATACTTACTGGCAAATGGTACTAAAACAGGCAGTCATAAATTGTTCAACTTAGAAAGCACCGGTTTGGCAGGAATGGCATGCAGCAGCAACTACAGACAACTGTAGGATTAGCTTGGAAGACTCATCAAGGAAGGCTTGCAGCCTCCTTTTCAATAACTTACTGATGGTTTGTGAAATGACTCTGGACATTCATGATCTGCTGTGGTCTTTGGTGGTGGTTCTCTCTTTGGTTAGCTGCCTCTTTTATGTAACAAATGAACCACAGAAATGAAGAAAACAAAAAGGAATCTCAGATTAATCTACTTAATTTGGGCTCTGTTGTGGCTTACATTGAGGCTGGTGTGAGTAGTCCTGCTCCAGTGGGAGCCAGGGTAAGAACTGTGCTTCAGGAAGAGATGTGTTGGTCTTTGCACCACATCTTGACAGATGGCCGGCTAACACTGCCGACACAAATGGGAACAGGACTATCTTTTCCCTGCCACACCGTGCCCACTTGTGCAGGCCTTCAACTCTAGTTACTTTTGTGCTCATCTTGTGTGACCAATCCTTGCCTAGGGAGGAGATACAGGAAGGGAGAATCGCTGAGACCTCCTTCCTACCTTTTGCATCCATGAAGGGATCAGACACAATCTGGCCCTTGAAGAGGTCACACAACTGTGAAATACTCAAATATATTTTGGGTCTCTGTTGCATTATTGGCTGAGATCCCAGCTCATCCATTTTGTTATGTTACAATGTATGTTGTTTTGAGATATTCAATATTTAAGAAAAAAATGTAAAGGGACACTTCTCTATGATAAACTGAAATGAAGGGGTCAAATACTCTCAAATCCCATTAATTTTACTGGGAAATGAGGTCACTCAGCATTTAGCAGTGTTGGACCCTTAGTGTTTTCTCTAGAAGAATAATGTAATTGAAAGTGTAATTGTAGTGACTCCTACAGAGAGAGCAACATTATATAATACGTTGAATGTATGATTACAGTTGGGTGAATGATTCAGAATGGACAATTTATCCTGTGACATTTTCTGTTGAGGAATAGTTAGCAA
The DNA here is from genome assembly GCF_020497125.1 of Mauremys mutica. NCBI lineage: Eukaryota > Metazoa > Chordata > Testudines > Geoemydidae > Mauremys > Mauremys mutica. Next base: position 96,982,117 of record NC_059074.1, on the reverse strand, counting down.
TTTGCTTAATTTATTCTTTAGCCAAAATTGTTTGTCACTTTCTTTAGCAAATCATTCGTGGCCTGCAAATCCTTCATGAATGGTTTGCTGCAAATATTTAAAAAGTGCATCATATTGGTTAATTACTTACACCATGTGGTATTGTTTTAGTTCCCTATATGGATGACTTAAGTAACATATCTAACCAGGGCCCCAGGTCTCACACACACTCGGCCGTAACACAGCATGAATTACAAATTTTACAACATAGAATTCTATATTCACTTCTGATTGTATTGGAGCATCTGAGCTTAAAATTCACTTTTCACAAGTATTAACACTAGCAAAGCTAGCTTGCTAGAACATTAATGGAACACAAACACAAAGCCGGCATGACTAAAGACAAAGCCAATTCATTTCAAATTGCAAGCAAATGTTTGCAGAAACAGTCTTTGTTTCCCTTCCCATCCTTTGTCAGTCTTGTTTATTTAGATCTTAAGTTTTTCAGGATGGGGACAGTCTCTTAATATGAGCATGTACAGCACTTAGCACAAAGAGGGATGATCTCAGTTGTGGCCTCTAGGTGCTACTCTAATATTAATATTTATTGCAATAGTTGCGCTGATCTAGTAATGCTGCTGTTTAGCAAATGCATATACAAATATTTCCCTCCAACTCTCATGTGAAATGAATATCTTGTGGTCTCATTTAGTTCTATATTGAGTATGTAGATTTATATTCTATTCAGCAATGTAAGATGAAAAAAAATAAGTAAACCTCCTTTCTTCACTAGCCTAGAAAAAGTTAAGGAACTACATGCCAGTACTGATCTTTGTAACCGCAGTGAACAAGCAATGCAATAACGCAGTGAAGTGTGTGTGGGAGGCACACTGTGCAGACACTGGCTGATTTTCCTCCCTCTGTTTGGCTGAACTGGTATGAATCAAAAATGTTGTTATTAAAGTAAGCTATCATCAATCTGGTTGGGATTACTGGGTGTGCCGATAACAGACATAAACTTTATAAAAGTATTAATGTGTCATGTTTTACCAGTTTTGTTTTGTGTTGATATTTTATGTGAGCATCAAGAGATGTATTACAAGTATTGCTATACCAGCTGGTTACTCCTACATCTCTGGTTTGCATTTTCATCCACTTACAGCTATACACTTAAAACAGGGCCTGATCTTGCAGGGTTGGCTTAGATGACACTGTTGTAAAAATGTTTCAGTCCTACCAATATTGCAGCTTCCCATCATTGCTACCACCAGTAGAGCTGCACCACTGGTGAATTATGATAATGAAGCTTGCAAGGCCTTGTGTGGGTGACAGACAGGGCCGGCTCCAGGCACCAGCATTCCAAGCTAGTGCTTGGGGCGGCAATCTGCAAGGGGCGGCAGTCCCTGTTTTGCCCCCAAGCAGCGCCGAATTGCCGCCATGGGCGGGGGTGGGGGGCAGTCCGTGTGCCCTTAGGGCGGCAGGCGCGTTTCCGCGGCGGCAGCAATTCGGCAGCAGCAGCTTCTATGTTTAGCTGTCCGCGGGGGCTTCAGCTAAATATAGAAGCTGCTGCGGAATTGCCACCGCCGCGGAAATGCGCGCGCACACGGACTGCCCCACCCGCGGGGCAATTCGGTGTGCTGCTTGGGGTGGCGAAAACTGTAGAGCCGGCCCTGGTGACAGAGGGGCAAATGAAAGAAAGACTTTTAGGGTATGTCTGCACTGCAACTGTGGCTGGCCCATGCTAGCCGACTTGGACTCTGTGGGCCTATTTAATTGAGGTGTAGATGTTCCAGCTCAGGCTGCAGCCCAAGCTCTGGGATACTCCCACCTCGCAAGATCCTAGGGGCCAGACTGTAGTACAAGCCCAAACAACTACACTGGAATTAAACAGCCCCTTAGCCTGAGCCACGCAAGCTAGAGTCAGCTAGCATGAGCCAGCCACAGGTTTTTAATTGCAGTGTAGACATGCCCTATGTCTTGACAAAGGATTTGTGCTGTTCTCAAAGTTCCTACCTTGTGTTTGTCACATCCTCATCCAGCATTTTCCTGTCCTCAGCAGCTGCCTCAGTGGAAGATTACTACAGCTTTCCTTAGTCACTAGTCCCCACACCCTAGAGAGATCTATTCTCTAGGTGTTTCTAACCTGGCATATGCTGGGAAGCCACAGAAATCATGAGTCTGTATTCATGAGATTTCCAGCCCAATTTGTAGACCGAAGGGATTCACCCATCACTAGTCTAGACCAAACCTATAAGCTATTTTATTTTACAGTGCCCAAGAATCTTCCATGCACGCATAGAATATGTCAAGAGTCATGGCCCCTGTCTTAGAGATCTTTCAAGTCTAAATATAAATCATGACAAGGGGTGATGGTGACAAACAACAGGGTGAGGCTGGGTGGTGGGAGGGTGAAGTTTATAGCTATATGTTAACATTATTTAGTTTAGACACATCTTTCAGGGTTTTATTTTCATTTTTTAAATATAAATATATACTTTTTTCTGTTGTCACCAATCATTATTTTGTTCAGTGAGTCTGTAACATACCAAGGTAACATAATGCTACTGTGGAGACCAGGATGGGTTCATTCAACCAAAGTCAAAAGCAAAATTCTGATTAACTTCATTGGTGCTGCAGTCTCAGTCTCCTTAGTAGTGATATTGTTCTGCATGACTGGAGGGGCTTAAATGATGAGGCTCCTTAGTTCGATGTGTGTTATTTTTAATCACAAAAATTAGTAATGAAATGCACCAGCTAAAAATATATATATTAACCAGTTTGTCATAGAATACAATTAAGTTTCTCTCTCTCTCTATTTATTTATTTATTTATTTTTGAGCAACAGCGCTATATATGACTCTGATTACTATTTGCTACAAAAATGTTGTTGTTAAGGGAATCTTAAATAAATCCTGTTGGAATTTTCTACTTTGACAAAGTGTCTAATAATTAATTAATTATTTTCAATGCCCAGGATTAAAAGTTTTCCCATTGCCAAAAGTCCAACTTTTTAAATGATCTACAAAGCATTTCTTGGAAAAGTGGACTGTTTTTGCATGGTGGAATTTCTTCAGAATAATTTTTTTCTGAGGCATTCCTTGTGGTAACAGCAGGCAGACAGACTTTAATATAACTGTGTATGGTTTCAGCTGCCTCCTGTTATCTGATAAGAGCATTTTGTTATGAATAATATGGGTACAAAGATGGCAAAACGATGCTGTTTCATTCTCATTCCAAAATTGCAAATGAGATAAATTTTTCTTTTATCGGCTATTTGATATCTTTAACCAGCCTATTACATTTTTATAATTTATTTCAAGGCCAAGATAAGGCAATTTACTCAAATATTGGGCAAATATTGGTATTTAAAAAGCAGCAGTATTATAATGCATATAATTTCATGACGTGTAACTATATTAAAAACTTATTTATATATGTATATACATAAAACAGGAAACTAATCAAGCCAAAGAAATCATGCTTAGAATGTTGGGGAAGAAATACTTCTATTGACTTCAGCAATATATTCTATTGTTTTAAATGGGGCTGTTGCTGAAGATGGCTGTGATTCATGAAAGTATGATGAAACATTGCTATGGGTCTTTCACAGAGGGTTGGCTTTTGCTTCTAATGAACACAATGGGTATTCTGTTGTCTGCCTCAAGAGGAACAGGATCTGACCCCCCAAAATGTGGAATGTACTTTCACAAAAAAAAAAAATGGACTTGTCATCAGCAAATCATTTACTCTGCCAATATAATGGTACAATCCTCAGGGAGAAAACATCATCAGGTGAGCACACAAAGTATATTTTGAAAGAAAATGCACAATGGATAATTTAATCCCACTCAAGGACAGATTCAGCTTGCCTGATGGCTGTTTGCTCATCAAATGGCTGTTTAAAAATGATGGTGTAACAACCTTTATTTTCTTTCTTTAATAAGCATAAAGCGTCTATGATGACAGCACCTATGGCATAGTGAACCTGTGGCATATTACAGCTGTGAAGGCCATGTCAAATTTCCATGTCAACTGCAATACGTTCTGGCTTTTTTTTTTTTAAATGTATTTCAATATTTGGTGGGTGGAAATAGCTATTCAAATAAATTAATCTTCCAATGTGCAATTGCACATTTTTTTATCACTGTGCTTTGTAGAAGCTGTGTCTTTTCTTGTCAAAAACATAAAATGTACATTTTACTTCCACATGAATGGTGTCCTCTAGTAAGGGAGTTAAAAATGCAGATACACAACAAAATGCTGGAGTGTTTTAAATGGCAATTCCTTTATGTGTCACCATTTTGTTATTGGTGTAGAAATGCAGCTGTGCTCTGCTCCTGCCAACCCTTAATGTATGTGCTTTGCACCATTAATTTCAGTGGGACTACTCATGTACTTAAAGTTAAGCGTTTGCATACATGTTTGCAGGACTGAGGCCTCAATTAACAATGGTTACTATGGTCCGCTGAAGGGAGATCTATAATTCTACATGATCACTAGCTGTTGGGAACATACAATCACACCAGTGAAGAAAAAAAGGAAGCAGGAGGGATGTCCCACTAATCCACACCTGCATGTCAGTTGTGCATCATTATCTGCCTCTTATACACAGAACAAATATCCCTGGTCCCATATGTAGGGTCGGTGGAACAATCATTGAATTTATAACTCACTTTGCCTAATCCTATTCTTTTTTGTGCAAATTCTGTATCTACTGCCATGTTTATAATGTTATTTTATTATCTATGTCAGTCTACACTCTGATCAAGTTAATGTCTCTTGCAGAGCCTGAATAAACAACTTAATTTGTTAACCGTTAGTGTTCTTATCAGAATAAAAACAACTGATCCCTTTGCTAACTGTGTCTTCGGGTTTGAACTGTTATCCATTGTGTGCCATATGTCTGAATTAGGACCCGGCCCCTTGTCCACACTCTGTTGCTGACTTCAATGGGAGTTTTGTCTTTCTACAGCCTGCAGGACGGGACATTTAACTTGATCATGAAATAGACTGAACACTCTCAATTTCCATTAACTTCAGTGGGAGTTTTACTTGTGCAAGGAATGCAGGATCAAGCTTTTGTGTTGGTAAAAACACTTTACAGAGCTTTGTATTACTAAATAAAATAAGTTAGAGTTTCAGGGCCAGATCTTGCTGTTTATAAAGCAGCATAGCTCAGTTGCCACCGGTGGCGCTACACCAATTTATACCAACTGAGGAGCTGGCCGAACATATTTTGAATTATCTGTTTTTCAAAAAGTGCAAATCTAAAATGTAATTAATAAAGTGGTCTGGATATTTAATAAAAGGAGAAAATACTGATTGTTTGATTGATAGTTTGTAAGTATTCTGTCCTTTGTTAAAAAAAATATAAAGTGAATTTTGAAAGTGCTTTCCTAATAACAGGTTTAAAGATCAGGCTTCCCTGAAGTGTAAAGCAGATGACAAGTCTAGAGCAAATCTTATGTGGACTAAAAAGATTGGTTTTTCAGTTGTTTTCCTTATCCACACTTATCATTTTAGAGTTCAAAGATTCACTGGTGTCAAACCATAGGTCTTAAGGCTAGTAACTATTGTGATCATCCTGTCTGATCTCCTGCATAATACATACATTATAAATTCACCCAGTAGCTCCTCCTTTATACACAATAATTGGTCGTGAAACTAGACCAGATTTTTCAGAGAGATGCTCAGTCTTGATTTAGAGACTTCAAGGGAATGAGAATCCCTTAGGTAAGCTCTTCCAATGGGTAATTATCTTCACTATCAAAAATGTATGCCTTTTTTCTGGCATTAATTTTTCTAGCTTCAACTTCCACCAATCTGATCTTTTTATGCTATGTTAAAGAGCTCTCTAGCATGTCTCTAGTTTAACTATGGTATTTTAGACCTATGAAAAATTACAGAAATGAATCTATTCTTTAAAAAAAATAATTTGCATTTTACTGTCAGTTAAACATCTGAACCAACATTTTCAAACCTGGCTACCTAGTTAGGCAGCTGAATCTGTCATAGACTCCTAATAAAAATGGCCCAATTTTCAACAGTGTTGAGCACCCACAAATCCCTTTGGAGTTACAGGTGCTTGATAAAGAAGCCCACTCCAACTTAGGTACCTAAGCAGAGATTTAGTAGCCTAATTTAGGCACTTGATTTTGAAAATTATGGCTTTGGGTCTTGGTGAATATTGGGCCCTTACTGAAACACAAAGACCCAGTGGGCTTGGCCACCTTTGATGTAAATCCTTTGCCCAATTTGCTTTCCCTGATTAGTTTGTCCAAAGGATAAGAAATGAATCTCCACCATGTGGTGTAAACAGCTGTTCTGCTTCACCTGATCGTTTTACTCCTCTTTATTCTTTCCAGAGACAAGCACTTAGGGACCCATCCTGCCCCCATTGCAATCAGCAGCAACACTTCAATGGGAGCAGAATCGGGCCCTTGAACTGGGGCCGCTCTGTGGACACTACCGCCTCCCAGTTCGGTAGCTCTTGAGCCAGCAGCCTGCGGGGCGATAGCCGAGACCTGGCCCCACGCCCCATGCTCAAAACTGCACCTGCAGAGGGTCTGTCTCTGCAGAGGACACAAGGGGTCGCACCTCCCCCGGCATTGGAGCTTAACACGAGTGCCTGAAAACGCAGACAAGGTGCACAGAGAGGGAGAAAGGCAAAGACACTTGGGACTGGCCCGGTGGTTACTGCCCCCACCTTCAACCTTCTCCCCCCCACCCCACCCCAAAAGGAGAAAGAAACTATGAGCCCGGATCCTCAGTTCTGTGGGACAGCCCCCTAAGCACCCCCATTCCTCACAAAGGGGGACACGGTGTAGCGAGTGCATGCAAAGAGAACCGGCTGTGGTGCCCTGTGCTCATCAGCCGACCCCACCCCTGCCAGGCCAGGCCTCCCCGCGGAGAGTTTAAGGACTCAGCTACAGTCTAAGCCTCAGGGAGGTTCCCACCTGCACACAGCCTCCCACCCACTTGACAGCTGCTGGCACAGAGCGAGTGACCCACAGGAGGCTCAAATGCACGGAGCCGAGGAGACAGTGCTAAGGACCAAGTGTTGGGTGTTCACAGGCCAAATCCCGAGGGCTTCCCTGAGTTAGTGCTTGTTTCCGTGGGAGCTTGCCAGGGTGAGATCCCGGGGTTTGAGCCCGTCGGGGCAGTTTGAGCTGGGCGGGTGTTCCGCCTCCCCCTTCCACCCCAGCCTAAACCGATCGCTCCTGCCCCCTTCTCGTCTGGCGGGGCAGAGGGAGGCTGCTTCGGGCCTGAAGCTGGTTGATTTGTGGAGGGCAGCCTCTCCTTTTGGGACTGCGCCCGCTAGGAGCTCCAGGAGCGGGTGGGGAGTTATCAGAACACGAGCCGTTCCCTCGCCAAGGATAATAAATCGGGCGTCCCGATGTGTTTTACTTTGCCCGCCCTGCTCCCTTGCTGAGCGGCCTTGGGGACTGGGCAGACTTCAGCCCCCGGGGCTGTCACTCCGGAGCTACGTTTCAAGGGCACTTTAGGTGAATCAAAGCTCGCATTCAAGAGGCCAGTGATACAATGGAAGCTTTCAAGGACCAGTTATGCCAAGGTGGAGAGGGGAAAGCGGAGCAAAAGCTAGGAAATAACCCCGTGTACTGTTTGATGAAATACAGGCGGCCGTTGTGTTCGGACACTTCCCCCCTGGTATCAGGAGCTGTCGGGGCAGACAGAAATAAACAGCCCCTTTTCAAGCAGCGTGGCTAGAAAGTGTCAAAGGAAGCCGGGTTCGCTCTAGATCAGGGAGCCTGGGCAGAAATGAGCAAGAGGAACGGTCCTTACTACCCTAATTGACTCTCTTCTGCGATCATCGTCCTTTCCAGACTTGTCAGTCACGCCCTCCTTCCCCCTCTCGTGGGAGTTTATTCTGAGGGGAATCAGACACTTGATCCAAAGCCCACAGAAGTCAGTCGAAAGGCTCCCCTTGATTCTGGATCAGATCCTAACGCCCCTACTGTGTAGACGGGGAGAAGCCTGGCCCAGATGACTATCCAAGAAAACTATAAAACTCCCCACCACTGCCCAAGATTTGGGCAGGCCCCTCTTTGCAAGCTGCTTTCTTAGGGGTTTTCTGGTTGATTGGGTGGTTAGTTTTTTTCTGGCTTGAGTCTGGATTCTGACCCCGAATTGCTCTGCTCCTTACTGGCCAAACCAAATGAAGAGAACAGTTTAACCTGGACGGGCGAACAATGCAGCGCTCAAAATCCGCCTGCTTGCGCCCAGCATTGCAAACCCATCCTCTCTCGGCGCAGTGCGCACTCACTCTCGTCAGCCGCGTTTCTTCCATGACTTTCCCTGTAGATCTACCGCACCCCACCCCAAGGCCATGTGGCTCCTGTTTGATTTGTTACGGGTCGGGATAAGAAGGCAGAAATTAACTTTCTTCATTCCAGGGGTTTTCACAATAGCGAGCTTAACACTAGAACCAGGGGTCTCCTCAGTACTCTAGGAAAAAATCGTGGTGCAAAACCCCCTAGGGCCTTTCTCGGCAGGACTCGCAAGAACTCAGGTGAAAAATCTCGATGACTAAGGACAAGTATCAGCAGCCCAGCACCAGTGACTCACCGTTGGACCGGTGGTGTTAAAGATGCCTGAGAAGGCAACAGGGTTAGTCCATATCGGGAGTGAAAAATGTCCTTTTCCTCATCCCTGAGTGATGGCAGGGGGTGGGGTAATGCGATCGCTCCAGAAAGGTAACTGCAATTTAATTCTGAGCTAATCTGATCCACTTGTAATAAGGGAGGATATTCGGGGGATTTTTCCCCCTTTAGAAAGAAAACATTCCAACGTGTTACATCACCTCCCCGACCAGCCTTAATTAATAATAATTAACAATAATAATGATAATGAGCTACAGGAAAGGACTACAGTCTCAGTAAATCTAACTGTTGAAATACCTGAGGGTTAGTTTAATTCCTGTTCCTGTCTATATCTTTTGCCAGGGCAGCAGGATCTGGGGAGACAGGAGGCTACCGAACAGGTGACTAGCAGAGGAAGGGACTAGAAGTTAGCAGGTATAAATCTCTGCGCACTTACTTCTTCCCTGTCGCCGTACCCTGGAGGCGTGCTGGGTTCCAATGTATTCCATCAAGTTCAAAGTGATAAAAAACCAAGAAATTAGTCGCAATTGCATAGTAACCCCGGGATAGTTCGCCTTCTCTTCTTTTTTGGGGGGTGGGGAATAACACCGCAGTAGAGATACCTGCACTGATGTCTCCCACTGACATCCAGGTCCTTCCTCCTCTATTGCACTTTCAAATTGTCCGAACAATTGTCTTCTGCAAATTTCAGAGGGATGTCACCGAGGAGAAGGAGCCTTGAAGCAGCGGCGAGGGTCCATGCTGTTGCAAAGGCAGGCAGCATGTTGCAGGGTTCTAGGGGGTGCGGCGTCGAGGGGGGAAAAGGCGGGGGGACTCAAACTCCGCTACGGCCAAGGATTGCTTAGCTCACATTCAGTACCTCGGCTACAGCCTCCATGGGCAGGTGGGGTGGGGACCCGCCGTTTCTCCTGGCTGCCACTGAACCCCCCGCGCCTCATGCAGGAGCTGCTGGTTGAGTCTGCTGAAGTTCTCCCGGGGGGAGTGGCACAGGCTGCGGGGGTTCCGTGCAGGACAACTGTCGGGGGGCGGGAGTGAATAAGCCACGCAGATCGGAGGATGGAGTCAAGGATTCCCCTATGGCTCTCACAGAGGAGTCTGCACCAGAAGCATCTTCCAGGGGCAGGCGAGGGCGAGCGCAATAGGGAACTGAAGCAGCCGCAGGCTGGGGTGCGAGGATGAGGAGCGCTCCGGGACTGCCCGCCCAGAGCACAGTGGGGTTGAAGGATCTGGACAACCTGGGTCGTTTCAGCGGCTCTGGGTTCAAAAGGCAACAGCTGCAGCTCGCCTCAGCAATTCCTCCCTTTGCTGCACCGTGAGGGGAACTCGCCCTGCTTGCAGCCTCCTTCCTGGCAGCACTGCTGGGCTGGCTGACTGCAATCTCTCTGCCTCCCTCTCTCGCCCCCCCTTCCGCGGTGGGATTTTTCAAGCCCACATGGAGCGTGGAAAGCGGACTCCAATAGGCCGTGGGGCAGTCCTAAGCGGAGCCTCCAATCGCCGCCTGGCTGCTCTGCCTGAGATTAGAGAGGGAGGGAGAGATGCGCGCGGGTGTGGGTGTGCGCCCAGCACCCTCTCGTTGGAAATGCCATTGTGTCTTGCCTCCTTCCCCAGAGCGACCAGCCCTCACCACAGCCTGCCTCAGAAGATGCCCCAAAACGAAGATAATTGGGGCGGGGGAAGGGGGCAATAGAGATGCCACTTTTCCCTCTCTGGAAATACTGAGCGTCTGGCTTTGTCAGTTCCAGGAGGACACTGGCAGAGCGACAAAACAGAGCACCCCATTGGCAGGATTTCAGTAGCAGAGAAATGTCCTTCAAGATTTAAGTGTTATTTTCTGCCTCTTCCCATCCGACTGAGTTTACATTGGATTAGACTTTTTTCCCCCAGAGGGCCCTTTAAAGAAGGGACTTGATTCACACACTCAGTTTTCTCCGCCTCGAAAACAGAGGTCTTTTAGGATTAGGAAAGGTAACTGGTTGGTTGCTTGGTTGGGTTTTTTTTAGGAATAGTTTTTTTTTTAGCTCTCGCCCCTTTAAGAGCCTTTCTTATTAATGATGTTGAGGTTTAGTCCAATAAACAATCATCATTAAAAACCTCATGTGCCCATTTAACCGATTGGTATAACCTGGCACTCAACGTCTGAACCCAGTGGGAACGCGCTGGGACTGACTGCTAGCTTGGGGGGGGGGAAACAGAACACATGGAATATGTAGGGTTTGATGCAAGCATTCTCAACGGGAAAACATGTTACTCTCTGCTTATTTTTTGCATACCTATGACCATTTCCCACTAAACATGCATGTTTGTATCCTGTTTGCCTTTCAATCAGATATGCTGGGACCTTTACTAGATGGCTAAAAGTCCAACCATAACCAAGATTATACAGATCTTTTTAAAACCTCATTTTATTATTTAGCAGAATAATATCTACTTTCTACTGCAGGGAATTATTTTTTCTGTGAGGTCAGGGCTGTGAAAGGCTGAAACATACCACTCCCTTGCTCGCTTTGCAGATTATCTATTTGTAGGTCTCTGAAAAGGAGAACCAGTTACAACAACTTGATTCAATCAGGGATCTTTATAAAAGTCCCATTTTTAACTGATTTTTCTCCGTCTGCCTTTGCCCCGCTCACAGAGTTGTTAAATATCTGTCCCATAAAATGTGGGGGATTTCAAGCTCTGTGGGAGGCTCCCTTTGAAAAGGACTCCAGGGAAAGTCTTTCTAATCCAGGATACTTGAGCCGGATAGGATGAGATTGCCAGAGAGACATAAAATAAAAAAAAAAAGCAATTCAATGGACAGCCTCGGGGATACATACACTCACATGAAGAAAGGGGCCTTCGCTTTTTGTTCGGCTGTGGTTTGTTTGTGATACAAGCTTTCGTGTGCGTGTAACCCTCCGGACGAGCCAGACGGGTGGGATGTGCGATGTAAGTAAACACGCCTGGGAAGAATTGAGGGGATGCGCGTTCGAGCCAACCTGCAGCCAGAGGAACAGCTCCACTCCCGAAGCGTTAGTGCCACCGGGCAGAGAAAGCATGTCAAGAAATAAACGATCCTCGAGGAAACATAAGGAAAACATTAAACAACCAGGGAGTACATTCCCGCTCTCCTCTGACAGTCAGAGTAACTTCTTTCACCAGAGCTCGTCTGCCTCAAGCCGATTCCCTCATCTGCCCCTCTTATACGGTGGAAGAAGCATTACACAGATTTACCAGACTATTCACCCTTCCCCTTTATTTCCCAGATACTGTACGTGTCACGCCAAAGCATCCCACAGTCCTACCCAGCGGACCACACTCCGTAGGTGCAAATGGACGCAGAGCAAGACTCAACATCCTCATGTGTAGTCGTAGGGCCAAAGAGAAGGGAGGTTCAGTGGTTAGTTTCGGGGAGAACGAGTGATCAGAGGTAAACCAGGAGTCGCAGGGAGCAAGGTCTGATGATTGGCCGTGGGAAAAGAGGCTCGGAGTCACAGAGCAGCGAGAAAAAGCTGGGTCTTAACTTGAAAAGAAATGGGATTTGCAAAGACCGCCCGGAGTCCAGGCGACAGGGAAGCTGAACTAGTGGGCAATGTGCAGAGAGCCAGGTTACCGCTTCAAACCAACTCCTCTGACGGACTATTTTTACTGGTTGCTGCAGTTTTGTGCTAAAATGAGAAGATGTATATTGCTAGTGTCAGGCTGTCGCGTGTGGAAGGAGTTTGTGCCAGAGGGAAAGTCTGGCATGAGATTTTACCTTAATGTCACTCATCATGATAAGCTATCAATGGCAAAGTTCATGCGGACATCAATTCTATCACAAATCCAACATGCACGGCCTGGGTGCTCAGCTATGCAGCCGTACAGGGTGCCTACAGGAATCAGAGCCGGTGGGGTGCAGGCATGGAGGCAATCATTTTTAAAAGGCTGCTATTGCCAGGGTCCTATGTAATGAAGAGCCAGAAGAATACACAGCAAAGAGAGTTGAATGTAATATTTCTTTGCAACTGAAACCAACTGATGCAGTTCCTAGGGTGTGTGTGTGTGTGTGTACATTTGACTTTATTAAAGAAAAAAAATGACTGAGGACCTCTATTGCTTCAGGAAAGTGAAAGATTTCTTAGCTTGCTGTGTTATAGATCTATCATTAACACCAGCAGCAGTGGATTCCAACATCAGCTGTGCATTGTAGGTTTTTTTGTTTTTGTTTTTTTTAATGAAAATAAATCTTGTAATCAAAAGAGGAATAGCATCCTGGTTTCCAAATTGCAAATATTACTGTACATTTATTTAAGAATTTTCTATTGATATAAAACAAATTTAAAATTTAGACTTAAAAACAGTTAACTGCTCCATTTTATGTAATATTGGCATGATTAGATTTTCAAATTATCTTGGAATAAAAAGGAGCCAGTATCAAGAATTTCAGATTACATCCAAAATAAGAATTTAAAATCATGATATTCTTTTAAAAATCCATTACTAATTGATATTTTGCATTTTAAAAATAATTTGGTCAAAAACTACCCACTTGAACAAGGGTTGCTGAATTCGGACCCTCTGTCATTCCTTGCCACACTGGAAATAGACAGTTTGCCTAAAAGTGAACAAAAGGATCATCAACTATCTTTTCTTTTAGAAGAAGAGAGCACAAGAAATGAAGGAGTTAGAGTAATTTTGATGCTTAGTCCCAAGGGGAATAAAACCTACTGTATGAACCATCATCTTCTTTCCTTTTCAGGTGTGCTCACTGCACTAAGACTGTGCAACCCACACTCACATTGGTGAGCATTTACTCCCAGAATTACCACATCTACTTTAGTGAGCAATGCTCACCAAAGAGAGAAAGGGCTGCAGGACACCTTGGGTAAGTTCCCAGTCACAACCCAGCACATCTACTATTACTATTTGTTAAGCACTGACGATATGCTTGGTGACACAAGACCCAAAATATCAACAGTCCTTGTCCCAGATTTTTTACAAACTAAACAAGACAGACACAGAGCAGCCTCCGTGGACATGCTGCTGGGAAGCACACAGAAGGGAATAACTAGGATTGTGTGTGTGTGTGTGTGTGTGTGTGCTTCCTAAAATAACCCATTTGTTCCTGAGTCATGTTCAATTTAGGAGTTTAATCTACTGTAACATTGCAAGCATTCTCAATAGCTGTTAATATCACAAATAGGGAATTATGATCTCATAGTTTAAATAAACTGGAAGAAATGAGTGATGAGAAATGATTTACTTGAAGTAAGTTTGAGCTACAATGGTTTGTTTGCTGCACTTTTTAAAATTAACTGGTTCCTTAAACTCCAGTGCTGCAGTCTTTGAGAAGCAACTTATACTTTAGACATTTTAACAGATGTAATGACAGGGTATTAGTAAAAATGTACAATAGGGAACAATCCTACATTGGCAGGAGACAGACTAGATGACCTAATTGGTTTTTCCCATCTCTAATGTCTGCAATTCTGTCATTGTAATAAAAGCCCATTGAAGCCAAAGGCAGTTTTGCCTGTGTAAAATCTGGAGCCCTGGGCCCTAAATTAGCAAGTTAGCTCAGAGTGTCCCTCACTTTGGGCCCGATCCAAAGCCCATTAAAGTTAGTGCAAGTCTTTCCATCAGTGTCAGTGGGTTTGGGGTCAGGCCATCTAGATGCTATTGGAAATTAGCTGACTTTCTATTTTATGGTATGTAAGAATAAAAGAGTATTTGTAGGAAATGTGGGCAGATTCTGTAGTACGAATGCTTAGTAAGCAGCCCAGTTAAGAAAGTGCAAGCAGGTGAGCTCTCATTATCAGTACCTAAATAAAACTGAGGGCTTGTCTGCATGGGAAAGTTTTACTAGTTATATCTGTATAATTACCCTGATTAAACCATTGCTAAGTCATTGTTTCCTTGTATTCCCCCATCTGTCTGTATCTCATCTGCCTCCTCTTATGCTTAGATGCAAACTCTTTTGGAGCAGGGACTTTGTTTGTTTGTTTCTGTGTTTATTATTTGTGTTATTGTAGCAACTGGGGGCCCCAGTCATGGACCAGACTGGGGCCCCCAGTTGCTACAATAACACAAATAATAAATAATAAATAAACTGATGTAATGATACTACTATAATTCCCTGCGTGGACACATCCCAGAACAAGAGTCAGGTTTTTTGTGAGTGTGTGGCTTTTCTTAAATCCCTTCCAAACTATATAAGCTAGACCAAAAAAAGGCATTCTTATACCAGAATAAGTGTGACCATGCAGGGAGACACACCAGTATACTTTGACTGCATTAAATTCACACCTTGCTATATACCAGTATAACTTTCCCATGTTGGCAAGCCCCCAAGGTAGTGGGAGTTTTGAAGGAGTAAGATTGCAGGATATGGTTAACATAGAGCAAAGGTTTTCATGGGGACCCCAGGCTCTGACTCTGTTTGCTTATTTATTTGCTTTTCTATAGCACTCGTAGTATTTGAGTGCCTGTAGACAAAATGCTTTAGCATTTAGCAGAAAGTTGGCATCTCTGTTTTTTGGATCATCTAAATGTATGGGTCACACTTGGAATTGTGTCCCTAAATGCACTCAACTGCACACAGAGGGCAAGACTGTGGCTTTTCAGCAATGTCCCATGCTAGAGCAGCTGTGCTGCAATGGGAGCCCTCAACAAGAATTCTGGCTGAGTCAGCCAGAATTCCTGCTGGGTTTCTTATAAGCACATACTGCAAAAGCAACTCCACCGCTCTTTAAACAAGTGTAGCATGCATTCCCACCCTCTGCTCGGCAAGCTGTGCTCACTGATGCATGGGTGTTGATGCCATAATCCCACCATCACCCCATTCTTTTCTACTGCCAACAGTAGAATGTAAGAGTGGCTCCTTTCTGTAGACACACTGGCTGGTCCCTACTTAAAGGGACACTGGAAGGTCTCTGCCACAATCTGGCCCTTAATTAGGATTTTGTAAAATAGTGTTGATTGCTAAATGAAGATGACTATTATAATGTCATGAGGGATGATGCTTTGTTAAATTTAGATAAATCATAGAATCATAGAATATTAGGGTTGGAAGAGACCTCAGCAGGTCATCTAGTCCAACCCCCTGCTCAAAGCAGGATCAACACGAACTAAATCATCCCAGCCAGGGCTTTGTCTTTAAGATGGGCCTTAAAAACCTATAAGGATGGAGATTCCACCATCTCCCTAGGTAACCCATTCCAGTGCTTTGCCACCCTCCTAGTGAAATAGTGTTTCCTAATATCCAACCTAGACCTCCCCCACTGCAACTTGAGACCATTGCTCCTTGTTCTGTCATCTGCCACCACTAAGAACAGCCAAGCTTCATCTACTTTGGAACCCCCTTTCAGGTAGTTGAAGGCTGCTATCAAATACTCCCTCACTCTTCTCTTCTGCAGACTAAATAACCCCAGTTCCCTCAGCCTCTCCTCATAAGTCATGTGCCCCAGCCCCCTAATCATTTTCGTTGCTCTTGGCTGGTCTCTCTCCAATTTGTCCACATCCCTTTTGTAGTGGGGGAACCAAAACCGGACACAGTACTCCAGGTGTGACCTCACCAGTGCCAAATAGAGGGGAATAATCACTCCCCTCAATCTGCTGGCAATGCTCCTATTAATACAGCCTAATATGCCATTGGCCTTCTTGGCAACAAGGGCACAGTGCTGACTCATATCCAGCTTCTCATCCACTATAATCCACAGGTCTTTTTCTGCAGAACTGCTGCTTAGCCAGTCGGTCCCCAGTCTGTAGCAGTGCATGGGATTCTTCCTTCCTAAATGCAGGACTCTGCACTTGTCCTTGTTGAACCTCATCAGATTTCTTTTGGCCCAATCCTCCAATTTGTCTAGATCACTCTAATCCCTATCCCTACCCTCCAGCATATCTACCTCTCCCCCCAGCTTAGTGTCATCTGCAAACTTGCTGAGGGTGCAATTCATCCCATCATCCAGATCATTAATAAAGATGTTGAACAAAACCAAACCCAGGACTGACCCCTGGGGCACTCCGGTTGATACCGACTGCCAACTAGACATCGAGCCATTGATCACTACCCATAGAGTCATTAGTAATTATACAATGGATATGGCATACCTCAGTGAATACCTTTAATAATCAATTAACACTTATTTTACTAAACTGGCCCTTTTCATTATTTTAAAGGTGTAAATTGAAGGTCCTGAAAGACTCTGGAATAGCAGATCTGAAGAGTTGCTCTGATGCTTAGTCCTGATCCAGCAAAGCCCTTTGGTCTTATTGAAGAAAGCACCCCTTGCTTAAGTCCATCCTTATGCTGGATAGCATT